>NC_083384.1:31516666-32187500 GCF_031755915.1 Ziziphus jujuba
AGGAGAATTGACTGACTTAGAAAAGCATTTTAATGGCAACTCTGGAAACCTGATGGACAACCAACAACCTATGTCCTCAATTTATGCAGCTGGAGGTGAGATTCCGGAAAAAGAAAGTAGTCTACACAGGTTTCCCAAAGAGTTGGCTGAAGAATTTAAGCCCACTGATTTAACAACAGATCTTTTTAATTTTTACCTGACTGATGATCTTTCCCAGTTGTTTACTTCCTTACCAGATCAAAGTATCAATGCAATGGCAAAAGCATTGAGTGATGATTTCTCACAACTTATTGAAACTACTTCAGCATCATGTAGTCTTGTTGGAGGTGATGTTTTCGCTGATGTTCCAATTGAACATCCAGCTAATTTTGTGCATGGTTCCATCGCCAATACTTTCAATGCTGGAGGACAAGAGAAATCTGGTATTGTTCAGTGTGTTGAAAGAGATCTTTTTGATAGTTTGAGACCAGGTATTGGGTGTGGTCAAGTTGGGAAGTGTTGGGAAGATACTATGATGCCAATATCGAGCGGTGGTAACTCATCTAGTTCCACTCTGTCCAAATGCATCTCAGAGTTGGATGCTAGATCTATGTCCAGCTCCAAAAAAGGACTATTCTCAGAATTAGAACTTGAAAAACTATTGGCTGCTGCAAGTACTTCTTGTTCTGCAACTAATTCCAACCTGGAGGATCAATCATCCTCCACTAAAAGACGAAGAATAGAAAGTTCAACTCTGAACTGCAATGAAGCTCAGTTGGCAAGGTTTACTGGCTCTAGCGGGAGCATTAGTTCGATGAATTATAACCTGGACAAGTTGAACAATCTTGTTGCCAAGAAAGAAGTTATCCCGAAATCACAGGTTGGTTTGTGGATTGATGATAGCTACAGCATCACTGCAGGAAGTGCTGTTCTATCAAAAACACAGAAGCCTGAGGAACAGACAAAGACCACCAGGAAAAGGGCAAGGCCTGGTGAGAGTACTCGACCAAGGCCCAAGGATCGTCAGCAGATCCAAGACCGCATCAAAGAGTTGAGAGGGATCATCCCTAACGGGGGCAAGGTACTTTCTTTTAGTTTTTGCATTAAGAGAAGCAAATAACGTTGGAGTTCTGAAACCATTTCCCATGTAAAACCTTTTGCTATATTTTAATACTAATTGCAACATTTGATGCTTGTGATTGATACTAACATCCCTTACTTGATAAAATTCTGACATCTCTATGGTTTGTTGGTGAAACAGTGTAGCATCGATTCTCTGTTGGATCGCACCATCAAATACATGCTTTTCTTGCAAAGTGTCACCAAAAATGCAGATAAGCTTAAACAAGCCGATGAACCAAAGGTATTGATTTTCTCTGGTTAATTGTTTGCAGACTTTTAGTAAACCATTTTATATTTTCAATTTTTCACTAATGCAACAATAAACTTGCATGAAACTTGTAGCTGATTAGCCAGGAGAACGGTGTGGTTCTCAAAGATCAAGGCACTGCCTGTGGTAGTGGTGGTGGTGGCGGAGTCACGTGGGCATTTGAAGTTGGTGGTCAAACAATGGTTTGTCCAATTATAGTTGAGGACCTCAACCCCCCAGGCCAAATGCTTATTGAGGTATGTGAAAGGCCAAAAGTGAAAAGACCAAAAATAAAAAAATAAAAAAATAAAAAAAATGTTTTCCTACAATTCTGCTGCCTGGCTAATTTTTTGAATGTCTCCCTTAATCCATTGTAATTTAATGTTACAGATGCTTTGTGAGGAACAGGGCTTCTTTCTTGAGATAGCAGACATAATCAGGGGCTTTGGCCTAAATATCTTGAAGGGAAGGATGGAAGTTAGAGAGAATAAGATATGGGCACGCTTTATTGTCGAGGTAAGCCTCGAATTAAGATATGTACATTTAGATTGATTCATAATCGCACTTTTTCCTTTGTAAAAGAACAAGCATAATTGGTTTCTTATTGTTGTTACAGGCAAACAGACATGTAACGAGGATAGATATATTTTGGTCACTTGTCCGGCTTCTACAGCAAACAACAACCAGTGGTATTGATTCAACTAATAATCAGCCAAGTAATGCTATAGATGGTGGACTCCATTTAATGGATAGTTACCAGAAACCAGCCTTACCACCTCCTATCAGCTTGACAGGAACACTCCGCTGACAGTGCATGAACGAGGAGGGTTCGAGGGGATAATATACCTTGAGCATTCACCTTGGAGTGCCTGCCATGATGGGTATTTTGAGATGGAAGAACTAGAAACAAAGAGGGAAGAAAAATAGTTCTCCATTACCATATTTACTAACTTTTGGAAAGTGAAGAATGAAATTGTGCATACTGCTTGTAGTGTAGGACATACTTTCAAAAAACAAGGCAGGTGGTCATTTTGATCCTCTTTTAGTTTCTTCTCAATAGGATGCGAACTACTTTTTATCTTTTGGTTTTTTGTTTCTTTTTGGGGTCTTTTTTGTTTTTTTTTTTTTTTTTTCTTCCTCTATGTTTGTATTACTCCTTTTTGTTCCCCCTATTGGTTGCTCCTGCCATAACTTGTTAATATTCTGATTGTGATAAAAACCAGTAAGTAATAGGCTAACATCTGATTTGTTTCATGGGTTTTTCTACATATGTTGTTGTTTTATATATTGATAGAATAACTCATGATGATCGAATTTTTGCCTCTCTCTCCCTCTCTTGCTCACACAAACAAACTTACACATACTAGAAGAGAAACCATATAAAAACAATGTTAATACTCATTAAGAAAATAATTTAAATAATAAAACTTTGTTATTAAACTCCAGCTGAAAAAATTTACGACTGAGTTGGATAGATAAACAGCTCTCTACAATGATTCGTCATTTGGGATGGATAACAATCTTTTCTTTTTTGTTTCCCATCGAATTATTAATCACCGTATCACAACCGTCGTCATTAGCACTGCAGTTAGATACTATTATAGCCTTTTTATAAGTAAACTTTGGTTATATGAATATATAATTTTCTTTTGTTTGTATTGTATTTGTAAATGTATGTATCGCTTTCAGATTCCGTTGCTCATTGCGTACTGGATGTATAAAAAAAATAAATAAACTTTGTAGTTTAGTATAAAAAATTGATATTAACATAAGTATATTATTTGTTCGTTCGTTAAAAAACTGTGTTAAGTTATAGACAGAAATTAAGCTTCATGGTGTGTAATATCAATACCAAACATATTTTGGTCATCATGCACTACGATCGTTTTCACACATCATATCCGTTGCTCATTTCGTATTGGACGTAGAAAGAAACTTTGTGGTGTGGTATAAAAAAATTGATATTAACATAAGTATATTATCTTTTCGTTAAAAAAATTGTTGTACGTTATAAACAGAAAGCTTCATGGTGTAATATCTAATACCAAACGTATATTGGTCATCATGCACTAAAATCGTTTTGACACATTAGTGATTTAGGTACAAACTTTATTTTCAAAATTAAACAAATTGAAGCGCATGCAAGGTCATTTATCTATTTTTTTTATTTTTTTTATTTTGGGGTTCTATATACAAGGGATTGAAAGATTTGTGATCTAGTCCCAGATTAAAAGTTTAATATATATATATATATATATATATATATATATATTTATATATTTCTGGCACAAGACAGAATAAAAACAATATTAAAAAAATGAAGGAGAAATATATACATACAACATCGCTAAACCTCTGAATTTTCCATTCAGAAAGGAATGCAGAAAGAATAATTTAAGATGCTAGCAAATTATTAATATAATATAAAAAGAAACTTTCTGTTGTAAGAAAGTGTAATAGAAATTTTTATTAATACTTTTTATATATAGATAACTATTCAAAACTCCTACTTGAAATTATTCTTTTTAATTTGTTCTCTCATGAAAACTAATTTTAGCAGCAGGCTATTCAAAATTTAGAGAACCATGTAAGGGACAATATTCTAGTTAGTAAAACAACAGCAAAAGGGCATGTAACTTTTAAAATTATCTTGTATGTTAATAAACATAGTTCTTGTAGTATAAATTTTTGAAATCCATCGTATTTGCATAACATGCATCTCACATACTACACTAAATCTTATGGTAATTTATGGTTTTAGATTGATTTTTATTACATTAATAAAATTTAATTAGATAAATAAATTAACAGATGTTTACAATAAAACATAATAAATTCATTAGACCTTTTAAAAATGGTATTTATAATTATGGAAATACAATAATTTTAAAAATTATTTAGTTTATTATTTAAATATGTATCGATTTATTTTTTCTTAATTTGTTTTTTTTTTTTAAATATGAAACAAATAGGTTTATTTTGTAAAATTTCTTTAAAAAAATTATTTTATCATTTTAAAACTAAATTAAACTAAATTAAATTTAAATTTTTAAATTTGTATATGTTTTCAATATATTAATAAGTTGGATAATAAATTACATGAAAATTTAACGAATAAGTTTTAATTCATTTATCTCACCATGATTTCTTGATAAATCATTTAAGAAGGATTAAATTTCACAAAAATATGATATAAAACAATTCAACATGACATGCTATTGGGTCTATCTGATGGTAAGATGAAGGGCCATAGAGAACGTCAAACCTTTTTGAGACGAAGAACATAGCTCCATAAAAAGGACAAAATGAAATTTATTAAGGAATGTGGTGTACACTGTAGAGACTGCTTTTTGATAGTTGAATCTGCCTTTCAAATCAGTGCATGCAGCTGTGTAAAGTTTTGCAAATTAAGGAGATAAGTGGTCTTCCCATTCAAATGATATTAGCAAATAAACATTTAGATGGTCCTATTCATTACCTAATTGGTCCTGTTTTACTTTTTTGCAAAATGATATATTAAAATTTCTAAAACCCCGTATTGGGTTCTCCACTTTTGGTTGAAAGTTTCAAAACCCACTAGAGTTTGGTTTTTAAGGTTTAATATTGCCTCTCTAAAAGGGCTTGAGATTAGCTATTCTGTTTCTCTTTCTTTAGTAGCAACTTGTATTGGTGATTAATGAACTAAGTAAGCAATTGGAATCATCAAAGCATATCACTAAAATACAGAATTTCTTTACAGCTTTGGATTTCATTGAGGGAGCATTCGGCACTTAACTTTGGAAGATGGAGAATAATATATATGGGAGGCGGTTTTTAAAATAAAAAATGAGACAACTATTCAGTAGTGAATTTGAAAGTCCATGCACAGATAAATTTGAAACAGTGGCTCAAAAACCAGTTTGCTATGTTCTATTGGTGCTATTTCCTAATTATCTTATCCATGGGGAAACAGATTAGAGAGGATTGTGATCAAAGTTCCACTTACAATTAAAAAGATATAATCATTTTTACACTTGGAAATTGGCAAAATGCATGTTAGTGAGAGCCTTGAGTTATAGTGCGCCCATGCTTCACTTTTTTCACACTTTTTTTTTAAAAAAAAAAAAAAAGAAAAAAAAAAGAAAAAAGATTTTGGGAAGCATTATGTCAGCTGTTCCTCAAAGTTTGGTTTTGGGTCGTTAGTAGAAAGTAGGAATTCTCTCTCTCTCTCTCTTCCTGTTGCAGATTTGTCAATAAATGAAAGTTGAAATGTTGACATCTGTTGTCCACAAAATAGATAATTTGTAAATATTCAAGCCAAGTTTGCTGTTTGAAAATCAAATGGGCATGGCAAAGGTGATTGTAAAGGTGGTCAATAAGCAATGACAAAAAGAAATAAGGCTTTAGAGCCTTATATTTATTTGACATGTTTAGGTGTCTTATACATGGCAAGCATCAAGTTCCCTTTGATTTGCATTGCCAAAATCAGCTTTAAAAGATTGACCTTATACTCCAGAATTTTTAATAAATTTGATAATGATGGCAAATTTTTTCTGGAAGGAAATATTGTAGGACTAAATATAATGTTGATTACTGGATGGAAAACACATTTATAAACACATTTCTGACCTACACTCCCAATCTTACCTAACTAAAATTAAAAAAATAACTAAATGAATAAGAAATTTTCTCTCCTTCTAGTCTACTAAGTAAAAGGTGGAAGTGTCTCTACATGCATAACCTAACAAAACATTTATTTATTTGAACCACTATGAGGTATCAAATTCCCATTTTTTATATATACTTCAAAAGTCACTCAGCATTGTCACCCAAGCTTAACCATTCCCACTTTGGATGACATCTTTGGCTCCTTGGAAACTTCTTTTTTTTTTTTTTCCAACGAGTCTAATAACTGTTTACTGTATTCCTTTCAAACTTGGCAATCACTTTTTATCATTGATAAAATGGTTCATGAGAAGGAAGTAGCCAGGGGATTGGAGTGGAGGATAAAGGTAGAAGATGGTTCATCCAATGCTTTGGCTCCTGAGGCAGGGTTTTCCAGGAGAGTTTTGCGTGGTCTAAAGGGTCTGATTGCTGGGCTGGTTCTGAAAATCTGGAAGTTTTTGAAGAAGAGTTGGGACTTAGGCCACAGTGACCCCAGAAAAGTTATCCATTGTTTGAAGGTTGGGGCAGCACTCACTGTTGTCTCACTCGTTTATTATATGAACCCTCTCTATGAAGGTGTTGGAGGAAACGCCATGTGGGCAGTCATGACAGTTGTGGTAGTGTTCGAAAATAATGTTGGTGAGTATATTGAGAATCGTGTTGGCGATTTGCCTACAGTGTTTCTTGCTTGTGTAAATATAATCTAGTTTATCACAATGTAAAAGTGGTTTGACGCTTAAAATTCCATCTTATGTAATATTGCAGGTGCAACACTTTATAAATGTTTGAACAGAGTGTGTGGAACTTTTCTTGCTGGTTTTCTTGCTATTGGTGTCCATTGGGTTGCTAATGAATCAGGAGAACAAATTGGGCCCTACGTTGTTGGAGTTTCAGTATTTGTTTTAGGTACGTAAAATTTGTCCTGGCAATGGTTTTTTTTGTTTTTTTTTTTTTTTTTTTTGTTATATACCTTTAGCCTGGATAAACTGAAACTCAGTGATAGTTATTTTTTTGCCCGTCCAGGTTCTGCAGCAACATTCTCTAGATTTATTCCGTCCATAAAATCCCGGTTCGATTATGGTACTATGATCTTCATCCTCACATTCAGCTTGGTTTCAGTATCGGGTTACCGGGTTGATAAGTTATTTGATATGGCACATCAAAGATTATCCACCATCATCATTGGGACTTCTTTGTGCATTCTCATAAGCATGATTATTTGCCCCATTTGGGCAGGCCAAGAGCTTTACACAATGATGACTCGTAACATGGACAAACTTGCCACTTCATTAGATGGTAAATACTTTTCTAAAAATACAAATATAAAGTCTAAGTCTGTGACAATCTTGTAAACTGATTATGTACTGTTTTAGGTTGCGTGGCTCAGTACTTTAACAGCAATGGAGGCTCTACAGATGGCAACAAAGAATCCAATAAAGATGTGTTAGGATATAAATGCGTGCTAAGTTCAAAGGCATCAGAAGAATCTATGGTATGTAACAGGACTAAGTTACTATGGTTCCCCAGAATGGTTCCAAATCTGTAAATTAGATTCATTCTTGGCATTGTTCCATGTAGGCCAATTTCGCTAGGTGGGAGCCTCCTCATGGCCGCTTCAACTTTAGACATCCATGGAGGCAATACCTCAAAATTGGCACGTCATTGCGCAGTTGTGCTTATTGCATTGAGGCTCTCAATAGTTGCTTAGATTCTGAAAATCAGGTGACCAAAAAATCTTAACCTTATGTTCTTGTTACTCACTAATCAATTGTTATCTACGTCGAAATGCAATACTAATGGAAGCTTCCAAACGAACTACAGGCTCCTGAGCACCTGAAGAAGCGTATCAGCAACAATTCTTTGAAACTAAGCTCCAATTGTTCAAGTGTTATGAAAGAGCTTGCAAATGTTGTCAAGACAATGAAGAAATCATCCACCATTGATCTTCTAGTTGGAGAAATGAACAGTGCAGTACAAGAGTTCCGAAATGACTTAAAATCTTTTCCTACTTCGTCCTTTCCACAGTCATTGCCAGAAGCTGGAAATACCCAAAATAAGAACACAGAGCCAACCTCCACAAGAGCAGACTCAGTCTCTCTCATGGACATAGTTCCAATAGTAACTTTAGCTTCTTTACTAATTGAAATTGCTTCGCGGATTGAAGGGGTTGTTGAGGCGGTTGAAGAGCTAGCAGATTTAGCTGCATTCAAGCCTGTGGCTACTGATAAGACAGAAGAAAACCAGCATACTAACAAAATTGTACCAGATCAACATAAAGAAGAGGAAACATTGAAGACCCTTCAAAAAGTTTAAACCATGAGGACCCTTCAAAAACGTTTTAGAACTATATAATTTACTTTCTTGTCAGTGTCTCACTGTCAAAGGAGGGGTAAAAACAAAGCATGAAATTGCTGTAAAAATTTGTAGAAAACCCATGAACATTACAATTGCCAGGATTACAGGCACAGTTACTTAAAAGCTCTTATACTTCTGAGTTTGATCAGAGCCTTAATCTTTTTGCATTTTGCTCTGTATCATCAATCAATTCCAATGTGCTAGCATATTGCTTCAGGCAATATATGAAACCTTTTCCCATCTCTCTTGTATCAAAAAATGTTTAGTGGATTTTTCAAGCTTCTTACGTTTTACACTCTTGAAATGAACGAATATCTCAAGCCATTCATGTGCAAAACATAATTTTCCAAGGCTGATAAATGGTGAAATTCAATCTGTTATGTTATACAAACAAGACTTGAACTTAAATATTTAATGGAATTTAAATGAAATAATTAGCAACGTTAATTGTCTGAAATAAATTTCTATCAATTTCAAGCGTCTTTCACATATTACTTTTAATTTTGATTTATGATAATGAAACAAGTTTTCTATCAAGCTCAAAAGTCTCACATATCACTTTTAATTTTGATATATGACAATCAAGTTTATTGGTGGAATAACTATTAGCTTTGATGAGGAGGAGGGCAATGGGGTATTGAAATCAAATTTTATTTTTTTGGTTTTTTGGGTAAATAATGGGGTATTGAAATCATTGAAGTATCTAAATGGCAGAGCACAGAATCATGAATCTAGAAAGCCATTCATCCTAATTTTCTTATCCTAGAAAGAAAAAATGAGAGATATAAAGGATGATGATCAAAGACCCACTAGGAAAAAAATGATGATTTTGAACAAGTTAGGATATTTAGGTGATTGTTCATTCCCATAGATGGTCTAATTTTTAGGTGCAAACAAAAGGATTATCTTTGTTTTTGTGGGGTAGAAATTGTCCCTAGGAAACCTGAGTGCTTCAATGACCAATTTCCTAATACTATAGAACCACTATATGAATGATCAAATATTAAAACTGCGTATTGTATTTGGGCACTACCTCTATCATCCATTGGTTGGCAAGAGAAACGCAAATTAATTTGGTTTTTAAGGTCTACTTTATATTGCACGGACATGAGAAAGAATTGGAAGACTAAAAAAAACTGTGTTTTATGGGAGAAATTATTCAATAGACTTATTTTTTATCTCTCACATGTGAATCCATATATATTTGTGAAAAGATCTATATAGAATGAATCTACAGAATAATTCATATTAACGTTTAAATCATTTTAAAAAAAATTTATAAATTTTGTATTTCTACTTTCCGAAAATCTCAAATTATTTAGATACTCCAAGATTGCTCACTACTTGCAAAAATTATAACGGTCTAAACCATACATGAATATAACTTGGTGGAAGAAGATTAAAAGGATCTTTGCATGAAATCTAGATCTAGTGTTGCTGCCATCATTCATATGTAAATCCTATGATGGAAATGTGCCTGATTACATCTACAAAATGAAAAATAATGCACTAACAGCTCCTGATCATCATGATTTTTATGTATGCCTAAAACCTAAATTAACATTTTTTGTCTTTATCAAAATCCATGACGTTTGCAACCATAATTAGATTCATTGCCAAATCACTATTTATTATAATGAATCTTTTATTCTATTTGCTATAATAATTATGAGATATATAGTGATATGGAACAATCTAATAGAATCATCGTCATCATCATTTTTTTTTCTTTTTTTATTTTTGTTTTTGTTTTTGTTTTTTATGATAAACACTTTGATTCTACAAGAAAAGCAAGAAACAACCATCACAGGAATAGTTCATATCCTCCAGTGTTGATCAAGAGGAGGCAAATTCCAAGCCATTTTTGAATGGCCAAAAATATATATATTCAATTTCAATCTTTAAGGTAATGTGTAATAATTAATCATACTTAAAGTTTTCGAGTACCTTTGCTCGCATCAGCATTTGTGAAAAAATTGCTTTAGTTTTGGGACCCGAGTCAAACATCGCAGAGGAGTCAAACTTGAGAGATTCAGCCTTTTTTTTTAAAATACATAAGTATATATACATACATATATTATATATATATATATATATATATATGTGTATAAAGCCCTGCTCTATGTAAACGGCGTCGTTTGATAGGTGGAGAAAAATAATCCCACTACGCCGCCATTGTTCTTCGGAAGGCTCTGGTTATGTTCACTGTTACAGTTAACTCCCGAAACAAAACCCCATTAAAGTTGATAGCTAGGGCTTTTCATACCCGTTCTATCTTTTGGATATGGCGGATGATATTGTTACCTCTCAACAGCCTTCTTCTTCCTCCCAATTCAACCCTCCTTCCCGGATTATCTGCCATGTGTATGCTCTTCCCCCAAATCGTTATCTCTCTCTCTCTCTCTCTCTCTCTCTCTCTCTCTCTTTTTGCTAATTCTATTTTAAAAATGTAAACTTGCGGGAAATTTGTAATTTTTTTTCTTCTCATAATTTAATAATTTGTTTAGATTCTGATCAATGGCAATTTTTTTTTTCGGTGGAAATTCAGTTGTCAAAAGCAATTTTCGCAATATACTTGCCCTCGGTGCAATTCACGGTACTGTTCCCTGCACTGCTACAAGGTAAGCAAAAAAGTAATATTCACATGTACGTCAGTTTGAAATTGTTCTTTGGTTTCAATTTCAATCCGTTTTATTTCTATTTAAAGATGTTGATTAGCCACCATTTTTAGGTTTGTCATTTTCAATGTTCATGTGAGAAACTAATAGCAATGCTTTATATCTGGTTACTAGCCACCGTTGTTAGGTTTATCATTTTCCCTTTTTTTATTTATTTTTATTTTAATTTTTTTTTTTGGAGTATCAAGAATTGTTATTGCAACGCTTTTATATATGATCATTACATGTTTGTATTATCGTGACAGTCTCATAGTATTCGCTGCACTGAATCTTTTATGAGGGACAATGTTGTTGAGGAGCTTCAGCAGTTGGAGCCTAAGGATGAGACTAAACAAAAAATGTTGGATATTCTAAGAAGATTTCATTCAGAAGAAGAAACAGATGATATGGACGAGGAGGAAGGTATATTAACTTTTGATGTTGTCATGGAGGAATTCTTTCAATCAAGAACCTGTCTTTGAGGATTCCTTGAGATTGTACTTGTTATGCATTATAACATGGGACAGTTTCATGCTTGTGTAATTTTGAAAATGATATCTTCTTTTATGTTTTGGCAGATTCAACTCTGTCTGAGGAGACCATTCAGAAGGTTTTGTCTGGTATTTTGCTGCCTATTCTTTCATATATATATATATATATATATATATATCCACTTTCTAACTTTGATTGCTTTCCCATCTTTCTTTTCCTACAATCTATGTCGAAGCAATCTGATTTTGACACCTTGGATTGAAATTTATTGAGTTTTGGATTTTAACTGCTACTTAATATGAATCTAGTATTCTGTGGATTATATGCTAGTGCTTTGATTTCATATGATTTTTTTTTTTTTTTTTTTGGTTCATCCCTGCAGGAGTTCAAGTCAGTTTTGATGATTTATCCGTTGAAGAAAGGAAACGATTCAAAAGAGCTGTTGCATCTGGAGAACTAAGCAAAATGATTGAGCCTTGGGATGCATGGTGGTTGAGGCCTGCTGCCAAAACAATATCTCTCAGCAAGGAAGGAACTCAACTTGTTCAACCACTAGCTGAACAGGAAGCATCAATATTACCGCAAAATGATAGAGAAAGCAACCAAGCAAGTGAGATTCCTCCTGGCCCCGAATCCCCACTGCCTCCTGTTAGCAAGCTAATCTCCACAGAGCCATCACCATTTTTAGCTGTTCATCTGGTTGATATTGTATATAGCTATTGTTTCACACTTCGTCTCTACAATGGCGATTGGCAATCGGATGCTTTAGGATCAGCCATGGTAGTCTTAGGTGTTTCCTCTGTGTTGGGTCAAGGTGGGCAGCCAGAGACAGTTTTAGAAGCTCTTTCTTACTGCTTGGAGCAAACCTGCTCTCCAGCTTACAGACATATGGGCGGTTTGCAATTTGGATTGGGTCTTGTCGACGATGTTGTAAGCATACTTACACTAGGAAGTCCTGCTTTATTGTGCTTGCTTTCCGATTTGCAGAGGCTGGTTCAAGCTGGTGAGAGGGACTTGAAATCGGAGAAATCGGTAAAACCAAGAAGGAAGGAAATTAAAAGTAAGCTAAAACATGCAGAGAGGAAGATTTACTTCATTATGTGTTGGGTCCATGAGCAACCTGGTGAAGCTTGGTCTTCTCTAGCAGCCATTATAAGGGCAGAGAAAAGTTCGGGTATGGATTTTGAAAGCATTTCAAGGTGTGGGAAAGTGAAGAGAAAAGCCGAAATGAAGGGAAACGTTTTGATTGAGGAGATGTAACTGAACGATAATCATCTTTTGTTTGAAAATGAATGATACTATGCTTCTTTGTTTTGGAAAGGCAGAGCAAAAGAGTCAAGGTTGTGGAATGAACAGGACTCGTGAATATGCTTGTAAATCTTTTTTTCTCACCAATCATGATCATTCGTATCTGTTGAGATACCAATATACAAGCCATTTTATCCATCATCCAAACCCTCACAATTTCACAAGGGATGTTTCAGAACCACTAATGAAGTCTGTCACTTTGTTAAGGGATATAAAATTCTTGCAGTTTTACTGGTGTTTTATAAAACTAAGATCATCCTCAGAAATCTCTAGAAAGACAACATAAAGGAAAGAAAAGATGAAAGTGCTTGTTTATTGACTACCGAGTATAAATGATGAATTTTTGAAACAGCATTAGTCCAAAATGCCATGGTTTTGAGTTTGTTTTGTACAAGCCACTATTATTGGAATTGGATATAGAAGAATCAAATTCAAAGTGGGCAATTTCCCATTTCCGAATGCCCACTTGGATGCCCATTTCTTTCTTCAATTCCATCAGGTTATCAAAAATTCAGAATTGAGAAATCATTAGTTTGCTTACAAGAAAACCGCAGAAGGAAAATTTCCAAATGATAAGATGGATAAACTTATCGATTTGCCTCTGTTAATAAATAAAACAACAGGCTATCGTTTTCGTTCACCAACAAAAGACGACTTGTCGTAGTTTTCTCTGCGCGTTGTGGAATTTGAGTGGTTATTTAGACGGTTAGGCTGTTTTGTTTGGTGACGTGGCCGCGTCAGGTGGATATTTGTATAGATAAGGACATAATTAATCATTTTCGAGGGCGTGTTTCTTGATATTTCAATGGCATTCTCGTTAATTTCCTAAATAATCTGGGCTTTTTCCGGTATCCCACCCCATAAAAACATTTATATGGTCATCTCCCCAACCTTCCGGTGCCATAAACCCCAGTCGTTCCACAGAGAGAGAGAGGGAGAGGGAGAGGGAGAGAGAGAGAGAGAGAAGGAATATTCAAGAACCTTTCTGTTTAATTGCGTCGTTTTATTTTTGTCTTCTTTGTCTCTCGTTTCGTTTCGTTCTCATTTTCCTTTGTTTCGCTTTCGGTTTTTTTTTTTTTTCCCTTGGTTCTTGATTCGAACAAAAACCTAATCTTAAGGAAACCGCTATTCTTGGCAACCATTTCCGTACAGATATGGTTGATGTTGCCGACAAGTTAGCGTATTTCCAAGCGATCACCGGCTTAGAAGATCCCGACTTGTGCACCGAGATCCTCGCCGCCCATGGCTGGGACCTTGAGCTCGCGATCTCCTCCTTCACAGGCTCTAATTCCAATCCGCCGGATAACACCGTTGCCGGAACTTCATCTACCGGCGAAGGTGGCGCTGCCGGACGGTCCGTGTTAGGATCGCAAGTCTCGCAGCAAATGGAACCGGTTTATAACCCTCCTGCTAGTCCTGGTTTGGCCTGGAAACTCGTCACTTTGCCAGTTTCGGTTATTTCTGGTAGTTTAGGGTTAATCTCTGGCGCAATTGGACTCGGTTTGTGGGCCGCTGGTGGTGTGCTTTCGTACTCGCTAGGGATGTTTGGATTGGGCTCGGGATTGGGTCGGGACGGCGAGTCGTCGACCCCGATGTTGGTGTCGGTGTCGGCAGCGGCATCGGAGGCTATGGAGTTTGTGTCGAGGTTTGAGAGAGATTACGGAACTACGAGGCCGAATTTTGTGAGCGAAGGGTTTATGGATGCTTTGCAAAGGTCGAGGAATACGTTTAAGCTGTTGTTTGTTTACTTGCACTCGCCGGATCATCCCGACACGCCTTTGTTCTGCGAGAGGACTTTGTGTACGGAGGCTTTGGCGGAGTTTGTGAATGAGAATTTTGTTTCTTGGGGAGGGAGTATTAGGGCTAGTGAGGGATTCAAGATGAGTAATAGCTTGAAGGCTTCGCGGTTTCCTTTCTGCGCTGTGGTTATGGCAGCCACGAATCAGAGGATTGCGTTGCTTCAGCAGGTATCGATTCAGCGTTCATATAATATCTGGTGCTTGTACTTGTACAGAATTTTTCTCACATCAATGTTGGGACTTGTATTAAATTCTAATGCCATGAATTTAAAGTTTGGTGCAACTTTTTCCTTTATTTATTTATTTATTTTTCTCTTTAGGGAGGTTATATTTATATATGGAATTGTTTAACTCTTTTGGTTCTCCTGGTCTGATACGAGGAACAAAATGCACAGTGCTTCTCTTTAATTGTTTTTCAGTATGTCACTTTGTATTGTTAGTTGTAAGATCAATGTCACCTGCAGTTTGTCTACTTTGCACTCCCATTTATGTTGGGGCGGAGTATATTTACAATATTTGGATATTGTATGCTAAACATATTTGTTAGAATTGTTGAATTGGGGTGGGTCAGCTATTTTTAGAACCAGCTGTTTATGTCCTGAATTGATGAATTTATGAGATTTCAGAAGTTTGATAGAGTCCTAGTATTTTTATGTTCTGATTTTGGAGTTTGTTTCGTTCTCTTTCATAAGACTATGCTGTGGATTCTGAAAATTCACATACAATGTATTGCTGCTCATTCTGTTCTTTGCATTTCTAGTTTTTCCATGTTTTGTCCCACCATTTTATTCTTTTTCTTCAAATATTACCATTCTCTGTATTTTTTTTTTTTTCAAATCTTTATCTCTCCAAATGGCTTTTGAACCTCATCTGTCAAGTTTAGTAAAAACTTTATATGGTGCCACTTTTGAAGGAATTATAGACTCATTGGGCAAGTATGAACACTAGTCACTATAAAAAAGTTATGTTAAAATTGAACTTTTTTGTAGAATTATATGATTTAGATGTCACACATGCATTGCATAATGTGTAAGTTCAATGGTACAGTCCAGATCCTTGGAATTAGTATGAGGAACCCACTCATACCGAGTTGGTAGTGGTAATGTTGTTTGCGTGATGAGAAATTGGTAGAATAGGGTTGTAGAAGCTGTTGTCCTATGTTGTGGGATGCCAGTAGAGCACACTTAAATTGAAGAGAGAACAAGATAAAAGATGGAAGAAACAGATGGAGAAACTAGTTGACCTTAACTCCAGTAAAAAATCTCATTATTCCATTGTCAACGTCTTGCCTTCAAACCCATTTCCAGATTCAATTTAACTTGCTTGGCAAGCAATAATCTCTCAAAAGATAAATTGATACGGCTTGACTTTATTAATTAAAACAAGTGAACTATTTTTTGGTACCTATGTAATGTTGATGCAGAATATAAAATGAAGGATTTCTTTTTGCGGTTGATAGTATAGTTCTATCTACCTGTGGTGGCCTCTGCATGTTGGAGTTCTCTTGCACAGTATTGCTGCTTTTTGTGAAAATTATTCACTCCTTGGACAACTGTCACTGAATGGTGTTTTAGTGTAGAGCTGACAATGAATTGCCTTTGGCTGGATCCTATTAAGTAAGAGGTGCTAGGGTTAGATTTTTTATTTTAAGTTGATTCTAATTGGGCTATTTCAATTTGAGTGAATTACTTAATGAGTTGAATCATACATGCTCATAGCTTTTATGAGCATTTTAGTTTTACTCCTTAGCAATAAGAAGTCATATTTAAAAGTGATACAGTTAATATGGAATTCTTTTGATCCATTTCTTGTATCTTTCTAGTACTTTTTGTTAACTAGTAAGTGTATGTTGACTTTTTGATATAATTTCTACTTACGTATGTATCTTTCACATGCTTTGCAGGTTGAAGGACCAAAATCTCCTGAAGAAATGCTTACAGTACTGCAGAGAGTGCTTGAAGAAAGTGCTCCTGTTCTTGTTGCTGCTAGGCTTGATGCAGAAGAAAGGAGAAACAATATGCTGTTAAGGGAGGAGCAGGATGCTGCTTACAGAGCTGCGCTTGAAGCTGATCAAGTATGCTGCTTTTCTTAACATTATTGTTTTTTTCTTGGGTTTATGTAATTTCTCATTGCGAAGTGTCAGTTTGGGTGCTGCCTGCCCTTTTCTTGTGACTGATGAAGCCCTGTATTCCAGAAATATATTTGTTGCTGTTATATTCCCGTTGCCTAAAAGTTTTATTTGTTGCTCAGGCTAGGGAACGCCAAAGGAAAGAAGAGCAAGAACGCCTGGAAAGAGAAGCTGCTGAAGCAGCGAGGAAGCGCAAGGAGGAAGAAGAGGCTCGTGAAAGAGCAGCACGTGAAGCTGCAGAGAAGGAGGCTGCACTAGCTAGGATACGCCAAGAAAAAGCCCTTTCACTTGGTGCCGAACCTGAAAAAGGACCTAACGTTACGCAAGTAAGCCCTTTTTCTCATATATCTGGAACTTTCAGATGTTCTGATAATGTAATGCAATATCTAATTAAATGTTCTACTGGAGCATGGTCACCTTTTTTCATATCCTGGAAATTGAACTAGTTTAACTACCAAAGCTTGATTACTCTCTGCTGCTTCTATAATTGGTTTGCATAAGTTAGTTCCTTTTTATAAGGTGAAATCTAATCTGAATCTGTGAATTTATATTCAAAAACAGGTTTTGGTAAGGTTTCCAACTGGAGAACGCAAGGAAAGGAGATTTTACAGTACAGCAACAATCCAGTCACTCTATGATTACGTTGATTCTTTGGGGTGCTTAAATGCGGAGAATTACAGCCTTGTCTCTAACTTCCCTCGGACAGTTTATGGGCCTGAAAAGGTTTCTTTATCCTTGAAAGAAGCAGGATTGCATCCTCAAGCCAGTCTTTTTGTGGAGCTGAACTCTTGAGATCTTTTATTGCAGAGAGTACTGCCATTGAAAATAGTTAAGATGATGATGAGACCTCCAGGTAGGGATATTCTCTGTCGCATATCTTTCCTATTTTGACTCAATTAGGGCAATATGATGAGGTAATATAATTTCCCTGTCACTTTTATTTGGATGCTTTAGTTTCCCTTTGTGCGAATTCTTTGAAAAGAGTGGGCCCCTAGAGTGGAAAATGGCACTGGAATAATAATACTGATTTTGCAAATATGTAGACTAATAGTTCTATGAAGATATTACAATTTGTCATTGATTCTTGATTATCTTAAAGAACTACCAGAAATTGCTTCCTCTTCAGATTTTTCTTCCTATTTTGATTCGTTTATGGATTTTTCATTAATAAGAAAATAGGGAGAGTGATTTCTAACTGAAATCATGTTCACCATTGATAAAAGCTCTGCCTATGATTAGAAGCATAAAAAAAGATGAGCTTGCTTTTTATTATTGTTAGCATCATCATCATCATCATTATTATTATTTTGAATAAAGCATGATAATTGAAGTGGCTACTGGCTATCATATAGGGTGGTTTATCTATTATTAGAAAAGAATTGAAACAGAGAAAAGGAACCGAACTTGCTATCTAAGGCCCTGGCGTATGTGAAATTCCACCTAATAAGCGGGACCTTAAGAACCTTCGGATCTTTGTTTATGTACATATGCACATATTAGTAATTATTCTTAGCTGTGCTGTGCATATCAATATATATATATATATAGATGACTTTCTTTTTCCCCTTTTTCTCTCTTTTTATTTTTATTTTTTATTTTATTTATTATTATTTTTATTTTTGTTCCCCAGTATTTATATATTAGAAAATGCTAACCATGTGGGAAGCTTGGATACCCAAGAGCGGCATTTTACTTTTTCGAAATTGGTTGTTTGCTAGATATGAAAGTTATTCGTCATTGCCCCTTCGAATTGACGAACAAGGTGGCATACTAGTAATTCCAAGTACTTTCTTTTCATATATTGCATAACTTGTGGATCTCTAATCCTATCACGTCCTCAGTTACTTCTTTGTAATTCGTTAAAATAAATCTTTATCACTACCTAAAATGAAGCAAAACCCCCCACGTACGTCCTCTTGATTTGGTTGTGGTGAATTAAGAATCATTGCCTCAGATAATTACATAGAAAATGAAGTTTTATGGATGAGCGCTAGTTGGAAAAAATAAAAAAATTAGAAATTAAAAAAGAACATTGAAATATATGGCGTCGCCCGGACTCGATTCGGAGGCCTTCAGTGTGTTAGACTGACGTGATAACCAACTACACCACGACACCATGGTGGATGTGTTTTCTATTGGTCCTTATTTCTCAATTTGAACTGAATAACAACTAAACCCTATGTTTAGCAAAGCTCTCCATTGATTCTGGTTTTGTGTTTGTTTGTTGACTTTGTTATTTGTCTTTGTACTGAAGTTCCTTGTTCTTTTGTATCTACTTTATTATAATAATGAATAATATCCCTTTGGTTGGCAACTTCCATTTCTAAATTTTGTAAATCCATGTGATTTCTTTTTTTCACCATTAAAAAAATATAATGTGGAAATGTGGTTTTAAAAAAAAATAATAATAAAATTGATCTTTGGAAAATAAAAGGACAAAAAAGATAAAATTACTCTCTCTTTCTTCCTCTCCCGATCTTATTCTTTTAACTGGGCAACCACAAATTTCTGCCTGATATATGCCACATTCGTGGACACATTATTATTATTATTATTTTTTTTTTTGGGCTGAAATTTGGGGTTTTTATAAACCAAAAAGGCCAAAGAGAAAGATATGAATTATGAAAATAAAATCTTTGGTGAATGAATTATGAAAGGATGGATGTCATTTTTTTCGAAAATAAAGAATAAACATAAGACCCAAAAAAGCAATGGAGCTCAGGTAGAGTTGAGGGCTCAAATGATCTGATGATCGCTCTTCGCCCCCACAAAAGTCAAGTGTGGGGAATGAATGAACGTGGGACCCAATAAACGGGCACCGCGTGATCAACCGAACATCTTTCACGCGCATCATTTGCACTCCATTATTAATTATTTCCTTTTGAACGAATATTTTTATTTTTTTAATTTGCTATATAATAATTAATTAATATGATTGGATTAGCGCCTAAACAGGAGGCTTTATTGGTTTGTCTGCCTCAAGGCGCTTACATCATAAATGGATTTTTAATTCGACTCTTCACTTTATAATATCACTTAATTCACTTTTTTATGCCATTGCAATTTTGTGTCCAAAAATTAAAAAATTAAAATTGAAGTCTTCGGTTATACTTTCAATTTCAATTATTTTAAAATTTTCAATTAAAATCTTTAATTTCAATCTCAGTCCTGCATTGTTAATCTTTATAGTATAGTTAATTGCTTTTATTAGACTTTTTTTTTTTTTGTAAGTCTTTTACGCTGACTATAAGTTTTTATTTATTTATTTTAATCCATATTAAAAAAAAATAGAAAATCCAGTATGAAACTAGTAAAAAATAAAAAAAATTGTTAGATCCACATTGAAATTAATAAAAATGAAAATCAAAACTTTGCCGATAGAAAAAGAAAAATAATAATAATAATACAAAGCCTGCGACGAAATGCAGGCGCAAAATTAATACTGTAATTGCAAGTGGCACGTGTGACGTGAAGGACACGCGCTAATGTGTGAGCGGGCGGGAAGAGGTGTAATGCCGTTGAAGATGATAATGAAGATGAGTTGTTGATTCCTATTCGGTCTCTCTCTCTCTCTCTATTTTTTTTTTTTTTTTGGGCTCCGAAACCGAATCCAATTTAGCCTCCAAATCGAAAATTAAACCCCTTTCCTCATTCTTATAATCAACCTCCCTCTCTTTCTCTATCTCTATATCTGTGTGTGTGTGCGTGTTTTTATTAGGGTTTATATTTTCCTTTGTTTTTGTCTGTTCATGAGCCCCTAATTGCGCCGTTGATATAGGGTTTGTTTTTCGATTAGCTTTTAAAAAGATGCGGATTGAGCCATGGCTGAGTCTGGGATAGGTTTTAGAATGTTGAATCTTGTTGCATCTCGAAATTCCGACATCGAACTTGAGTCGGCCGAGATGTTGCTTATCGGGTGCCGGTTCCGATTTCGATCGGCATTCGATTCCTATTCAGTGGCTTGTGAGGCATTTTCCGAACAGCTTCTTTCCCGTCGTTTTCTTTTCCCTGTTGGTGCCAGAATCAAACTCCTTTAATAGCGGTTTCCCGTAATTTTTTTTAATTTTTTTAATTTTTTTGGGTTAATTTTTTCTCTCCGTCGGAAAAATTGTCGTTTCTGGTGGGGGATTTTCGCGTCGATTTCGCTATGAATTCCTGTACAGGTTTAATGCGTGGGAAATCTGATTCTGAGGATGGTCTAGTTGTGGAGAAAGATCCAACGGGACGATATTTGCGGGTATGAATTCTGAATTGCGTGTAGTTTTCCCCATTTTTTGAATTTCAATTATATATTATTTTTTGTCTGGTTGTGGAGATATCATTTGCCAAGCGAAATAAATTACTTTCAATTGCTTGTGGTATAAATCGTTTTTGTTTTGAAATAATGAATGAGAGAATGTGGCTGGTTGGCTACCCAATTGCCACCATTAAGACTTTGCTGAGCCTGAGCCAAGTTTCTGGTTTTTATTATTATTATTATTATTATTATTATTTTCTTTGGGGTATTTCTTGTAAATTATACAAGAATGGCTATTTATGAATAAAAGTAAAGTTGAGCTTTTGATAAAATATTTTTAACGAGATTATGTTTATCTTTGTTGGAAAGTTACTTTCTTTTTCCTTCAGATAATTGTATCGAATTGAACTTCCACAGATTCATTATTTTGATTTTAATTTTCCTGATTTATGCCATTGAAAATATGTTCTCTATTATATTTGCTATTGAGTTGATTGCTTTACTATTTTATTGGTGTCATTCTTATTACTTTTGTGTTTGTGATTTTAGTATGACGAAGTCATGGGGAGGGGAGCATTCAAGACTGTGTATGGATCTTAGACCTTGATTTTCATGAATTTTAAATTATAGACTGCTTTGTCTGCTTCCAAACAATCTTCACTGCAATTCGTTATCTTAGTTTTCGTTTGTTATTACCATCTGTAGATATAAGGCTTTTGATGAAGTAGATGGAATAGAAGTAGCTTGGAATCAGGTGAGCATTGAGGATGTGTTGCAATCACCGGAACAGCTGGAAAGATTGTATTCTGAGGTTCATCTGCTGAAGTCATTGAAACATGAAAATATAATAAAGTTCTATAACTCATGGGTGGATGATAAAAACAAGAACATTAACATGATAACAGAGTTATTCACCTCTGGGAGTTTGAGGCAGTGAGTTTCTGTGACCTTTCTTCTTCTTCTTCTTCTTCTTCTTCTTCTTATTGTCCTTATCTACCTTGTCTTCCTTTTTCATTCATATCTATTGTTACATTGTGATGTAGGTACCGTAAGAAGCATAAGAATGTTGATATGAAGGCCATCAAGAACTGGGCAAGGCAGATTCTTCGTGGATTACAGTATCTGCACTGTCATGATCCTCCTATCATTCATAGAGATCTGAAATGTGACAATATATTTGTCAATGGAAATAATGGAGAAGTTAAAATTGGGGATCTTGGACTGGCAATAGTTATGCAGCAGCCAACAGCTCGAAGTGTCATTGGTAATACTTTTCATTCTCCTGAAGGTGTTAATTTTTTGTTTTACTCATTTTAATTAGCATTTGTAATCCTTCTTTGTTTTGCACAGGCACTCCTGAATTCATGGCTCCAGAGCTTTATGATGAGGAATACAATGAACTTGTAGATATATATTCTTTTGGTATGTGCATTTTAGAAATGGTCACTTGTGAATACCCCTATAGTGAATGCAGAAATCCTGCACAAATATACAAGAAGGTTACCTCTGTAAGTTACTAGTTACCAAGTTTTGAATCTTGCCATCCTCAGTTCTTAATTGTCATTGCAGATTCTAACTAATAATATTACAGGGTATAAAACCATGTTCACTCAACAAAGTGGATGATCCCCAAGTAAAGCAGTTCATAGAGAAGTGTCTAGTTCCAGCTCCTATGAGATTACATGCTGTGGAGCTCTTGAAAGATCCATTCCTTGCAACTGAAAATCTGAAGGAACGTAATGGTGACCCTTCACACAAACTGAATTTTATGCCCAAGTTAGTTAACTCTCATCAGCCTGAATGTCGACCAATGGACATTGACTCTAACTGCAGAAAGCTTTCTGCTGGCTCTAGTAGTAAAAGCGTCAATGAAATTTCTACTCCTTCAAGTCTAGAGCTCCAAAAATTCACTGAAAATAATGAATTCAGGTTACGAGGACAGAAAAATGGGGATAATACTATTTCATTAACTTTGCGAATTGCCGATTCTGTTGGTAAGTAAATTTGTAATGTGAAGGACCTCTCTCTCTCTCTCTCTCTCTCTCTCTCTCTCTCTCTCTCTCTCTCTGATATCAAACCAAATATATATTATTCCTGTGTTGTGTTTTTTTAACAGGTCGGGTAAGGAATATCCATTTTGCTTTCTATCTGGATTCTGATACGACCATCTCAATTGCTGGAGAGATGGTTGAGCAACTTGATCTTTCAAATGAAGATGTGACTGTCATAGCTGAGTTGATTGATAACTTGATTATGAAGCTTGTGCCAAGCTGGAAACCTTCTTTTGAAACTACTTCTTCAAATGAAGTAATGAATTCTTGCGGGGATTCTCTTGTATCTCTAAATGATGAATCTTCATTAAAGTGTTCTTGGAATTCAAGAACAGTTCAGGCTTCTTCTAAAGCCATTGATGTACATCCTTCTGTTCATGCACACTTGGATATTGAAGATCAAGAGAACCATGGTTCAGTAAGTTCAGATATATCAGCTGAGTTTGGTGTCATCATAGTCACCTCAGATGCTAGTGATGTCAAGGCTAACTCTGATGATTATATTTTGTATGAATGTGATAAGGGCTCAGATGGGTACAGTTGTGACTCGGAATTTAAGGGGAAAACTTATGAAGCTGATTTTGGTGAGTCTATCATGATGAGTGAATCCCAAGAGAAATCTGCCCTTGCATATTTGAATTGTGGTATACCAAAAGAGATTAGCTTGCCTAGTATCTGTTCCTTATCTTTAGCAGCCAAAAATGAGATTGATGAGCTAAAGCTGGAACTTGATGCAATTGATTTGCAGTATCACCGGTGCTTTTGCGAACTCTTGAGGATGAGGGAAGAAGCAATAGAAAGCGTGAAGAAGAAGTGGATAACAAGGAAGAAAATAGCTGTTGTTTGATTACCTTTTTTTTTTTTTTTTTAAAAAAAGAAATACATTTGGCTTTGATGATTGAATTTGCCTTTTCAATGGATACAACATTTTCTTGAAATTAATTGATGAAAGTAGTTAGTTTTACAATTGCATAGGTAGTGATATTTGAGCTGACTTTGGTCAAGGGAAACACAATTTCTTTACATTGTTGAATGTATTTGGTTTTTCAAGTTGCATAAGCAATGATTTTTAAGCTGTAATTTGTGCTTCCAGTGTGGGCTGGCAATGCATCCTTAAAATTTCAGCAAAACTTACATTCTCTTGTTATTTTTTGATGCGATTATAATAGTATGCGAACCTTGTTATAATTTATTTTTGCTATAAAATCAGTTTTATTTCTGCCTTATTTCCATATGAGCTGCAGGATAACGAGCTTAAGAATACTATTTGAGTGTTTTCCATAGTATGTTCTACTCCAATTAGCCAATCCAACAGAAGGGCGGATCAGGGTTTATTGCTCTTTGATATCTAGAACTGGACTTTGCCATAGCTGTAAATCACAATTAAGACAGTATTAATCAGCTGTAAGCTTGCATAATTCCTTCTCTAATGAAAAGGTAATGTCGGTTTACTGGCAAAATGTATCTTAAAATTTTAACTCTAGTTAGAGAGTTCAAAATATATATATATTTCATACACATTTTATGCATCATCAGCTGCAAAACCAGTGCTCATGCACTTTCTCCTGGTTGAACTCTGCGATAACAAGAACAACCATTTCCTTTCTTCTGTTAGTTATATACAACCATTTCCTTTCTTCTGTTAGTTATATCTCTCTCTCATTTTCCCATCTTTGGCTTCCGACACTCCTCTCCTTTTCCATGTATTGGTCTCGCTCCTAACGGACTTTCTCCTGCTGCAACTGCTTCCTCTTCTCTTTCAGGTCAACCCTTTTTCATGTACCCCGTCATACAAGTAGCATCCAATGTACCTTATGAGATCCATTTGCTTTCCTCATAAGGTATTGGAACAGCAGCTGAAGTTGCTGCCCCAGTTCTATGTAAAAATGCATAGTTCCTGCTCTTTTCTTTCGCAAGCATCTCCTGAACTATGGATCTCACAGCACAACAACTTCTTCTCTACAACATAAAAATCCTCAGAAAGCTTCGCAGAATTAACATTGATCTAAACATCTCAAAAGGCCCTCCCATCTACCCCTAGAAGTTCGTTCAGTGAGTTCTTCTAGTTTGAAATACATGGTGGAATCTTCAGATCCTGCTAGTCTTTTAGAGTCACAGCATAACCTCTTTGGTTGCATGAATAACATTTCACTCGCACATTCTTCATTACCTTGTAAACTTCTGTAGGATATTCCTAGACTAACCTTCCGAATGGAACAAAGTTGATTTCTCAAGTTACTCAGCACAACACTTACCGCACTGTCAGTAGCTAGTGACACACTTAGCAACAGAATGGGATATTCAGCATGTTTCAACTATAGTTTACTACAAATTCATACGCAGCTAACTTCTTAGTCGTTTTAATAGTAAAATCTTCTAGAATCTGCTGTGTTGCCAATTATGCACAATTTTACATGTATTGCAGCTCTGCTGCTTGGCTAATGACATGATCATTGAACATTCGATTTGGATAATCACATTTATCATGAGACAAGTCCTTAGCATTTTAAAGTAAATCCACCTTGTACAGAGGCACAAACTAAAGAGAATTGCCATGGTTATGGATTTGATCATTGAGTACAACAGTCATAAGTACCTGATTACCCTACTCAGTTGCAAGCACATTCTTATAAGCAAAACAGTTTCAGGGTCTATATTTGCACAAAGAGGTTTGAAGTTCCAATCACGCTTTGAACAAAAACTTAATGTAAGAAATTCACAATTTTATTAACAGAACAGAACAAACAATCCCAAATATGATATCAACACAAAATACACAAGAAGAATGCACAATGAGAAACAATAAAATTTTGGATATTTTCAATTGATGAAATTTTCTGGACAAGAGATGAACTCATTGAAGCATCCTTACACTTTCACTGACAACTGGATAGATAAACTAGGAACCTCCATTTGTGCTACCAGTCTTCCTTGACTATTTTTGACTTCTCAAGTATGAACTTCCCTTCCTTGTACTTCTGCGTTTCCTCATAGGCTCGTTCATACTTCCAACCAAGAACTTCATGGCAGTCAGAACAGTAGACATCAGCAACAGTGTGGAGACCAGTCATGAGGTGCCTGTCCTCTTTCGGCCCCACCATAACGTTCATTGCATGAGAGAAAAGAAAGGCTCTGCCATTTCTTCCCTACAGATTCAAGTAAACAATAAAATCACTATCAAATAAAGGATCTTGTAATAATGCTTTCAAGTCTGGTCATTAATATTCGCCAAAGCAAGATCATCCAAAATGCACAATAATCAAATAAATATGGCTCAATTCGGTCTCAACACCAACAGCATATTAATCAATACAAATACATTACAAATTATAAAGTGCAGCATTATTTAACATTTCATTCCTCCTTTCCAATGTTAAGTGGTCAGAAATTCTCACTTCTCTTCATTACTAAATGACAGATTCCTCTTATATTCTTGTAGTTTATAGTCTAAACATTGAGCTCCGCATGATATCCTAATAATCAAATTTTTACAGCATAATTCATCACAAAAGCTTTACTCAAAAGGAAAATCATCATCAAGTTCCACACCTGAAAAGCTTTAGAGATGACATCGTCGTGAAGGGCGACATGGTTCCGGCAATTACAGCAACTGTACAATCTCGGCCCAATTACCAAATCCGCCATCGATGAATATCCAAAATCGAGACCCTTTTGCAAAAAACTAATTCAATATTTGCCAGAATTGAGAAAATAGAAAAGTAATACAACTTATATTCAAGAGTAGGATCAATAAGAAGCTCACCTTCTTCACCAACAGACTGCAAAGAAAAGATATTGACAATCAACTATCTTATATCCAATATCTGTTGGGGAACTAGGCAGCGATAACGTGAAGGATCAGACTATGCAAGCACTAAGATTGTCGGTTAGACTAATAATGCCAGCAAATTAAGACTAATTACAATGAAACAGATATATTAAAGGCAAACTGAAAAGGACATTATTGCTATCCAAAAAAAAAAAAAAATGTGGCGATGAACCAGAAACATCCTAATGGAAGAAGACTCAGAAAAATATCAGAGACAACAAAATAAGCAAAATCAAGTAATTGAAAACGGTTTTACCCAAGGAAACACTTGATGATCCAGCTGTCAAATTCAACATTAGCAAACACTATCAAAATCCCATATTTAGAAACCCAAAAAAATAATAATAATAATAATAAAAAAGATGAAATTTTTTCTCCATAATTGTGAATTATACAGTGAACCGACATCTGCCCAGATCAGTAATTGCAGAAAATGTAATTTATCTCAACAATTTACCAAGAATTGAACACAAGCACATAGATATAGATGCATATATATATATATATATATTTTTTTTTTTTTTGGTAAATATATATATGTATTTTAGATGAATAAATATATATATATACCTGGAGAGTGCGGCATGGTGGGTTCATAAAGAAGAAGGCTTCGAAGAAGAGAGAGAGAGAGAGAGAGAGAGAGAGAGAGAGTTGTAGGGTTGTATGAAGTGGACCAAGAGGGTTTAAGTTTGTGTCGGAGTTTGATGGTTTTTTTTTTTTTTTTTTTTTTCTGCAATGAATGGGAAAAAGATGACGACAAGTTGCCTTGAAGGTGTCAGGAAAATTGACATCACATGGCTGCTTAAATTACAAAGTTTACCATTTTTTTCATCTTTCTTTTAAAAAAAAAAAAATTTCTTTCATATATTATATTTTAATATAAAAGAAATAAAAAAGATTTCTTTTATTTTTGTTAAAAAAAAAAAGTAGTACTAAACGGCGGAATGCAAAGCTGCCAAAATAGAAGTCGGTCAAAAGGAAGAAGAAGGAAGTGAAGCCCACCACTATCTTCAGGACACAGTCACATATAGATAGATAAGAGTCATTGAGAGAGAGAGAGAGAGAGAGAGAGCCCTAAATTACAGAGAAAGCTTCTTTTGCATATTACGTGGTTTTCCCTGTCATCTTCCGCACATGTCATGAGCTTCCAATATCAAATTTATCCAAAAATCAAAATACAATTTATTGAATTCTGATTCGGATACACCTCCTCCTTCACTTCAATTTTATTTGTTTTTGCCCCACAAAATCCAAATTCATGTATTTTGAGAAACATTTTCATTGTGATTTTTATGATAATTTAAATATTTTTTTTAGTAAATGAATCTTCTTAAATAATATAATAATATACATGTACAATCAGTTTTTTTTATCGCAACACAGTGTATAAAATAAAGATATAATATAAATTAGTTAGGATATATTGCTTGTTTATATTCCATTCAAACTTATTTGCATTGTATTCTATTGAATCATGAGGATATTGGTATATATATTACAATAAGTAGTTAAGTGTATTTAAGTCCTCAGACAAAACAAAAAAAAAGAAAAAAAAAAGGATAAATTTATTTTTTTGATTATTTTATGTTTTTTAATTTTATTTCATATTTCAAGGCCACAATACTATGAATATCCAAAATAAAAATGCTGCTTTTTTGTTGTTAGTCAATGACGTCCACAGCCCAAATTCCAGCAATTTTGGGCTGAATATATAAAGTGGGCTTTTTTTTATGTGACCGAGCCAACAGATCATGGGGGTCCATGGATATCATTGCTGTTGTCCTGTTGCCTTTTTCTCAGGTCGCATTCGGTCAGCTTTTATAAAATTAAATATTAATACATAATTGCTTTTTTTTTTTTTTTCTTTTTTGTTTTTTTTCTGCTATAACATATAATTGATTTGGCATTGATGATTATATTTATGTCCCCATAAGAAGAAAGGCAGTTGGCCCCTAAAAGCTTTGTCGCTTGCATATTATTATTATTATTGTTTTTCTTACTTTAGGTAGCAATCCTAATACACCCACCAATCAACTTTAGATTTTTCTTTTCTTTTTTTCTTTTTTTTGGCCATAAATCAACTTTAGATTTTTAGTTATTAAAGATCATAAATAGACGTTAAAGGGATTTGGTAATTTACATGCTTTCATGTTTGTGAATTGACTTTTAAAAAAAAAAATAAATAGGCGGGAATATTCTATAGAAAAATTTTCAGTCATCACCATTCGAAACTTATGTAAAGCACCTGAAGTATTTTTTTTTTTTTTTTTTGGGGGGGGGGGGGGGGGGGGTATCGGGGACCTAATTGGTAAATTTACAAATAATACATGTATAATATGTGTACGTACATATTTAAAAAAAAATATCAATTTTAAATGTATGGAAAAATACATTTTTTTTGAAAGGAAAAATTTTAAATGCATTAGATATATTGTTGTGTTTATATAAGTGACAAAATACATATTTTTGGGAAAAAAAATTATTTATTTTTTCTCTTTTACAGAAGCATTAAAAAAATGTGTATGAAAATGATTTTTTAATTTGATTCTTTTATTCTTTTAACTATTTTTTTTAATGTTTTTAGTATATTGCATTATTATTATGTTACTGATAGTTATATTTTTATTATTGTTAAGGAAATAAGTAGGAAATTAATGCCAATAATCAAGCTACAAATTCAAGAAAGAAAGGAGGAGTAAATACCTGCTATCATAGAGTTATCAGTGTAAGTTTCCAAGAATAGCAGAGTCAATTAATACAATTTTATATGGTCATTCCTATAATTTTTTCTATGATTAAATTTATTTATCTTTTGTCAAACTCTATAAATATAGCATATGAACTTGTACTGAATATATTGAGAATCTTAAATCAACGATAGAAGTGTTCGCATTTCTCATTCTTGTCTCTTCTATTTTCCTATTCTAAAACTTCTTTATGGTACCGAAGCTGGTTCAATCCATTGCTTTAGCTTTGATTAGTTTCTTTATAAAATAATCTTATTTTTGCACAATTTTTTATTAATTTGGTTATATATATATATATATTTTTTTTTTTATGCTTATTTGTTTGTTTTAGTACATTGTTGCTCTTAAGTATTTTGATAAGTTTCTAGATGATTTACGACCTCTATTGATCCTCTATATGATCATTGATCATAAAAACTAATGCTATATATATATATATATATAGCAAGATACATTATGAAAACTTAGTAACTAAGATCAAATAAGGATGCCCCACAATGTTGTCTATTTTATTTCATTCTTTTGAGATGTGGTTTGTCTTATTTGAGAACAGTGCTTAGTTCTTGCTATCTTATTGGTAATTAAAAAAGAAAGAAAGAAGGAAGAATTATAAAAGAAGACAGTCATCCACTAAAAAAAAAGAAAGAAAGAAAAATTGTGGCCATGTGTTTTTGTTCAAGCCACAAAAAAAAAAAAAAAAGTAATTATTAACTCGAAATACGTTTCAAGAATGTTATTTTAATCCTAAAAATCATCAAGAATTTATAACCTATACCAGTGTGCTAATTGATTTTTGTTGGATTTTCTACAAGGTTGCAAATTCTAACTCCTTAAAAGAGAGTTTTAGACGCCGAACAAAAAAAAGCAAGCAATTTGGCAAAATATGTTTATGATGACTATGTATTTCCTTTATTTCTTTCTCAAAAGCAAGTTGGGTGTTCCTTTCATTTCCACTCCAGTTGAGGGGGCATGTTAAGGGAAACAAATCAAAAGATTAATGCCAATAATCAAGCTACAAAGTCAAGCAAAAAAGGAGGAGTAAATGCCTACTATCATAAAGGTAGCACTGTAACTTTTTAAGAATAATAGAGTCAACTAATACAATTTTTATATAGTTGTTTCTAGAATTAGATTTATTTAGCTTTTATCAAGCTCTAAAAATAGAGCGAATGAACTTGTACTAAATCCATTGAGAACCTCAGATCAATAATAAAAGTATTTGCATTTCTCATTCTTATCTTTTCTATTTTCTTATTCAAAAACTTCTTCAATCGCATATATATATATATATAAAACTAATTTTGATATGTAATTTATACTCATATTTTATGTCCCATATTTTTAAATTTAAAACGTATTATACATGTACATATTGAATTTATAATTTTTTTTCTATATTTTTAAATAAATAAAAATGATTTATGCATATTCATATTATTTACGTAGTTTTGTTTTCCTGGCATTCAACTAACAATAATTATGGATAAAATATTATGAATTTTTGGTTAAGAAAATAGTGATTTTGTTATATGTCCCATAAGGACAGGCTGAAAAGTGTTTGTGTGTGAAATGTAGAAAAGTTTACAAATGGATGACATTTAATGCAGTGTTGCCTTGAGGTAAATTTTCTGATAATTTTGTACATATGCATGGATTCGAATTTGATATGCATACCTGCCCAAGTACATGGGAAACCCTAGGTTCATACGGAAGACAAACCTGGCAATGGGGTATGCAACGTGGCTCCAACTCATCCGCTACCAAAATATTGGAATATGGAGGGCAAGTGGGTGAACCTCTTTGAAATTCTTTTTTTAAGGATTTCTAAACTAGTTTTTTTCTTCTTCTTCCTTTTTTTTTTTTTTTTTTGGGTGATATATAGCTTAGTTTTGGTGATCATTTTCGGAAGTTAGTTATTTTGTAACTAACATAGTTTATCTTTTAATCAACATTTCTGATATTCTAATTTTTTAAATAAATGTACTTCATCTTGTTTATTGTATTTGAGAATGAAATAATCTTTTAACTAGTTTTACAATCAAAAAGAAAACCTTTGTACCTTAAACAAGCAGCAATAATGCTAATTCTAGATTTTAATTACCAAACAGACAAAAGCAAAATGATTAAAAAAAAATGTCACAATTGAATTATAAAAAGACAGAATCGATCTAGGAGTACTAAAGTAGTAAAATAATAGATTCAACAAGGTAAAGGGACATGTATGTTTGAATGTGATTGGACCCTACTACAAGAAAAACTTAAGAAAAACTTTTACATGCAAATATTATATGGATGATATGATGTAACAAATCACTCATTTGTTAAATATGTAAAAATATTTTATATAAAACTCATATACTTTCAGTTATTGTGTATAACATTGTGCATGAACAAGATTATATAAGTCATAGAATTTATATTGCACATGATAATTGAAAATAACATAACTAACCTAACATAACAGTTAAATATAATATTTTCTTCTAAAAAAAAGAATAAAAAATTATATAAATATACATTTTAATCTTTTAAAATTATCTCTCAATTTATGACGAGAAATATATTAAGAATTTAAAATTTTTACATTCTCAATTAGATTTTTAATTTTATATTTATTAAATTAAAATATCATCTACACTATATTTTTCATGTATTGTCCACTACAAACTGAAAGATAATTTTTGCAAGAATGGTTCTTTAAAAAAAAAGAAAAAAAAATTCGGAAAAAAAAAAAGAAAAAGAGCAAATTAACTTTGAAGATCTTGTCGCCAAAAGGCTAGAGTTAAAACACAGTAGAGGAAGACAGAGGTAAAATTGAAATTGAACGGTAAATGGCAATCGTACTCACCACCTTTAATTTTTCCTCCATCCCAATTTCAGCAGCAACACTACTCCACCTAATAATTTTGTCAACAATTAATATCCCCTACATCCAACCAAATTTTTTAAGATCTAATTTTACCTATCATTCCACAACGAAGCCTTCCCTATCTACCCACATTCTAATTCTAAGTAATTCCCCGGCGTATATGTATATATACATATATATACTCCATGCAAAACTAATATATCTTGTTGCCATATTTATCTTTTAAATTCAAACCCCACCAAAAATTAATTTAGTGGGAGCTTATTACTCCAATGGAAGAATCCACTCATGAAATCACATCCCCTCTATGTAATGAAGCCTCTTACTATATACTTTTGAAGAAACTTGATCAAAATATGTTCTGTTTTTTCTCTGTTTTATGCATATAAACACACATGATATATAAATGTCCTTTTTAATTTTTTGATTAATTTCTGTGTTGTTGTGGGTAATAATTCAGTATCCAAGGATGATGCGAGAGGTAGAGACATCAGCAGCAAACCATCTTCATCTTCATCACAGGAAGCCAAGCTATTATCAAAATCTAATAAACCAGAGGTTGAGGAGGTTGACCCGGAAGAGAACTCGCCGGTGGAACAAGTAGCTCTGACGGTACCAACCACAGACGATCCCACCCTCCCTGTCTTAACGTTCCGAATGTGGGTTCTAGGTATCTTATCGTGCGTCCTCCTCTCGTTCCTGAACCAGTTCTTCTGGTACCGCAAAGAGCCGCTCTCCATCACATCCATCTCGGCCCAGATAGCCGTGGTTCCACTGGGGCAGCTTATGGCTTCCAAGATCACAAACAGAGCCTTCTTCAAAGGGACAAGGTGGGAATTCTGTTTAAACCCAGGTCCATTCAACGTCAAAGAGCACGTGCTCATCACCATTTTTGCCAACTCCGGAGCAGGGACGGTGTATGCCATTCATATTGTGACGGTGGTTAAGGTTTTTTATAAGCAACATCTCACCTTTTTTGTCTCCTTCCTTGTTGTTATTACAACTCAGGTAATCAATTGCTGCTTTATTTCTTTTTCTTTTTCTTTTATGTTTTTAATTTCTATCAAATACTTTTCGTTAATTAAAGAATTAAGGACATGTTATTGATGGATGGGGCTCGATTTGTTTTAATGTAGGTTTTGGGCTTTGGATGGGCAGGGATTTTCCGAAGGTACTTGGTCGAACCGGCGGCGATGTGGTGGCCGGCAAATTTGGTTCAGGTTTCATTGTTCAGGTAATTAATGTGTTTGACTGGTTGGTACGATAATGCGTATAAGAAAATAATTGATGCTAAAAATGCTAGGTGAGTTGAGGTTTGGTGGTTGTGTATGAAAGTTAAAGAGAGGTACGGTTTTCCATAGCTTTAGGTCATTGCAATAATATTGTTATCGATATGACACGTTCTAATATTTATTGGCTCATAGGAAAAATACAAACTATGATTCATGTTCTTTTTTGGACTAATGCCTCATGGGTTTGTTTTTTTGGGCCAAACTTTATAAATAATAACGCAACCTTAAATACAACTGTTCCGCTTTTTTTTTTTGAATGTAAAAGACTGATTTAAAAAAATTAGTTAGAGCTACTAGTGAGAAAAAACGAAAAATTTTAGTAAGTTATAGTTTTAAAATATTGCAATTTAGATCTTGGTTTTAAACCCTTTCTATTGAGTCATTTATTTTTGATTTAGTGCACATCGAGTCTCTTAGTTATGGTTTTTTTAATCATTAATGCAATTATGGAGTATGAGGTGCGAATTTTACAAATTGAATTGAATGTTTTATACTTTATTTAGTTATGTGAAGCATCTTAAACATAATATTTTGTTGGTTGTTATTGAAGAATTTGATGATAATTGAATCAACGTCTATTAAATAAAAAATAGAGAGCTTAATTTGGTGTATTTTAAAATTAAGGTTCAAATTGCTACGTTTTGAAACTAAATGATATCTAACTGTATTTAACCTTTTGTGAAACTTATAAGGAATTATTATGAATAAAAAAAATTAAGACTAAATTTGCGAAGTTATAAAGCCTTATAAGTCAATGGTGGATTGGAAAAAATAAAATAAATAAATAAATTATTCATTGGTGCAAACAGCTCATAATATAATCCCAACGAAGCTTTCAACGTGCGTACTAATTAATGTCTTTGTATATTTATTAACATGCCTAGACTGTAATAGTAAAATTTAATAATTGTTGGAATGTCAACTAGAATGGTATAATTTAAGTAATAAAATTACATATATATATATATATATATATATACATGAAATAAATAACCAAATAAATTGGTTGCAATAATCAATTTCATTTGATGATTCATGCTCGTTTATATATACATACATAGATATATAATTATGTTTTCAAGTTCAAAATATATATGAATAAAATATGCATCATAATTTAAATGTTGAATCTCAAACAACATAGTTATTTGATATGTTAATATATTATTTAATATTAAACTGTTATATATATATATATAGAAAAATTTTACTGGATCGCATCCAAAATCAATATTTTTTTTAATGAAAATGTTTATATATTTGCAATTAACAGGGCTCTCCACGAGAAAGAAAAACGGCCCAAAGGGGGTTTGACACGTACCCAGTTCTTCCTGATTGCCTTCATATGCAGCTTTGCTTACTATGTCTTCCCTGGCTATCTCTGTCAAATGCTAACCTCTCTCTCTTGGATATGCTGGATCTTTCCCAAATCTGTCCTGGCCCAACAACTAGGGTCGGGTCTGTATGGGCTTGGGATTGGTGCTTTAGGGCTTGACTGGTCCACCATCTCTTCCTACCTTGGAAGCCCACTTGCAAGCCCATGGTTTGCCACAGCCAACGTTGCTGCGGGATTTTTTATCGTCATGTATATTTTAACACCCTTGTTTTATTGGTTCAACGTCTACAAAGCCAGAACCTTCCCAATATATTCCGACGAACTTTTCAAATCCAACGGCCAAGAATACAATATCACTGCCATCATTGATTCCAATTTCCATCTGGACATTTCTGCCTATGAGAAAGAAGGACCACTTTACCTCAGCGTTTTCTTTGCACTGACTTATGGTGTTGGCTTTGCAGCACTCACTGCCACAATTGTACATGTTGCACTCTTCCATGGAAGGTATATATATATATATATATATAGCAACCAAAATATGTCCCCCCAAAAAATATGTTGTTGACCTAAAGAAGATGCATTAACCAGCTAATTGTAGCTCTAATGTTGATTTTGGTGAAAAAATGCAGAGAAATATGGGATCAAAGCAGATTGAGTTTTCAAGAGAAAACAATGGATATACACACAAGACTAATGAGGAGGTACAAACAGGTACCGGAATGGTGGTTTATAGTAATTCTTATAGCCAACATTGCAGCAACTATCTTTGCTTGCCAGTATTACAATGATCAGCTTCAATTGCCTTGGTGGGGTGTTTTATTGGCTTGTGGAATTGCCATTTTCTTCACTCTTCCCATTGGAATCATCACCGCCATTACAAACCAGGTGAGCTCCTTCTCTCTGTGCCTTCAGTATTGTTTCAAGCTTAATTTCTGTGATGCTGCATAATTGATGACTATACCTATTCCATTATAATTGATGAATCACAGACACCAGGGCTAAACATAATCACAGAGTATATAATAGGGTATATATACCCAGGATATCCAGTTGCCAACATGTGCTTCAAAGTGTATGGTTATATTAGCATGAACCAAGCCGTTACTTTCTTGCAAGACTTCAAGCTTGGTCACTACATGAAAATCCCTCCCAGGACAATGTTCATGGCACAGGTCGGTTTTCATTCCAGTATGTATTTCCTCTGGTTAACCATTCTAATAAGGGAAAATTACAAAACAACCCTTTCGAAACTTTCACCTGTGCATCAAAGCCCTCTACAATTTTTTTTTTTTTTTTCTGGATTAAAAGGGATAAAAATTGAAAGATGACACAACTTGTGTATTTTGGATCTCTTTTTCTTTTATCAACTTCAAAAACATTAATTAAAAAAGTTTACAAATGGGGCAAAACAACAAATTAATTAATTGAACAAAAGCTTACTTTGAGGTTAATTAATTTTTTTTTATTTTATTTTGGTTAAACTTAGATTGTGGGAACCTTCATAGCTGCGATTGTGTACTTGGGAACCGCATGGTGGCTGATAGAAACCATCCCAGACATATGTGAAGATTTATCATCAGTATGGACATGTCCAGGTGATACAGTATTCTATGATGCATCAGTAATATGGGGTTTAATTGGACCTCGAAGAATCTTCGGAGACTTGGGGACATATGAAGCCATCAACTGGTTCTTCCTAGGAGGAGCAATTGCTCCAGTGCTAGTATGGTTAGCAGCCAAGGCATTCCCAGAGCAAGAGTGGATTAGGCTCATCAACATGCCGGTTTTGATAGGAGCCACTGGAATGATGCCCCCTGCCACCGCTGTAAACTACACGACTTGGATCATTGTTGGATTTCTGTCTGGATTTGTGGCTTATAGATATAGGCCAGATTGGTGGAGGAGACATAATTATTTACTATCTGGTGCTCTTGATGCTGGACTTGCTTTCATGGGGGTGTTATTGTATTTTGCATTGGGTTTGGAAGATGTTAGTCTTAATTGGTGGGGTAATAACCTTGATGGATGTCCTTTGGCTTCTTGTCCCACTGCCAAAGGTGTTGTCATTGAAGGTTGCCCTGTTTACAATTGACACATATGGATTTGTCTATATTTACCAAAATATTTTTTATCAAATTTTTTTATTAAAATAATTTATATTAAAAATATTATTAATTAATATATTTATATAATTTATAATAAAAAAAAACTGATAAATAAATTAAAAAAATAAATCAATTAGATTTTATCATATTATTTGATTAATACATTTGGTGAATATTCTGATAACTTTAACATTTATCAATCCGTAAAAATTGGTGGACATCAAGATTATGTTAACTGGAATTTGGGTATGATGTCAAGGAAATTAATGTATGACTTGCAATTTATAGGAAATTATTCGGTTTGAATTTTATTTTATTCAGCACTGGTATGCAATTCAAGCAAATTTTTATGAACTGTTCCTTTCAGCATCTAGTAGATAATCTGAGTCTGCTAATTCTGCTCCATATCTTGTGTAATTGGAGCTCTTTTAGCTCTGTATATGGGGTCCTTGGGCCTGAGCTTCTTCCTTCTGATTTTGCTGACATTGTAAATCTTGAGACAGGCTGTGTGGCCAGCTCTTTGATTTTTTCATAAGCTGTTCCTTACCTTTTCGGCTTATAAAGCTCATTCATGAGGAAACATATATATATATTATTTGATGTTATCGTTTTGGCCATGAGTGAAAAAGTTTAAACCCCGTGTCAGATTTTTGGTAAATCATGATATTATATTTCTTTTCTTCTTCTTTTTATTATTATTATTTTTTTGTTTGTAATGTTAAAGTATTATGTCATACAAAATATCTCTTTTTTTTAATATAAAAAATATAATTTATAAAGAATCATAAGTTATAATATCGTTGGTGGACAATAATTGGTGCAAAACAAATAAACAAGCACAGGATCTGTGGCAAAGAAAGAATAGTTCAAATATATTTAAAAAAAAAAAACAAAAGAAAGAATAATTCTAATCAAAATTAAATAATTTGGTTAACAAATTTTTTGTTTTGGTCATAAAGTTTTATGTTACCTGTATTTTTTAAGCAAAAGGGACCATTGGAATGGCTTTTTATCATATCCAATCTTCCGGTTTGATTTCATTGTTAAAAAATCAAAACAACCAAAAAATAAAAACTAAAAAGTAATTTTCTTTTTTCTTTAGTACGTATTCTTAATGAGAACCTAATATAATTGTCCTAGCTAGTCAATTACATTTTAGTTGATTGTACAAATTTAAAATAGAAAGGGATAATATTGCAACAAAAATAAAATAGAGAAGGATTCTTCTATAATTTCCAAAAATATAGTGTTATTTTTTATTTTTTGATTTTTTCAATACAAAGTAGAATTATCATCTATATGTAAAATTATATTCATATTGAAAGCGACCACCGTATACACTACAAAAATCCCAAGCACAAAAAGTATATGCAAAATTATAATCATATCATATTTAAAGCGACCACCGTATACACTACAAAAATCCCACGCACAAAAAGTTGTAGTGGTGGAGAGAATTTTTACCCAAAAAAAACAAAGAAAGAAAAAAAGTAGGGGGGAGAGAGAGAGAGAGAGAGAGATAGAGCGATACCATGGAAGAAGAACCTAACCACCAAATCAGAATCCCTCTCTGTAAGCTTCTTATTCCCTATATTAATTAGTTGGATTTTCTTTCTTTATGTATATATATATATATGTGTGTATGTTTACATGAATCTCCATTTTGGTTTCTGTGTTTTACTTTTTGGTTTTATGGGTTCAGTATCTAAGGATAAGAAAGATGAAGACTACTTTACCAAGCAGTCAACTTCATCACCACCATCAAAATCCGACTCGGAAGATCAGTCTCCGGTGGAACAAGTGGCTCTTACTGTTCCCACCACAGACGATCCCTCCCTCCCAGTCTTAACCTTTCGAATGTGGGTCCTTGGAATTTTATCGTGCACCCTCCTCTCCTTCCTCAACCAGTTCTTCTGGTACCGAACTGAGCCACTCTTAATCACGGCCATCTCGGCCCAGATAGCGGTGGTTCCACTGGGCCAGCTCATGGCTTCCAAACTTACAGACCGAATGTTTTTCAAAGGGACAAGGTTGGAATTTACGATGAATCCTGGTCCTTTCAATGTAAAAGAGCATGTCCTCATCACCATCTTTGCAAACTCCGGAGCTGGCATGGTCTATGCCATTCATATTGTGACGGTGGTTAAGGTTTTTTACAAGAAAAACATTGGTCTTTTGGTCTCCTTTATTGTTATTATAACAACCCAGGTTAGTTAATTCGGTAATTTATTTGCTTTTCTTTTGGTTCTTTTCGTTTGAAAGAACAATATATAATTTAAATTTTTATTTCGATGGGTTTGGACTTAAATTAATGGTTAATTTTTTAGGTGATTGGTTTTGGGTGGGCTGGGATTTTCAGGAGGTTCTTGGTGGAACCAGCGGCAATGTGGTGGCCGTCTAATTTGGTTCAGGTTTCACTGTTCAGGTATTTATATATATACGATTTCAAGTTTTTAGCAAGTGATTCAGAGTGAGTGGAGGAGCTACTAAAATTTAGTTTTGGACCATTAAAAAAAAAAAAAAACATTGACAATGCACACTCGTGGTGTTTTGACTGGTTGGTAACTTGATTGTTATAAATGGTTTTAGCTTCAAAAATTTAAAAAAAAAAAAAATGGTGCTGCCATTTATTGAAAAAAACAAAAATGGTCCTATAGAAGATAAGATATAGGGAAGAGGAACGGACCAGAATCTTAGGTCTCCTTTCAGTCTGTTAAAAGAAAAATTCGAAACAAGTGGGAATTCAGAATTAGAAATTTAAAAAGTTTTTAGTTCAAACTAAATAACTCTATTTTCAAAAAATAAAAAATAAAAAATATATATATATATATATATATAGATATATAAATCCAAAAAAAAATTCGCTCTACATGTAAAAAGGAAATATTACAGAAAAATATAAATAAAATAAAAATTCATTTTTAATAAATTTAAAATTTTAAAATAAATAATAATTCAACTCAATCTACTCCTACCAATAAAAAACGAACACATTAATACATTATTTAAAATTCCAGCACTCCTTCCCGTGACCTTAACTCACTTCGTTTCCAAACAACCTACTCTTGTCCAGTTTATTTATTTATTTTTATTTTTTCTTAGCAACAATTTTCTTTTTATACTTTGATCTTAAACTCACCATCCTTTTGTTATGGGTACGAGCAGCGTACCAAAGCCAACTTCACTTGATAACTTAGTCCACTTAGTCCAGATCTGATATTTACTTGAGAGATGATTTTTACAGTTCCATTTAAATTTTACATAGTTTTATATGTTTTAATTATTTAAAATATATTTTTTCTTTTGCTTTTTTAAATTTTATATATATGTAATCTTTTTTTTTTGTTTCTGCGGCAACCATTAAAATAAATTGATGGCATGATGCAATAGGGTCTGCCGTACCTTCGACTTTCCCATTATGTTGGTTTTTACTTTGAAAAAGAAAAATTAAACGTTGCTTCTATATATATATATATATATAAAAATCAATAGTTGATGTTTTCTAATTGGTATATATATTCGGTATATGTCCTTTAGAATCCAAATCCAACTTTCTGATACTGTTGATATCCCTTTTAGATGGTGAGCGATCTTTCAAGTAGGGGTGCAGTTGTAGCCGTTTTGGCCAAGTCCATGCTTCTGCCCCTTCCCTGCCCCGCAGCAAATGCTGCAAAAACTACCCAAAAAAAAAGATCTTTCAAGTAAAAAAATGAATTAATTAATTAAAAGTAAAAGAATATAAAATTTATTTTATCAAAAACCAAAAAGAAAAAGACAAAGTGGCAGCAGTGCGGTAGGTCTACTGTACTTCCCTGGCCCCTGGGTAGCCATACACAGTGGGTCACTGGCGGTCGCTGAACTTAATGATTGAAGTTTTAAAGGAGGATGAAAATATTTTAATATATTTTGATGTTTCAACTAAAACTTTTCTTTTTATTTTTTAAATGACAATTTTTGTTGGGCCCTGTCTCATTAATGACAATTTTTGTTGGGCCCTGTCTCATAAATGTGAAAAATTTTGTTTTGCGTGTGTGTGTTTCTTTTTTTGCTAGAAGTTTTTTTTTTTTTTTTTTTTTACTCTGTCAAATGATGTCCTCTTTTCTCCTAGAATTACATAGCTTGAATACATAATGCGATGTTCTTTTCATTGAACTTCTTCCATTGTTTATTTTCTTTATTTTATCTGCTAAGGTAGAGATAAAAAATAAGTTTTGGACCATTAACATAGAAACACCGACAAACACACTCTCTTAGTGAGTGAAGGAGTTTTAAAAATTAATTTTGGACCATTAAAATATAAAAAATATTATTTGTTATCATTGATAATTATTATTAAAAAAATTATTTTAAAAATTTTAAAAGAAAAAAAAATATTCTAATTAAAAATTTATTTATAAAATAATAATTATCATCAACAATAATAAATAACCAAATCCTCAAAAAAAAAAGAAAAACACTTAGAAAACATAAGTAAACACACTTTTGTTTTGACTGGTAGGTATACTTTGTGGTTGTATTTAAAAATGAGTGCTGAAATACAGCTTTTAAAATATATATATATATATATATATATACTGAAATAGGGCATGAGATTGATTTTATTTTAAATCCACCCAATCATGTGTGTGACATAGAGCACGTTCTTTATAAAACTTGAGTGGATATTTAACATTCAAAGCCTGGCTTAGTTAACAAGCCATTTAAATTTTAAATCTATAAATAAGAGATTATAGATTTAAGAGAATATGTGTTCGAGATTATAGAACCACATATGAATTATAATTTGGTACGTAGAAACTGTTGCCTGCCAAAACGTGAACAATGAGATCGAACGTGCTGTCAAAAATGCCAATAAATTAATTGATTTTATTTTATTATTATTATTTTTTTATTGGTGAGCATGCCAACAGCTGGGCCAAGGCAGTAAGGCAGTATGTGGGAATGGCATTTGCCAACGCAACTTCCCTCAAGGGGCATATTATTTGATTTGATTTTTTTTTTTTTGGGGAATAAAATTAATTGATTTTATTATTCATACAGCATCTCGTCTATCTTATATTTTCTTTTTAAATGCCGTAAAAATATTATGACCCACTTTGCTACTTGCATATTATTATATTAACCAATGTTAATATTTGTGTATTGTCAAAGAAAAAAAACGAAAAGTTAATGTTAATGTTAATGTTTTTCTCGAAACCCAATGTTTTTGTTCGCATTGTTCTTAATGGTGAAGCTCGATAAAAAACTCTTTTACTTAATATAAATAACAGTAAAGATAAATGATGTAGTACAATAAGCCACTAATAATTAGATATTTAATAATTATTTTATAACGCTACATATTTTATTTTAATATTGCACATGATTATAAAATCATAAGGTTTATGTTCAAAGTTATTATTGACCATTGTAAAGGTGACCACACTTGCTGTAACCGTAGGCTTCAACTGTAACAAAGCTTAAGATGCATTCAAAATGCACAAAAGCCAATACAAAACATCTCAAACTTCGCCAAATTTCATTTTGTTTTCAAAAGGAACGAAGTTTTGGCTCCTCCACTCACCAAACCCATACTATGATGTAAGTTCCATAAAATAAAATAAACAAAAATATATATATATATATATATATAATTTTTCAGTATTTAATTTCAGAAGAAATTTACATGAGAGAAATAATTTAATTTTCCATTAACAGGGCTCTTCATGAGAAGGAAAAAAGGCCCAAAGGGGGATTGACACGCACCCAGTTCTTTCTGATTGCTTTCATCTGCAGCTTTGCCTATTATGTATTCCCTGGCTATCTCTTCCAAATGCTAACCTCCCTCTCTTGGATATGCTGGATTTTCCCCAAATCCATACTGGCCCAACAACTCGGGTCGGGTTTACATGGGCTTGGAATTGGTAGTATTGGGCTCGACTGGTCCACCATCTCTTCCTACTATGGAAGCCCACTTGTGAGTCCATGGTTTGCGACTGCCAACGTTGCCGCTGGATATTTCATTTTCATGTTTGTTGTAACACCCATATTTTATTGGTTGAACATCTACAAAGCCAAAAGTTTCCCGATATTTTCCCGCGATCTGTTCAAATCAAACGGCCAGAAGTATAACATTCAGGCCATCGTTGATTCCAATTTCCACATTGACATGGTTGCCTACGAGAAAGAAGGGCCACTTTATCTCAGCGTATTCTATGTAATTACTAATGGTGTTGGATTTGCTTCTCTTGCTGCCCTAATTGTACATGTTGCTCTCTTCCATGGAAGGTACTATCTTATAACTTTATTATCAACTACCAAGATTTGACACCAAAAAAAATATATATATATATATATATATTTATTTATTTATATAAATTTTTTATGAGAGATCCTCGTTCAGTTAAATCGGATATCTTTATGTGGTAAATGTTTATTTGTTGGATACATTAACAATTCTTATTTATAATAGAGACTTACCACTTAAATATGCCTCATTAATATAGTAGAGATTAGCTATATGTATATTATCATATAGGGATGACCCAGAAGATGTTTTTGGTGCAAATTAAAAACAGAGAAATACGGGAGCAAAGCAGATCAAGTTTTCAGGAGAAAACAATGGACATACACACAAAACTAATGAGAAGGTACAAACAAGTGCCTGAGTGGTGGTTTTTGGTCATTCTTGTGTCTAGCATTGCAGCAACCATATTTGCTTGTCAGAAATTCAATGATCAGCTTCAGTTGCCTTGGTGGGGTCTTCTATTAGCCTGTGCCGTTGGCTTTTTCTTCACACTTCCAATGGGAATCATCACTGCCATTACAAATCAAGTAAAGGAGTTTCTTGTCATTTTCTCGTTCAATATTTTACAAAATCATGTTATTATATGTATATTCACTTTCGCTAAACTAGACCTTGATTCTGTTTCATCATTTTGTGTTGCATTAATGGACAGTCACCAGGCTTAACCTTCGTAACCCAGTACATTATAGGGTATATATACCCAGGATATCCTGTCGCCAATATGATGTTCAAGGTTTATGGATCTATTAGCACATTACAGGCCATCACTTTCCTGCAAGACTTAAAGCTTGGTCACTATATGAAAATCCCTCCCAGAACCATGTTCATGGCACAGGTATATTGATCTCAATTCCCATTAGAATATTCCTCTACATTTATATATATACATATATCATAGACATATTGTTCGGCAAATTAAGCTGAATTTGATGAGTTTATAATTAATTAATTAATTAATTTGTTTATTATTGAAATAGATTGTAGGAACATTCATAGCTACCATTGTCTACTTGGGAACTGCATGGTGGCTGATGGAAACCATTCCTGACTTATGTGAGGATCCATCATCCATATGGACATGTCCCACTGACAGTGTGTTTTATAATGGATCAGTCATATGGGGTTTGATAGGTCCTCGAAGGATCTTTGGGGACTTGGGGACTTATTCTGCCATCAATTGGTTCTTCTTAGGAGGTGCTATAGCTACAGTTCTTGTATGGGTAGCCTGCAAGGCATTTCCAAGACAAGATTGGATTAGACTTGTCAACATGCCGCTGCTGCTCGCAGCCACAACACCAATGCCTCCGGCCACTGCGGTTAACGTGTCCACTTGGATCATTGTGGGATTCCTGTCAGGATTTGTGGTTTATAGGTATAAGCCGGAGTTGTGGCGGCGGCATAATTATGTACTTTCTGGTGCTCTTGATGCTGGCCTTGCCTTCATGGCGGTGCTATTGTATTTTGGTTTGGGCTTAGAAGGTGTTGGTCTCAAATGGTGGGGAAATGAGCTTGATGGGTGTCCCTTGGCTTCCTGTCCCACTGCCAAAGGGGTTGCAGTTGAACGTTGCCCTGTTCATCACTGAAGATCTCTGTATTGGATCCCTTCTCCTCCTTTTTCAGTTGCTTGCGGGAATTGTCCAAAAATTGGTGATGAATCAAATTGATATTAACCAATTTTTGTGGAAACTCAACAAAAAAAATGTATGTCTTACAAATGGAAAAACATCGATGACAAAAATTTTATACTTGTAAGAGTAGTCCTCATGTTATAGTTTGTTTTTTTGTTTTTAGTTTCTTTTATTTTATTTATTTATTTATTTATGTTTACTAATAGTTCTAATCCAAATTAAATTAATTTGGTCAATAATTATTTTTTCCTTTGGGTCATCTAGTTTTGTGTTATCATTATTTTTTAACCAAAAGCGACAAATGGAATGGGTTTTGTCATATCCATTCTTCAATTGGATTTCATTTGTTAAAATCAAAACAACCAAAAAAAAAATAAAAATAAAAAAACCAAAAAGTGATAATGCGAATCTGATATTATTATCCTAGCTAGTCAATTACATTTCAGTTGATTGTACAAATTCAAAATAAAAAGGGGTAGTACTGCAACAAAAATAAAATAAAGAAGGATTCTTCAATAATTTCCAAAAATATAGTTTCCCCACCCGGGCCACCCCTACCCCACCCCCTTTATACGACAAATACAAAGAAATACCATCATCTATGTAAAATTTTGAATAATTCGCCTCGAGTAATAGTGCGACGGTATAATCATATTGAAAGCGACTAGTGATCTCCATATATACACCACACAAACAAAAAATCCCACACAGAAAAAGTAGTAGTAGAGGAGACAGTTTTCACCAAAACATAAAAATAAAAATAAAAAAGGTAGAGGAGAGAGAAAGAGCTACCATGGAAGAAGAGCCTAACCATCAAATCAGAATCCCTCTCTGTAAAGCTTCTTCTTCCCTATAATAATTAGTTGGATTTTCTTTCTTTATATATATATATATATATATATGTATGTATGTATGTTTACATGAATCTCCATTTTGGTATATGTGTTTTATTTTTTGTTTTTCTGGGTTCAGTATCTAAGGATTGTAAGAAAGATGAAGACTATTGTACCTATCGGTCATCAACTTCATCACCACCATCAAAATCTGAATCAGTATCTCAGTCGCCGGTGGAACAAGTGGCTCTTACTGTACCCACCACAGACGATCCCTCCCTCCCAGTCTTAACCTTTCGAATGTGGGTCCTCGGAATCTTATCGTGCACCCTCCTCTCCTTCCTCAATCAGTTCTTCTGGTACCGAACTGAGCCACTCTTAATCACGGCCATCTCGGCCCAGATAGCAGTGGTTCCACTCGGCCAGCTCATGGCTTCCAAACTCACAGACCGAGTGTTTTTCCAAGGGACAAGATTGGAATTTACCATGAATCCCGGTCCTTTCAATGTAAAAGAACACGTTCTGATCACCATCTTTGCAAACTCCGGAGCTGGCATGGTCTACGCTATTCATCTTGTGACCGTGGTTAAGGTTTTCTACAAGAACAACATCGGTTTTTTCGTGTCCTTGGTTGTTATCGTAACAACCCAGGTTAGGTTTGCTTCTTTTAAATTGTTTCAACTTAAAAATATATGTATAATATTTTTTTTATTTGTTTTGGTTGATGGGTTTGGATTGATTAAATGGTTAAATTTTTAGGTGATGGGTTTTGGATGGGCTGGTTTTTTCAGGAGGTTCTTGGTGGAACCAGCGGCAATGTGGTGGCCATCTAATTTGGTTCAGGTTTCATTGTTCAGGTATATTTATGTTATATATATATACACACGATTTATATTTTATATATATATATATATATTTATAATTTCAACTTTTTAGCAAGTGATTCAGAGTGAGTGAAGTGAGTTTCTAAGAATTAGGTTTGGACCGTTGAAAACCTGACAAACAGTATTTGGCTGGTTGGTATAAATGTTTTCGGCTTCACAAATTTAAACCTGATAAATGTTACTGCTAAAAAAGATAAGATTTAGTGGAAGAAGAAGAGTACTTTTGAGGTTGCATTTAAAAATGAGTCCTGAAATACAGACCAGAATCTGTCCCAATAAAAAATAAAAACGTAATTTAAAATTCCAGCACTCGAACAGCAAATTTCGGATACTAGTTCAACTCTTTTTCTCTCGCAAATGGATGAAATCCACGTATGCGGATCCTATATGGATTCCATAGATTTGTGAGAGACAAGAGTTCTACCCCAAGAAGTAAGGTAGATATTTTATTGTCCAAGTCATATATACAGCAAGGTTCTTGACTCTTCTCAATTTTTGTACGGATCCAATGCTTTTTTTTCTTCTATTGTTCTCTCTCTTTTTAATTTTTTTTATTTATTTTTTGAGTAAATTTTATACATTGTTCTCTTAGACAGTCATTAAAACTTCTTCCATTTTTTTTTTTTAATCTGCTAAGATATTTTTTTTTTTTAAACGTGACTGAAAAAATATAATTACCACTGCTTTAGATTTCTAACCTACCATCTTTCATCTATGATGTAGTATCTTGAACATCCTCGTTGGGTCATGCATTTAATCAGTTTTTGAGTTCCATAAGAGCTGGTTAATTCCATCTTTTTTGAATACCTTCGATAACATGGTGGAGGAAGAGGTAGACATCAATTTCTCGCTAAAATACTGTTTTGTATATTTGTAATGTTGGAGGCATTTTAAGTCTTTAATATTAGAAAAAAAAAAAATCCTTCAAATAAAATATCTCTGACTTAGCGAAAAGAAGGAAAAAGAAGTAGCAATTAATCAGTTCTAGGGAGAAAATAGGGGCATAGGAAAAAAAGTCAAATGAAAAAAAAATCTTTGTTTAGAAGAATCAAAGCTTGTTGCTTGTAGTGGATGGCATGGACAAAGTGGCGCTGTCTGGAAAATGAGAGAGATAGGTAGCAGATAGAATAACTGGAATTTTCTAAGAGGTGTCCATTTCCCCCTTTTTATTTTTATTTTTTTAAAGTAATAAGTGTCCAATTTTTATTGGTTGTGGACAGAGTAAAGGGAAAGAAAATCCCAATCCCTGAAAGCACGAGCCGTGACATCTAGCACTTTCAGACCTTCTTATAAAAATTGAGTAGATATTTTCCACATTTAAAGCCAAAAACAGAAATAAATAAATAAATAAATAAATACATATCCCACATATGAATTATGATTTTATAGATGCTGTTGCTACCAAAACGCAATCAAATGGATCAAATGTTGCTGTCTTTATTGGTTAGACATAAAATCAAATAATGAAAACAAAAAATTAAATTAAATTAAATAAGAAGCAAATGGCTGACAAAAAGGCCAATAAATTAGTTGATTTTATTATTCATGCAGCATCTCAACTGTCTTTCATCTTCTTTTTAAAACTTGCATATTATTATATTGACCAGTTTTAATGTTTTTGTTTTTGTTTTTATTTTTTAGAAACTGTAATATTTTTGTTTGCATTATCCTTATTGGTAAAGCATGGGAAATCTAATGATCCTACATATTTTATTTTTATATTATAAATGACTATAAAGTATAATTCATCCACTTTATGTTTAATATTAATATTGATCCTCATAAAGGTGACGACACTTTTCTAACGGTAGGCTTCACCTATAACAGAGCTTAAAATGCATTCAAATGCACAAAAGCCAATACAAACATCTCACAACTTCACCAAATTTCATTTTGTTTTCAAGAGGAACTAAGTTTTGGCTCCTACACTGACCAAATCCATATTAAGATGTAAGTTCCATAAAATAAAATAAACAAAAAATAAAAAAAAAAAACTATGAAATTTTTCAGTATTTAATTTCAGAAGAAATTTAAATGAGAGAAGTAATTTAATTTGCAATCAACAGGGCTCTTCATGAGAAGGAAAAAAGGCGCAGAGGAGGGTTGACACGCACTCAGTTCTTTCTGATTGCCTTCATCTGCAGCTTTGCTTACTATGTATTCCCTGGTTATCTCTTCCAAGTGCTAACCTCCTTCTCTTGGATATGCTGGATATTCCCCAAATCCATACTGGCCCAACAACTTGGGTCGGGTTTATATGGGCTTGGAATTGGTGCTATTGGTCTCGACTGGTCCACCGTCTCTTCATACATTGGAAGCCCACTTGTTAGTCCATGGTTTGCCACCGCCAACATTGCCGCTGGATATTTCATTTTCATGTTTATTCTGACACCCATATTTTATTGGTTGAACATCTACAAAGCCAAAACCTTTCCAATATTTTCCCGCAATCTATTCAAGTCAAACGGCCAAACGTATAATATTCCAGCCATCATTGATTCCAATTTCCACATTGACATGGTTGCCTACGAGAAAGAAGGGCCACTTTATCTCAGTGTATCCTATGTAATTACTAATGGTGCTGGATTTGCTTCTCTTGCTGCCCTAATTGTACATGTTGCTCTCTTCCATGGAAGGTACTATCTTATCACTTTATTATCAACCACCAAGCTTTGACATAAAAAAACTATCTGTGTGTATTCACCTAGTTTTTTTTTTTTTTTTTGAAATCTTGATTCTTTTATATATAGTATGTTTATATGACAAATGTTTATCTATTGGATACATCAACAGTTGTTACTTATAATAAGGATTTACCTCTTAAATATACTTCATTAATATAGTAAAAAATAGGTTATTAGATAATTCTTGAATATATATGTATATATATATAGGGTGCGTTTCTTATATAAAAAGTTTTTAATAAATCTTTTTAACAAAAGATCTTCACTTTTAAATTTATTTGATCTAATAGAGAGTAGATTTATTCTCCATAAAGCCCTGAAAATTCTTATACTTATATCCAAACATTTTTTATTCTAAGTAAACATAAATGACACTTATTCACTATGCACAAATTAATTCTTTAAAACACATTTCTCTCTCCTCGTTTTTTTTTTTTTTTTTTTCCATATGCAAAACAAATCTATGAATGCTTTCTGGCTCGTTTAACCCCTCTTTCTTAAAAAAAATCTTTCTTGGTAAACTTCCTCAAATCTTAAACAATTTCAATTTTTTTCAATTAGATATTGTTAGGAAATATCACCTTGAATTAAGAGTACTAGCTCCATATATTGATCATTTATCTGCATTTTATTTTATTTTTTGTTTTGGGTTTGGTTCTCTCTGTCTATACGTATAATATTTTAAAATGTAAATTTATGACAATTTACTTGCAAAATTAAATTATAGAGATTAATACAGTCCATTTAGCATTTAAAAAAGAAAACAAACACTCACCCATTGACCAAGTAGATTATGTTTTCTTTGAATAGAAAATAAATAAATAAATAAATGAGGAGAGAGAAATGTGATTAGTGCATGGCAAATAAATATCATTTGCTTCACTTAAAAAAACAAATGTTAGGTTACGAGCATAGAATTTTGAAGGGTTTTAAGAAGAACAAATCAATACCATTAGATTAGATAAATTAAAAGGTGGGGATCATTTATTAAAAATTCTTGTATGGGAACCCTCCCCTATTATTACATAAGGATGATGGTGAAGATTTTTTTTTTTCTTTTTTGTACAAAATAAATACAGAGAATTAAGGGAGCAAAGCAGATCAAGTTTTCAGGAGAAAACAATAGACATACACACAAAACTAATGAGAAGGTACAAACAAGTGCCTGAGTGGTGGTTTTTGGTCATTCTTTTGCCCAGCATTGCAGCTTCCTTATTTGCTTGTCAGAAATTCAATGATCAGCTTCAGTTGCCTTGGTGGGGTCTTCTATTAGCCTGTGCTATTGGCTTTTTCTTCACCCTTCCAATGGGAATCATTACTGCCATTACAAATCAAGTAAAACAGTTTCTTCTCATTTTTGCATTCAATATTGTACAAAATCATGTTATTTTATATGTTAAATAGACTTTGTTTCTGTTTTATCATTTTGTATTGCATTGATGTACAGGCACCACCCTTAACCACCATAACCCAGTACATCATAGGGTATATATACCCAGGATATCCTGTTGCCAATATGTTGTTCAGGGTTTATGGATCTATTAGCACTGTACAAGCCATCACTTTCTTGCACGACTTCAAGCTCGGTCATTATATGAAAATCCCTCCCAGAACCATGTTCATGGCACAGGTATATTGATCTCAATTCGCACAAGAATATTCCTCTACATTATATACATACGTACATACATATACATATATATATATATATATATACATATATCATAGAGATATCGTTCAGCAAATTAAGCTTAATTTGATGAGCTTATAATTAATTAACTAATTTTTTTGTGATTAATTAGATGTTTGGAACTCTCATAGCTACCATTGTCTACTTGGGAACTGCATGGTGGCTGATGGAAACCATTCCTGACTTATGTGAGGATCCATCATCCATATGGACATGTCCCACTGACACTGTGTTTTATAATGGATCAGTCATATGGGGTTTAATCGGTCCTCAAAGGATCTTCGGGGACTTGGGGACTTATTCTGCCATCAATTGGTTCTTCTTAATAGGCGCTATAGCTCCCGTCCCTGTATGGTTAGCATCCAAGGTATTCCCAAAACAAGATTGGATTAGACTTGTCAACATGCCGGTGCTGATCGCAACCATGGCAGCAATGCCTCCGGCCACCGCGGTTAACATGTCCACTTGGATCATTGTGGGATTCCTGTCAGGGTTTGTGGTGTATAGGTATAAGCCGGATTGGTGGCGGCGACATAATTATGTACTTTCTGGTGCTCTTGATGCTGGCCTTGCCTTCATGGCGGTGCTATTGTATTTTGGTTTGGGCTTGGAAGGTGTTGGTCTCCATTGGTGGGGAAATGAGCTTGACGGGTGTCCCTTGGCTTCTTGTCCCACTGCCAAAGGGGTTGTGGTTGAAGGTTGCCCTGTTCACCACTGAAGATGTAAATAATGCTACTAACCAGCTCTTATGGAACTCAAAAACTGACTACTATAAAGGCGACGATACTTGCTATAACACTAGGCATCACATGTACGTAACAAAGCTTGAGATGCATTCAAATGCACAAACGCCAATACAAAACATCTCAAACTCCACCAAATTTCATTTTGATTTCAAGAGAAACAAAGTTTTCGCTCCTAAACTGACCAAATCCATATTAAGATGAAAGTTCCATAAAATAAAATAAATAAATAAATAAAAACTAAGAAATTTTTCAGTATTTTATTTCAGAAGAAGTTTTGAATGAGAGAAATAATTAATTTGCAATTAACAGGGCTCTTCACGAGAAGGAAAAAAGGCAAAGAGGAGAGTTGACACGCACTCAGTTCTTTCTGATTGCCTTCATCTGCAGCTTTGCTTACTATGCATTCCCTGGCTATCTCTTCCAAATGCTAACCTCCCTCCCTTGGATATGCTGGATATTCCCCAAATCAATTCTGGCCCAACAACTTGGGTCGGGTCTATATGGACTTGGAATTGGTACTATTGGGCTCGACTGGTCCACAATCTCCTCCTACCTCGGAAGCCCACTTGTGAGTCCATGGTCTGCCACTGCCAATGTTGCCGGGATATTTCTTTTTCATGTTTGTTACAACACCCATATTTTTTTGGTTGAACATCTACAAAGCCAAAACCTTTCCAATATTTTCCCGCAATCTATTCAAATCAAACGGCCAGAAGTATAACATTCCAGTCATCATTGATTCCAATTTCCACATTGACATGGTTGCCTACGAGAAAGAATGGCCACTTTATCTCGGCGTATTCTATGCAATTACTAATGGTGCTGGATTTGCTTCTCTTGCTGCCCTAGTTGTACACGTTGCTCTCTTCCATGGAAGGTACCATCTTATAACTTTATTATCAACTACCAAGCTTTGACAAAAAAAAAAAAAAAACTAGTTATATGCATTCACATGTAATCGGTTTTTTTACGAGGGATTCTGATTCAACTAAATATGGTATGTTTATGTGACAAATGTTTATATATATATTTACATCTGTAGTTAGTTTTTTTTTATGAAAGATCGTAATTTAATTAAATTTAACATATTTATATAACAAGTGTTTATCTTCTAGTTGTATTAATAATTGTTATTTGTAATAGGAGCTTAGTACTTAAATATGTCTCATTAATGTATTAAGAGATTCCTTATTAGAGAATTCTTGAGAATTCTTGAATAAATATACATATTATCATATAAGGATGACCATGAAGATTTTTTTATTTTTTTTTTGGTTGCAAATTAAATACAGAGAAGTATGGGAGCAAAGCAGATCAACTTTTCAGGAGAAAACAATAGACATACACACAAAACTAATGAGAGGGTACAAACAAGTGCCTGACTGGTGGTTTATGGTCATTCTTGTGCCTAGCATTGCAGCTTCCATATTTGCTTGTCAGAAATTCAATGATCAGCTTCAGTTGCCTTGGTGGGGTATTCTATTAGCCTGTGCTATTGGTTTTTTCTTCACACTTCCAATAGGAATCATCAATGCCATTACGAATCAAGTAAAAGAGTTTCTTCTCATTTTTTTCATTCAATATTTCACAAAATCATATTATTATTATATATATATGTGTGTGTGTGTGTGTGTGTACTCTCCATTGTTTAACTAGACTTTGATTCTGTTTAATCATTTTGTAATGCATTAATGGACAGGCACCACACTAAACCATCATAACCCAGTACATTATGGGATATATATACCCAGGATATCCTGTTGCCAATATGTTGTTCAGGGTTTATGGATCTATTAGCACGGTACAGGCCATCACTTTCTTGCACGACTTCAAGCTCGGTCACTATATGAAAATCCCTCCCACAACGATGTTCATGGCACAGGTATTAATCTCAATTCCATAAGGACGTTCCTCTACATTTATATATATCATAGAGATATCGTTCAGCAAATTAAGCTTAATTTGATGAGCTTATAATTAATTAACTAATTTTTTTGTGATTAATTAGATTTTTGGAACTCTCATAGCTACCATTGTCTACTTGGGAACTGCATGGTGGCTGATGGAAACCATTCCTGACTTATGTGAGGATCCATCATCCATATGGACATGTCCCACTGACACTGTGTTTTATAATGGATCGGTCATATGGGGTTTGATGGGTCCTCGAAGGATCTTCGGGGACTCGGGGACTTATTCCGCCATCAATTGGTTCTTCTTAATGGGAGCTATAGCTCCGGTCCTCGTATGGGTAGCCTCCAAGGCATTCCCAAAACAAGATTGGATTAGACTTGTTAACATGCCGGTGCTGATTGCAACCATAGCAGCAATGCCTCCGGCCACTGCGGTTAACATATCCACTTGGATCATTGTGGGATTCCTGTCAGGATTTGTGGTTTATAGGTATTGGCCGGATTGGTGGGGCGACATAATTATGTACTTTCTGGTGCTCTTGATGCTGGCCTTGCCTTCATGGCGGTGCTATTGTATTTTGGTTTGGGCTTAGAAGGTGTTGGTCTCCATTGGTGGGGAAATGAGCTTGATGGGTGTCCCTTAGCTTCTCGTCCCACTGCCAAAGGGGCTGCAGTTGAAGGTTGCCCTGTTCACCATTGAAGATATGTATATTGGATCAGAAATATGGTAGTTTTGACGGTTTGTATATATACATACATACAGACAACATATATATACTTTTTCCTTTTTGTATTAATTGCGAGAATATTCAAAACATTGGCGATGGACCAAATTAATATTAATCAATTTTTGTGTAAACTCAAGAAAAATGTATGCCTTACAAATCGAAAAACATTAATGACAGAACTTTTGGCTTCGAAAGAGTATTACTTGTAAATGCGGTTCTCATGTTATAGCATTTTTTTTTTTTTTTTTTTGGCTTTGAATGAAAAGGTTTTGCAGTTTAGCTAATAGAAGTAGTGTCAAATGCTTTGTTTCTACTCGGTTATTATTATTTATCATATAGTAATCAAAATTTTATTTTCTAAAAGTGTTTTTTTTTCTTTTTTTTCTTTTTTTTTGGGCATGTGTATATAAAAAATATGATATTGATTGAAAATATATGGTTTAAATAAATAAAGAAGAAGTGGGCAATGTTTTTAAGAAAAAAATTTATATGTCAATGTTTCATTTGGGCACCTACAAGGGAAGCAAATTTTCAGTCCGAACGGGTTTTTCCAATAAAAAAGAGTTTAATTTATGTAATTTTTAACTAGAATATTATGAGATTTTGTGATGTGGAAAAAAAAAATTAAAACTTTTGAATAAGTTCTAGAAAGAAGAAATACACATATCAATAGAAAATAATTTATTCTAAAAAGAAGAAAACAATTTTAATTATTTTCCAAATTAACAAAACAAATTCCTAACAAAATAATGCTTTAAAATTAAAATACTGATTCCTACCAAAATTTTTAATTCAATAAAACTCAAACAAAATAGTATTACCAACGTATGCTTTCTACCCAAGAAAAAAAATAAAATAAAAATAAAAGTACACGTTTACTCGATAACAATACAAAATTAGAAATTCCCTCTTTTATCATAGACAGAGGCTCGCAGAGGGAGGGTTTAGGTCCAAACGGTGCGTTTCTTTCCTTTCAGCCTCCAATGCAACTGAAACTAAAAAAAAAAACCATTAGAAAAGAAGAAGAAGAAGAAGAAGAAGAAGTGAGAAAGAGAAATCTTGGGAAAAAAAACAGAGGAAAACCCAGTAATGGAAACCCAATCGGACGGTAACAAAGAAACGGCGATATCTACGATCAAGGATTTGCGTCAACAACTCCAATCTCGCGCTCAGTCTCAGCGAACCGCTCAGCTTGAGCTCCTCGCATCTCTCCAAGCCCAGCTGGTCCCCAACATAGTCTCCTCCATCGATCTCTCCCTCCAAGTTGTCTCTTCCTTCAACAACCGGCCTTTCGCTCCCACTCCTCCTCTTCCTCAGCCTAAACCCAACCCTAGAAAAACCCTTGAACCAAGCCGCGCTTTAACCCCTGAAACCCAAACAACCAAGCAACAACCTTTTGCTGAACCCAGACCCACCGATCCCAAGGCCCAGAATGCAAAACCGATTTCTGATTCAAACAACCCAGTTCGTCAACCGGATGCCGAACAATTCAGCCCCATTGATGAGAGTGGAAGCCCGTTATCGGTGGTTCGGTCAATGGTGGCGGTTTGCCTGCTGGAAAGGGTACCATTTTCGCCAATTGATTCATCGACGGTGTTGAGGAAGCTCGAGAACGACCAGACCGCAACGCCGGCTGAGAAGGCGGCTTTGCGTGAGGTAGGAGGCGAGTCGGGGGCTATATTGGCGGTGGAGATGGCGCTGAGGTCAATGGCGGAGGATAACCGTGGCGTGGAATTGGAGGAGTTTGTGGTGAGTGGAAAGTCTCGGGTTATGGTTTTGGCAATTGATAGGACTCAGCTGCTAAAGGAATTGCCTGAAAGCAGCGCGCAGTTTCAGCAGCAGGATTCAAGTATAAGTTTTGCTGATTGGAATGCCAATCAGAATCAAAATCAGAATCAGCAGCAAGTAGTAACTAGTGGAGTTGATATCAATGGTGGAGTGTTTGGAATGTCAGTGCCAGTTCCAAGGGCAATGCCGGACATATGGATGGGACCTAACGACCCCCACATGTCCGGGTTGCCGCCGATGTTTCCAGGGAGTGGACCGCCGCCAGGTGCGTTGATGGGTCCGAGGGGTGGGCCTAGAGGAGGAGCTATGAGCATGATGGGGATGCCTAGGGGGATAGGTGTTCCTCCATTGCATAGACCTCCAATGGGACCAAATTCGGGAATAGGAGGCAATGCAATGAAAATGAGCACTGAGGAGGATGATATGAAGGATCTTGAGGCATTGTTGAATAAGAAGTCTTTTAGAGAAATGCAAAAATCAAAAACTGGTGAGGAGCTGTTGGACCTCATCCACCGGCCCACTGCAAAGGAAACTGCTGTGGCTGCAAAGGTTTGTGATTATAAGGCCTTTCAGTTTAGTTATAGATGTATTAATTTGTATTGCTATCTTAATAATTGGTTGAACTGGTTCTTGCTGCTTTTGATCGTCCAGGTAAATTGAAAAATGCTATGTGAAAATTTTACAGTTTATAAGCTGCCTTATCCAAGTAATTATAGTATTGAATATAGTCTTCTCTCCTTTATAATCAAGAAAACATTAGTACTTCAGAGTTTTGTTTGAAAATTTGAAAATATAGAGTTTTTGTCTACCGTTTTGTATTTTGAGTTTTTGTATAGAAACCGGTTATCCCTTGATCTCCATGTATTGGAAGTAAAAAGTTATGAAGCTTTCAGTTTTTTTCCAATTCAAAGGGTGTTGGGATTTGCTTTTCTGTTGCGTTTGCTTTTACATGTATTGGTATTCGTATGCTTTAATGTCTATACAATATCTTTGGCCCTCTCTTGCATCAGCTCCCATTTAATGTTAATAACCAACTATAATGATAATGCTATTGCTTTGGTTTTATTTTTGGTTTCAGTTTAAAACTAAAGGTGGTTCCCAATTGAAACACTACTGCTCGTCCCTAACGAAAGAAGATTGCCGACGACAATCTGGTTCGTTTATGGCGTGTGAGAAGGTCAGTAATAAATACATTACGTCTGGCTACTAGCTTTGTTTAGAAGTTCGAAAGATATATGCATTTGGAATTCTTATTTTCTGAATTATGTTGTGATCATGATTACACCTGCTCATATTTATTATATCTATTTGTCTATGTATTTAAATTAGAAGAGGCATCACATATAAATGTTATATTCATTGAGATTCATTACATGCTTATGAAACAATGTGGATTTGAAAAAAATTCTTGATTTGAAGACATCTTGGGATTATTCTATTTTATTTTTTTTATTGGGATAGCAGCCTCGCTCACAATAATGCTATCATGAATTTGTCTTTACTTTTTGAGAAATGGTAATTTAATCTTCAAGTTTAATTATGTCTTTTAATGTTGTTTTGAGCTGTTTCCCATCTATCTTTTCATAATTTTCCTATTTGGTCGCCTCTTGATATGAGTATGTAATCTGAATCACAAACTTTCTGATTAGAACTTCGTTTCAGGTTCATTTTCGGCGAATCGTTGCTCCGCATACTGATATCAATTTAGGGGATTGTTCTTTTCTGGATACATGCCGTCATATGAAGGTGTGTTTTTCACTTTATGGTTATTTTATTTGGCTTTATGAGTGACATGTCAAATTACCATTTTAACATGGGGTACTAAGCTTGTCTCTTTTTATAGACTTGCAAGTATGTTCATTATGAGCTCGATCCAACACCAGATGTATCACCCATGATGGGGGCTGCAGCTCTTGGACCTCCCAAATCACTGAAGCCTCAGCGTGCTGAATATTGTTCAGAAGTGGAACTTGGTGAACCACAATGGATTAATTGTGATATCCGTACATTTAGAATGGACATTTTAGGGCAGTTTGGAGTCATAATGGCAGATCCACCATGGGATATTCATATGGAATTGCCATATGGGACAATGGCTGATGATGAAATGCGCAATCTTAATGTACCTGCACTGCAGACTGATGGTCTGATTTTTCTTTGGGTCACTGGACGAGCAATGGAGCTTGGACGTGAATGGTATGTACTGTTCTTGGTCATTTGTTGAATATAATAATCATAAACTATATTGTATTCTTCACTATAAGTCACTTCAAGATGCTTTAACAATACTTCATGTGAGTCTTCTTTAGTTTTAGCTTAAGTATCACTGTGCTTCTTGCAGTTTAGAACTTTGGGGGTACAAGCGTGTTGAAGAGATTATATGGGTGAAAACTAATCAACTTCAGCGGATAATCAGAACAGGGAGGACAGGCCATTGGCTGAATCATAGTAAGGAGCATTGCCTCGTTGGAATAAAGGGGAATCCAGAAGTAAACAGGAATATTGATACTGATGTCATAGTTGCTGAGGTCAGAGAGACAAGTCGTAAGCCAGATGAGGTTAGCGGAATATACATCATATAATCTATAATTTCTAAAGCAAAATGATAGGTGTAAACTTTCCCTTTTCATGTATGAGGAGCTCACGAAAGAATTTTTCAATTCTGCTCGATGGTTATCTAATTATGTGTAAAAAGAATGTCAATTCTGGTTTACCAGACACAGTTTGAATTGATGCATGTATTCCTACAGATGTATCCTATGCTAGAGAGAATTAGTCCCCGGACAAGGAAGCTGGAATTGTTTGCTCGAATGCACAACACTCATGCAGGGTAATCTTCTTAACCCATGGTTATTATTCTTATATCAAATATCTTTACATTGTTTTTCTTGTTCACCTTTCTAATGTCTCAAATTGGGCATCACTTGAGGTTCCTATATTGAGCATGGCATTCATGATTGCTTGTCGACTGTCTATCATCAGGTGGATGTCACTGGGGAACCAATTGCAAGGAGTACGACTGGTTGACGAAGGCCTGAGGGCAAGGTTCAAGGCTGCTTACCCAGATGTGGAGGTGCAGCCTGCATCCCCTCCCAGGGCTTCTGCTATGGAAGTAGACGCCGGTGCTGCTCCGATCAGGAGTCCATTTTCAGTAACAGAACCAAAATCCTCGGCTACCCAATTCACAGATTCGGCAGCTCTAGGTGCAGCCTATGCTGCCTCTGAAGACAAGCCGATGCCTTCAGATGTTGATATGGTTAACTAATTTAGTTTGAAAGAGGTTCTATCATCATCATTTTTGTCCCATTTGTGTATTTAATTTCAATGGAACTAAAAAAAAAGAAAAAAAGAAAAAAGGGGTACAGTTTCAAGGGGCCAAAGTCGGGCTATCTGTGTATTATACATGAGTATTGATTAAGCATGTAAAATTTTATCTTTTGCCATGTTTAAGATGCTAGCTGGTTCTTTTGCTGCTGTTGATTTGTGTCACTTGTCGCTTTAGCTATTTCAGTTCCCGCTTTTCTATATAATTCTCTTTATCCATTTTAGCATGTTCTGATCTGAACTTTTGCCGACTTGATTTTGGGCATTTTATTTTGAATCTGTGATGGCGATAAGCAAAAATAAGTGCCCCACAGGGACTGCAGTGTCGGGAGCAACTTGCATATCCAACTGGCATACGAATATTTTAAGGGAAATCTTCCTTTTCCCAACTCAGTTACAGTGAGATGAGGCAGCTGTCCAACCAGAGTCTGCCAAGTCACACATAACGGACAGCAGGATTCATAATTTAATACCAGTGAAAGAGCTAGTCAAATTGCCATAATTCTCGGGCGTGCTTTGTTTTAGCTGTCGTTGTTCTTTTACTTGGAAAATGGTGTTTTCTTTTCTTAAAAAAGAGCAAAAAAGGAGGGACTTTATTTTTCGATTTACAGTTTTTGGTTTCTTTCTTTGAAATTCTAGATGCTTCAGTAGAAAACTTGCGGGATGAAAAAGATATGCAAAACCAAAAACTTGACAATATTGATTAAGATATTGAACACTTTGTTACATATAATTGCTGAAAAATAATACAAATCCAGAAATCTCCATGTAAACCAATTATACTTTTTAGAATTCAAGAATGGAAGGGGAAAAAATCAATATTCAAAATGAGGAAAGGAAAAAAAATAATTTCTCAATTGGGTTCTGAATATTTATGTTCTTTTTTACATGATGCCGCCAAGTAATGCACATACCATAAATCCAATAGCAGAAGCCATGAAAACTGGGAAATTGAGTGATGGTGAATAGGAAGGTGGTGCTGGGATTGTGCCGAAAACAGTTGGATAAGAAGGTGAGGTTTCTGGCATTGCACTGGGACCATATGAAGGAGAATATGCAGCGCTAGCATTCCCAACAGTAATGTATAACTTCTGCTTCTTTTCGCAATGGCCTGACTCTCCACTGGTGAAGAAAAATTGGCCCTCTGAAGTTATATTAAACAGAGAGTTTCCATTGTTCATGTACAAGATTGGATCTTTGAGGTTGCAGCTGTTATAGGATTGTGCTGTGACTTGAATCACTGAATCTTGGCTTGGTGGGTATAAGAACACTACACAGGAAAAAACAAAATAAGCGAAGTACAAAAGCCAGATGAAGAAGCAAAAAGAAAAAGAAGACAGAAAATGCTTACAGAGAGAATCTCCGATCCTGAAAGTGTGGTATTTAGACCACTTGGCGTACACTTGAGGATTGGCAGAACTGGGTATTCCCCAAGAATCTAAATCTCCAACTTTGTATTGGTAGCAGAGGACTTGAGTTTGAACAAAGGCAAGGAACAGAAAAGCCAAACAGAAGCTGTTTTTAGGACTTCTAAGACTGGCCATCTTTAACTTCATTTTTCACTCTTTTTTCTTTCTCAAATTCAGGAGTTTTTGTTCAAGAGACTTGGGAACACTATTGAGACAAATCTTATGGGGGGTTGAGGATCTTCAGACTGATTGGTGGAAGAAAAAGGTACAATATGATGGCTAATTTACCTGAATACCCCTCTTTTGGAGTGAGGGATTGACCAGTTATGAAACAAATGTAAGATTGATAAATCCTTAAAGACAGTCAAAGTCGAACCATGTTCAGTGAAAAGTCCAAATATCTAACAAAGTGGATGGTAGAGATCTCTTATGGGTATTAACTTATTTTAGATGGGTTTAGGATTGCAAGATAAATCAATCATATGGCTAACAATGGCACATGGGCCAGTTGGGTAATGCAAGGTTGGAACCTTGGAATAAAGTAGAAAGAAGAGAATGGGGATTTTCTTCCTTTGATCTATCAAATATAATTAGCAGATAAATTTAAATTTTATGAAGTCTCATCACCATGTGGAGCTTGTTTCCTTGCACATGGCCACTCAGCTTTATAATATTTCTATAGAAAAATTTAGCAACTTTCTACAAGTGAGATTTTCATTTTTTTTCTTTTTGAATTTTTTTAGTTAATTGTCACGGTGTATCTAATTAATATGGTTCTTGCAGACAAAAATAATGCTGGAAACTTTTCAAGCAAAAATAAATAAATAAATAAATAATGCTGGAAACTTGAATGATGAAGAGTCTTTAAAGGTGTTGATTGGTTGAAAACGAATACACAATAAAATTTAATTCAAGGTTCTCGGGTATTTGGATGTTAAGGAAGCCGCTTTATTATTTCTATCAACCCCCCTTTATTATTATTATTATTTTATTTTATATTAAAAGTTTGAAAACAACATGCAATTCTGAATTGTATATTATGATACCTTATTATCAGTTTTGTTAAATTTTCTAGCTTAAATTTAGTCAAAATGCAATTTTCAGTAAAATTTACTCTCTTTTTTCTCTATCATAAGTTTGATTTGTTTATTTCAGCCAAAAAAAAAAAAAATGATTTGTTTATTTATCCCTTTGTAGTCTTCTTGAGGTGACTAAATAAAATAATGTGGAAGTTTAACATAACATGCCCTTAATATTTCCAAAATGAAGGCCTTGAACATTATAATTGGTTCAGAGTTGAAAATTACAAAAACTGTAAATTCAATCAAATCAAAAGCTAGGTATTAAAAGGTGAATCCCCTCTCAACAGGACGAGGAAAAAAAAAAAAAATAGAAAAAGTAAAAATTCTGAGCAATCTGTTACTCGGGACATGGATGACTAAGATTTATGATTTGTCTATATAGTGTAGGAAGAGATAGCTATCTAGAGCTTGCTTTATCCTTTCATAAGCATTTGATCTAATCATCTGAGTTACTGAAGAATTGCAAGGCTAATAGAAACAGTGAGAATAAAACCAGAATGTGGGGAAAGATCAAAAACAAATTAACAAACAAAACATCCCTTTAATGCCAGCTTACATGTTTTTTGGTTTCTGCAAACTCTACTGACAATGTGATAGTAAAAACTATAAATTTCTTATTCGCACTAAAATGGAAGCAACTCTATTTAGAGACTAGAAAAATATGAATCTAATGCAGATTTTACATGCATCACTGTGTTCAACATTACCCGAAAAAAAAAAAAAAAATGGTAGCCTAATAAAAAAACTTGTAATTAATGTTCAGCAACAAGAAGTTAAAAATCAGCTGCTCCTTTCATACCCTTGTCGACTTCTTTCATGAACTGATCTAGTCCAAATAGATCATCAGCTTTCTGAAACTTAACTGGTCCATCTCTTGGACCAACAGCATCTTCAAATAATCCCTTCTTCTTTGGCCTGTAGAGGGAAGACATTGTAGGCTGAGCACCAAACAATCCCCTTTCATACAAATTATAGATATCATCATCATTTGCAAAACCAGACTCAATTCCTTTTTCTTGGTTGAACAGTCTTTGGTCATACATAATCTCCCCTCCTCTTCCTTCTCCACTATAAGCCATACCGAGAGCAACCTTTTCATTCATATCCCTATCACTTTCCTTTGTATTTTTACTTCTCTTTCTCATTGCTACATCTTTGGCCTCCAATCTCCTCTCCCTTTTCCTCTCTTGTCTTCGCTCCTCGCGGATTTTATCACGCTGCAATTTCTCTTCTTCCCTTCCCTGACTTTGGGAGTGGTAGCCATTACTACTACTTCTGGCTTTCATAGCTAACAGCCTTAGCTCCTGCTCTTTTCTCTCCTTCTCTTTCATACTTATTTCCTCGTCAAGTTTAGACCTCAAGGCAACTGCCTCTCTGGCTTTGTGCTCAGAGACATACAGAGCCTCCGAAAGTTTTGCGAAATTATCATTAATCTGAACATCATCATAATTAGCCACAAGACAGCGTTTGTGGAGTGGAATAGCGTAGCCCTTTGGGTTCTTCCAGTTGGAAATACATGGTGGAATTTTCCAATTCTCTTGATCTTCTACAGTCAGAGTCCTAGGAGGGGAATGAAGAACAGGAACAGGTGGTGATGAGGCAGAGGAAGAAGGGTATGGAAGTTTCTTGTGCTTGAATTTAGGAGGCTCAACAGGGTCTGCTACAGACACATCTACCACCTCGACAATCCTCTCTTTGGCATTAATGGCACCTGATGATGATGATGATGATGATGGTTTATACTTGATGAACTTGGAGTTCGATGGGTATTTCGGATAATTCAGAATATTGGATCTCATACTCATAGTCCTTTCAAGAGCAACTTTTGTTTCCTTTGTTGTTTCTTGGATTTGGATTTCATAATCTTCTTGTTCAAAATCACCATCATAAACAACATGGTTGTGATTATCAACTTTCAAAATTTTGGGCACAATATCTGCATATTGGGAATTGACAATATTATTGTTGTTTGGATGCTTAACAACGTTGGAGCATTGTTGTTGTCTAAGCTCCCTGCCCATATCAAGAGGGTATTGCAATATGAGAATCTCGGGAAACGAACCCCCATCGCCAAAATCTTGTATTGTCCGAGGAACAAAGCCCCAACGCCTTCGGTAGGGAGGGATAGAAAACCTGTCTCTACAATCTTTCAAACGCATCTCCATGAATATATATTTATACGATACTATTTAATTAGCAGAAAAACAGGAAAAATGAAATCAAAGAAAACAAAACCAAACCCAACACACCCAAATCCTAATATCTTAACGAAAATTAAGAAACACAAAGTATACTAACCGTAGATAGAAGGAACGGAAGATGTTGCTCGAGAGTGAAAGAGACGACACACAAACACAAGGCTCAGCAAATTATAATTATATATATATATATATATATATAAACAACGCGCTGGTTTCCTTGTTTGATACGAAAACGAATTCAGTCTTCCTTGTTTTATTTACCCATTTATATTAGGATATAATTTCCTAGGTACATTACATCTTAGCGCTTTCTATATTTACTTTTTCTCGTTTAGGGTATGTTGAATTTTTATTTTTTATTACTATTATTTTTAATATCCGATACTTTAAAAAATCTATAATTTGCCAAAAAATCAGTTAACATGTAACAGATGCTGTTAAATATATAATCATATATAGGTCACGTGCAACTCAGGTGACACTAAAATTTGTTTTGTTTTGTTTTGTTTTGTTTTTTTTTTTTTTTTTGAATTTTGAAATTGGTTTGGGGGGAGGAAACAAAAAAAAAAAAAAAAAAAAAAAAAACTCATAAATACAATCAAGATCAAACTCCAATTTCAGCTACCTTATAACCACTCCTCTCCTGTGAGAGCTTCCTCTTATGTCCCCCTAGTATGAGGTTTTGAAGTAGAAAACAAATAAACTAGCTTACAGGTTGAGTCTTGAGAATTTTATCCAATATTAAAAAAAGGTACAATTGACAAATAGTGGGGGATATGTCTGAGGTCCTTGCCTAGACTTGAACGGCGCCACTGCAAAATCCATCCAACCAACCACAAAATATTATATAACTTGCGTAACAAGAAACACAATTTTTTTTTTCCAAATCAAATAAATAAAATAAAGCAGCCAGATTTAGGCTAAAAGTTGTTGTTGCAGAAAGTCCAGAGAAGAAAATTACATCTATCCCTTAACATGAAACACAAATTCAATTAAGAAAGCAACCAAATTTAGGCGAAAAGTTGTAGTTACATACCATTCAGAGGATGAATTAGATGTCTTGGAAAACACTATTCCGAGTTCAAATCCCAGTCCCTTTTATTTCAATTTTTTTCCCCCTTTATACTTATAATTGCATTTTAGTCTTTAAACTTCTTCTTTCTTTTTTTTTTAGCATTTTTTTATATTTAAATTTCAATTTTAATGCACTTTAATTTTTAAATTATTTTATATGCACGTTTAACAATTATGAGATGTATACTATATTTGGTGCAACAATCATTAGTCTTTATTCCTTAAAATTGCTAAAAATTTATATTGTAAAATAATTTAAAAACTAAAGTACATAATATATATATATATATAAACCAAAATGATAAAAAAAAAATATATCAAAAATTAAAATGCAAATTGGAGAACCAACAAAACCAATAAGCCCTCTTTAAATAGAGGAGAGAAAGTTGTGTCACATCAGCATTAATAAAATCATTAACCTGCGCTTCGACATTGTAGTCACAAAGAAAAGGATTATCCTGCGGTTTTTAAATAGAAAAAAATTCGATAATACACTCGGCAAGAAAATAAGAAAAGTTTCGGAAAACAATAAGGGTAATATTAAAGATACCAATTAAACCGATATCAAAATTATACCAAGTGATATATGTTTATATTTTGTTGATTAGTAAATAAATATAATTAAATTTTAGATAAATGAATTTTTAAAGAAATAAATATAAATAAATTAAATATTGATATACTATATTTATATATATTTTAGTAGATTTATTTGATATTTTTAATATTATTTAGAAAAAAAAAACTTTTTAAATTGAAGTCATGCAACTTCATCACTATTAACTTAAAAGTTTTCTCATTCCGTATTAATTAATGCTAAATTTTTTATAGAGTTATATTTGTCGTTAATTATGATTATTATTAGTTTAGACAGTAAATTTTAATTGGAACTATTTAATTTTGTTTTTTTATATTAAAGCTTTAAGAATAAATTTTTTAATGGTAATATAAATTTTACTAACAATTATTTATTAATGATAACAAATAATATTTCTTTATATAATTTATAATTAAAAGTAAATTAATGTAATAGGTAATCCAAAATATAATTGCTAATTGATTACCTTGTAAGAAAAAAAAAATTCACAAAGACATGACAAAAATAAATATATAATATATTGAGTAACTTTTTGGAAATTTTTTAAATGTTTGGGTAAATTCTTATTATATTATTCAATTATAAATTTTACAAAAAAAAAAATATTATTATTGAGAGGAAAGAATAGGATCTTAAATTTTTTTTTAATTTTTTAATTTAGATTTTTTGCAGTGGTACCTTCAAATTTTTAAATTTTTTGCAAATTACATTCTGAATTTCATATTCACCATCTATGCTTCTAAATTCATAGTTTTTTACACAAATGCCTCCAAGCTTGATTTTATCCATTTTGTGTCATTAAATAGCATGTAAAAGACATATGCTCCATCAGAACAAGGGTATTTATAGAAGATTAAGTCACTTGTTACCATAACAGCAGTAGAAATGCACTAATGCCCTCCTGGATTTTCATTATTTTTTCATTAATATCCTTAGATTTAAATAATTTTGCACTGATACCCTCCAAATTTTGAAATTATTACGGTAATACCTTCTTGAGCACTGCAACAAAACCAAGTGATTTGATCTTTCAAAAATACCTTTATCTTTATGGGGCATGTATCATTCACGTGACATTTAATGCTATAAAATGGATGAAACTATGCTTAAGAGATATTGGTCCAAAAAAGCTGTAAATTTGAAAAGCATAAATCATAAATATGAAATTTAGGATGCAATTTATAAAAAATCTGAAAATTTGAGAAGCACACTTGCAAAAATTCCCCATTTTTTTTTTTTTTTAAAATTTTATTACCACAGGACCTTAGATTCTGTTTTGATATTTTAGATTGCCAATGCCACGTCCTAAAAAATCTTTAATTATGTTTTTTTTTTTTTTTTTTTTTTTTTTTTTTTGGGGAGAATTGCTTTAAGTTTACTGCTTTTTCTTTTTATTTTAATATTTTAGATTGCCACGTCTTCAAGTGCCCGTGACATTTCGGTTCACATTTTACAGAACAAGTTACTATAAATTTTCCCATATCTTATTCTTCTTTAGGTAGATGCCTTAAAAATAAAAAAATAAATAATAATAATAACAAATCTATTTATCAAAAAATAATAATTGCAAATCTGGATTAGGTCATAGATAAATTTCGAAGCCCTAATTTGAGCTCCCAAGACTTCCATCCAATGCCACCGTCTAATCATTTTCCAATAGCCTAACAAAGAAAATAAATAGAAAGAAGGTGAGGAACATTCGCATTTGCTAACACGGTTCTGGAATTAGAACACTAGAAGGAAGGAAAATTTGGAAGGGAAAAAGACAGGGAATGAAATATCAAAAGACTATCTTATATCATGCTTTTTATATATAGAAGGTTGAAACAAATTCGCTAAACATAATCCATATGACAAGATATACTCAGACATCAGAGATTGCACAAGCCATTGCCTAAACAAAATATATCATTTCCTACTTTTAGTATTTCTTTATGCTATGGCCACAAACTGATTTCCCTTTAAAATCCCTTGGCATATCCATCCACAATTGGCAAACAGCAAACAGAATGCAGCTTTGGCAATCAATAATGACTAGGTTGTTTCCGATTTAAAATTTCAAAAATTCTGAAGCTTCTTCTCCTTCTTCACATCAACTGTCATTTAGTGGCTGGGCTTCTTGGTCTGTATCCAATGCTGTCCAGTCTTGTTGTTCTGCGATGAATTATATGTATTAATAACCAATGATCACAGCTTCAAACCCAAAAAGTACATATTAGAGTGGCGAGAAAGGAATTCTATTCATCTTCTTTTTTCTTTTGTAACATTTAGCACTGATATTGCAGTAACTTACTTGGTTTTTGGTTCTCTGAAATCACCATGAGACGCCTCTGCAACACAGCAGCCATAAAGAGGAAAATCGAGCACATACCAAACATGACCGTGATGGGAAATGCATTAACCTTCAAAGGAGGAACAGAAGAAAGCCAACTTTTTAAAGCCATAAATAGGAGTTCCCACAATTGCATTACAGGCTGGAATGATAAAATGTCCTAATTAATACACAATATAGTGGTGTTTACTCACATTGTACAGCACAACACAAACAAAGATGTTGAGAGGAATACGAAAGAAGTTCATTATGGTGCTTCTAGCCTCTTCAGGAATGTATTGGGACCTCATCTTCATGATAGAAGGCCAGAATATTCCCACACATGCCTCAAAAGTGCAGAATCCAGCAAGCTGAATGGTCCCTGAAAATGAGATGCTCCCACCTTTCACATTGGAAGGTGGTATCAAGAACTGCAAAATTTTGTAGGCATTAATAAAACTTAGTAACATCTTCAAGGTAAACAGCCCTTACAAGAAAGATGCAAACACATGTATGTGAAGAAGATTTGTGGATTAAAATCTAAGACATACATTTGTTATAATTGGGAGCAGGAGGGTCGCCGCAGAGATCATAAATACAATCTGCATGTAGCTCTCAACTCTTGGGGATGAGTGGGCCAACAATCGAGATGCGATAGAGCTTCCCAGCATTGAGGCCAACATGAATGTCGCAAAAATGAAACCATGTGGAATTTCCTCATCATTTGGGCTCAGAGCAGGAGTCCACAGGAAAACAAAAGTGTACATCGAACCCTCAAATAGAGATTGTATTGCACCCAGTAATGCAATTTTCTCATCTGCACACACATGGAACAATATGTTCAAGAGCTTTTGGTGAATATCAGCAACAAAAGACAAAAGAAGAAAAGTAGAAAAGAACATAAAGGGAAAAAGAAAAAGAAAAAAAAAATTATACACATATACACACACAATGGTTCATATGGAAGAGAGTCAGCCTGTTGCTAGTATTTATCCTCTATATTTCTATCGTTCGGTGATCTATTTATTTGAAAGAAACAAAACAACTTTGAGCATGAGAAACGCATGGAGCAAACCCCAACAACATGTCCAAGAAAAGTGAATTCAAATCTCTATGCATACAGAGAAAGGACCCAAGAATAAGGTTTTTGCACATTTTAGGGCTGTGGCATCATCCCCACATATCTCTGTTTACAGTTATCTCACATATTAAGTCTACTCTTTTGCAAGATCTGCACTGCAATTTGATACATATAGAATGAATTTCTACCAATATTTTCTTAGTGAACTTAACCTTTAATGAAATCAAGTAAGAATCAAGAAAGAATAAGATTACGGATTTACCAGAAGCAATAGCCACAGCAGCACCTTTGAACTGCATAAGCAGGCTCTTGTTATCGGATGGATCTCCATAATTTTCACCCCATGACCCCAATATTATAGCCATGCCAATTGCCAAAAAGCATGCTGCAGCATCAAATGGAGCCACCGGACCAAATCCCAATGTATCTACCAGTAGATTCCCAAACAACCCAGATACAATGGCAATTAGGCCATTGCCAAGAAATATGGCCTTAGAGAATGTTATTGAAAGCCATTGTTGATCAAAACCCCTCTACAAAATTAAGGTCATCAAAAGGTTAAAAATCCAACACCATATGAAAGAGAAATTTGATCAAAACCTTTAGAAACCCATCCAAGAGAACATTGAAAAAGCAATCTAATGGAATGAAATTGTTTTTTAACAAAATAATTAGAAAGTGACATATATGTAGGACTTCGACTCATTGACACATCAATGGCCTAAAACTAAAATGTATAGAATGCATAATAGTCAAGACTTGCAAACTGTTCAGATCTTCATGACATACCAGAATTGAGAAGAGAAATTGATTAAAATGTTAACAATATGACAATTGTGTTTCTCAGAATTGTAGTTCATTACAAAGCAGTAATGCACCTTATTGTGTTCTGCAACAAGCCAGGACTCAAAGGCTGAAAAGAGAAGAGAGGTGGCAATGCCTCCCAAAACACGTCCCAACATTAAAACTTTGTATTGTGGGGAATGTTTAGTGATGCAGCTTAAAATATAAGTAATGCAGTAAGTAACACATGCCCTCTTCCGACCCCTGAAATTTATATGTGATCCACCAAGAATCAGTAATTTAATCAATTGAAAGGAACTAAAACAAATCAGCACAAGACCTTACTGTTTGTCAGCTAAAGATCCAACAATCGTTCCGAAAAGCATAGATGATCCAAACCCAGCAATAAAGAGCTGTCCAATCTCCCCTTTACTATAGCCATATGTACTGTATAGGTAGTAAACATATGGACCCTGCAACCAATCCCCGGCTATTGCCGCAATCAATTCAATCAGATCCCAGAAAGATGACATATTTCATATTACATCATGATGGCATCATAGCCATCTCGTTCTCCTAGCATGATGTTTATTATTAGATTGTTGCATTACAACACTTTATAGCAGAATATATACATCAAAGTTCAATAAAACAAAAAGCAGAAGTAAAAACATTCTCTAGAGAATCCAAATAGCAGAATCAGTAATAAAGCAATTAGAAATGGTTTAACCCCCCCATCCAGTAGCTTCAAATTTGTTTAGAATTGCCAGACATAGATAAGACAAAGTCTTAGCCGAGTCAAAGAGAATTATCAGGTTTAACTAGGTTTGAACAACTTGATTAACATCAAACCAGCTCAAGCTTTAGACTCCTTTCTTTTTCTATTCAATTCCTTCCATTTCTAGGCTGCGGAATGCAATCACAGAAAAAAGGAGAAGAGCAAAGACAATTGCAAAAGAATTTAACGGAAGATCCAATTAGATAAACAGCATTTATCGTCAACTAATGTATTAAGCATATAAGAACAGTAATAACATTGAATCAAACCCACAACAATTAGAAAAACATGAACACCCACATTACAACAAATCTACCAAAAACAATGAAAACCCAGATGAGAAAAAGATGAAAAATGGTCAGATCTAAGCCTACCCATCATGAGAGAGTAAACAAGGAGATAGTTGTTCTTGAAGGCATTGAAAGCAGAGGTGGTGTTAATACGATCTTTGCTCGTTTTGCTGAGCTCCAACGCTGCCACCACCACGGATAAAGCCCCGAAAATGAGAAAGTAGAGGACCTCCATTCTCGATCTGCAAGAACAGACAGACCCAGAGAGAAAAACAGAGAGAGAGAGAATGCGAGGAGAAGAAGAAGAGGAAGGTGAAGATAAAAGGCTAAAGCGTGTGGGGTGTTAAATAGGAATTTTGATCATTATCTGGTTGGTCATGAAGTCAGTGGGGTGGTGGGATTTGTGAATCAAAAAGGACAGGAAATACCAAGACTCTTTTGAGGCGTTTGGTTCATCGTTTCCCGGGGATTCCAATTTCCATGCTTTCACTCATCAATATCTTACGAGTGGGTTTGGTCTCACACTCTCGGGTGAATCTCATTCTTTCCTGACTCTCTTTTTGGTCCGATTTGGTAATTTTCCATTTTGCTTAAATCCAAAAAATATATATTTTCCTTCTATTATTATTTTTTTTACTTTTCTATTTCCTCTTAACTAAAGTGACCATTTAAGTTATAAAAGACAATTTAAAAACATCATGAAATTGATGAATTTAGATTTATTATAATTATATTTGAAATAAATTTGGATTAATATATTTAATATGATTATTAAACGTATCAATTTTGATTGAATTCGTTTAATTTAAAATTAATTCAAATTAATCTATTTATTAAATGTATTAATTTTGAATTGATCTGTTTAATTCGAAATTGATTTAAATTAATCCGTTTAACTAAATATATCAATCTAATCTGATACGATTATATTTCATTTAAATTATAACTTTAATATATTAAATTTATCATTAATAAAATTTTAATTAATACTTTTTTATTACTAAATTACAAACTTATTTAAAGTTATATTTTAATTTTTTAATTAAATAAATAAATAATAATAAATATCAAAATAATATTTTTTTACTTAAATATAATATGTTCAATATATATAGATTTATGGACATAAAAAAAAATTAATATGATAAAAGTATTAAAAATGTAGAAAATTAAAAACATAATTATTAATATAGTATTTTATATTATTTTTAAAAAAATAGTATTAAATTTATTATGTATATATATATATTTAACTATTATATGAGATTGTTATATTATTATATCATATATTATATAGCGTAACCTTATAACTATAATTATATGATTTTACATATAATTTTAATTTAAAATTAATTAATGATTAAATTATTTTTATTTTATATGAAATAATTAATATAAATAATTTAATTTATTTAATTGGATAAATTTTGTATAAATGGGTTAATTTCATATAAAGGGATCAATTTCATATAAATTGATCAATTTCATATAAATATGGCGTATTGATCCAAATTGACCAATTACTAAATGAGTTACACAGATCGAGTTAGGTTACAGGTTATGTTTAAGTTGAAGATTTCTAACACAAGTTATGTTTGGATTGAATAATTTCAACATGATTAATAAACAAGTTGATATGAACATGACATGTCGACACGGATTGTCATCCCTGTAGATGACACTTAAATACTCAATTATTTTTTCCCATATTCAACTAGCTTTTAAATTTCCATGATCAAATATGGGATAAAGTTTAAGCACTAATAATAATGTTATTATATTCACTAATGTTTATCATTTTTTCTTTTTCTTTTTCTTTTTTTTTGTGTTTTTTGGGAAATCGAATACCAAATAATATGGTATTACTAATAAATAAATTTGATGAGGATACTCGCGATCTTTTAAATGAACTATATTACTAGGAGGTAAACTATGTTTCAAGAGAGAAGAATAAAGCAGTTGATTGGGTTGCCAAAACAGCTAATGGGAGGGTGGGATAATACTTTACCTCAAATTCTCTACTCCTTTAGTTGATTCAAACTGAGCGTGTAATTTCGTTTTCAAATAAAATTTCTTGTTTTGTACGTTTTATGAATGAAAGGCATTTGTTGAACGTTTGAGTTCTAGTTGAAAATTTTCAAATAATGCGAGAAATGCTTTCCTAACCGCACATACAAACGGTCAACTTCAATTGCAATTTGAGGTTCTAAATTTGATGTAATCTATAAATTAAAGAAGAAGAAAAGAAGCCGTCTCTTAATTTATAAATTTTTGTTTTTAGTAAGAATTTAATTTGTAAATTTGAGATATGTCAAATGAAGTCAAATAAATTGCAAGTGGAATAAAGTTGGTACGCAAGTTTAATTTGCATATGCACCAAAGGAATGGAATCATCCATTTCCCTATCATTCCCCTTCTTCTGAGTAAAGTCGAAAATGGTCCAAAAATTGTAACCCAGGATTAGGAAATTTTACTTGCATTGAGACCATCATAGAAACTAATCTATTTTGTGTTTTTTTTTGGTAAGATAGACACTAATTTATTTGATAATGAAAAAGATAAATGTGAAAAGAATGTTTTGAGAAATCATGGTCATAAGAGCAACTTCGCTATGATGGATGCCGGCCTCACCATTGATTACATATAATATATAGGGGAATTTACATGTATTTATCACAAAATTATAGGTAATTGGACATTAATCCCCGTGTAATGATTTTTTTTCTTTTTGTTTTCGATGAATAATCTCAGTGTAATGATTGTCTCCACGCAATGGTAGCAGAAATTGTCATTAAGGGTATCATTATCAAAAGATGTAGAGGGCCTAAATTTGACCACCTCAACATGTTATAAACTGATGTATGACATGAAATTTGACCAACTTCACATGTTATTAACAAAAAAAAAAAAAAAAACATTGTATGAAAAATTGCATGCATGAAAATGGAATTGGTAGGCTAGTGGCAATTAACGTATAAAAGCCCATCAGATTATGACTTCCAGAAGATTTTATTATAACATTTTGTTGAACACCAATTCATTTTTTGTCTTATTAATTTTTTTTTTAATATTATCTTTTTTTTTTTTTTTAACCTTGTTAAGCACTTTTTGTCTTCACGAAGAAACTAAAAGAAAATTGCAAAAAATAAAAAAAAAACAAATCCATCAAATTTATAAACGAAAGAACACAAAACTTAACTGCAACTGAAAATACAAAACTCAATTCCCTTTTTTTTTTTTGTTGGTTTTTTGGTAAGCATATTTATTATTATTATTATTATTATTATTGTTGATATTTTTTTTATAATCAATAAAAATGTTGTAGTCTATGGATATAAATAAGTGATACCGGACAAAATTAAAGGAGTGTATTCAATTTAGAATTTGAAAAATTTTAAAAATATTTAAAAGTTTAAAGGTATACGATTTAGAATTTAAAAGAGTTCATACATATCCAATGATATTCAATTTAAATAAAAATCTATTAAAATTTAGGTATATTTAATTAGAGTTTTGTAGAATTCTTTTAAAACATATAAGTATTCAAAAAGTAATTGATTTTAAAATATTTTAAAAAATAATGGATTTGAAAGGATTTTAAAAGTAAAATTATGAAAAAAATTATCAATATGAAATTCAACCTTGATCTCAAAAATTTCATTATATTCTTATTAATTTTTTATGAAATCTATGAAATTCTATAATAATCTATCAAATCTTTCAAAGTCTATAATTCATTTTAAATATATTAAAATCTAAATTAAATACACCCCTAAGTAAAACTGGAGGGGATATTCGTGTAATCTTAATTTTATATTATTAGGTTGTAACAGGTTGGCCATTTGTGTTTTTTTTGGTTATAGGTCATGAATTTTGATTGTTAGAAATTATAAAAAGTGTTCTTTTCACAATTCCAAAATGAGTCTATATAGTTCCATTTATACACTACTATTTAAATATATAAAAAATATAAAAATCCCTAATACAATATTATTAATACCTAAAATATCCATAATTCATACCATCTCAAAATTATATATTTTTTATAAATAAAAATTATTTTTACAGTTCTAAATTGACTATATACAGTCCTATAAAAATTAATTTTATTAGGTTACTCTTCTTTTTTCCTTTCTTATTTTGAATTAGGGTTGGCTTTCATCCTCTTTATTTTTTTTATTTTTTGTCATTTTTTAATGGTATAAAGTGTTATTTAGCTAGCGATTGGGTTTTTGTCATTTTTTAATGGGTATAAAGTGTGTTTATTTGTATATTTCTAAACATATTAAATTTGTTCAATCCAACAATTCCAAACTCTTTTAAGAATATATTTTTCAATGGTTCAATAGTAAAATTTATACAACTAAAGATATTCAGTTATAAGCTTCTTAACATGTTAAAGTTGTTTAGCTGTGTACTTTTGAACATCTTTAAAATTATAACTTATTATTATTCGGTTATAAACTTCTCTTCAAATTTTCAACAACACATTCTAATCCAACACTTCCATCTTCTATATCTTTTTCCATCTTGTATATAGTTTACATTCAATTAGATATAAACCATTAATGATTAAAAAAAAAAAAATTGGTATATTTCATATTGTACGGTACTTAATATATGTATACATATAATGTTCGATAGATAAATGCCAAACATATTAAGAAGGGTCATATGAATGCTTCTTAACAATTAAAAAAATGTTCAGTTTTAAACTGTAACACCCCGTCCCAAATCGCACCGGAATCCGTGCACATTGACTGAGGTTGACCGTTGATCGAGCGGGTCAAAAGTTGACTTTTTGTCCCAGTTGGAATTTCTAGTTGACCAGGATACCATGGCGAAGTGCATGATGCCCCAAGTTCATAGACTAGTAGCACGTCGAAAACGGAGCTATGGTATGAAAGTTACGGGCAAAACAAGTTGAGGTGCAAACAGTCCAAAAGGTGCCGGGAGTTGACTTTTTGTTGTGGTGTAATTTTGTTTTGACTCTTGTATGGTTGTAAAGTACTCGTCGATACGAGTTCATAGACTAGCGGCACGCTTAAATCGGACATTTAGTTAAAAAGTTATGGACGTTTGAAGTTCGCCGGATACCGTAATATTTATTATATCTGGCTTAAGTGCACAGTAACGCCACATGTCAGCACCTGATTGGTCCACGTTGAATGAACAGTATCACAACGGTGGCTTTTATTTGACAAAAATCTCGGGGAAGAGAGAGAAAGAGAGAGAGGAGAGAGAGAGAAACCAACCGGCCGCCAGAATCTTCAAATTTTTCGGCCGATTCACGTTACACGCACCAGCCAGACGGACGCCTCTCCCCATTTCTGGCCAAACCCTGAAATTTCATGGTCGTTGGTCCCCGGACGCGCCCGGATCGAGGAGGCGATTTTTCCCTCCACCGCCGTTTGCCCTGTTTCGGGCCATTTTTAGGCCACACGCGCCAGCGACCCCTCACCACCTCCTCAATTCCGGCCTACCCACCAAATTTCACGGCCACCGGACCTCCGACGCGCCGGGATCGGAGCTTTTTCTGCGAGGGGCCGAAATTCTTCAAACCCCGATTTCTCCGCCGTCCTGCCTCCTTTTGCCTCACCGCCGGTCCCGTTGGATTCCTCTCCCCTCGATCTACAAATCTGCAAAAAATCTCAGCCAACGGCCACCGTATGCGCCACCGCCGGTGACCGCGGCGGCTCGCCGGAAGTTACTGTTCCGGCGAGTACCCAGTCGCACCGCCGGTCCTTGTCCACTGTGTTCTACTTCCTGAACCCGAATCCGGCATCCTTTTCCGCCAATTCACGACGGTTTGGGAGAATTAAGGAGTCAAAACCCGAAAGCTTTCCGGCGAGATTGCAGCCACCTCGGGTCCGATCACCAGAAAGTAAGACCGAATCCGTGACCCTCATCACTCAAGCTTCGATTCGGTATATAACTCGTAACTTTTAGTTTTCGTTGTGTTCGCTCCCCGAGTACCCATTTGGGAATTATTCGATTAAAATATTAATATATTTGGTTGGTATACTGTAGATGTTTTAGGTGCGCGTACGAGTAGTGGAGTTGATCCTGCGGAGGATCTTAGCTGATTTACGCGCTTAAGATGAGTGACCCACCTTCAAAAATATTTTGGGCAATTAATTATGTTTAATTGGTATTTAAATTATGCTCATGTGGTGCGATTTAATTATGGTTTTATTGTGATTTAATTTATTTATTATGCATGAGCAAAGTATATTTCGGTAATAATCATACGAGGTTTTAAGTATTATTTTCGGGCATAATTGGGTTAAATATTTTATAAAAATATTTGTTTAAATTGTATAAATATGCCCGCGGTATTTTAATTGTTGAACCTCGTATTATGAGAAAATTATGGTTTATTTGTTATCGATGTTTTCGTACCGATTTGTTAAATAAAAATATGTGGGATGGTAAGTAAGAAATTTTGGTATATTTCCCACGGTAATTTTGGAAAACGGTACAGTTGGTTTAATAATTATTTTAGACGCATTCATACAGTATTGGTGTTCTGGTATATGTATATGTGGTTCAGCGCGCAAGTATTATTATTTCTCCCGTGAGTTGCCATTGGACCGTGGGCAGGCAAGTTTGTTATTGGCCACAGCCGCCCCCCTCCTTGGCCGGGATGATGGTTTCAACAGCGGTACTGTCGGGATGCCGAAATGCCGTTTGCAAGTTTCTCTCTTTAATCTCCCCGCCAGTCGGTGCTCAAGACGCTGAGTATCGGAGGGCATCACCGGTATATGGTGTGGTGCGTCAAGTGTAATTTTCAAATAAAGTTTCAAACCCCAAAGGTGTTCAAAAATTATTTATTATAATTTATTACATTTTAATTATATATTGGGGTATTTATTTATTTATTTATTGATTATCAAATGTTTGATCCCTTGGTTTTCGGGAAGTACGAATATCGGGTTTTGTGAAATCGTTTTAAAAAGGGAACATTTCCAACGGAGTGATTGGTGAGAGTTTTGAGGAAAAATTATCATTTCCAACTGTTATTATTTATTTATTAATTGTTGATATTAATTCAATTTCCTTATTCGTTATAGTATTATTATTAAAAGTGTTCAGTAGTTAGGGTCACTCATTGAGATGATTAGCATCTCACGTTTTTAAGTTTCGTTCCCTTAGGTGCAAGGGGTGGTAGACGTTCTTCCGGAGCGAACCAGTTTTCCACTGCTATCGTGTTTCGAGAAGTACCTTTGTACTCATTCATTTCAGTTGTATTATTTCTTTCATCTTTGTTGTATTTCTGTTGATTAGCACTTCATAAAGCTCTGTATACTGTTTGGACACTTATGTTTTATTTATGCACTGGTTTACCGCTATTGTTGTGAAGTGCTGTGAATTGTGGAATCAATTTGTAGTTTTGCGGGAGGAATAAGGGGATGAGTATAGAAGTGTATTTTCAGTGCAGATAATTTTTGGTAAGTCCTATCCTTAGGGGAAGTGCTGCCGGATTTTCCGTTGGAAGGTTCGGTGGTATTTCCCTGGGATCAGGGCTTGTCTAGGGTTCCGGAGAGGAATTTTGAACGGGTCATGACATAAACTATCAAATAAAAAATGAATTTTAATATATCATGATCAAATATAAGAGTGTTTTCCCATTTGGCTGTTGGTAAGTGATAGGAAAAAAAAAATCCAAACTAAAGTAATCATCATAAAATAAAAAAATTAAAAAAAAAATTAAATACATCTTACTTTGAACTAATTTGTGAATAATTGTTATATTTGCAATTTTAGTTTATAATTAAATATAATTTAAATGGAGATATAATGTATTATCTTAGAGGAAGAATGAGACTGTATAAAGAGATTACTTAAATAGATTAAGTTTATAAATATACTTAATAATAATTTTAAATAGAGATAAAAATATAAATTAATAATGAAACCGTATAGAGTTGAAATGGAATGCTCAAATTATTATTAGGACTTATATATATATATATATATATGCTGCTGTAGTTGAAATTTCGTTTAGGGTTTCGAGTATAGGTGACAAAGAAGAAGAAGAAGAAGAAGATGCATTCAGAAGCGCAGGAAAGAATGGTGACGGAACTAATGGAGATACTTAGAAAACGTAGAAACTTGAGAGATAGTGGAGGACCAGTCTCAACTCCTCATGATGATAATGTATATGATATATTGGAGAAGATTTTGAATTCTGCCAAACAAGATAAACCTGACACATATACAGTAGATTGGACATTTTTAGAGGCGTTGCTCGTCAAGTTCAGAGAAGAAGAAGCCTGCATGTATGTTCTTGGTTTTGAGGTTAATTGTAATAGTGTACTCTGCCAAATTGCCCCTTTTAACTGCTTAGAATGAAGTTCCCAAATGCTTTAATGATTGTGCAATTGATTTTCTGTGTTAGATCTCAATTTCTAAGTGCATGGATACTACCGGCTGGGTGATTTTTCTACTTCATTAGTTCATGTGCTATTTTGAATTAAAAAAAAGGAAATTATGTGTGCTTATTTACATTACCATCATTTCAGTCATGGTTTGAGGGTAGGTGATGCCAAGCTTCATGAGAGCAAGCAAATGGACTTTGCAGATGTTAAGCTGAGGTAATAGCTCACTTACCTCACACCATCATTCGGTTCATATTATTGGCTCACTATTTTTTGAGGTTTATGGGAAGGTCTTTTTATGATTTTTCTGCTGGGTGTCAGATTGCCCTGCAGGTTTTCCCATGGAGAAGATTATCCTCCTCCATCAGTTGTACCTTGGTATCTGCGTCCTTTGAGACCGGTAAGTTGATTTCCTTTAATTTGGTTGTTGAGACTGGGTGGAGATGCACTATTAAAGCTTATGAATACTGACCCACATTTTGTTCACATTTTGCATATCAGACTTCACAACATCAACGGAAGTGGTGGGAGGGAAATCCAAATTTTGCAGTATCATCAATAAAATACAGGAAAGGTGCTTGTGAAAAGTAAGTAGATGCTCTCTAATTACCGAACCTTTTAGTAAAGTTCATTTGCTTCAAGGATTCAAGCTAATATATCAAATCTATTGGCGTTTTGCACAACATAAGTGCACAAAAAATTGGTTAGAGTTCGATTTTTGTTAGTGCATCATTACTGATCTTGGATTTCTCATTTTGTTTAAAATGGTAATGTAAAATCCTGGTAACAACGATAAGTTGTAATTTAGCTTCCTGTTGGATTGAGTAGCATTTACCAACATCCTAACCAAATAAAGGCTATATTTTCTTTTCCTACATTGTTAATTGCATCCATTACAGAATAGTTACACAACTTTTGACCTCTTCTACAGCTGTGGAGCAATGACACATGGTTCAAACTCTTGCATGGAAAGGTATCTGAAACGTGGACCAAAGTTGACATACAAACCTTATGTCTTCCCTGATACGAAAATGGCGAGCATTAGAATCAACGAAGATCTGATATCGAAACTATTAAACAATGATCCCGAAACACAGTCCAAGCCTGAGGATCCTCTTCCACATGCAGATTCAAATGATCATTGTTATGGGGTAAGTAATCTTAAATTATAGACACGGGTAGGGTGCATTTTAGTCCTTCGTAAAGGAGGTTGCATAATTATTGTAATTTATTGCTGATTTTGGATTTCTAATATAGGACAATAACCAAGATAGAGGTTCTTAATTGAGGCACTGGTGAAATTGTACACAGAAGCAGCAGCCAGATACGGTAGAAGGGTTTTGAAGCATCCTTGTCAAGCTGCTGGCTTTTGACTTGCTGTTGGATATTTGTAAATAATGCCTCTCATTCTCCTCAGACATTTAGGTTCAAGTTTGTGAAGTTTTCTCTTTTCTGTACGGATTTTTAGGCCCTTTCAAATATGTGAGATTAAATTGAATCGGACACTTGGCCAATCTAAACTAGATTGCAAACCTTAAAATGTCGTAACACTCATCCACAATGACATCTCAGCTGCATTCATTGACCAAATGGTCCAGATCAGTAACAAGAGAAAATAGAATGCTGTTTTTTTTATTAGTTTGTATGTGGGAAATCCTTCAAATTACATGGAACGTTGGATGATGAGCATGCATAATTAATTAAAGAACCAGAAAATTCTCTCAATCCAAATATTTTGGAAGTTCACGGGGAATGTATTTGTATTTATTTATAGTCAAAGTAAAAAGTGCTGAATACATCCCATGTTGATGTTATATAGCTAGCAACTTGTTAGTCAACTTCTATCTCTAATTGCAAATGAAAATTTTTGATCTTCTTAAAGTGGCGAAGGGAATAGATAATTGAACATGGATGAGTATTTGTTTTTCCTTCTAATTAGAGGATATAGGTTGTTGCTGGTAAGCCAGAGACAGTAGTAGCATGCCCAAGAAAATGAAGAAGGTGATTCATTAGGAGCAAATGGGTTATTGGCAGAGGTCACATTGAAGGGGTAGGAAAGCCATGGAAATAAATTGATGCTGGTTCTGTTCCTGGTTATTTACCTTCAATTAGATCAAGTCCAGATCGACTCAAGTGTTACATTTGGTTGTAATAAAACTAGTTTGTCTTAAGCCGTGACAACAAATAAAGTACACTTTGAATGTCAAATTGCTAAATAAAAGTACACTATGAATGTCAAATTGCTATCAAGACACAGAAAATGGGATGAAAGAGAAATAAAGAATTCTTAAAAATTTAAACCGTCTGAATAAATTCTTCAAAATTTAAACTGTCTGAATAAATCTTCTTCCTCAAAACTTCAAGCTAGCTCTTGCCATGGCCAGAGCCCCCTCGTGACTTTGATTTCCACCGATGAACCCACTACTGTGGACAAAAACACAGCCAGGGATTCCTGCCTCTTTCGAGAGTTGTTCATCTCTAAGTCCTCTCCATTGAGATGGTAGAGATTTTCGATTCTCGAATCGATCAGGAGATACTGCAACTGCCTGCACTCGCCATTGTTTGCTCCTCTCATCCTGATGTTGGAGTATGGTTATAGGGTATTATAGGTGTAAAATATATATAGGATGAAATATGGCTAAGGCATTAGTACTAAAATAAGCAAAACAGAAATTGAAAACTAGGCACTTGTCAACAGCAAAATACAATATATTACCAAGGTAGCTAATATCTCAAAATTATTATTAATAAGGTATCTAAAGTCTTACAAAATTATTGCTTCCTGGTTATTACTCAACTCGACGGCCACAAGTTTTTCCCTTCATGTAACGGAACTGAAGTTCTATTTATTATTTCTTTTAACAAATACTTTCCACAACACAGAGAACTTAAGTTCAATATATATATATATATATTTACATATGTAGAAAGTCAAAGAATCTATATATACATGGTAAAACAGAAGAGATTAGATAAAAGTACCTGATAAAGAACATATTTGATTAAAGGGTCAATTTTCATCTCCTCCTCAAGCTCAAATAGGTGAAGCTTCCACTGAAAAACATCAAATCACATTATCATTCATTTGTTTCCCATTGCCATGTATAATGGAAAAATATCAATAGAAAATTATCAAGCATTAGTTAGGAAAGTTTTAGACCCTTAAATGTAAACCACAATGGAAAGAAAAATTCAGATGCAGAGCAGAAAATAAAACCCATTGATGAGAGAGATACGGGCATTAGATACTTACTGGGCAAAATTTAGTCAAGACCATGATTTCACCACTAGGATCAATATCCCATCTTGCTGATAGACACTCCAATACAATAGACCATGCTGGTAACCATGATTTTGAATGAAATCGAAGACTCTGAAAATTGATATCATTATCATTAGTATGTCACAAAATAAATAAATAAGCATAACCAATCACATCCATCTCAACCTTCAACCTGTATGATAAATGTTATATGTTCAGATATAAAGTAAAACTATTTTAGGCTAATCTATGATACAGCTTTATCAATTAGTTAACACAAGTAAAATATAATTTTCAAGGATATTTCTTTGTCACAACAAAACCTCACATTTAAAAACTCACTACCGGCCAATGCCATTGCTTGTTGAAAAGCCTCATTCTCCTTTTCAGGTGACTGGTCAGGATCTATCCAGTCTAAGTTTAGTCTTCCAACTCTTGATGATAAATGTGTATTATTGACATATCTTGGAGGCTGATCTGTATCATACTGATTGATTCCATTATCAATTGCATCAATTGCCTGGTACATGTAAAACAGCATTATATAAATTTCTCACTTAATGAAGATACCATTCATTTTTCCAACATTAATAAGTGGTAGAACATAATGCCTGTTTATAGAAAGAAGAGGACTCGATATCCTACAAGGACAGGCACAAAGTTATACGCATTTAAAACAAACTACTCTATGTTTAGAATGCGAACTAAGTGTTGGATGAAGTAGAAGAAAGAACATGAGACTTTACATCCTAATTTCACCTATTTGGAATTGATAACCTGGGTTAAATTTTGGAAAGAAAAGGATATTCTAAACCACATACTCATCCTATACCCTCCTAATTCTACATTTTGAAGAACTAGTTTCCGATCCTTTTCCTTTTTTCTATTTATCATCAATGGATTTGATTTGGTGCTATAATATGACTATGATCCACCCATTCTTAACAATAGAAGGATATAATAATGTAAAAGTTCATTTCTGAAACGAAAATTCTTTTTTTTTTTTCTTTTAAAAAAAAAAAAAGAAAAAAGAGAATAATTGGGAAAATAAAGAGAATTTAGTAACCTCCATAAAGCTCTTGTAGACAGCCAAATATAATCGATGCACGTCGGGGTGCCCTTCATCAACTTGAAGCTCCTTAGCTATTATCTCCTTTCCAAAATGCTAGTAAGTAGAAATAGTGCAAGGAAAATCAGGCATTTCCAAAGTCCAGAGCACACTATTTAAAATTAAAAAACAATTAAGGAAGCAAATTTAATCGCAAAGCCGGGATATTTTGAATATAAATTCACCTTGTAAACAAGACCAGCACTACTTAGTTTGGTGGAAAAACCATGACCAAAAACCTCATCAAAACCTTTTTGGTGATGATCATACCGGTCTCTGCTTGGATCATAAACACCCCCAACATCAAGAACAGCATCAAGACCCTCCAAAACCTAGAACCAATTAACAAAATTTCAAACCTTTTTTATGTTTCTTCCCCAAAAAAAAGAAAAACAAAAAAACAAATTAACAACGAAAGAGCTTTCAAAATCTGATCTTTCACTATATTTAGTGCTGGTTTCAAACCTGGGGGTCACGGGTCCGAACAATCTCGGCGTTGGAAAACTTGTCAGTTAGACGAATCATGAAGCACCCAAGAGCTTCATCACAGTGGAAGCTTCCGTTATGTGTTCCCACGCGCTTTGGTGGTTGAGGAGAAGCTGGAGAGGAAGCAGAGAAAGCCATGGAAGGCCAATAGAGAGAGAGGCGGAGATGGGACTGGAAAGTCTTCTTAAACCCAAATCCAAACCCTCTGGTGCTTAGCAATGCGAGCATGCCTAGCTGGACTCTAAAGCCCTTTACCTTCCTCTCTTATTTATTCGCTTTTGGTTGGAAAGTTGCTTGGGTTTTACAAAAACAATTTAGATGTTTATTTACTAAAAAAAAAAAAATATATATATATATATATATATATACAATATTATTTTCTCCTTTTTTTGGGGCCAAAAGAAAATATATACCATTTTTTTTTTCATAATTTTTGTTTTTAATTCTGATTTTATACCTTTATTGTGAAAATAAAAGGACTATTTAATAAAAACAATTTTTACCCCATAACCATTTTGAGACTATTAGCAATTAAATTTTGATGAGTAGCTCATATATTTTAACATCCTTTTTGTTTAACTACATATTAATGGAAATAATATAAAGTTTAAAAAGCTTGTGGAGATTAACTTTGAGGCAATTTAAGCAATTGAAATCTCTCACTATTTCCTATTTATATATATATATATATCAAACTTATTTTATATGGTTTCTTTGCTCCTTTTCGAGTTCGAGGAATATTTTTCTACATTGTTGAAGTGTAAAAGACAATCTTAACTAAATAAATGAACTATGGATGTTTTTTAAATGGTCAAAAAATAATAAATATCTAAAACTTTTAAGATTGTGTATAATATAATTGAAATACAAATAAAATATATAAATTTTAAATTGCATAAATTTTATAAATATAAAGAAGAATAAAAGAGTAAAATAAAATTTTCTAATAATATAATTTTCTTTTAAGAGAAAAATAAAAATAGCTGCATAAAAAAATGCTCAAAGCGTAAAACTTTACCAGATGCTTTTATCAGCTTCTGAACCATGCATTTCGTTATTATCCAAATCCAAAGTTGAAATAATATTTTGCAGGAAGAGCATAAGAAACCAAACCACCCCCCTCTTTCCCCCCCCCCCCCCTCCCACCAAAACCAGAGCTCCATACAAAGCCATGCCTCTCAGTACCACAATCAAACCCACTTTGCTTCCCACTCCGGACTCCAACAATCTAATCCCAAGGAAGTTCTTCACATCAACAACACGCTATACAATATTCCACCGACCTTGTTCCTCATCTCCTCGAATTCTCACGGTGAAATGCAGCAGCAATGGAGGCTCAGAGCAGAGCAGTAATAATTTGAAGGATCTACTGTCTGGTTATGTGGATGGACAAGTAGAAGAGCTACTGAATAGAGAAGAGAACAAGGTCTTGCTTGATGGGTTGGAGAAGGCGACAAAGAGGGTAGAGATTGCTAAAACAGAGCTCGCCGAGATTGAAAAACAAGAATTTGAGGCAAAGCAAATGAGGGAATACATCACCCAGCTTGAAAGTAGAGCTTCCGAGGTCTCTTACTGATTATTTTCTGCTATTTTGCATGATTTTGATGGTTTTATTTATCTGGGATATGAACTTAATTTAGGTTTATCTGGGAAATTAACTTAATATAGGCGAATTTTAGGATTGTGGAGTGATAAGAATTTGGTCAATTTATATGTTTTTGTGTTAAATGTGGTAATGGAAATTTAGAAGATTGGAAAGGATTGCTGTTTCACTCCCTTATTCAGAAACGGAAACTTGGGCAAATGGTTGTGCTGGAACAAATTACATGTTGCTGTATTCTGAATGACTATTTTATGCATTCTTAATTGCTGAAGGTGTAAATTGAAAATTGTGGACATTTTAGATTGAAAAATGCCAGAAGGAGATCTTAGAGGCAAGAGTCATGGTTGAAGAAGCTGAAAGCTTCCTCTCACAGAATGAGGATGGAATTAAAAATGAGGATGAGGTTAACAAGGAAGAAGAGAGATGGGAATCAATAAAAGCAGCTTCTGTCTCTGCCATTGTTGGAACTCTAGCAGGATTACCTATTTCCTTCTCCCAGGTGTCTACCATTTCAGAGCTATTACTCCCTGTAGCAATTACCTTTGCAAGCTGTGCATTATTTGGAGTTACCTTTCGATACGCAATTCGGAGAGACTTGGACAATGTTCAGCTTAAGACTGGGACATCTGCAGCTTTTGGCTTTGTCAAAGGTATGCATATATATATATATATATACATGATAGAACATTTTCAAGCACATATCTTTAACAATAAGAAATTCAAATGGAAAAATAGTTTGTGGTTGTGGATAATTATTGGATGTTTTAGGCTTGATACGAAAGATGAAATGGTAATGCAGGTCTTGGCATGTTGGGTGGTGGACAACCTTTGGAACTAAATGCGGAAAGCTTGTTATCACATGCTTTTGATGGTGCAATTTCTGTATCTCAGAGTCTCTTTGTTTTTGTTTCTGCTGCTGTTGGTCTGGATTATTGTTTTAAGATGGGGTTTTTAAGTCCTTTTCCTATCAAAAGATCAATTTCAAGTTCCAAAACCAGGTAAAATGTTATATTTATACTGAATTGAATGGTACATTTATACCGAATACAATGGTGCTGTCTTAGTTTGGCATTTTTTTGAGTAGATTATACCAGTATTCTTTTTAGTATGAAGATTTTCAGCTAGTGAAAACTGAACAATGACTTTTGATCTTCCCTTCCCCTGTTGGTAATTGGGTGAAGACTCCTGAAAATTGGAGAGAAGTTACTGCTTTTGGGGGGTCTCGGATAGAATAAAACACGTTGTTGACACAGCAACCATGGTAGACAATTACTTGAAAACAGACTAAAGTCATCTCTCAGAATGTTTTATTTAATGTCCAAAAGCATTATTACTATGTTGTTTTTGATAATTCTCTTATACTACCAACAACAATGGAGGATCTGAGACACATAAAAAACACCAAAAACAAATGAGCCTATGCGCCTAATCAAAGTGAACTTTACTCAGATTCTAAGAAATTGACCCAAAAAAAAAAAAAAAAAAAAAAAAAAAAGAAATTGCAAAACCACCACATTTTCATTTACAGAACCCAAAAATCAAAACTAACATAGACAAAATTCAATGGCCCTCATTCGCTCCAGTATTTCTCGTCAGCATCTTTGTCGTGCTGTTGCTCATCATCAGAGTCGTCAATCAGACTCATCTTGAACCTCTTCACATCCTCCACAGCCGCACTTCTAAACAGCCCAACATCAACGGCACCGGAAACCATGTGATATCCACGCGCCTTCAGATTCTCCGGCCCATCGTGCGGCATTGCGAAACCAGCCAAGTAGGCCCCACCGTCCCCAGGCTTGCTTCCCAAAACTGCTTTCTCGGCCACCCTCATCATCTCCCTCACCTTCTTGTTCCCAGGGTCCCACAGGTAACCCAAACTGGCGCTCAGATCCAACGGCCCCATTTGAATACAGTCAACCCCATCGACGGCCGCTATCTCTTCAGCCTTCTCAACCCCTTCCTCCGACTCCACCTGACACATAATCACCAACTCGTCCTCGTAATTACTCAAATACCCTTCATCGATTCCATAATTCGAAGCCCTAACCACTGTGTGCGCCGATCCACGCACTCCGGCCGGCGGAAAACGGCAATACGACACCGCCTTTTTCGCCATTTTGGGGGATTCGATCATCGGGAACATGATTCCATCGGGGCCGAGATCGAGGGCTTTCTTGGCCCAAGTAGGGCAAGTCTCCGGCAAACGGAGGATCGCCGGAGTTTGGGTAGCGGCGAGAGCGCGAATGCAGTGGAGAGCGTCGGTGATTCCGCCGGGACCGTGTTCCATGTCGACAACAACGAAATCGTAGCCGGCGAGACCGGCGATCTCCGCGAGTGTTGGAGAGAAGCTGAGGAGGAAGAGGCCGTAAAGGGTTTGGCCATTTCGGAGGCGGGACTTCAGGGTTTCCGTGGAAGACGTAAAGATGGAGAGAGGGTTGGTATTGTTGTCAAAGGGTAAGAGATCGGACGGGTTGTTGGAGGCTTTGATGGAAGGCTTGGTAGGTTTGAAAGAGAAGGGTTTGGGGATGAGAAAAGGTGAAGATTTGGAGGGTATGAGGAATGGTGAAGAGGGTTTTGTGGGTTTGAAGGAAATGAGAGAAGAGGGTTTTGTGGCTGTGAAGGTTATATTGGCGAGAGTAAGAGCGGCCATGACAGTAAGCTCTCTGACTCTGTTACAGTAGAAAAGAAAAGAAAATGGGTGGGCATTTAAAGAACCATGTCAAAAGCTGCCAAGAGTCTCTCATTGCCACGTGTGCACGTGCGTTGTGAACTCCTGAAGCAAGCGCTAAGGCCCAAATTCAAATTCATACTCCATTTGGCTCATCTGATGGCCTAGAAACCAGTCCCCTGGGTTTTCTTTCTACTACTAAATAAGTGTATTCATGCTAAAAGAATAAAAGAAAATTTGAAAACAAAAATTTCTTATTGAATTTATATTATTATCCATTTTATAAATTGGTATTTTGTCTCGACCAAAGTTATCATGAAATGAGAAAAATTATAACTTATATGAGCATGACTTTGTCCAAGTTAATGATTTTGCTGCAGTCAATCATCTTTGCCAAACGGGATAAACTTATCCATACAAAAGAGAAAATCATCATTGCTACAAAGACTAGTTTGTATTAAATTCATTCGAAAAATATGAAATCTGCTTCTGAACATGTGCTGCACCATCATCATATCAATATACATTTGTTGCACGGCAACCATCTCTCTCTCATGGTCTTCTTGATAATAGAAGACTACGAAGTAAAAGATGTTATACTTAACTCGGAATACAAGAGCTCAGGTGTGGACTTAAATATTCCTGCCATGGAAAATCTATGCTTTTTAGTGTTTCCTTCTCTCGTCTTCATTTCGTTCGTCGTCCAAGCGTTCATTGTCATGAGACTTTTTGGGAACTTCCCAACCTCGAATTTTGTTCCTTGATTGGTCATCACCAGATGGCAGATTCAAGTCATCGCTTTTGGTCTCCTAGTAGATATTAAAATGAAACAAGCTAAGAAAGTTTCGTCAAGCAAGGATACTGAACTTAAAAAGTGCTTTAAAAACTTAACATGAACATCAAGCAATATTACCTTCTCAGATTTTCCTTGGTGAACATTGAAGCGGTCTTTCTTTCTGCGCTTTGGTAAGTCCCGTTTTAAGGCCTCGCTAAACAATTGAAATCCCTGAAGATCTCCATTCTTGATGCTTGCTTCCAGCTGCAGATAAGAAAGATTTGGCCATAACTATAAGATTACATGCATAGACTAATCATTAAATGGTCCAAACTTCTATAGCATGACTCCAAAATCCATGGTCTGGAGTTTGCCATAAAAAATAACAGCTAGCCAAAAACCATTGTTCATTGACTTTTGGTTTCTCCATATACCTATAGTAGCATATCCTTACATGTTAAGTTTGCCATTACCTCTACTTAATAGTCTGTTTATAAACACATTTGCTTCGCTTGAAGTCGTTTTATCAGTGAAACCATAGAATATTACAAAAAACTTCACAGGCTTGAAGGTGGAAAGAATTATAATGGAAAACATTTGTACCTGAACATGAATAATGCAGAATAGAATGCTAGCAATAGGCAACCAGCTCTCCTCAGGTGACAATGACAAATTTGACCTATCCAATCATAGGAAAGCCGTGTAACTACTTTTGTATACTCAAATACACTCAAACAACATTCTTACATTAACAGCAAATGCCACCGAAGCTGTACTATATGTTTGTTTTCTACAAAGTGCGCAAAATCGGCATAAAGGGGGAAAAAACCAAGGAAGCATCCCATCGCTCATTTTCCTAAAAACTAGTTCCAAACTTGAGACTAAATATGTAAGTTTTAAAGAAGAGAGCTCAAGCAATTAGAAAGAAAAATATTCAAAGAACTTTTCACATTAATTGGTAACCAGGTAGGAAGTAAAGTGAGCAATTGAAGAAAGCTGCACAAAGGCGCAGAGAATAAAGAGTAAAGGAGAATGACGAGAAAACCATCATAAAATAACAGTATGACCAAAACACAGGCAAGCAAATTGTAGAGCATGACAAAGCTAAAGCAAGAGTTGAGCTGTGAAATTAAGAATAATTTTTGACCAAATGAAGATTACAGTACGAAAACGAGCAAGTATTCAGCAGGACCACCAATCAACAATTGCTCAACGATCATGGACACTTAAACGAAATGCGCAACAAACCCCAATCTAGAAATCCAAAACAATAATTGCAACTTCAAGAAGAAGAAGAAGAAAAGAAAGAGTCAGTTCTGAATTTTCGTCGTCGAATGGGAAATGAGAAAGAAACCTGAGGTAGGGAGCCAAGTAAACGAGGGAATAAACTGCATAACGCCTCTTCCCAGTATCAAGCCACGCAAAAACCCAACTCTATTTACAAACAAAAAGTCAATAGTTTTTCCACAGCGACTAAAAAGTAAGGAAATTTTGGAAAAACAATTTGTTATTGTTATTGTTTAGTACCAGCCAATTGAAGTAAGGAATGAAGCTGATGATGCCCATAACCGCAAACCTGGAATCGGTAGAATCAATAGCAGAATCACCGGAATCATCGTCGGGAGCACCGGTGACGGGAAACAGCAACGAAGTGAGCATGGAAGCGCCGATCGCAACGGCGAAAGGCGCGTCATCAGACAGTCCTGCTACTCTAAAAGTCACATCCCTGATTTTTCTCTACAAAAAAAAAAAAAAAAAAAAAAAAAGCAGCATATAGGGGAGAAGGAGTTCAGGCTTTCAAATCAAAGACATGGATAAACCAGCCAATTTGGAATATAGAGGAGTTGGGGGAATATGGTATGTTATGGAGTATAAACCTGGTAGTGGTATGGTTCGAGGTTTTGGAGAAATGAGGGCTTGAGCCTGTACCTATGGTTGCCGAACAGAGCATGAGTAGATGTAGATGAAGGTGAAGGTGGTCTGAGAGCCGAAGATGATCGGATTGAGGTGCAGGATAGAGTTGTCAACCTGATCATCGCTTCAAAGTATGGGCACCGCCCACTGCCCACTGCGGCTTACAATTTGGGAGGTGATCGCTATTTATATTTTGATGATATTACATATATATATATATATACACTCTCGAATCCTATGAAGATTATTTTGACTTTATCGTTTACGTTTTTTGGATAAATGTAGCATGAACTTACTGAAGCGTTTATACAATTTCGTTTAAATTATGCAACGATTAATGAGATAATTTGTCTCAGTAAATATTGTTTTAGCAATATTTATATACATTATTCTAACAAATCTCGGTTCAAATTTTATAATAACTAGGATCATGCATGAATTGAGGATAATAATTATTAAGAATATGTACAACGTAAAAAAAATTGGGCAACGTAAATTTACATTTCTAAAAAAATAAAATAAAAGAACGATACATATAATTTGGAGAATTATAGACGTGAAAAACACCAAATTTTTAAAATAAATAAGAAATAGCACTACACTCTACCGCCAAAATATACAAAGCTCAGAGAAATTTCCTTTCTGACAAAAATAAAAGTTGGAAGTCTGCGTTCGAACATTATAAATTAATATGAAACTAAATGATTAAACAAATACCACCTATAACTAGCCCCTTTCTTTTCTTTTTTCCCCTTCTCATGGCTACTACTACAACAAACAACTTCTAACCGCCAGCTTTGGTGTTACAACACTACCAGAAGGAAAAACCCAAAAAAAAACAAGAAACTAACTTGGATTTCAATGAGAGATAAATGGAGAGAAAAAATAATATACTGATGGACTTGTAAATTTCTGCTTATTCCCCATCTGAAGTAGCTCCGCTCTTGTAGGAAATTTATTAAGCATATTGGCGGAAGAGCCCCCAGAAACATTATTCCCACACTTTCTTGTACGTTCACTTCGGCCAACAGCCATACAGAGTCTGCATTTTCAGCACCGATGATAAAGAATGTTGGAAAATACTTTCTGCATGATTTACAGCTCTCTCCAGACGTACATGGCAATTTCACTTTACACTGACTACACATATTTCAGTTTTCAGGCATCCCCTTCTCCTCTATCCCCGTTTTCTTCCCGACTTGATAACGAAATCAGCTGCTGCTGCAACTGTATTGAAATGATCAACTTAGTAAGAAAAACGCAAAAGAATGAAATAATCAATGAGACGTATGAAATACAACCCATCTCCCTTTCCCTTTCTTGACAAGCTAAAAGATAACAAATGGAGAATGCCAAGGTGGCAAAAGCCTTCCACTTCAGCTCTAATGTGTACCAGTCAGAAACACTAGGTCAACAATACATTTGGACCAATCAAAACAAAATTTAGTTGTCTATCTTTTAGAAATATACAATATTAGGCATAACTAAAAAGGAGAAATAATGTAGATAAAAACTAGCACATAATGAAAACTGTCTTTAAGAGTTACTCACTTGTATGAATTTCAACTTTTCAGCAGTCAGTTCATCAGTCAAATTGTTCATCCTGCAGAGAGACAAAATCAGACTTTCATATGCACAAAAGAGAGGCATCATAGGTATATTCATGTTAGATTATTGATAACCGACCTAGCCTGAAGCTCTGAGATCTTGATGAGCAGTAGGCGCTCCCTCTCAGAAGCTGCTGTTTCGACCTGTTGATTGAACTTATTAAAGAACATGGGTGAAGAATATTGAACTAATTATTTTTCATTATTCAGTCCAATTGGGTGTGGTAATCATAGAAGTGAGTATGAATGAAAAAAAAAATCTCAGGAAATCGGATAGAAAAAATATGGCATCAAAAGGAAGGAGTTTAAAGATTTTTATCAAAATATAAAGTATTTCAGCACAAAAATACAAAATGCTTACACTTCCATTGTTCTCTGGACTGCGAGGTAGTGGAGGCAACTTCCCATTTTGAGAAGCTGAAACAGAATTGAACATGTTTCATTTGTGTAATAAATCCTTTAAAAACAATTATCTGAAGTATCATTAAATGAAAGATCTTCCACTCACCATCTGCAACCTCAGCCAGTTGCAAACTGCTTAACATATTCATAATGAGATCCTGGAATTACATGAAAAACATTGTCAAATGACATTCTCCACTCCAGTTCTATGACTTTAAGTTCTTGAGGATTAACTAACCTTCTAAAGGTTAAAAGAAAACATCATCCTGGTTGCCCTATGTTTCCACATACCTGTTGAATTGAAGTCTGCTGAAAAAGATTCTGAAGGTGAGGCATGAGAACCGATGCAGGTACTGTGCTGTTATTAAACTCCTTGGGTGGCTGATTGAGAGGCTGAAAAATTAGAATATTGTTAGATGTATATGGCCTTCGAAAAGATCATAAAGTTACACTTAGCTATTGTGGAATATCGTGCATCCAATACTGTGTGTGTGTATATTTGCACGCTAGTGTTGCATGTCAATGCAGCAATTTGGAATTTTCATGGTTGCAATTTGAGTACTCTTATCAAAATATTTTAAAGGTGAAATTATAATATCTTATCAAAATATTGAGAGCAAGAGGTTTGCATATTTGCACGCTAGTGTTGCAATACTAGTGTTGCACGCAATACTGTGTGTGTGTATATTTGCACGCTAGTGTTGCATGTCAATGCAGCAATTTGGAATTTTCATGGTTGCAATTTGAGTACTCTTATCAAAATATTTTAAAGGTGAAATTATAATATCTTATCAAAATATTGAGAGCAAGAGGTTTGCATACAAACCGCTTGCTTGGAGTCAAATATCCATTCACCAACACTAGCAGACTTTCTCAGAGGTGATCCCTAAATTTAATAAACAGAAAATCAAGTGAGAACCGAATAGCAACACATAGCCACTCATAAAACATCTAATCAAATGTGCCCACCTACCTGTGAAGATCGACGTGGAACGGTACTTAATGGAATATCCTAAGGCAATTTTTTTTAAGTTAGTGACAGTGATATAATAAATAAACACACCATCAAAACTAAAGACTTACCTTTACAAGATCCAAATTTTCCGATGTTACAGAGAATCTTCCTTTAATTTGCACAAGATTGGACTTTGACTTGTCATCCAAAGAATCTCTAAATCCTATTAGAGGAGGAGTACTTAGTAATACAATCTTTAAAACCCACTCCTTAGAGACATGGTCACGAAGTAACATTGGATATGATCTTTAAAGCAAATTGAATATCTTCATTACCTCCAGAAGACTTTATTGGAGCTGATAAACTGTTTGCTGAAGCTCGTGTTGGAAGCATCAGAGGACCACTAAAGCTCGGTGTTCGCCGTACCTCACGATGAGCAATCTCATTCTTAGGTTGATTATCATTCTCTTTCCTAACAATCAGCAAACAATCATCAGCCATTACCAGATAGAAAGAAAGAGGCTCAATAGCTTGCTTATGGCCCACAGGCTATTGATTTGGTTTCATTTGTGACTTGATAGCATCCAAAATTCAACAGAATAGATTTACCATCTATTTTCATAGAGAAAAAATAACCAGAACTTTATCACCTCTAACTTCATCAACAAAGAGGTAAAAATTTGCATCAAGTATAACAAACTTTACAGTGTAAAAAATAATACCATACAGTAGATAACATTTTAATTTTTGGGTTTTTGCGGGGTGGGGAAGGGAACAATAAAACAAAACAAAACAAAAACAAAAAAAGAAAACAATAAAACCTTATGGAAGATATAGAATAAACCATAAATCCACAACCAAAACCAGAACCAAAAGAATCAAAGAAAACCATAAACAATATTGCATGGACAAACTACATAACAAAAAGTATGCTTAAAACAATGCTTAACAAAGCTCTTAACTAACTTGGTGAAAGACAAGGACATATAGATTCGATAGCCCCAAAATGTGATGATGCTTAAACTAAATAATATTACTATCCTTTTTCGTAAGAAATAGTTAAAATTTGTTTTTTGAGAACTAAATTCAAATCTTGCCACTATAGTAGTAATTAAAGAACATGATATCAATCCATCAGCATAATTTGTCTCCTAAATTGGGAAATTTAATTACGTTACAGAACTATAATCTGTCCCACCATACTTCTCTTTTTTTCTTTTTTTTGTGATGGAATACCACACATATTTATGCAATGAAATTGTGAAGAAAAAGCACTTTTGATTAGAAAATGCACTGCATCCCCCTTAGAGCAAGTATAAACTATTGCTTATAAGACAAAATAAATAACAACCCATAACAGACCTTTCAGAGATTCGTGCCCTTTCGGACAATGAATGACTAAGCACAGCACCAGGCATGAGTGGGCCACTCACAGCTTGGCGACTTTTCACACTTTGAGTTCTGGCCTTGGGCAATACCACATCCTTTTCAGATGTAGATGCTGTTGCCTCAGTGGCTGATCCATTTTTCTTCCAGCCAGTTCTCTCTTGGCAAGCAGATTCTGGTATATCACATCCCAGACCCTTCCCCTTTTTGTTCAAGTATTCAGCTGGCTGTACTATATCACTACTTATTTTCCCTCCGCCATCATCCAAAGGTGGTTCACTGTTTGAGTTGAATTTCTCCAAATTGGATTGACCATGAGATGGGTACTGCCAGTGATAAATAAACCATCATTAGTTGCCAGATCATCAAGGATTAGAATTCCAAAAGGAATCACAAAAAAGGAATGGCAATAAACAAAAGAAAATTAGTTTACTTGTACTGAGCTTGAAAATATAGAAATATCATTAGTTAAAATCAAGATAATAACCTTATCAATCACAAATGATTTTAATTTTTCATCTTCTTCCCTCACCTCTGACAAATCATCGTCGTCTCGCACCTACCATTAAATGAAAGAAGTTTGTTACTAAAATCACAACCTCTGAATGAAATATATTGATGATTCACAAACAATAAGATGTAGCATACCAGTGATGCTTGAGCTTTCAAATCCTCAACGTCAAAGTTCCAGGCACTAACTCCTCGCTGGTATTCACTCTGACCAGGGCAACAGAACAACCGTAAATGAAAAAATAATTATGGCGCCTAAAAGGAAAACAAAGCTAATGTGTTCCTGATCTCCAAATGTAACTTGTTTTCAAGTTATTTATTATTTTTTCTTTAAAAGAAAGTAATTCAATAAATTATTAAACTCATGTCTTTTTAAAGAATCAGAACCAAGCAATTTCACAAAATAATCAGATAATTGTTCCCAGTGAAGTTGCTTTGTCCAGTTAGATTAACTAGCAACTCGATGCTAGATTTACTTAATGCTCAAGAGTGCAACAGACAGGAACATGTTTCTGACAGCAACCATGGTAGATCATTCCATAAAAGCAGACCCTAATATGGTCTTGAATTGATCAACTTTATTAGTGTAGTTTTTCCGATAATTCTCTACAATTGACCTGTCTTATAATATATGGGTGAAAATTAGACTCTTTCTTATGTCTTAAAATTTTGAGTGGATAACATTGTATGGACCAACTTTGAGAAAGGAACTATCATTAAGTTACTGTCAGGAATCAACCATCTGAAAGAGGGCAGGGTAAATGGTTCTTTAATGAAGGCAATGTCACTAAACTGCAAATTTGTTGGAGTTCTAATAAATGATTACGATACAAAACAAGCAAGAGGGGTAATATGCAAGCCTCAAAAGGGTAAATCCAAGTTGTCCCTACCTAGTAGCTTATTTAGAAGCTTTATGCATCTGTTCAGTAACTAAAACAATGATTCCACTGAAAAGGTTCCCTAAGAAATACAAAATGATGAAAAGAATCAAAAGATACGACTGTTGATGGAAGATAAAATTTCAGCCAATTAACGGCCTCAAGAAAGGTGTTAGACCTGTGACAATGCCTCTTGTTCTGCAGAAGGCATTTTCTTCAGAGCTAGTTGTGCCGCATCTTTAATCTGCAAGGTTTAATCCAAACTAGTTTAGAAAGAGAGCTACATAACAACAAATCCATTCACAACAGTATGACAGCCAACCTGAAGGGCTTTCACACGATTCCAAAGCGGTGGCAAGTCGGCAAACAATTTCTTCACAGAAAGCTCTGGAGGTTTTGCATGCTTGAAAAAGGAGTGTTTTAATAGTTTTTCTGCTGTTGGCCTCTTTGTTTGATCTTTCACCAGGCACATAGCCACCATTTCTTTAAAAGACTGCTCACAACTGGAAATCCTCTAATTAGAATATTATTCTCCCAGAGAAAGTACATAGCAAGACAGTAAGTAATACTTGAAGTAATACTTGAAGCCATTAAGCATTTTAAGTACGGTTAGAGCACCTACTTAGTGACTTCTTTGTGTCATACCTACACAAATCACATAGGGTCTCAATGTCACATTCTAGCAAGAAAGAATTTCAATACCTTAGAGAACTTTTTATCACGATCATAATCAAGTCCTGGAGGGGCATTCTGTATGGTCATCAGGAGAACCTATGAGCACAAGAAAAAGAATGCTGTGTGAGGTTTCCATAAAGCACTTCCATGAAGCCTTATTTAGCTCATGACAAATTTGCATATTCCTTCTTGTGGAACACCCATACTAGAAGCAAATACCTTCATTGGAGGATATTTAGAAAAAGGTGCATGACCATGAGCCAACTCCAGTGCCGTAATACCGAATGACCATATATCAGCCCTGTACAAGTACAATGCAATAGACAATATTACTGGATGATCCTTTTTCTTTAACTCATGTACATCACAGAAAAAAACATTTTCTCAACAAATCAAAGCACGAAGTTGGCTATTTATGGAAATAATATACCCAACAACTAGAGGGCCCATGAATACTAACAAAGAGCTTTGACGCTAATGAAGACCTGGGTAACAAACTTATATGCTCTGCAGGTTGCCCTCAGAACCAAATTTAATAGCACCTTAGTGACGAGATGGCATGGGCAAAGAACGTGTTGGTTAGTTATTGTTAAGCGAACAAAATGGTACATGTGGTGCTGCTGTTGCAATAGAATACAACTGGGGAAGATGTCCTGAACTATTGAATATTTTATTTTTAAGTTTGAAAATGAAGATAACTAGAACAAAACTCACTTGGAATTATATCCACTTCCTGGTTGCAGTACCTCTGGTGCCATCCTGAAAAGCAAAGACAAGTTGAAATCTTAAACATATGGATAAAAAAAAATAAGCATATCACACAAATTCGATTTTAAATTCCTTGATGTTAAATTTTACCAGCATGGAGTTCCCACAAATGTATTTCTTGACCGCTGCCTGTCACCTGCATCAAACATGCAAGCAGAAACACCGAAGTCGGCAAGCTTTACAATCCCATTACTATCTAGTAGAATGTTTCCAGCCTGCAGCTCAAATGTTTAATCAAAAAAATAAAAATAAAAATCAACTCCAAAAAAGTGTAGGTTTCAAAACAAAAATAATGAGAATTCCAGACTCCTCTACTGACCTTTACATCCCGATGAATGTGCCCTTGTTGATGGAGGTAATCCAAAGCCTTAAGGGTTTCTTTAAGAATAGAACCAATAGCAGCCTCCTCAAAGCCATCTGGATATGCAATCTTCATAAGGTGCAAACAAGAACCTTCTGCCATGAATGGCATGACCACCCAAAGATTCCGTTCAACAACAAAGGAACAATATGCCCTTATGACATTTGGATGATCAATCAAGCTCATTGTTTGAGCCTCCCTTCGTATGTCATCCTGTATAAGAGCATAAATATATGAACCACAGCTGAAAAAAGAATTGCTGAGGTAGGCATGTAGCTGTTGTTTATAAAATTTTACATTTTGTTTTCTCTTATGTTTCTTCTAAAAAGTTACTTAACCAACCAAGAAAGTAACTTTCTAACAGTTGTAAGTCACTCAATTTAGGAATATTCTTAAAAGAGTTTGACCAAGCGTGTCTACTGATCCTTATTCGAAATTTTCTGACAGCATGAGCATTAAAGCAATCACCTCTCTGTTGCTCTACTGAACCATAATCTCCTGTGGAGCTATATTTTATATATCTTGACAAACTAAGGCATCAAATTTTCCTCATGACAAGTTCCCAAACTACACCTCATTTTAGCAAATTATAGAAAACTTGAACAACTCAAATTCACCATTCTAGAGGACGTTAAAGTTGAAATTTACAACAAGAAAATTGCAAACTTGAAATGCAACGTAAAGTCAGAAAAAGTTCTCAAGCTTAATTCTCATAAGTTCAATCCAACAAGAAAACAATTACTCAACAATAACAATAGACTATGACTAGTCATTGGCTGCAAGATAACTAAAAAGCTAAATAGAAAAAACCTACTGATCAGGATCTTCTTGTCATTTTATAAATATGTGGCGGATAACATGTACAAAACTGCAGTTATTATCCCAACACCATGTAACACTTTGCAGTCCTAGTGCTACAGATTACCAAATAGAATAATTGATCTCAACAAGCAATCCAGATTATTTGCTCCAAACTCGGTATGTTCTCTTTCTAAAGCTTAATCATTTTGAGGAAATGAACTTAATTTTATATGCGCAAAACTTTAAAAATTAAATAAAATAAAGAAAGAAACCGAGGAAAAAAAAAAACACTTGCTCACTGAATAATCACTAGCACCACCAACAAACACAATCAAGGATCTGAGACATAAACACACCAAAATAAATGAGCCTCTGCCCCTATGCAAAATCAGCAAAGTGAACTCTTACTCAATTCAATGAACAAAATGACAATTTTTTCAACCTCGCGATCTCAATTGCTCCGTAATTTCATTACAGAAATTAAATAACATAAGATCTTTCCCATGCTCTAACCTCAAAAATGGCACCAAGAAATGAAAGCGAATCGAATTCCAGAAAATACAATTCCAAAACAAAACAAGATCCAGCCAAAGTCAAAGTTTTAAATCAAACTAAAAAACTCTAATTAAAAAAAATGAACCCAAAAAAAAAAAAATACATATATATATATAGATAGAAAAAACAAATACAAAATAATAATAATAATAATAATACTAAAAGAAAGCAGCTAACCAGATTGCTATTGCAGCGATCGAGATCCAAGCACTTGACAGCGACGACTTCATTGGAAGGAAGATAGATCGCTCTGAAAACCGTAGCGCTGGCACCATATCCAACCTCTTCAAGAAGTTTGTAGTCGCTGGGGTTCACAGTATAAGCCCTGGAATTGCCTCCCATCCTTCCCATACGGCTCTCGGCCAAACCAAACCGAGACCTCGAGCCTCTCGTTGTGTCCGTACAAGACAGTGTTCGTGGGTTTGGGGTTGGGTTTGGGGGGTTAACCTTTTCACGGAGCGTTTTTGATGATATTATATGGAGCCGTTGACCGCCATGAGAGAAGAGGACTCTGGCTTGGGATGAGAGCGACAAGGAGAGAAGGGTGCTGACGTGTAGGAGTGCTGCTTGGGTATTGGGATGTTGACACGTGGATGGCCATCATAAGGTACGGCTGGGACCCGCCCTCACTTCTTTTGGTTGCTATTTGATTTTTAGTAGGGAACTAGGGAGTGGATTCGGTAATTTTCTTTTTTTTCTTTTTTTTCTTTTTAATAAGTCAAATATTTATTTTACCCTTTTGGGTTTGGAATTTTGAACTGTCTTACCTGTCCTACCCGTTAAATATTAATCGTTGCCAATTTCAGATAATGGAACACCCTGGGAATTACTGTTTTGTTAATTTTCTAATTTGTATTTTTCTTCTCAAAAATATATTTTACATCCATTTTTTGTAATTTAACAATACCACTTCTTTTAATTTTTTGAATTTAATTCTGATTAAATATTTGTAAATTATTCGTTTTTTCATGCAATTGGTAAATTTTAAGCCAGTTGATAAAAGTAAAACTACATATATTTTAGAAGCTTGACAATGAATTATGAAAGAGTATTTAAAAAAACCAAACACAAACAATTACAAGCTCTAAATATAGAGCCTTGTTAAGCAGATCATACTCCATAATACGCAAACACTTTGACGAATAATAGCGTATATCAACTTTAACAAAAGTTAGAGATCTAAACATGGAGCAAAGTTTTTACGCAAAAAAGGTGTTGACCTTAGAAGAAAAATTGATTGGTCCACCACGACGGGATAGAAAATGTTCACCCACAAAATGAAGCTCCTTCTTTGTCAAAAACAGATGAGGCAGTAGTCTAGCAAGATCTATTCGGTACTCATTCATCAACTAAACCATTTCCAATTCTGATCTAAATATCATAAAGCATTAATATATATTACGACAATGACAAATTATGTACGTATTGATTATTTGTTTTCAAGGGATAGCTCCAATCACAAGTATTTTCTTCCCCCCAAAAAAAAGAATAAAGGAAAAAAGAAATCACAATTACGATATATCTATCAGTTTTGGGCAAACAAAAACAAAAATCTATTTGTTTGAAGATGTAAACATTGTTTGAAAATCAACAATAATCTGTCGTATCTTTACAAAAGCCTCTTTCAAGGAAAGATGAATTTTTTCATTGGGTTATGCTACCAAAAGCAATTATAACCATTCCAATGGAACATATAATGGGAACTTTGTACAGTTTGCATTGTCTAATGTGGTATGGAATTGTCAAGTCCTTCAGCTGTGGAGCAATGTTCATGTGGGATTCTCGTTGTCCCTTTTGTCTACCAAGATGGAACTCCTTTGTCATGACAAGGGGCACGCGTCCTTTGAGTCTTCTGTTCAAGTTGCCCCAATTCATTATTTTGATTACACCAGTCCAATTCACATACATTGAGGATAAGATAGATTCATAGGATTTACTATCCAACCATAAATATAAATTTATTTGATATCAATAACTTTTATTATATTTCCATAAAATAATCTAATGATAAAGTTTTTATTTTTTAGACAAAATATGCATATTCAAATTTTCACTTTTTACTATTTAAAAAATAAATATCGATTATTCATTAAGAATTAAATTGTTATCAATGTACAATTCAAAAAATAAACATCAATTATTCACTAAGAATGAAACTGTTATCAATGTACAATTCTGTTATCAATGTTCAATTCGTACTCGAAGCATTTTGCTATGAAACCCTCCCTATGTAACACAAAAATGGCCTATGACATTTCTTTTATCTTTTTTCCCGGTGGATGCATATTTTGAGTTATTGGTTTTGTACATGCAACATAACATGTGATCTTTGGCCGTATTCAAGAGAATCTATAAAAGGTGAGCGGCAGAAAGCAATCGTCAATGAAAATTTATGTTCTTTTTATATAAATAAAATAAAATAAAATGCAGTTTTATATGCTAAAGCAAAAATATGATAAATACAAGAGAAAAATTTTAGTTGGAAAGGTCAGATTGACGAAAGCAAGCACTTTCCACAGGCATCTAAATAAAGTGACATTTGGGTATTTTCTAAAGTATAATGTACATGAATACTGGGATAAGGCTAGACTAGATTGAGTTGACCCCATCTTTTTTCATTTCTCACCTCAATATCAAAACTAAATGACATTGAAAAAATAAAAATAAATAATAAATAATAAAAAAATAAAAATAAAAAAGCGAGATAATTATGGCACAAAAATCAGATTATTTATAAAAATTTTAATCATCATCAGATAAATTAAGTCAATTTTATGCGATCATTTTATTTATGTAAAGCATATGCTAATTAAATATTTAATCTTGATATAAGTTGGTGTAATTGTAATATTAAATTAAATCAATCTTCTGGACTTACAGTTAGAAGGTGGGAAGAAAAGACAGATATTTATGAGCTTGACATAAAAAAGAGAGTGAAATTTTTGGTACAAATGCATACAAGTTGAAGATTGATAGCTTTTCATTTTTATTTTTATTTTTTTGACGAAAAAATACAGATTTTTTTATGAAATTATAATATGTTGAAAGATAAAGATGCCGAGCTTCTAACCACAAATACAAAGTTGCTAACCATGCGTGAATTTATATATATCATATTGTCCGTTGATCTTCAAAATCTATTTTTCCCCTAAAAATTAAAGGGTGAATAAAAAGTCTCCAGATTCACCAGAAACATAAAAAGCGTTCAGCTTATATAGTTTGCAACTAAATGGATGTACACAAAAACTTAGGGCTTCTATTAATATCACACAACTTTGATTTGAGAGTTAAATCCAAAATTGGGTCTAGTCTTTACAAAGGAAATTTTAAAAAGTCGAAGAAATTTATACAATTATCAAATAAATAAATAAACACCCTCGTCACAATAATCTTTTACGCCTCAAGGTCTTGGCAGAAGCTTTGGAAACCAAAAAGCCCACACCTAAACACATGACCCAAATACCCACATCCACGGCCCATCTTACACCTTCCATATCCATCTCTAGCTCTACCAACTCACCGTCAGAGCCGGACTTGTGTAAATCCCCACCGTCAAATCCAATCTCCGTCTCCCCACAACCATAAGAGCAATCGCATCCGTCCGATTCATCATCATCATCATCATAACCTATCTCTCTCTCCTCTGGAATCTCCTCCAGCCCACTAAAACCTCTCCTCCCATTCCGTTTCCTCTTGACAACCATAGCCACATTCTCTCTCATCGCCACGTCACCCTCCACCTCCACGCAAACCTCCGCCTCCGAAACCCTCATACCACCGACCATGTCACTCTCGAGCGCGCATTTACAATCCAATTTCCACTCGCCGTCCTCATCTTTCCTGAAAATTCCCTTGAGCACCTTCTCCTCCTTAAAATACACCTCGAACCGTATACCTTCGCTGGCCCGGACCCTCTCTCTGCTCCCGAAGACAACCTCCTCGACGCCATTCGTCTCCGCATTGACGGAGCGGTAGAGCGAAACGAAGGCCTGCGAATCGGGTCGGATCTTGGAGCCGTCGACCTCGAGGGCGTTCTCATTGATGCGAGGGAGGTAGAGGAGGGTTAAGGATTCGGGTAAGGGCTTCCTGGAGCGCAAACCCGAGAACCGTACAAAGAAAGATAGGATCTTTAAGCGGTCACGGTAGTTGAAGTGAACTCCGTGATAGTCCGTCGACCTACACATATCGTTGACGGAATTTCTTAGTGCTCTACGATTTCTAGCTTTGTACTGAAGACGAGTGAATAGGTTAAGATATTTCTATTTAATATAATAAAATTTTAAAAAAATGAATCTAAAAATTGAGGGCGCCTCGGCCTTCGGTTTTGATTCGGATTCAGCGGGTGGAGAGCACACGGTTTTTGTGGATGACGTGGACAAAAAGACAAAAAAAGCCGCCAACAAACAAGTGGTGCATGTTTGCCGCGTGCCCGGGGACTCGGTTGACCTGGCAGGCTCTCAAATTGCAAGTTATCGTGTGGTTCGCGGTGTGAGTTTGGCGAAGAATCTAATTCGTTGGATTTGGAAGGTGCATGAACTAAAAGTTGGGGAATTAATTATTTGTGATTATTAATAATATAAGGACAAGCTTTTTTTATTAGTAATTTGGTTGGGAAAAAAAAAAAAACAAAGATGAAAAAATATTTAATTTGGATATTGATGTTTTTTTCATGGTGATCAAAAATATTAAAAAAAATAAAAATAAAAAAATGTTGTTTTCATGGAGTGTAAAGTTGTGAAAATGGCCAATGAGACGCAATGTTGGTGGTGAGGATGAATGGATGGTGGTGATGATAATGATGATGATGATGATGATAAGTAAAGGTTACTCTTCCTCATGATTCATGAATGAATACGGAGACCTGAGAATGACGGCAAAGCCGAAAGATCACACACAAGTGGGTGGGCCGCCCTTTTTACATTTGGGCTCCTGGGTCACATCTGGTTCTAATTAAATCAATTTTAACATATATTTTCATACGGTAACTCCATACTTGTTTTACTAAACAATGACGTGGTGATACGTTAATTGTTAATATTTTTTTTATATCTTATAATTATAGAAGAAAAAATTAATTATATAGTGCTACATCATTATTTATCAAAATTTTGATAAATGTAGAATAAATGATTTTCACAACAAAGTTATACACTTTTCATATATTATTAATTTTTATAAAAAATTAGGAAGAGATACATTATATCATATTGCCTAACACATTGTATTAATAGTAGATATATCATTTGGAAAAAACTAATATTATTATAATATGATAAAAAAAAATTAGTAACGTTTTTGTATAAAGTGTTTTCTTCCTATCAAAAAAAATACTAGTACTAACATATAGTGGGATTTGAATCCACATGATATCTATAAGTTAGTGTCCATACTTGATTTGGATTTGTATATGATTAGTTTTGAATTTTTGATATGATAAGGATTTCATAAAAGGCTTATGGGAAATAAACTTTCAATTCAATTTTGAAAAGTTGAATAAAGCACTAATAACAATAAATATTGGATTCTAGATCGGTTTTATGAGTTCCTTTTTCCGCATGTAGATTTTATTTTTTACAATTAACTTTTAAAATGTTGAATAAACTACTCATAACCATTAATAGTGAGATTGGTTCTTACATATATTTTATGAGATTCTCTTTGCATATCTAAGTTTTATTTTTTTAAAAAATAAAAACAATATTTAAGTTGACATAAACTATGAGTTCATTTCCATAAATCTCTCACAAAATGCATCTCAAATCATTTTTATTTTGATATAATGGTAATGATCTCTTATTTAACAATTATAGTTATCCTGATGTAATAAGTAATAAACATTATCATTTAAACATAATATTGTCAAGCTATTATTTTTCAATGAATTTTACTATTTATCATTGGTGATGATCACTATCTTACATGATAAATTTTAATTGTAACATTTAGTTCTAATAGTTTTTATTTTAAAATTTTAAAAATGAACATTTTAATTATAACTATTTAAATTGTTAGTTGACATATAGATCCAACTAATTATTTATCAATGATGATAAATACTATTTTAATAAATAAAGTGGCAATTTATTCGAAAATGATTTTAAGTCTGAATTTTTTCAAAAGCATATTTTGCTAACAAAACTATTGTTATCTGAAGTAATATTCTAAATTTGAATTTCCTTCCATACTTCTAATATATATGTATATATATATTTTTATTGGAATAAATAAATAATTTAACCAATGTGATGATATTTTATTTCTGAATAACAATAGATAAGAAGCATACTTATTTTTTTTTTCTTAGAAAAGCATATTTATTATTAGCCAATAGAAACCTTTCACATAATATAAAATATATATATTGGAATAAATAAATAAATTTTTTTTTTTATAAACATTGGAATAAATAAATAAATAATTTAACCAGTACGATGATATTTTATTTCTCAGTAACAATAGATAAGAAGTACATTTATTCTTAGCCAATAGAAACCTTTCACATCACATGATATTCTGAAATTGATAAGGGAAAAGTGGATGCCTTTATTTAAAAAAGCTTGAAAAAGAATGGCCTGCTATTTAGATGTGAGGATGTAATAACAATCTACAGTATTGTTGACCTATGATTATAGTCCAGCCAACCGGGTAGAGTTCAGAAAGAGGTATCTAAAAACAAAAAAGAAGGCAACTGGTAGTCATTAAGTTCCATGTCTCTCTTGGAATCTTTATAGTGCTCATGAGTCCTAAGAACATAAGTGGTCTGATGTAGTGTCTTGCACTAGTTCTATTAGTTATTCCTTTTCATATATATATATATATATATATATATGTATGCTTCTTAAGTTTTGGCCACTAAATGGGCTTTTGCTATTATGCTTATTCAATAACAAATTGCAGGGTGAATGGGTGATAGCAAGCAAATTCAAAGCTACGAAGGTATATTAATCTGTTTTAAAACTATCAATATAGCAGCTGAAAATGGTAGAATATTAATGTTGGCCATTTTGACTACATTTACACATATTGCCATGTTCATGATTAAAAGCTCTATCCCGTTTCTTTTGATGACCAAAATGATAGGAATCAACTCCCATATCAATAAATTATAAAAGCAAAATATAGTTGTTCAAAGTTTATATGCTATCTAGCTAGCGATTGAGTTCCACCAAGGAAAATTTGGTTGGAAAAATATAAAAGGTGATTGGCCTGGCAAATATGGCACGAATATCTTAAGTGCTATCTAGGCATAAGCCATGTCTTCTGGTTGAATATATATCTTTATAACTTTAATTAATTTGAAGATAATGTATTTTGCAAAACTATGGCTTTTGGTTGCAGAAAAGATATATAAAATTAAAGAATGCTATATATATGTATTATAATTAATTAATGTAGAAAATCATGATTTATAGCAAGAAATTAAGAGTGCAAAACTTTGGAAGGCTAGGCCCGGTTGACAATGAGGTGTTTATTTATTTTATTTTATTTTGTTTTTCGGTTTTATTTGGGGAGGGAGACTGAAGGACAAGAAAAGTAACATACATCGTCTTGTTTCAATCTGAGGCCACCCAAAAAAAAAAAAAAAGGAAAATAGAGAAGAACAAAAGGACAAAGAGTATACAAATGTGGTGCAGAATGGCCAGCGCATCCAATTAATCTCTAGGCCATTTTCAGACGTCCAAAAAGTTACAAAGCCTAAAATATTCTTCACAAAATAAAAGTATACTAAAACCCAAGTCAGAAGTACTACTGAAGGTTACTACTAGTGGCATGCGGCTTCAAATTTGGCCTCAAATCCAACACATGGAAATATTCTTGTCGTTGATTGTTGAAAAAGATTTTTCATTTTCATTGATTTTGCAATCCTATATGTCCGATCTATCCCGATATGATATGATATCTATCCACGGCAACAGCTTTGAAGTTTGATGAAGTAACATTATTAATCATCAAAAGCAACTCTAAGGTCATATTATTAATCAAATTTTAAACAGAATTTTGAGCAATTCACATACCCATTGCCACCTGTTTTTCCTTCTTTCTCATCATGATATTTTCTTTTTTTGTTTTTTTTGTTTTTTGTTTTTCTTTCCAAGCATGAGAAAAAAAAAAATTCTTTGGTAAAGAATATTAAGTTTTCATACGATGTCTCCTAGTCACTGTCAAATGATTATTTTCAAAGCCCGCCCTTCAACTAATGTAATATCAGTCATAGAATTCAAACTCAGACTTTCCGTTTGTGAAATAATTCCACTGGATGTGCCCGATGGATATTAAAATTGATCAGATCGATCACGAGTTGTTAATTAGCAAGAAATGAAAATTATTCGTAGCTTAAAGTGTGAAAATTGTGTATATATTCACATCACATAAAGCCTTCCCCAAATAAAATGTGTATATATAAATATATACTTGGTTGGAATTTCCAACCACAAGTCAAAAACGTTTTTTTATATAATATCTGAGATATAAACTATTATTGCATCTTCCTTTTGGGAGTTTACATCACTAAAGTTTAGTAGTGGAGTGAGGATCATTTTAAATTTTGACACAAAATTAATATCTGGCAATATTATACTTAAAAACTTTTCAATGATCATATTTCATTTGGTGTTCATGGCCTTCCAATTCTGAACATGGCTCCACTATTTTTAAGTGCCTTTCAGTCTTTCAGAAAAAAAAATAATAATAATAAAATAAAACAAAATGGGAAAAAAGTTGATAGTGTGGTGGATGCTATCTCCTTATTCCTTTTCATCATAAGAAGTTCCTTTGCTTTTATTTAGTGGGAGGTATAAATTTGTACAACTACTTCCCCAGATCGTGTAGTACGAGTACCTAAAACAATATAGAAGGAAAAGCAGAAAAGAAAAAAACATATACGTAAAGCATGTTGAAATAGCTCGCTAGAGCCAAATACTTATGAATTCCTAACCCTAGAAGTCAGAAGGATTCGAATTTTCAACCAGTTAAACTTTGTTTCAATGTCAAACACGCCATGTTTAGGATGATGATGATGAAGAGTAAAAGCAAGTAGATCCGCTGAGAATAAGCATTTTATAGGATTGGTTATCGATTTACAGCCAAAATGTTCCTAGATTAAAATGACAGTATGTATATATATACGTTCCAAATAAAGTTAAAACAGAGAATTGTCAATTTCTGCGTGTGCCAAACTGATGACCATTACTTTTCCATATGGAGGGTCCCTACCTTCCCATATGGTTGGCAATTCATCCGTAACTTGTTTTGTTTCCTTTTGCTTCTTCCTTCCAACTACTTTATGTCGTTTATGATCGCGCAATCATAAATTTGGTGCTTATCGTTTCATTAATTTTCTTGGTTACGTATGTCATGATGATAAATACAAATAAGCATTCACACATATAAATATATATCCTAAGCAATTAATTAATAAACTTCCAAAATTTATGGGAAGCTTATGTAGAAATACTTTAATTGAGAGTCATTTTGTCAAGAGGTAGTATTAATTTGTTGTCTGGTTTCTAAATCAATCGTTTTAATAAAGCAACCGTGGATCTGAAAAATAATATTTATAGTTTTACTTTTCTGGAGGACTGATTCAAAATGGTGATGAAGTGAGAGTATGATTGAGGAAAAAAAGTCAAAGCGTATAAATGGGTTAATTAAGCAACGAGTGGGACTAGCCTTCTTAGATAATCATTTTTGAAGCATTGTGAAAGAGAGTCTAATTATCTCGTATGTAATCTCCTTGACTGTTCTATTTACTTTCATATCAGAACCATATATATCTAACAATTAAGTGATTTAAGTATAGGCGGATTATCTTGTATTTTGTATTTTAAATTTTTGGGTTTTTCCCCTGTATATATCATTTTCCACTCAATGGGGGCCAATAGACCCACAAACCCATGCTGCAACCCTACAAATTTCAAATGTTCGAATTTGAACTAAATTGACGAACGGAGAGATAAAGAATCTATCCCACTCAAAGCGTTATCATAACCACCAGCTAGCTCTGTAGCTTATGGAAGAGAAATAAAGAGAAAGAGTCAGTGATAAGGTCAGCTAGTCAAGACAAATTTTGCTTAACTATAGCTTTTCATTATTATGACAAACTTATAATAATTGAAAATAAATATTGAAAATCCAATGTCATACCTCAAAGTCTCAACCAAGCACTTTTTGCATAAGTTTTAATTTTCTTTTACTTTTTGCCTAAGTTTTAATTTTCTTTTATTTCTTATATAACCACCATTCAAGAGAAATCTTATTTAATTATAAGTAAGTTTGGAAAGTGGGTTTTGGGTAGGAAATAAAATAGATTAATTAGCTTGAGAGATATTTTTAACTGTTACGTGGGATTTTTAGTCTAAATGCATCTCACTCTTATGCACCAGCTAGCTTGTATATTGCTTGGCTCGTGAGTAGACTGATATTAATTGAGGTAATTGATAAATTTTTTTAATTCCAAAATCTGTTTGTTTCTGGGAGTGTTGGTCTTTAAATTGGAAAGTTATACCCTTTTTGGTTTATCTTCTAACTATAAAGAGGGAACGCACAAAGTAGCAGTAATTGTCACTTTTGTTTATTTATTTTTTTATACGTAATTCAGCAGGCAATCCAGAGGAGAAAAGTGCAAAAGAAGATATTTCAAGAGAAGGAAAAAAGAAACTCCAAGGTGAGTTTAATCATGCATGGGATTTGATCTCATTGAAAATTTATCTTTTTTAAGGTTAGCTAAGACAATGAATAGTTGTAACTATATATATATATACACATACAAAGACCCCTTATTGGGTTTTTTTGTTTTATTTTTGTTTCTTTAACTCATAATATGGACTATATCATGCAGTACAGGGCAGTAGAATATGAGAGCCATGAACATGGAAGGAGCAACAGATCATCACAAGAAAGAGATTGTGAGAGACAACTTGGAAGAAAAGGAAGAAAAAGAAGAAGAAGAAGAAGAAGAAGAAGAAGAAGAAGGTGGTGGTGACATATTAAATGATTATTCAGAGAGCTCAAAGAGAATTCAACCATGGACAAAACAGATAACAATAAGGGGAATTCTGGCAAGCATTATAATTGGAAGCATATACAGTGTGATAGCCATGAAGCTAAATCTCACAACTGGGATTGTTCCAAATCTCAACGTCTCTGCTGCTCTTCTGGCTTTTTTGTTCATCCGCTCATGGAATCAGCTTCTTCAAAAGGCTGGATATGTGGCAAAGCCTTTCACTCGCCAAGAGAACACCATGATTCAGACCTGTTCTGTTGCCTGCTACAGCATTGCTGTTGGAGGTTTGCTATTTCAGCTTTTTTATTCGTCTTCTTCTTCTACACTGAAAATGAGCTTAACAGCAACATATATTTAAATTATGTTAAATAGGCTGAAACTCTATTTTCAACTTATTTTTTTACATTTTTTACTGCATATATATTCATTTGTCTTCATCTTTCATAGGCGGTAATATATATTCATAAAGTATTTTTTTAATATTTTGGATTAATGTTTTTGTTTGTAGGTGGATTTGCGTCTTATCTATTGGGATTGAACAGGAAGACATATGAGCTATCAGGGGAGCACAACGAGGGAAACTCTCTACGTAGTACCAAGGAACCTGGGTTTGGTTGGATGACCGGCTTCCTTTACCTAGTCTGCTTTGTTGGTCTTTTTGTCTTGATACCTCTTAGAAAGGTATATTTGTATTAATTAATTCTTCTGTTTTCAAATCTGATAATTTCTTTAAATATATATAAACTGCCTGTTCTTTTCAACCGAACAGATTTTCTACAGTCACTAGACGTGGAGTACTACAAATAAGTAGGCCACACCGTATCTCAAATTATAGTTTATGTTTTATGATGATCGATACTTTTCTCCTTGCTGTGAAGAACTACTTTAATGATCTCAAATTTTAGTTATATTCTATGATGACCATTTCTTGTCTCCTTTTAGTGAATAATTATTTTAATATATAGTATTAATTATTGGACTTTTATTAAATCCTAGTTTATATATATATATATATATATATATATATATATCTACATATATGTAACAATAAAGAGTAAAGGCAGAATGAGTGAAGCAGGTATTTCAATAGCCACTTAAAAAGAATTTCCTTAATTTATCTTGGATTATTTGTTAAATAATTGTGGAATTAATTTTGGTGCTTGTTGAGTACAGGTCATGATAGTAGACCTGAAATTGACGTATCCAAGTGGGTTGGCAACAGCAGTTCTCATCAATGGTTTCCATACTCGTGGTAACAAGATGGCTAAGTACGTACTTTCATTATAAATCAAAATTAAGGACCATATTAATTTCTGTGCTAATATATAAAATTTAAAGATGAATCGAATCGAAATCTAAGAAGAAAAAGAATTTAAAATGGATGATAATTTGCATATGCAGGAAGCAAGTTAAAGGGTTCATGAAGTATTTTTCAGTGAGTTTCTTGTGGGGACTTTTCAAGTGGTTTTACAGTGCAACAGAAGAATGTGGATTCTCCCAGTTCCCCACGTTTGGGTTGCAAGCTTGGAAGAACACGTAATTGAAATGCTTTGGCAATTTCTAAAGAAAATCTAGCCCATCATTTTTTTTTTTTTTTCAAATACATGTTTATATATGTACTCCGTAAATTTGACCAATATATGCAATATTTTTTTTTGCAGATTCTACTTCGATTTCAGTGCCGTTTTTGTGGGAACAGGGATGATTTGTTCGCACCTTGTAAACGTATCGTTGCTTCTTGGAGCTGTGCTTTCTTATGGAGTAATGTGGCCACTTCTTAGTCAGCTTAAAGGAGAATGGTTCCCTGAGAGTTTAGAAGAAAGTGATATGAAGAGTTTATATGGTTACAAGGTCCCTCTTGAATTCTCTTCCTTAACTTCTTTATTATTTTTATTTTTTTTTAAGCACTTTTCCTATATTTATATATGTTTCCACGGCCACTCTAAAACTCTCTTTAATTTCTTTGCAGGTTTTTTTATCCGTATCTCTAATTTTAGGTGATGGTATTTACAATTTCATCAAGATAATGGTTGCCACACTCATTAATATCCATTACAGGATGAAAAAGGACCTCAAAACCGGTAATTACAGCTTTTGAGTGTTTAATTCTCTGACTTTCCTTTGTTAAGCTTATTAGGCTAAATATAGTATTACCTACATTAGCTTTTGCTAGTCCTACCAAAAAATTGGAGAACCAAAAATACACTGCTTTTGAAACGCTTCTAATCCAAGTATCGTCCTCATCCTCAGCTGTGGAAAGCCAGGAGAAGCCCAATGAAGAGAGGCAAAATGAAATCTTCCTCAGAGAAACCATTCCCATGTGGCTTGGAATAGCTGGATACGTCTTCTTCTCCATCATTTCCATAATTGCTATCCCAATCATGTTCCCTCAACTTAAATGGTATTATGTCATCGTTGCCTACATTCTTGCTCCTTCTCTTGCATTCTGCAACGCTTATGGAGCTGGTCTTACTGACATAAATATGGCCTACAACTATGGAAAAGTCGCCCTCTTCGTGCTGGCTGCGATGAGCGGAAAAGAGAACGGTGTGGTGGCAGGGCTTGCAGGGTGTGGTCTCATCAAATCTGTTGTTTCCGTGGCCTGCATTCTGATGCAAGATTTCAAAACGGCACATCTCACTTGCACATCTCCAAGAGCAATGTTTGCAAGCCAAGTCATTGGCACAGCTATAGGTTGTGTGACAGCTCCTCTTAGCTTCTTTCTGTTCTACAAGGCGTTTGATGTTGGAAATCCATATGGAGAATTTAAAGCTCCTTATGCATTGATTTATAGAAACATGGCTATTCTGGGTGTCCAAGGCTTCTCCGCTCTGCCCCACCATTGCCTACAGCTCTGTTATGGGTTCTTTGGTTTTGCAGTGGGTGCCAACGTGGTGAGAGATCTTTCCCCGGCAAAGATTGGGAAATTCATACCACTGCCAATGGTTATGGCGGCGCCATTTCTAGTTGGTGCGTACTTTGCAATTGATATGTGCATTGGGAGTCTAATTGTGTTTGTGGGGCACAAGCTCAATACCAAGAAGGCCGAGTTAATGGTTCCTGCAGTGGCTTCTGGGTTAATTTGTGGAGAAGGGCTATGGATCCTTCCTGCTTCAATTCTTGCTCTGGCCAAAATAAAACCCCCCATCTGCATGAAATTTTTGGATTCCTAGAAAAAAATGTTTCTTCCTAAGTATATTGTCCTAGGGTTGGGTCATAGCACTAGATGGCCAGTAGTAATATATAGTTCAAAAATTAGTCTCCACAACGTTCAAATAGCATCATGCTTTGTGTGAATGAGACATAAAGCAACAAGTAGCAGAAACAAAGATCTTCAGAAATCGCATCCAGTATTTAAATAAACAATAAGAGCTTTAACTTGTGCACAACCTCCAGATGCTCCCTTGCTTTATTTTATATTATCTTTTCTCTTTCCTATTTTGTTGGTTGGGAAAATGGTTTACACGAATTCATGCCTGGATAATGATCATAAGGAGAGGGATGCCAAGGAGAGTGACAAGAGAATTGCGGCATTGGATTTGGAGATCATAAAGAATATTCACCGCTAGGATTTTGAAGCAGACAAAACCCGTCCATGTTCAAGAAGAATAAAGAGAATAAACCAGAGAAATTCTTGGCAAAATGTTACGGGGAAAGCCATCTTGCTTTCTCGCCCTCAATAAACAATTTTACATAAACTTAGTACATGTTCTCATCTTATAGTAGAACAAAGGAAAATATCATCTTTTCGTTTGAATATTTAACTATTTTCTTTTATGGCTTTTAGTTCAGTTAAAAGTATGCTAAGGAATTTATAGAAGACCTAAGTTTATTGTTATAGATAGTATCTGAAGAAATGAAATACCAACCAACCATCTGAATAATGAGAAAAGCATATTAAACGTTTTAAACATTCTATCTCAAAATTTATAATTTACAGAAATTTTATTTGCGCAAGCAAATTCTCAATACCTATATTGTACATCCATCCAATAAAATCATAACATTTGTTACACATTCAATTGGGGTAAAAGTGAAAACAAAATCAGCCTGTTATAATACCTGCCAGAACATCAGTCTTGCCTCGTGCATAGATTGTGTAGACTAAACGGATTCCATCAAGCCAGCCATCCATGGATTCCCAAGAGTCAGCAACCTAAGGCGCAAAGACCAGATACTCCCATTAAACCTTTATATATTGAACATTAGATCAAGGATTAAAGAACAATTCTCTCATTTCTAATAAACATAGAATTTTAAGGAATAATAACATAACCAACATTCTAATGTATATGATGCAAAAATTCAATTCCCCAAATATACATACAAGGTTAATATATTAAAGACATAGAACACCATTTGTATTATTAATGCTTTTCATCCCTTAATTTGCAAAATGTAAAAATGTTATGCTTACAAAAAAGACAGGTCCACGGGTTGTATTAATGCAGAGGCCAGCACCGGGAGGTAAAGTCAGATCAGCACATGGTGAAACAGAAATAATGTCTCGGATATCAACTTTGACAGCTCTTTTGTCAATTTTCATTGCATCTTCTGATCTACCAGAAAGGCTTTGCAATGATTGTTTCTCAACTTTGTTAATCTGGTCAGAAGGAGAAAAAGAAGATTAACCACAATAAATGAAGAAAAGCAAAAAAATGATTGCTCATTACAGAAGGTGTAATGGTGTGCTTCCTAGTGCAGACAATTTTCTTTGATTGATATAAATGGAGCATAAATCTATGCTTTTACCTGTTGAAGCCCCTCATGATTCAAAACAAATTGCGAACGTTTCCAATCACCATGAGGTGCAACTGGATTGCCCACCGGTGGTGCAGTAAGATACCCAACTTTAAGGTATGGTAAAGGGAGCTGTAGATGATATGGTTTTGTCAGAGAGATAATGCAAAAAAGAGTTTGAAACCAATAAAAGTGAAGCAGAAGCACACATGGTAACATAACCGCAGAAACTTTTGAAACATAAGAACAGATGGTTTCTTTTAGTGAGAGATTAAAAGACTCAAGAACTAAAGCTTATATAGGCTTCCTCATGGGGAAACCAGAGTACAACTGAAGCATCATAACAATGAAGTCTTTGGATCGCGAGGCAGTGTACATTAATAGAGCTGATGGATGGGATCACAGTAAGCAGTACACTCGTCAGCAAACATTGCTGTATTCACAGAGCTTACCTAATATTACAGTTATCTAACTTAAAAAGTAATGGTCAATAAGAAGGAAAAGACAAATTGAATGCGAGAGACTTATACTTCCCAGGGCACATGCAATTACATAAATGGTATTCAGGACACGTTTATTTTCCCTTCACTTCCCAATTCACACCCTCCCCAAAAAACAAGATCATTCATGAACATAATGCACCCTTATCAAGACATTCATCCCTGGTCATTTATTCATTTATTGCGACTTAGAATAATGTCCAAAAAAACACATATTCATAATGAGCCATGTTAACAGATCTGTGTTTAGTATTAGGAAGTCCGGGTGAATCACAACATTCGTGTTTGTGTATATATCATAGATGATACCAATCTCATGAAAGACCCAAAAAAAAAAAAAAAAAAAAAAGCATATGGATATAAATATATTTATTTTACAATATATATCCATGGAACAAAAAGGTTCTTGCGATAGGACTAATAAATATCTTCCAGCAAAGCACTTACCATGGAACGAACCAGCCGCAAGGCACTGCTATAAACCTGTAAATAATCAGGATTTGTAAGCATTAAGATGAAACGAAGAAGAAAATCAAGAAAACTACAATACCACAGTTCTTTTTCCATTGAGGTTTTTCTCTGTGAGAGAGAGAGAGAGAGAGAGAGAGAGAGGGAGAAAGAGAGAGAGAATGTAACTGGATCATGTCCAAGTTTGGGTAAAACTATGCTTCCAATTGCAAAAGATTATTGACATTAAAGTAGTACTAAATAAGTACCTACACTGTTGATGAAAAACCTATATGGTCTAGAAAATAAGAAATGGAATTGAAACAGAAAGAAATTATGTGGTACTTACACTGTAGTTTGGCTTCAATGCATGAGCAGCAGCAATGTAGATAGCAGATTGGCTGTACAACTCATTAGGGGAAATATCTTTTGGACCACCAGATCCTCCGGTTCTTAGAGTGTCCTCTGCTAATCCATACTGAAAGTGGAACAGAAGCGTTTAGAATTTGTACTTCACATAAGTGACACAGTACAATAAGTTACTGTAGGAGTAATTGCACACTATAAAGGAAAGAGAGTGTTATACTTAATTTAAAACAAACTAACCAGAACAGTTCCAAGGTTGTAGATTGCTCGATGGAAATCAAACTGCAATTGGATAGCCGCACGGAACTGCAATAGAAGAAAAGAAAAACATATTTTAATGTAGACAAAATGGAAAAAATAAAAATAAAAATATGTTATTGAGAATTTTTTTGGCCTTTTCTACACATCCATGCAATCTCTGTGACATATCCACAAAATTTAGTACCTTACTAATTGCAGTTCGTACAATTGTTTGCTTCTCTCGTGCAGGCACAATTGCGCTCAGTTCCTGAATTGCAGAATTAGATGCAAACTTAAAATATAATCCTCAAATAAAATATGATGACGTGTACCAAAAAGTTGTATAAGTTGACAAAATAAAAGTACAATAAAAGAATTCTCAAAATGAGGCAAAAACTTCAATATAATTCAAAGAAAATTAAATAGTTCATTTAAAGGAAAAACTATTGTAATTTAACTTACTTGCAGAGCAAGTCCCCAGTTGTTAAGTGCCTGAGAGGTATTTTACAAAGAATTACTACTAGGGTACCGAAGAATTGAATACAAAATAAGTTCATTTCTTTTATTATGTTTAAGATACTGCACAATAATCAATAAAATAAAAATGCAGAGAAATAGCAGAATTGCAAAAGTAAAAGAAATAAAGAAAAAAGAAGACAGCAGTATCTAAGAAGTTGGCACACAGACTTCATGTTAAATATCAAGATGTTTGTGTAAGCCAAAATTCATCTCTTCTTTAGCCTTACCTGGGGACTGTTCCAGTTAAGCTGGACGGCTTTCTCATAGTTTCTGGTAGCCTGCAAAAACAAATAAAGGAAAAAAGGTACATATTCTCAAACTATAATTTTAAGAAAGGAATAGGATACAGGGTGGCTATCGTTTTGAACTTTGAAGAGGAGAAATATGATAAAGTCCTAAGCAGTAAAAACAATAAAGTCTACCAGGCAGAGAAACTGGAAATTAAGCATCACTGACTGCTAAAGCTCATAAATTCACCAACTCAAAACAGTGTTAAATGAATGTAAAACAAAGCACCTTTTGTCTACATTCAGAATACTATTTTATCCTGAACCTTATAACAACAAGAATAGCTGTTTTTACAACACATAACATGATTAAAGTACGGACAGTTTACAAACTAACCTGCTTCCATAGTTCTTCAGCCTCTTTTGTGCGGCCTCGCATTTTTGCTCTATCAGAGATTGCTATGGCCCAATTATAGAAAGCCTGCCAGGTAAGTCAATGCATTACTGTCATATTTAGTTTAATAGTTAATAAGGCATTAGGAAAAGATCATCATACAAACACATAAATATATTTAATCTTCTAGGCGCAAAATTTGTAATCAGCACCATCTTAGCAAATGTTTTACTAAAATCAATGATTCACCAGTCAATGCATTACTATGGCCAATAATAGAAAGCCTGGCAGGTAAGTCAATGCATTACTGTCATATTTAGTTTGATAGTTAATAAGGCATTAGGAAAAGATCATTCATACCAACACATAAATATATTTAATCTTCTGGGCACAAAATTCGTAAACACCACCATCTTTGCAAATATTTTACTAAAATCTATGATTCAACAGTCACTTCAGAGAATTCTGTCGGACAACAACATGCATACATACATCATGAAGTGTCGGGCAAAGGCGGGTAGCTTCATCATACTTTTTGCAAGCTTCCTCAAGCAAAGCATCTTTAGAAGGTGAAGTAGAATCTGGACCAACATTATCAGCACTTTCCTGTATGCCAGAGGATCAGACCAGAGTAATTTTTCTTTACTTGAATGTAATGTTCTTTATTACAATTTCATATAGGCCTATTTTTATTAAAATTAGTTATGTAAGAAACTGAAACATCTAAAGATAAATTGATTGCAGCCCACTTTTCACACTGAATATGTTAATCAGCAGAGAACTGCTGTTTGTGTTTAGTGAAAGTATCTTATTCAGGAAGCCATAAACAGAGAATGGAAAACTCTCAACCGGCATATAAAAGTAAAATACATTTTCTTACTACCATATGCATTAAAAGATCTAAAGAAACATCTTGGCTATAAATGTATTACAATATGTTAGAAGATTATAACACAAAGCAATCTAGTTGAATTAAGCACGGTTAATGGATGGCTGAATTCAGCAGATGTTTCAATTAGAGAAATCAACAAGAAATACCCAAACCTGAAGTACCAATGCCCAATTGTATAGTGCATCATAATCTTCAGGGTTTCTCTCGATTGCACTAGCATATCTACAAAATTTGACTATGAATTAATCATATTACAATTTCAAACAGTCAGGGTTGCAAAGATAAACGCTGAGATTGTAAAAGGAGCTCCCCACCTTGATGGAGGTGTTAGGCTAAGCTCTTTGTACGGTAATTTAATTGCATATTAGCATTTAACCTTTTGAGTGTCATACTATTACCAACTAAGATGAAAAGTAGAAATTGAAGAATAATTAAATTGTACCTTCTAGCGGCAAATGTAAGAACCCGCTGACGAGATCGACCTTCATCATCAACACCTGTGACACTGTTAATCAACTCCATCGCAGCATTGTTCTGGATGGTGTGTTGTTGTTCTGGAGTTTCTTGACTGATAAATTGGAAAAGTAAATATTCAGCAAACGAGAAAATAAAAAGCGTTTGTACAATTCTTATGAGCCAATTTGGCTCAATTTCTATCAAACTTCTACTATCGACTTGAATGGTCATCAAATATTTAGAATCTTGACTTAAAATAAATCAACGTTTTCAGCCATTTTACAGAATAAAAGAAACCAAATGATAAGAATCAGCATGACCAGCTATTTGCTCATTTTCTTAGCTTATTTTGTGTAATTGCGATATAAGTAAGATCTAGATATTAACACTTAAATCACCACAAATATAGCAGTACTGCATTCAAATCAAAAAAGCCCGATGCAAAAAACAAGTTGCATTAAACTACAAGAAGTTTCCCTGATCTGCAACAAGTTCAAGAAAAGGTGTTATTGGAAACAAAACCGCAGCCATGTCAATTATTCTTGATAATTTTCAAAGATCATAAATTCATGGTCTTAAGACGTAATTAATAAATAAAAAATGAATTAAAAAAAAAAAAAAAAAAAACTCGTTCTTAAAAATCTTAAAAGAGCATTGAACATGGCATGCCACACATGAATTCCATAAAATTCTGGCATGCCACACATGAATTCCATAAAATTCCATACTTAATATACCTAGGAGCTAAATTCAACCATAACAAACAGAATTCTACTAACGGTTAAAGTCCTATAAAGAATCTCGGACAGAAAATGAAAGCATATATAATGGAGGCAAATCAGAGAGGAGAAAAATGGGACCTGTAAGGAGAGGAAGCGTCGTAGGGTGGGTCATTTCCTTGGTCATTTTTGAGACCATTGAGCAACTCTCTCATGGTAAACGTTCGGCTTCCTTGGTCTTTGCGCAGCTCTGGTTGTGCGCTCTCTTGAGGTGCAGAGTCGGAGGGAGTGTCCTGAGAGTTGTCATTGGATCGGATCGAGGTTTCTTCGGGTCGGTCCAGCTTGGGATCTGCACCGCTCGCCTCTGCTCCATCTTCTGGTTTCGGTTCAGATTGATTGGTTTCTTCTGCTTCAGGTTGTGGCTCTGCTACAGCTCCGTCGGGTTCGGATTTTGGTTTAGGATCGGGTTCGACTCCATTCTGAGTCTCGGATTCATCGACGGTTGGAGACATTTTTCACCGGCGAAGATTGGATGGAAAAGAGCAGAGAAAAAGGTGTTACCCAAATTTCAATTGGGACTCGCTACAACAAAATGTGAACAGATCCGTCCTTCCAACGGACAAAGACTAATGAAACAAAAGCAATAACCATAATCTTTATTTTATTTTTTCACAAAAAAGAAAAAAAAAATATTAAAAAATGTTTTTTGAAAACAGGTTAAAAATGAAGAAGTGAAAACCGAAATTTAGTGGTTTAGCTCCTTTTAAGACTGCAGTAAATTCACTCACTTCACCATAGAATTGATTTTTCAAGTTCTTTACACGACTTAAAAAAAAATAAAAAAAATTGTATGGATTGTTTTTCATAGCCTATCATTTAAATATAAAAAATATAAAATAATTTTGTATAATATTTTAAATATTTATTATTTATACAATCTTAATTAAGTAATTTTTTTTTTCATAAATGGTTTCAAATTAAACACTAATCTATGAAAATTTCTTATAAAGCTTTTAGACAAAATTGGTACTAAGAGAAAATTCTATAAAAAAAATTTTCCAGTTAAAATATTTTTTGGATCATAAAAAAAATATATTCATTGGAGTGTTCGGTTTCAAAATCATAAATATCTCTAAAAATATTCTGTTGTATATTTTTAAATGAATTTAAAATATTTAATCGTATATTTTTTTAATATATTTTAGATGTTCATCTTTAAAAATATTCAATCGCATATTTTTGGATGTATTTAAAATGTTAAGATACACATTTCTAAATATATTGGAAATATTAATATCTAAGAATATTTGATCGCATATTTTTAAATTTTTTACAAAGCTTTTAGACAAAATTAGTACTCATATATATTCATTAGAGTATTCAATCTTAAAATCATAAATATCTTTAAAAATATTCAGTTGTATACTTTTAAATGCATTTAATATGTTCAATCGTATATTTCTTAATATATTTTAGATGTTCATATTTAAAAATATTCAATTGCATATTTTTGAAGATATTTAAGATGTTAAGACACATTTCTAAATGCATATGAAATGTTCATATTTAAAAATATTAAAAATATATGACCATATTTTTAAATATATTTAAAATGTTAGTTACATATTTTTGAGGACATTTAAAACGTTCAATTTTATACTTCTAAACGAAAATATGTTTAATTAATAAATATATTTAATAATAATTTTAAATGTGATAAAATTTAAATTTATAATGGAATTATATAGAATTTGTTAAAAATATAAAATTATAATAAAACTGTATAAAATTCATTTGGTAGTACGACTAGAACTTCTGTTTTTTTTTTTTTTTCTTTTTTTTTCTTTTTCTTTTTGTTTTTTGGAAAAGAGATAAATTTGGTTTTGGGATCAAAATGGTACACTTATGAGAAAGAGAAATAGATGCTATTGTGAATAAAAAAAAATTAAATTGCCAATAATGACCATTTGATTGATTTTGTAATTGGACACGAACAGAGCCAAGCCCTTGATGATATCGATTTGGATTAAAGGCATAAAGTTTAATAATATTGTAGCCAAGTCAAATATCTATTCAATACTGAACGTACTAAGGTTGTTCCTTTGTCTTTAATGAGTAAGATTTGACGACCATTTTCTCGGTTACATATGCTAATATAATTGTACTATATAAAATTTAATGGTATAAGATTCAACATGAAAAGCCATTGGAACGAGAACGATAGAAAATGCAGTAGAGTTGGAAATTATTGCTCTTTAAACTGCTTCGTATTGCAGCCTTAGCCACTATCACCTGGATAAGTTTCCGGTTGCGGGCTATGTAATAATACATTTATATTTAAAAAAAAAAAAAAAAAAAAAATTCCAACAAGACTCCTCAGACTCAGCTTGTTTCAAGCGGTGTCAAACTGACATTGGATTTTGGGGGGTCCCTTTTCAAGTTTTTTTAGAAGGGATACTTAATCAGATGCAGCAACAAATTGAAGAAAGATTAAGAACCCAAAAAAAAAAAAAAAAAAAAAAGGAAAGAATCAGAGAACAAAAGGAAAACCAAAGCCATTAGAAATGATGGGGATGATTTTGTTCTTTTTTTTTTTTTTTTTTTTCTTTTGCTTTTTCTCTTAAATCTTGTCATGGAGGGTGACCACCAAGTCATGAGCATCATCGAGAAGCTTCCAAACGTCTAGATGACCGGCCATGCTGTTGCATTCCCTCATTATATCCTCCATGCTGCTGTACTTCTCTATTATGAGCTTCCTCCGTTGCAGAACACAGGCTGCTATTGCAAAAAGCAATAGATCATCAGTAGGGGGAGCTCTTAGCCTCATCCTTCCCCAAGCAGATTTGCCAATCCCGGCTCTGATCGCAGCCTGATCGGCCCAAATGACCTCCCACAGGCAAATTGTCTGTTCAAAAGTTAACTCCCTCCTGAAGAGAACCACCACCATTCTGTATACGAAGAAGCAATCCTCTGCTTGGAGCTTCTCCAGGTGCCTGTAGAGATGAATATCCTTGCACTTGATAATTTTGGAAACCATCCCCAGCTGCCTACGGATTCCTACCTCATCCAGCCGGAAATTATGCCGAGCTCTTTTCATGAAACCCACAAAGCACCAGAAGGCTTCATTGTCCTCTTCCACCACTGAGATAATTGGAGTCAGCAGATCACTCATCCCTTGGCAGTAACCAATCTCAGGATCATACAGCGCATACGCTTCTAAAATCGCAACCAGACGAGCTGCATGAAAAATTCTGCATGTCTCCAGGTGATCATAATCCTTCAATCCAACACTGTCCGCCAATCGTCGAGCCTTCATCAATGATACACCGGCTTGGGATGGTGAATGAACAATCCATTCATCATTTGCACGCACAGCATCAAGACGAATGATTCTCTGCCATGTCGCAAAATCTTCTTCTGAATGGAATTTGGACTTCTCTGTATTAGCAGAGGAGGAATCCTCCTCTTTGGCAGGCTCACTGAGATCATACTCTTCAGTTCCTTCAGTGTTTTCAGGTTCTTCAGAAGAGTCAGAATCAGTTGACTCAGTATCTCCTGCAGAGGCATCTTCACAGGTGATACCACTCTTCTCATCATCTCCTTCACATAATGAGCCGGTAGTCTGAAGAGATTGATTACAGACAGGGTCCTCAGGCAATGGACTTCCTCCCTCTGTTGAATTGGACTTCCTGGCGCTGATCACTTCATCTGAGCCAGAGTAATCTAAAACTTGACTGAATTCCCCACTGCCCTCTGTACTAATTTCAGAAGTATCCTTCAACTTTAAGCTCTTCTCACTTTGTTTCGTAAGCTTTCGACACTGTTTCCGCAGATCCTCATATTCTTTTCTGCATGCATCACAGATGAAAAACTGAATTAGTATTGAGGCAAGACACATACATGGAAACAAAGGAAAAAAAAGAAAAGAAAGATGCAGCGAATAACTCATGTGCTTTGCCACAGCCAAACAAATAATTACCACAGATGAATTTATCCAGAAAAATGGCAGAAAGAATTGAAAAACAATACCTATTCTTATTTTTAGTAGCATCCCTTTCTTCCTTGGTGCTGTTCAAATCATAGCTGTTAAGAAAGAGCAAACCAATGTCAGGACATTTAAGAATGGAATACAAGAACAACCACAAGCAGTTGCACTTTTGTTCATACCAAAATGACCAAAAGTACTGAAATCATTAAAAATTATTCTTATTGCTTAAAATGACAAAGTCAAATGCATATAATATATATTAATTGCAACAAGCTAACATAATCATAAACATAGAGGCAGACTCAGAAAAATATTGGATACAGGCACGTTTTCTAATTCACCAGCCCTCCTTTGTGTTCTACATGATAGGCCTTCTGCATTTTACAGGATGATGTATTCTTATCAAAGAGTGATGGGTCTAGGCAAGAATTCTAGAGCATTCAGAAAGTATTAGAAAGAGGTTAACCAGAACTTAAACACAAACTTAAAAAATTAAATGAGGGTTGAGTATTTTATTAAAAATAGAACTCAACCTCCACAATGCCATGGATTGAGCAATTCAATCCATGGGACTAGACTAACTTGTGGAATTCATTACATTATGTAAAAAAGAAGAACTTCACAGAGACATAGTCTCCACAAATAATCCATTGAAATCTGATATGCAATAACAAAATATATTAACTTCACAAGGTTGGAAGAGCTTACACTCCAAGGAGAAACGGCCACACTTCAGCTCTAATACTTGGATCAACACCCTGCACCCAGGAAGAAAGGAATAAGATCTCCAGTATCACAAACACTGCAACTTAAAGCAAGTGTAATCAGAATGGGGGAGAAAGAATCTAATTTGAGAAGACTATAACATACTCCACTGCGAACTTTCTTCAAAAACTTGACACCACCATCAGAAAGTCTTCCATCTGGTCCAAACAAACTTTTCCATTGTTTGGGTAAAAGGGCATGTTTTCTTCTTCTACGAGACCAAGGTGATTTAAGACTACCCCTGAAAAGCAGCAGCAACTATTATTTTTCTCAGCATAACAAAGATGATCGAGAAAGAAAAAAAATAATAATAAAATAAAAATTCAAGTGGGATCCCATTCACTCAAATCTAGAAACTTTAAGACAGAATAAATCCATAGGAACGAATAAAGTCCGTACGAAGAGGTCTTGTCAGAGAAAAAGAAGCGAGTTCAGGCGATCAACGTATCATCCGCTAGAAACCTCGTCGAAGAATGTGAGGACAACTAATTCGCAAGCAAAATACTTAGCGAGTATACGACTTTTGAATTTAAGAAAAAAGGAACATTTTTGATTGATTGCGAGTGGCCAGGAAAGGAATTCTTCTAATAGTTGTCTACAAAGAGTATCAGAATGAATAATAGAAGATTGCAGTTTGTTTTTGAGTAACGTAAAAAAAAAAAATATGCTCAAGCCCGCTAACGGAACCTTTTTTTTTTTTTTAAAAGAAAAAAAAAAAAGCGGCGATTGGAATCTGAATCAAATAGAAAATTTTCTAAGTAACAACTAGTTGAACAAGACGTTGTTGGACAACGGAATTATTTGGATACTTTCCAGATCGAGATCTAAGGGTCGTCAAAATTTTCTGAGAAAAAGGAAAAATTTTTCAGCGGTTGAAAAAAATAATAATAAGGAACGAAATTAACAGAAAGATAGGGGAAGAGGGACAGCAGGAACTAACCGATTAGAGGAAACCGGTGAGGAAGACGAAGAAGAAACTACTAACAATACCGATCGCAGATGAATCCACGAAGATGACGATGACGACGACGACGGCGAAGATGAATTTGACGACGACGGCGAAGAAGAAGAAGTGTGGCTTCGCCGTAGGGCTTTCATTAAAGGTTTCTGTTCCGTAAGCATCTATCTAAGAATCTAGGGTTTTCCTGTTTGAGAAAGTTCCAATTTTTTTTTTCCCCTTTTTGGGGGTAAAATTATTATATTTTCTGTTCTTTTTTGTTTTGTTTTGTTTCTTTTTTTACCTGCGAGAGTAGACGATAGTGGCGGCCAAGGCGATTCCGGCCATGGCCGTGACGGCGACAGCTATTCCAACATTGGATGGAGCCGCCGAAGCCCAGAACCCGGAACCGCCTCCCAGAAACGCACCGGTCCTTCCACCACCGCCGCCGCTGCTACCGGTGCTAGCTTCGGCGAACACGATCCATCCTTTTCCACCACCACCACCACCTCCGTCACCGCCACTGGAGGAGACGAATTGCATCAACAAGAGAAGGCACTGCGAAATTACAGTCAAGCCCTTCTTGTTCCTGTTCCAGTAATCGTTCTCCTCCTTCTTCTTTACGCACAGAATGGCCAACACCATTACCAAACTCAATTAACCTTTGCCTTCTCTCTCTTCCTGTCCCCTGTCCCAACTGCTTTTTCTTTTTTCTTTTTCTTTTTTTTTTTTTTTTTTTTTTCCTTTATTTCTTTATTTGTAGACTATATACTCTTTCCATTTCCATGAAAGGCAGTAATTATAGCGGCCAACTAAAAGAATTAATAATTTATAGTCATAACCATATATATATATATATATATATTTTTTTTTTTTTCTCTCCCTCGCTCTCTTTCTATATGGTAAGCTTTTGAAAATCTCTCTGATTTTTCGCCTTTTTCTGGGACACTGGACAAATCCTAGATCGAAGACTCGGCAAATATAAGCGGTGCCGGGAACATTTTGCCCGGCCCAATTTGACTTATCTCCATTCGAATCAATAATTAATGTATTCGACCCCAATTTCTTTTATTTTTTTAAATCCACTAGTCACAACCGTTGCTATTACCAGGAAAGTCTACAATTTGTTTCATTCAATGTTGTTATGTCCTTTATTTAAAAAAATAAAATAAAAATAAAAAATGTTGCCATGTCCTACTTGTTTGTTCTATTGGTAAAGTCCAATTTTTAATTTCTCATTTTGTATTCTTTTAAAAAAAAAATTGAAAAATCAAAGAAATGAAAAATAAAGCTCATAATTATCTAAAAAATAATAATAAGCTTGTTTTAAGAAATTTACACTACAGGAGAAAGAATACCATTGTTCTTTTGTCCATGTGACAGTTTTAATGGGGGGGAAATTTTGTTAAATGATGCGTAATAATCATTATAACTGTACCACTTTATATTCACCTTTTTACTGTCCCCACAACACAAACACAATTAATGGGGGTGTGTGATGTTTTTCATTAGAGGAAGATCTATCAAAATCTCTTAGCTTGAAGGAAAAACCAATAACAGAAAGCAACCATAAAACCGAAAGAGAAAAAGGAAAATAGAGGAAACATAATAAAAAGTCAAAAGGCAAAGCAAATGGGGGAGATTAGGATAAGTGGAAGAAGATGGGGGAATATGGATCACATGGCCTCAGAGAGAGAGAGAGAGAAAGTGTTTAGAGAATATGCAGAGTGCATAGATCGCGGGGAGACAAATCCACTCATTTATGCCGGACCACATGCTCTTACTTTGTCCTGCCCTCCTTTCTTAAATGACTCACATGAACTATGAGATTGCAACCCCATATGTTAAACTTCTATATTTTTATTTTCTAATATCTAATTTCATTTTTTTTTACTTCTCTTTTACTATCTAAACTTTATTCAAATCCCTTCAAATCTATCATTAAAAAAAAAAAAAAAATTGAATATGTCTTACTGTTTTTTGTGCAAAATATCCAAGTAACTAGCGGGTAAAATTCAGGTGAATGTCAAAATTACCAAAAGAGAGAAAAATTATGTATATGTATATATATTGTCAGATTGAAAGGGAAATGTCAAAACTAGAGTAGAGCTGAATATTAAAACTTTTAAAATATTCATTATTGTTAAACTTGTGAAAAATTTTCATGATCACGTTCATCAATTTCGGTAAAGAAATAGAGAATGCACCATAAAAAGATAAGGAAATAGAGGACAATGGAAATTTGTGAATGATGTAAATCTTATCGATGTTAATCGGGGAACCGGGTAGCTGCCACTTGGACGGTTCATCAGTGAAGATGGAGCTCATCCCTTCCAAGTAAGGCTTCACAAGAACCGAAAGGCATTACGAACCCAGGGCCCACTAGTTGTTATGGGTTGGGCTACATGAATCATTACATTGTTCGTTGAAAGGATGGATAAGATCCCTAGACAACGACCCAACAAACACGCAGATATATTAGATATATATGTTTATTCATTTAACACTAAAACTCACCCCTCAATTTTTCCAAAGCGACCATAGCCTAATCTAAAGCCAATCCAAAACAAACATTAAACCAAATAGTTAGAGGATTTACATCATAAAAGGAAAAGTCCCTCTTTTAAAAGCATGTCCAAAACTTGATTTACCTGACAGGGCAACCCACCTATTTCTTTTTGGCTTTTCAATTCGTTTGGCTTGAAAGAAAAACAAAACTTCATTATTCTTAACGATAGGACCCGGAGACTTCTCGGTTCATCATGCTATTGCTTTAGGTTTGGGGCTTTAGATGCACGTGGTTCCAAATTAATGCCTGATAAAAAGGATTTTGGTTATGGTTTTCCTAACTCTCCTGGGAAGATGTGCCTAATATTTGAACCAAAAATGTGAAAAACTATTATTTTCCATACTAAATGGTAATGAAGCTGCTATGACTTTATGTTTGCTCTGCAATTTGACAGAGAGCAGGGCATTTCCTATTTGTCTTTTTTAAATGCATGTCGCAGACCGAACGTGCAAAAACTCGTTGAATTTTATTTTATTTTTTTTCAATGATGATGAATCATCATGGTTCATAGAGGAGAGAAAGCACGGAATAAGAAATGACAGATTCTTGCAGATCTTTTGGGACAAGAAAGTGAACAAGTGTGGTGTGGTGTATATGGTCATTGCGGTTAAAACTAAGAAATTGAAAACCATTTCATTTCTCTTTTCTTTTCTTGATGCTTTCCTTTTGCTTCATCTACACATATCTGATTCCTTCCTTCTTATCCAATTCATTCATAATGCAATAAAGTAACAACAAAAGTCAGAGAGCCAATTGAATTTTTGGTTTCCATTCTATCCAATTCAGGCCCTATAGGGATGAGAAATAGTTGTAAGTACAAATTTTAGTTGCCAATAGTAGCAGCAGATTTGGTTTTGGCTACCAAGTGAATAGCATTTGAGTTGAAGTTGCAGGCTGGAATCAAAGCCAAAATATGAAAACGGAACCAATTAGGCAGGAAAGCAAGACAGTGGCGATTTCGTGTAAAAAGGGTGATAATAAAAGAACTTATAATAATGTTAGCATGCGTTTTGTTTTTGGCATTTCTTTGTTCCTTATAGAAGAAGAATAAGAAACAAGTTTCTGTCAAAAAATAGGAATGAAAAAGTGTTTGCTAAGATTATAGATTTTAGAGTTTTGGTTGGTTTGTTTATGAAACCAGAAGTTGACTTGTATATTCCAATTCCAAAGTCATAACTCCTAAATACATTGTCATGGTAGTAAAATCGAACACGCCTAATAATGTGACCTTTTTTTTTGAAAGATTCATATCTAGTGGTTTAAGTTATGAACAATTTTTTTTTTTACTTTCTAGGCAAACAAACACGAAAGAAGTGAACAAACACCACCGACAATTTCATGTACATTATAGTGTTATTAGGTGAACCACCCTCTTGGACAAAGGCCTATTCAGCTCAACTTCCATCCAACAACCTTGAGCCCTTTTAATTAATTCCAACATCATATATTAATCACAACCCAATAACACAAATTCCACCACCACATCAGAAATTCTAAGCACACGCATCAAACAACATATTTTTTTTTAGCTTTCTTCACTTGAGAACTAATCATGGCAGGGGAGCGGGCAGGGGCAGAGATCGTATACGGAGCCGAGGACTGCCATCGCCAATCCATAGAGCTCCTTCAAGAACTTGGATTTCCTAAGGGTGTTCTTCCATTGCAAGACCTTGAAGAGTGTGGAAGGGTTAGAGAAACTGGGTTTGTGTGGATGAAACAAAAGCAACCGTATGAGCATTTCTTTGTTGGGACCAATACCAAAGTTAGCTATGCCACGGAGGTGACTGCGTATGTGGAGAAGCTCAAGATGAAGAAGATGACGGGTGTGAAGAGCAAACAGATGTTTTTATGGGTTCCAATAACAGAGATGAGCATCCAAGAACCGGCAAGCAAGAAGATACATTTCAACACTCCCATGGGGATCGGAAAGTCTTTTCCTATCACGGCCTTTATGACAGAGGAAGAGAAGCACAAGTACTTGGAGAAGGCTAATGAATGAGCTTTCTTTAATTGTCGTGGTCATTTTCGTTTATTATCTGGCTTTTTCATGCGTCTTGGTTTCTTTCCTATTATTCTTTTCGTACGTACCGCATCAAAACTGTGAGAGTTTCATCACGTAGTACTTTGTGAAGATTGTTCTACACCTATATATTATACAAATAATTAATATTTATTCTGCAAGTTTTATTATTTTGAAATTAAGTTTGGAGTTCACAAATTTAACTTGTAGTCAAAAGGAAATAGAGTTAAAAATCACAACGTTAAATACTCCTCCTCCTGCATTTTACGTTCTTTAGTGGTAAAAAATGGCATAACAAGGCTTAGATTAGCATTACAAAGAATTCCTAATTTGTAGGATGTAATGCTAATTAGTACTATATTTCCACATGAATTGAATAGTTACATAATTAATTAACACTTGATGGAATTTTACTGTTATAGGCTTAAAAATTATATGTTTTTTTATGCTATATTATATTGCTTATTATTTGCTAAATTTTTGTTTAAAGTGTGGAAATAACTTAGTTTTTGTGATTTCTTAATTTGGAGGTAAAGATTGAAGAAAAATAAAATTTAAAAGCTTATTATAATCCTAAGCAGCTAGAAGAACAGAGAAAAGAGTTTGCTTTCTACTTAGTTTCCTAAATTGTGATTGTTGGCTAGCCTATAGATTTAAGGAAGAGGTTTACTAAATTGATTAGGCCTAGCTTAAGCTTTAAGGAAGTGAAAATAAGAAGGTTATAGCTAGTTTACCAATTTGAATTTAGAAAAAAAAAAGAAAAATTCAAAATTTGTGTACTGCATTAAGGAATACAGTAGCACATGCCTAAGATATTCGGAAATTAAGAGAAGCAACCGAAATAAATTCTTTACCTTACGGAGTTGGAATTGGCAGCATAAAAAAGGGGGAGACAATGATGTTTGACTTTTCAAAGGAGTGTATTTAGGAAAGCTGCGTAAACGTTTGTCCACAAACATCTCTTCCTACATATATACACTCTAATCGACCAGGCAACATGGAAGAAAGTAAGAGATTTTTGAGAGATTAAAGAATTCAATTTCACAAGGTTTCTATCGTAGAGATGCGGCGGCAAGAGTAAGGGACAGCAGCACACTGTTCTGCAGCCTTGATTTTCTTCTTCGATTTGTTTTCTCCTATCCCTGATGTTTTAGATCTTTGAATTTGTGAACATGAATTTAGTTAAGTTGTTTTTATGGTAATTTTTTTTTTTGGCACACTGTTCAGCAGCCTTAATTTTCTTCTTCGATTTGTTTTCTCCTATCCCTGATGTTTTAGATCTTTGAATTTGTGAACATGAATTTAGTTAAGTTGTTTTTATGGTAATTTTTTTTTTTTTTTTTTTTAAGTTATAAACTAACTTCATAACTAGGATTGAGATGTAGTCTTAGCTATGAAGATTTAATTGATTTGTCTTTTATTCTCTTTGGTTACTTATTTAATGTTAAAAATTCATTATTTCACTTAAAGCTCGTATATCTCTAGTCATGCATGTTCATGAATACCATAATGGGTTTGAAAGAGGGTTCATGGCATTAAATCTATAATGAATTCCATAAAAGTATAACTGATTGAAAGATAATTATATTGCTATGCCATGATCATAACTTAATCATAGAGCTTAATAAATTCTCATCTAGTTTAAATCATAATTGAAAGATATAGTTTCCTATATGTGAATGTCATCAATTGTGTACAAGAGCAACTTTCGATCACTCTAGGATTAAATACGGTTAACATAATGAGTGACTAAATAGGTTTCCATTCTAGGATTAAGTATGGCTAACATAATGAGTGACTAAATAGGTTTCCAAGCAAATGTGATCGAATAGGACTAGTTAATGATGAAGTCACATATCCTAATGTTTATCATTATTAAATCGCTCTATTTTTCTAAAATGTTTTCTTACCTAGTTTCTATTTTTTTATGTTTAATAGTTTAGTTTTAGAATCAAGCACTTAAGTTAAAGTATGTCTAGCTTGGGTACTTAATTTCTAAGAATCTTTGTAAGCCGATTACTCTACGTTTTACTTTTTTATTACTTGTTAACAACTTGTACTTTGGCAAATTGACAAATAAGTTTTTTTGAAACATGCATCGGCTAGTAGGACGATCTAGATATGCAACATAGAATGAGTCAATGAGTCAAATCCAAGTTGGACCTAGTCAAGTCAAGTTTGTTGAGTTTGTTTTCCAATCTTGTTGTTGAGTATGTTAAGAAGGGTTTAGTTGTTGCTTGATTTATGGAGTCATGGTCAATATGGGTTATGATTTGTTAGCTTAATTTTCTACCAAGTTTGTTATGTGTGGGTCTACAAATAAGTCGTCATGAAGTTGCCAGAAGAACATGAATAAGATTGAAGCTTTCCCTTACTTCCTCTGTTATATTTCTTCCTACTTTTTCCTCTTTTCTTGACTCTAAATTTTCTACTGTTTCAATTATCCTCCTCAATATATAATATTGTAACATTTTTGGTATTAGAGCAAGTCGATCCATGGAGACCCGCAGCAAGACTACCAATGCCAACAATGAATTCAAGGCTGAACTCCAGGAGATGTTGGCTCGACACAATGCATTGTTCCAAACTCTTTTAATAGAAATTCAGTCCCTAAAAGCCAGTCAATACTCTATTGTTTATGAGCAGGATGATAACCCTTTTGCGATGGCAAAGACCTCTTAAAACAAGGTTGGAGATGAATAGAAATAGTAAAATTTCAAATTGCTCTTTCCTAACTTTAATGGGGAAGATCCATTGGGTTGGATATACAAAGTAGAGCATTACTTCAAAATTAACCAAGTACTTTCCTCTTAATAGGTTCAAATGGCAACTTTTCACTTAAATGGTTTGGCCTTGCAATGATAACAATGGTACACCAAATTCAAAGGATCGCTCACTTAGAAAGAATTCACAATAGCTGTCCTCCAACCCTTTGGCCCGATAGAGTATGAAAATCCATCAGAATCACTTAATCAGTTGCACCAAACAACCATGATGGCAGCCTATCAAGTTGAATTTGAAAGACTTTCACAGTGTATTGAAAGCCTACCAAAACTCTACCTTATTGGCGCTTTCACAGGGGGACTTAAGGACGAGATACTACATAAAGGTAAAGATGAAATAGCTACGGTCATTATCGGATGCAATTGGCATGGCCTGGCTAGTGGAAGAAAAAGAAAATCTTCCTAAGAAAGCCAACTATGTTCCACGAGTGACCCCATCCACCGTTCAGCTGAAAACAACACCCAACATTACCATTGGCATCTTCAGAGCACCACCTCCAGCTAGGACATCAATCAACTCTCCAAACTAGCAGGTCTCCAATACCCGTTGACTGCCTACTTAAGAGGTTTGAGAATGCAGGACCAAAGGGCTCTATTTTTATTACAATGAGAAATTTGTTTCGGGGCACAAATGCTAGAAGCCACAATTTTTCATGGTTGAAGATATAGACCTGGTCCAGGAAGATGACAATGTTGAACTTGAGGTAGAATCTGAAACCCAACTCCAACCTGAAATTTCGTTCCATGCAATTTCAAGGATAGCATACCCATAAATCTTGCGGGTCTAAGCCAAGATGAATAATCAAGAAATTACCATCCTGGTTGATAGAGGAAGCACCCATAGCTTTATTGAACAAAACTTAGTAGCTCGATGGGGATTATTGGTAATTAAAAGACCTTCTCTCCAAGTAGTGATGGCAAATACCCAAAAGATCAATTGTCCAGGGAAATGCTTAGGGTTGGAACTCGAAAAGCAGGGTATAAGGTAAAAACTGACTTTTATGTTTTACCTGCGATAGCTTGTCAAATGGTTCTGAGGGTTCAATGGTAAGAAACCTTGGGGCCAATTAAACACAAAGAGGGGACTATGAAATTTATTCAAAATGGGAAGGTGAAAATCAAAAGTTCAAGGAGCTCATCCCTATAGCCACTAACCAATAAGGATCTCATGCACCTAGATGGAGTAGGGATGTTTTTTCAATTAATCCTAAACCATATGGAGATGGATTCAAAGGAAAGGCAAGAGACGGAGATGTGAAAACTTCTACAGGAATTCGACCATGTCTTCCTGGAACCAACTTCACTTCCACCTTAAAGGGAATGGTATGAGCAAAACATTCCAATCCAACCGGGAAGTAAACCTGTGAGTGTCCGACCCTTCTGATATCCATACTACCAGAAAATTGAGATAGAAAAAATAGTATTGTAATTCTTGCAATCTGGAAGAATTCGACCTAGCAACAGTCCATTTTCCTCTCCAGTCCTCTTGGTAGGAAAGTTAGATGGCAGTTAGAGATTTTGTATCGATTACAGAGCCCTAAACACCATCACCATAAAAGACAAGTTTTATATCCCCATCATTGACGAGCTATTAGATGAATTGCATGGAGCCCGTTACTTTTTAAAGCTTGATCTTTGTGCTGGATATCATCAAATAAGAGTCAGGGAAGCAGACGTACCCAAAACAACTTTTTGAACGCACGATGGGCATTATGAATCCATGATAATGCTATTCGGGCTCATTAACACGCCTGCCACATTTCAAGATTTGATGAATGATTTATTTCGAAAGCATCTAAGAAGGTTTGTTCTAGTTTTCTTTAATGATATTTTGTTGTATAGTAAAACATGGGAGGAACATCTTGAGCACTTAAAGGACCATACTTTCAATATTATCAACTAACAGTTTGTTTGCTAAGAAATCCAAATGTCACTTTGGTGTTAAACTGGCTAACTACCTCGGACATGTAATTTCTAGAGATGGTGTACAGGTGGAATCCGCTAAAATACAGACCATTCAAAACTAACCTCAAGCTAGCACTACCCGAAAATTACACGACTTTTTGGGACTTGCTAGGTATTACCGAAAATTCATAAAAGGATTTGGAGGTACAACTACTCCTCTCAACCAATTGCTCTCCAAAGAAGGATTTTTATGAACTTCTGAGGCAATTATGGTATATAGGTGGAATCCGCTAAAATACAGACCATTCAAAATTGGTCTCAACCTAGCACTACCTAAGAATTACACGGCTTTTTAGGGCTTGCTGAGTATTATCGAAAATTCATAAAAGGGTTTGGAGGTATAGCTACTCCTCTCAACCGATTGCTCTCCAAAGGAGGATTTCAATGGACTTCTGAGGCAATAGTGGCTTTCAAGAAATTGAAGAGGACATTGGTCTCTCCCCTAATATTGCAGCTACCAGTTTTTTCTCAATCCTTTGTGATTGAGAGTGATGCGAGTGATCAATGTATATGAGCAATCTTGCTATAAGAAGAAAAACAAGTGGTCTATTTTGGTGAAACTCTCAAAAAGTCATATCTGTCACTGTCCACATATGAGAAAGAGATGATCGCGATCGTTAAGACTATTTGACGATGAAGACCTTATTTATTAGGGAAACTTTTTACCTTGAGGACTGATTGAAGGAGCCTCAAATTTTTATTAGAACAAAGAATCACTACACCAGCTCATATTAAATTGCTACAAAAAATAATGGGATATGGTTTTCAGATCCAATATAAATAGGGCAAAAAAAATCAAGGAGCAAATGTGTTGTCTAGAAAAGTGGAGTCCCAGTTTTATGCAATCTCAGGATCCTAATTAAATTGGTGGTCAAGATTACAAGTAGAAGTGTGCCAGAATTCCTATTATTCTTAGCTTGTGTAGACTCATCCTAAGGAGGGAATTAAATTATGGGATGGAGTTTGGTTTAATCATGATAAAGTTTGTTTGAGTCTTACCTCTTCCTAATTCCTCTTCTTTTAATTGATGCATACGCAAGACCCATAGGTGGACATTTAGGATATGAGCAGACCTTAAGCCGCCTCAAATGTGATTTCATTTGGCCAGGGATGAGGAAATCGGTGAAAGAATTTATCAAGCGTTGTGATTCATGCCAACAAAATAAATATGAATGCTTAAAACTAGCTAGACTTTAACAACCTCTATCCATTCTAGAGAAGGTATGGATCAAAATCTCCATGGATTTTATAGAAGGACTGCCTATCTCTCACATTTACAATTTGATAATGGTGGTGGTCTACCATTTATCTAAATACGCACATTTTGTGCCCCTTTGTCATCTATATACTGCAGTCACCGTAGCAAGAGCTTTTGTGGACCATATAGTGAAACTCCATGGGCTACCTCTATCAATCGTGACTGGTCGGGACCAAATTTTTATGTGTATATTTTGGCAAATCCTTTTTCAACTATAAAGGACCATAGTTAAGATGAGCTCGAATTATCATTCGCAAACGGATGGAAAATGAAGGTTCTTAACTAGACATTAGAATAATATCTATGATGTTTTGTCATGGATCAACCCAAAAAATGGCACGAATGGCTTTCATGGGCAGAATATAGTTACAATACCTCTGTGCATTCTTCTGCCAAGGTATCACCCTTTAAAATTTTGTATGTAATGCCTTCTCCTTCTATTTTGCCATATATTCCATGAACTACCAAAGTTCATTCTTTTGATGAGCTGCTGAAGCAACGAATTGAATTGTTGAAGAAATTGTGTGCTAATCTAACATAAGCTAGAAATCGAATGAAAATTCAAGCTGATCAAGTGCAGTGAGAGGTGGATGTCAAGCATGGAGAGTATGTTCTTTTGAAGATGCAACCTTATAGGCAGCAAATAGTGACTTTCTAACGCTCACATAAGCTTTCTCTGAGATTGTATGGCTCATTCTGTACTTTTCAAAAGGTGGTGGCCATAGCTTATCGATTGCAGTTACCATAGGGATTGCAGGTACATAATGTTTTACATGTGAGTTTGCTGCGACATTATGAAAGTCCTATAACTGAAGACACCCAGGTAAATCAATTCCCTAGCAAGAAGAAGCATTAGTTCCTCGACTTGAAACCATCTTAGCCTCAAGAGAAGTCCATGAGGCGAAGTACTAACCAAAAACAGAGGTCCTCATCATGTGGCTTGGAGCATCAGAAGTGGACGCTACTTGGGAGAACAAATGGAGGCTTGCCCGACGTTTTCCAAACTGTTTTCTTAAGGAGAAGAAAATTCAAGGGGGGAGGGTTGATATAGATATGTAACATAGAATGAGTCGATAGGTCAAGTTCAAGTTGGGCAAAGTCAAGTCAAGTTTGCTGAGTTTGTTTTCCTATCTTGTTGTTGAGTATGTTTGTTGCTTGATTTATGAAGCATGGTCGATATAGGTTATGATTTGTTAGCTTAATTTTAGTTTAATTTTCTACCAAGTTTTTTATTTGTGGATCTATAAATAAGTCATCATGAAGTTGACAGAAGAACATGAATAAGATTGAAGCTTTCCCTCATTTCCTCTGTTATATTTCTTCCTACTTCTTCCACTTTTCCTGACTCTAAATTCTCTACTGTCTCAATTATTCTTCCTCAATATATAATATTGTAACATAAGAATATGCATATGTGATGTAGGAAGACGCAAATATTTCTTTCAAAAATTGCAATAGCTCTTCAGGTTCAGCTCATTTAGTTAAACTCACATTTTTTAATTAAATACTATCAAATGATAAATCTTTCAAAACATTGTTGATGATAAATCTTTCAAAACATTGTTGGATCCTCTTCAAGAAAGATGGATTTGGAACCCAACATACACACTCATCTACACTTTGCCTAAAAAAATGAGCTTGCCTACGTCAATATATTTTCAATTGCAGAAATAAAATTATTTTAACAAAAAGAAGTGCAGAACCAAAATTGAAAGAAAGACTAGAAATGTTAATATGTTAACTAGGAAATTGATCCAACAACATAAGCAAACGTGTGGCAGAGGATAATGTATAGTAAATTTAATTGCACAAATAGTTTGTCCTTATAGTGTGCCAAACCCAGCTCCCAAACTACTAATGATATCAGGCAGGCGGGCTAGCTATTTCTGGTTAAAGGTTATGGAAATTAAACTGATATTAATTCTTATGAAACTGGTTAAAGGCTTTTAATTAATTATTGATATGGCGGACATTTTGGTAGATAATCCTCTGGAGATAACATAAGCGATGATATACGAAATTCAAGTGTGAATAAAAAACAAAATTGTACTAATAAACTCTCTTTTTCTTTTTGCAAAAAAAAAAAAAGAAAAAAAAAATCCTCAGGCTCCAATTTTACCGACCTTAAATGTTGCATTGCAAACTGCACAGATAACATAGTAGCCATAGCCTCAATTAATTTCACAACCACCAAAAGCAAGCTGCCCACGTGGGAAAATTGGCCACTCAAAATTGAACATGCTTTCTTGTCTTAAGAAATTGAAACCGCTATAAAATGTAGCGCCTTGGTATGGTATATAACCTATACGGCTTAGATTAATAGATAAAGTTATGTAAAAACGTGAATTTGAACGGCGGTTTCATTCATAAATGGTAGTTTTCCGAAGCAGCCATTGATTGGTCAACTTAAGCTGTCCAGTGAGCGAGTCAAACCAATGGCAAGAGCCTCATTAGGCTCCGCGCCACCGACTCTCAACCCCTTTTCCCACCGTCGTGGCCTCCACCAAGCCTCCGGTCTCGCCGTCTCCTCCGCCGCCATGAATGCCGGCACAATGCCAGACCATCAGACCCGGACCCACCCTTCTCTCGAAATCATTGGTGGATCGTTCCTGCCGGCCTTGAAGACCCTCACCCGTCCTTACAACCCTTTCCCTATCATCGGATGGAACCGCCACCTGGAGACCATCTTCGCCGCTTTCTTTCGCTCCGTTCCCGACGTCAGGCTCCGACGGGAGTGCCTCCGTATGAAGGACAACGGCTCCGTCGCTCTCGACTGGGTCGCCGGCGACAACCGCCGTTTGCCCCCTGACTCTCCGCTTCTTATTCTTCTGGTTCGTGGTCTTTTGCATTTTTTCTGTTAACCATGAAAATACTAGAAATGAAGGAAAATTTAAAAATAGGATATTAACCCAAAAAAAAAAAAAAGAAAAAAAAAAAAAGGAGAGAACTTTATCCGAATACAAGTACTTTTTCCAGCTATTAGCATCAATAGTTTTGTGATTGAAATGGGCAAGCTTTACAATCTAACCGTGACAGTACAACATGTAGGAAAATGAAAAAAAAAAAAAAAAAAAAAAAAAAAAAAAAAAGGGAGAAAACTGTAAAAATTCTGCTGCAGCTTTTACTTCCAAATTCAGATACCTTTCTTTCTATGGTGAACTAGAATTTCTAAAGCATGTAATGTTGCTTCTAATGGGAAGGGAACATTTTATGACCCAATTCACTGTTAGTAAATATGAATCATGTAATGTTGCTTTTAACTAGTTTGTAATGGATGGATGGTTCGCAGCCCGGTTTAACTGGGGGGAGCGACGATTCGTATGTGAGACATATGCTGATTAGAGCTAGAAGCAAAGGATGGAGGGTGGTTGTATTTAACAGCCGGGGTTGTGGAGATAGCCCTGTTACTACTCCTCAGGTATTCATCTCCATGCTTCAAAACTTTTTTTTTGCTGATATGACTTGGACTACATTTGAATTGGAGATAGTATGTCTTTGCTTACTAAACACAAGATAGTATGTATTTAGCCATAAGCAGAATCGACCATTAGCTAGCGTGGCATCTGCATCATGATTGATGTTTCTTTGTCTGTGCATTGAATAGTGAGACTGATAGTTTTGTTGGGTTCACAAGCCTTACCCAATGCTGGAACTCGAAATAGCATTTTTGGAATCATGAACAGTAATGTTACATTATATATATTTGTAGAACGCTGGAGTTTCATTTTACAGCTTTAAATGTTGCTATACTTGAAACTAAGTTTTTGACTATTGGTTACCCTGATATGCAGTTCTATTCAGCTTCATTTTTAGGAGATACATGTGAAGTGGTGGCGCATGTTAGTGCTCGATATCCAAAAGCCAATTTGTATGCAGTTGGTTGGTCTCTTGGGGCAAACATTCTTGTTCGTTATCTGGGTCAGGTAAGATAATCACTTAGCTACAGTCCTTTTCTCCCCATGCCAATTCAACCACTACTTTTCTATATGACTTACAGTAGAAATATGCTCTGGCAATAGGTCTAATGAAACATTTCATCTTATTTCTTTCTAGTAAGTCCATTGTTTAACACAGTGATTGTGACATTATGTTTATTGCTCAATTAAATTCGTCAATAGCTTTAAGTGCCAACTAAGAATGCGCTTAAGGTAACAAAATTGTGAATTAATAGCGTTTATATGGCCTTGAACATGATCAAAACTATTTTATTTTATTTTGCTGCTGCAATTTTAAGGAGCTATATTGGCATTTTATTTTCATTTATTTCAGTTCAGCCTCTGTGTCGTTTATGTCTTCATTAATGTTACATGCAGGAATCTCATGCCTGTCCTCTTTCTGGTGCTGTGTCATTGTGTAATCCATTCAATTTGGTCATAGCAGATGAGGATTTCCATAAGGGCTTTAACAATATATATGACAAAGCTCTTGCAAGTTCTCTCTGCAAAATTTTCAAGAAGTAACACCATAATTAATTGACTCTATTTTCTCTATGGTAATTTTACCTCAAATTTGGTAACTCCATTTGTTGTTACTGGATTGCAGGCATGCTCTACTTTTCGAGGATATGAGTGGTGATTATAATATTCCGTTGGCTGCCAATGCCAAGACCGTAAGGGAGTTTGATGATGGATTAACACGTGGTATGTATTTATGTACATAGAAGCCTTACCTTTATTTCTTCAATGAGATTAATGGCCTGCCATTTGCTGAGGGAATTTTTTATAATTCCTTGCAGTTTCATTTGGTTTCAAGTCGGTAGATGACTATTACTCTAATTCCAGTAGTTCAGATTCCATAAAAGATGTCTGCATGCCTTTGCTTTGCATCCAGGTAATAACAGAGAACTTAAGTCATGTAAGGATCTACCATTTTGATGGCCATCTGGTTTAGCGATGAGGATAATTTCTTTGTTGACATTAGTGGTGGATACTTTAATTGGCAATAGATTGTCCTTGTAATTCTATGAATTGCATTAAATTTTTCCAGCAGAATGTGATTCATAAAATGCTAAACTTTTAGCTCTAGATTCTTCACCTTTTTTCTTTTCTTTTCTTTTCTTTTCTGGATTTTTTAGTACTATGTTCCCTCTTTATTTCAGTTGTGATATAAACTTGTTCTTCATGGTTTACAGGCAGCAAATGATCCAATTGCTCCAAATAGGGGAATTCCTCGACAAGATATCAAGGTCTATGAAGTCTCTTGAGCTGTTTATACCACTCCTTTCGAGTTAAATCTTCTTAAACCATAATTGCATTATAAACCATGACCAAGACTGATAAATGGAATGCTTAAGTAAGCAGAATAGGATGGAACAGGTCGAATCCTAAACCTAAGCAATAAGAACGGCAAAGGGCTGTTCTAGGCTTTTAAAGAGTATCCTAATCTCATCATGGAGGTTCTCCGTCCCTCTATGTGCCATCACCAAGTCTATTTCAAGAATACTTAAAAACAAGCAGCAGAACCGAGAAAGGGACTGCATATCCTAAATAGACCAGGAATGCCCTGAATATGCTCTTACATGATATATTAGCTGACTCCATTGTAAGTTGAGGAATTTAAAAGGATTAAGTAAGAAGAAAATATTATTAAGAAAAAAAAAAAAAAAGAAAGTAAGAAGAAAATAGGCCATGAAATGCCAGTTAGTGGTGATAGGCTGATAGATGAGGCTTTTCTTTTCCCAATAAATTGTTCCTTCCTTTGATCACATGGCATGGCATCAGGACTGGTGATTCACCTTATTTATCTTATATTATCTTTATACTCTCTTTATGGCTGTTTGAATTTGAAATTTCCTTGCATTTTTCTCAGGACAATCCAAATTGTTTATTGATAGTGACACCCAAAGGAGGTCATCTAGGGTGGGTGGCAGGTGCTGAAGCTCCTCTTGGAGCTCCTTGGACTGATCCCGTGGTGATGGATTTCCTGGAGCATCTGGAGAAAGGATCTAATAAGGCCCTTGGATCTTCTGGTAACTTAGAAGGTGTTCAAGAACGTGCAGAGGCAGTGCACCACTTAGAAGTCTAGAGTTGGAAAATGCTTCACTAGTATATACACAATTCTTGCATCTTATACCATATAACATTCTTGGCAATCCATTGATAATTTCGTTGGATAAGCTGATAGATAGACTATAAATAATTCTTTGTACTTCGCTGCTGTTAATGCAGTGTGATCAGATAATTACACCTTGGATCTCATGTTGAAATTTTGGACTTTACCCAATAAAATTCATGGTAAGCAAAAAGTTAGAGATGTTGTCTGAGCCCCATGGATTTCTGAATATGTTTTTTAAGGTGTGATCCTCATATTTCTTCAGGCAGAGGCTAGAAGTTTCTGATCAAACATAAAACATGAAAAAAAAATAACGTAAACCCAATAATGAGCAAAACGCACAATGTATACATAAAACATGTAAAATTGTCTGTTCTGGTTTGATTATAAATAGTTGGTTGTATTATTATATAACAGTTGCGTAGAAGTTTCATTGAATAATGGAACATGAATCAAAACGCATTTCAGGTGTTTGGACAATGATCGCTGATCTTTTTGAAATTTGTTTTATTTTTCCATTACTAAAAGAGCCTTGTGTTATCCATTTCCCTGCCTTGAAAACCATTGCCTTGTCACTTAACGTCAAAGGAATCAATTGGTTGATGATGCTTGTGTCTATGCCTTTTAGTTTTGGACCCTTCTTTGTTTTTTTTGGGTGAACTTGGTTGTTTTTTATTGAGTTTGACGTGGCAGGTTGTGGATTCAGGAGATCTTCCTTATCTGCACCATCGCTTTCCTTATGAAAATTGGCACCACTGAATCACAATTCAATTGCAATTGTCCTTCTAACCCATGTGGAAGAAAAAAATTAAGTGAATAGCTAGGGATACTAGTAATTTGGTTTTGAAAAGTAGGTCATCAAATACAAATTTTCTAAACAATTCCACGTCCTATTCTGGCTTCTTTTTTAAAATTTTTCTTTCTCCTTTTTTTTTTTTTTTTAATCAAATAAATATAGGCAGGCATATGGACAAAGAAGTCTCTGTGAAGGAATAGACCAAAATGCTCGGCTCAAATTGAGGATTTATATGCATGAATGAATTTGGATGATTTAAAGGAACTATTCCTGAAATTGACCATATTTTACACTACCAAAAGAAAAGAAAGAAAAAAGAAGAGAATGGAAAAGCAATTTTTTTTTTTTTTTTTTTGGGGGGGGGGGGGGGGGGGGGGGGGGAAGAGAATGGAAAATGGCTAGCATTTGTTATTATTATTATTATTTTGTTCGCTTTTTTCTGAATTAAATTAAACAAGTAATCAAATGAAACGCTCCAAGTTCTAACTTCCATGTTCCAAGAAAAAGCTAAGGAAACGTCCTGAGAATCATGAAGAATATTTTGGGATAAGACTAACAGGGTTTTCCTTTTTTCTTTTTTTTTTTTTTTTTTTTTTTTTTGGGGGGGGGGGGGGGGTTGGTGATTAAGACAAACAACTAATAAGGTTATATTATTAATTTATTACCTTTTAGCCAAGAAATTTCATTTTCCTGAGAAAGCAACTACCCGCTTATTGGGCCAACAAGAATAGAAAACTTAGCAAAATGAGAAAAATTGGGCCAACTGAGTACGAAGATAAGGCAGGAAATTGACCCATTATAATAAGTCCATGTTATCGGTATAACGCGGATGGATGGAAACTTCGAGGGGCCCATCATGTCAGATTTTGGGGATCAAATCACTGGGTCCCACATCTTCCTTGCTTACCAGTGGGCACGTCACCCACCAATGTCATTCAAGATCAATGCGGCTTAGTCCTACACCACTCGCATTTTATTTTATTTTTTAATTTTGATTTTTTTTTTAATCGTAATTTTGCTTTTTCTTTGAGATATAAATATATATATATATATATATATATATAATTTTTACTGTATAGACGGTACATGCAGATTATATTTAAAATTAATATTTTATAAAAAAAATAATTTTACTGTTTATAATATGTATATATACATAATAAAAATTGATATTTTTTTTTAAAAAATATTAATTTTAAATACAATTTACATATACCAGTATCGTAAAATTATTTTATATATATATATATATATATTTAATGATGGTGAAAATTTCCATTTAATTCTATCCCATTAAAGATCCATCCTTTTATATGATGCGAATTTTTTGATTAACCAAGAACAAAACGGGAAAAGGGGCAAGATGCTTGCCCTGAATCAGAACTGGTATTCCCTGTTCAATATACATATGTATATAATTATATTTAAATGAATGGGGAATTAAACGGGGAAGGAGAGTAAAAACATGGCAGATATAGATTAAGTTGGTTCAATTTTAGACTAAAATCTAATATAAACCAAATTATTCAGTTTATCTTATGAAACAATCCATTCTAAATTTTTGTTAGCTTTAAAGTTGAATCGAATCAACCGAGTATAATGGGGATGGTTACTCATTTTAGACTTGGCTCTAGAATTAGAATTTTTTTTTTATTTATAATTAATTTCAATCAAATACTTTCAAAATTTCAATATATATTTAGAATTAGATTTCAAAATTTTAGCCCTTACATGTATGGAAATAATTAAATATTAATAAAATATAATATCCATTTACATAATAATATTAATAAACTTTGTAAATCATGATGCATTGATGAGTTGTGATGGGAGAAGACAAAAGCAAGAGGATGAATGTCGTGAATGGAAAAGACAATGAGCGCGATGATGATTGGAGAAGACGAGACTATGAACTCTATGGTTTTGTTTTGTGGAAAAAAAAAATAATAATAAAAAAAACAAGTTGGAGTATGGTGATGATGGTGGTCTGAACACTAAAAATTTAGGGTTACTTCCTTACAGGGTAGGTGGTGATGGTCAGCAAAATGAAAGAAACATTTGAGGGGCTCTTAAAAGATTTCATCTTCGGAAGGTGATAATAATAATAATAATTATTATTATAAAATTATGTATAATACATTAGAAGAAGAAACGCATTACCTAAAATATATTTTTAGCGACACATTGTATAAAACGGTCACCATTTGTGACCTTTAGCGACGCATTTATCAAGCTTCTCTTTTAATTGTTAAAATACTGCAGCTTTTAGTGACGCTTTTATTTAATTTTTAACAATTTTTTTTTTTGCGTCGTTAAATGTTAAACATCAAATTTTTAGCATCACATGTTTTTTGATATTTAATGACGTATTTTTGTATACATGGTTTTTTTTTTAATAGTGGTGACACTATTAATGCGTTGCCTTTTATGATTTTAGCAACACGATGTTAAACGATATTTTATGTTCGCGTCTTTTTTTATTTTGTTTAACGCATTAATTGCCTTGTTTATCATTGCAATTCTTGTAGTAATTTGTATTTGTATGTTTATAAACCCTTAAAATATCTTATATTCATATCCAAAGAACATTTATTTTTTACCTAAAATTATTAATTGCTTCCAAAATAATCTTTCTCTTGTTCCCAATTCTTCAATTGTTTTCTTTTTGTCTATATTATTATTATTATTTTGAAATAAATCTTTATATTCTTGAAACCTCTTTACAATCTACTATTAAATAATGACGTTGAAGAATTCCTTACAAGATCAACAAAAGAAACATTACTTATATGTACACATATTAAACTCTTTTTTTTTTTTTTTTTTAAGAAGGAAAAAACATATCATTTTTAGTGCCAAAAATCAGTAAAGCCATGAAACTCTTCTTCACATATATATATATATATATAATTATTATTTTTTTTTTTTGGGAGAAGAAAAGAAATATTTGTGTGTTAAAATTAGATATCGGAAATCAAATAAGAGAGAGAAAAAGTATTTGAACTTAATTAAGAGAGATTGGAGATAAATTTTAACAGTAATAAATAATTTAGATAAACAATAAATAATGTTTTGAGTATAAATATAAAATATTTTAAAATTTTAAAATGATAAATATATACCTTAGATTAAATTAATTAAAAAACCTATATTATTTGTCAAAAAACTTTGCACGGGAAACACTCCCCATACATATATATATATATATATATATATATATATATATATATATATATATATATATATATTTTAAGTAGACCATACTCGAACATCAAATGGGTCAATGTTTGTCCAATGTGATTTCTAAGTCTCCAAATATGTAAATTTTATATTTAATAAATATTTATATAAAAATATTTTTGTAAAAGAAAACATATAAAAATGAAAGGACGACTGTTTATTAAAGTAACAAGTCGTTTATTATTATTATTACTAGTATTATTATTATTATTATTAGTATTAGTATTAGTATTATCAATAGGAGCGTTAATCTCACGCAGCAGACGTATACAAACAGTATAGTCAATTGATTTATCTCTTAATATTTCTGACTCCACATGTTTGTCAATTGATTTTAAATTGAGTTTCGTAGACTAGACCAGCTGAATAAAATTATAATGTAAATATAATAAATCAATGACCAAATATTGGTATAGAGTACTATTAAATTAATCATAATATCTCTACCATGTTTTGGAACAAATTATAAAAACATTTTTTAGACTCTTGAAATAGAATAAATCAATGACCAGATGTAGTTGCTCTTTCTGTAATTATAATGAGTCCAATGCCCAAATCTGGTTATCTATATAAAAGACTAATCGATCAGCTAGCAGCCACATATATAAAAACCACATGCTAACATAAAATAATAATGAAATAGGAAACATAGGCACATATATATATATATATATATATATAATATTAAAAGACCGACTAATATTTTAATTTAATTTAATTTTTTATATTTCTCGGATATTCTTCTCACAGCATACAAATTTGGACCCCCTAAGTGTTGTAATTTGGACATTTTTTAATAGCAGAAAATGGAAACGAACTAATTAATTGTCACCCATAGGAAGTAACAATATATTAGACATAAGGTTTTTGTAATGTAGCTGAAAGAAAAGGAATCCTCCTCTGCTATGCTGATCACTTTCCCATGTGCTTATGTAGTACTTGTGGAGTATCCACATGTCCTTCGCTTGTCTGTTTTTATGGCGTCCTCTTTGCCGTTCCCTAATTCTTAGATATTTAAGCTTTCTTTCTATAAAATTATTCTACGTGGATAATATTGAATCTAATGCCACTTGATCAGGATCTTTGTATTTCAGATAGGAATTTTTTGTGACAAATTAAAGGGATAATATCATATATCATGCTAAAGAACTTAGAACTATTTGAAGGTGGGTCGAACTATTAAGAGATCAATATTCATTATAATTATATTATCTTAACATATCATTTACCTTTTTGATTTTGAATTTTCTTTTCTTTTAAAAACAAAATTGTAGAAATAAGAAATTTTAAAAGACAAAATAAAGAGTTTTTTAAATTTTGTTTTTTTTTCGGTAGTAGACAAAATAAAGAGTTTTAATTAATTGAATTATAGGGGGGAATGGAATCCAAACCTCTCATAAAATATTGCTGTAGATAACAATACATATCTATATCCCTCTGGGACATACTTTACTTTTTCATGTGTAAAATGATTTTTTGTGGGTCTTCCTTTTATATATATTTTTTTCTTTGGGAAATGGTGATGATCTGTGAAAAATGACATGTGTGGTATTACGTACAATAATAATATGCCAACCACCAACTCATTTGGCTGGATATAAAAAAGAAAGGTGGATAAACATTCCAAGTAGACAGGAAAGATGGAGTTGTCTGACTTTTAATTTATGTGTCTCTATTTCTAAACACACACACACCTACATCGTGATCAATTTGTGTGGTGGGTTCGGCCTTATCCTTTGGACATTCTTTTTTCTTTTTCTTTTTTTTGTAGTGAAAATAATAATTAGTTCCATCATATAAATTAATTATATGGGCAAAGACTTCATGCATGTGTCCAAATGGATCGGAACTTTCTACATACTTTTCATTTTCTAAAATATTGAAAGTTTCTTTTTTATTTTACCCCAAAAGATTATAAGAAAATAGGGAAAAAAAATAGGATATTGGAAATTAAGAAGATCTTTCACTATTGTATGCATATATATATATATATATATATATATATATATATAAATTTATGAGCCAAATTCTATAAGGATTAAGGATATTCAAATATTCAAGGGTACGGTCCTAATCTTTTTGACTACTAGGTTTTAAAAAATGCATAATTTTAAAATTTTGTATTTTAGTATTCAATTTGAAATTAATATAGTTTGTTATTTATTAGGTGAGACATTAAATTTATTAGTCAAAAAAATATCTAAATTATAATAAATTGAAAAATTGAATATTTAAATTACTAACTCAAAGCTTTAAATTACAAAATCCTAAATACTTGAGAGTAGTCAAATGCGGTTACTTTTAACCTTTTTTATTTTTTTATTTTATATTTTATATTTTATATTTTTTTGTGCACACCTCAAAATCGAGTTCCTACAAATTTGGATGTCATAATCACCATGAAAAATATTGAAGTTCTCCATGGGATATTTGGGATTTGAAAGTTATCATCTTAATGTGGATGTTGAATTTTCAACTTTCTTGTACGTTTTTTTGTTTTTTTGGATAAATGTTCATCTATCTTGAACGTGTACGTAATAATTACTTCAATAGAACATTGGCAAATAGGATTATTAGAAAAGATCTCTTGGCAGGGCATAGTAATCTAGTCATTTAGCTTACGCCTTCTACTTTTCTGTGTGTGTATATATATATGTATTATTTATAAAATAAAAAAATAAAAAAAGAGAAGATAAAAGTTGTGACTTGTACAATCGGCATAGAATCTGCAGCATACACCGCAACGTTATATTGTTTCCCAGCCATTTTTATCAACGACAATATATTTATGTTACGACCATTTAAGGAAACGACATAAAATTCTGTAAATTGTGAACCTCATTAGGGCCACCACAACTGCCCAACAACAAACTTTCAGGACAGAGGAAAGTAGACGTAATTTAAGTACCAGAGTAATATATATATATATATATATATATATATTACTTTTCTCACTCATTTATGTGCCACATAAAATTTTGCAATATATATACGCATCATACTCTCACTATATCAAAAAGTTATTTAATTGTCAATTTTTAGAGTATGGGTCTCATTTTTATATAAAATTGTTTATATGCACAATGTATATATATATATATATATATATATTAGAAATTAATCGCAGCCCATGTGATAAACACCGGAATCTTATCAAATGGTAAGGCAAGAAAAAGAATCATTTTTATATAAAATTGTATATATGCACAATGTATATATATATATAGGAAATTAATCGCAGCCCATGTTATAAACATCGGAATCTTATCAAATGGTAAGGCAAGAAAAAGAATCTCATTTTTATATAAAATTGTATATATATGCACAATGTATGTATATATATATATATATATACGAAAATTCTATGGTTAGGATGGTCCGCATAACAACCGCAGTATTAATGACGGTTTTTTATAGTATTAACGACAGTTTTTATCGTCGTTAATACTATAAAAAACTGTTATCAATACTATGGTCCGCATGAGAACCGTTCGCACCATATACGAACTGTATATATATATATATATATATTGGAAATTAATCGCAGCCCATGTTATAAACACCGGAATCTTATCAAATGGTAAGGCAAGAAAAAGAATCCAATCACATGGTAAGGCAAGATAAAAAAATAATCTTCTTAAATAGTAAATTAATTAACAATTAGCATTTTTTTTATCAGAACAATTAGCATTATATAAGGAGTTAATGATGGCTTGAGAATATATAGAGAAAATATAAAGACGAACATGGCACTGGCAGATACACATTGACTAATTATTATTATCATTTTTTTCCCCCTAACTTCTCTCATTAAAAAGTTTGGAAATTAACTGTGTGGGTATGTTTTGTCCGAGGTTAATGGCCGACCCTGAGGTGAGGACAGTAATAGCAAGGAAGTTCCATTAACGGTCATCGCTGGGTCGATAATTTGGTTTGACTTGATCAAATAAAATCAGGTGGTCCATTTTTATGATTTAAAATAGTTATTTTTATATGGTTTTTTTAATAAACTTTTTGGTACTTGGTATAAATAGAATTAAAAAAATTAAAATATTAAATCATATCAATCATTTTAAAATTATATTAATCATGTTTTTTCAAAATTTATGGAAGAATTATATAGAAAATTCAAGAATAATCTGATTGTGTTCCTGACTCGATGAATGAGGATACCTAACCCTTGCTCTTGGTAAGCTCTGTTTGACTGACCCTTCAGGGATAGTGGAGAAGATGTTAGTAATCAGCTCTAATGGCACAGTTAGATTCGAGATGGCTAAGCTTCGTTAGGATCAATATCAATGCAATGCAGCAAGAGGATTGCTTAATCAACCTGAAATTAGCTCATTCTAGCTCGAGATAAAGAGGATATTTTTCTTAAAGTTTAGGAAGTATCCAAAAAGATCTGCTATTTTGCATTAAAGGAAAATTTGCATATTTGAGTACCTGAAAATCAGTTTAGAATCAGGAAAGAATGATTTAGGAAACCAAGTGAATTTCCTAAATCCAAAGCTTTAGAGTCTAAGCCAATCCGATTTTGGTGAGTTGCAGGGGCGGAACCAAGAAGTTTAACCTGGGGGGCATAGTGTAGAAGGGAGACAAAGTTTTAAACAAATATATTGTTTGTGAGATTAAATCAAAATTAAAATTTTAAATATAAATGAGAAACAAATAAATAAAAAACTCAAGAAAACTATAATGATAAACAAAATTATACTTATTCATCTTTATTTATAACTTCATAAGTTAGAAAAAAAAAAAGAAAAAAAAAAGAAGCACAAATTATTAGTTGAGTTTTATTATATATTTAAAATATAAATGAAATTAATTCTATTTATAATAAAAAAATTGATATTTGAATTAGAAACTTTATAGTAATAATTTTATATTTTATATTTTTATATATAACAACTATTGATTACATGAAAATCAATATGGTGTCTTAATTATGGGGGAGGGGCCAAATTCTTTTTTTTTATTTTTAATTAATTTAAAATTTTTTTAAGGGGGGTGGCATGGCCCTGCAGGCCTATATTTGGCTTCGCCCCTGGCGAGTTGGTTTTATTGAGGACCACAAAATCTTAATGCCTATATAAACATAAAAAATTTTGGCATTCGATACATATTTCATGGAAATCGATTTTAGACATTACAAGAGCTCCATTAAGCTTAAAGATCCAAGTGTCTTTGACCATCAGCACATTAGTGCCCCTTAAAGACCTTCAACTAGCTTTTGTTTTGTAGGAAACTGAAATCAGGTTTGACAGAGTATGGCGATGCGAAATTATGCATCTACATTAACCAAGAACAATGTGGAAAAGTTCTTATTTAAATAACATATTACCCAAATATTATATTAATTATTAACCTGCCTTAAATAATTTTTTTTTTTTTGATAATTAATATTACTTGGAGTAGGATCCTCATAAAATTGCCACTTGGCTCTTTCTGTAGTAACCCTTATATATAAGTTTATTTCTAAGTTCTAACAAACTTGCATGAAAATCTCAGAATTTTAATAAGATTTTTCCTTTGGAGCTTTTGTTTAAAGGAAAATTATAATCAAAATGCCTCATTATAAGTAGTCCTAATATTTATTGCGTGCATTAGACAACCGCTTATGCACATCCTTTTTTAAAACCCAGATATCAATGTGGTTCTGTTTGATGCAGGGGAAATATAATTTGAATATTATAATAATCTGATGATATGGATTTTCATGGTAGAACAGCCGTTTAGTACTGTCTTTCAAGTTATGTGTTAAAAAAGAAAAAAAGAAAAAAAAGAAAAAAAAGAAAAAAAGTAATATCTTTCAAGTTTCAACTACCTTAAAGGTCTTTTTATTAATTTTATAATCAGTTCTAAACACTTCTTATCCAAACTCTTGGCGGGTAATTGAAGAGCTAGCAGTTCACACAACGCGTAGACAAATCTTTGAGGTTTTGCTCTTTTTTTTTTTTTTTAAAAAAAGAAAAATATAAAAACAGAAAAAGAAAATTCGATCTTTACCCCCCAAAAAAAAAAAAAAAAAAAGAAACGGAAAAAAATGAGTATAGAGACATAAAAGTTAATTAATATATATGAACATAAGCATTAAATTAAGAAATATACATAGTTAGATTGAATTCCCAATATAATAGGATGAAAATTCTAAATGAAAATTTCCATTTACACTAGACTTGACTTTTGTAGAGAAAAGTAAAATGGAAAACGTATACATAACGTATTTATGAGGGGGAAAATAACAGAATCTACGGTGGACCATCAATAAAAAATGACCAGATTCACTGCACCTTTCGACCATAAAAGTAAATCCACGCTATATATAGTAGCCTACTGTCTACCCAATTTCCCAATCTCTCATCGCAACCTCCACGCAAGCTGTGCATCTAATCCCAATCTTCTCTATTGTTTATATAATCATTGTCTTTCTCTCTCTTTGTTTATAACTAGCTAAAACTTCCTCTCCCCATATCTCTAATTAACCTCCCGCCTTAATTCTCTTTCTCTTGCAAATTCTCAAACCTCTTTTGTTTCTTTCTCTCTTTTTGGGTTAAGATAGATTCCTTATTTTCCTCTAAAAAAGAAGGGGAAGAAAAAAAAAAAAAAAATCCAACTGATTAGCTTTTAGCTTGTAGCATATATATGGCTGCTGAATTGAAAAACCATGGTGCCGTTTTGTCCGGCAAGAAAAGATCGGCTGGACATGACGACGGCGCCGAAGACAACAACGACTACGTTGTGGCTAAAAAATCCATGCCTTTCTTCTCATCACCGGCGGCCATGGCCCGGTACGACCCGGCGGCGGCATTAGCCAGTGCTCGCCATGAATTCGGCGAGCACGGCGGTGTCAACATGTCGATAGAAGCCTCCGCCACCTTCACCGTCATGGAGCCGGAGACCATGCGCCGCATGTTCTCCGGCGAATTAGGACCGGACAGGGACTTCTTCATCTACAGCCGGCACTTCAACCCGACGGTGTTGAATCTGGGCCGTCAGATGGCGGCTCTGGAAGGCACGGAAGCCGCGTACTGCACCTCCAGCGGGATGTCGGCCATATCGTCGGTGCTGATGCAGTTGGTTAGCAGCGGCGAGAACATCGTGGCTTCCAGAACACTCTACGGCGGGACCCACGCCCTCATGGCGCATTTCCTCCCCAGGGTGGCCAACATAACGACGACGTTCGTTGATATCCACGACATGGAGATGGTGAGGAATGCGTTGGTGGTTGGGAAGACCAAGGTCTTGTACTGCGAGTCCATCTCCAACCCCACCCTCAACGTGGCCGACATTCCGGAGCTCAGCCGTATAGCCCACGAGAAAGGGGTTATGCTGGTGGTCGACAACACCTTCTCTCCCATGTTCCTCTCTCCGGCCAGCCTCGGAGCCGACGTGGTGGTCCACAGTATCTCCAAGTTCATCAGCGGTGGGGCCGACATCATCGCAGGTACTATAATTTATCTCTTGCTTTCTTATTTTTCTATTTCACACCCAACACGTGTCCTCATCTGTCAACTCCCGTAACAGTTGGAAATTTTAACCTCGCCTCACTTCCAACTTGCCCATCTTTAATCAAAACAATCTGGAACGTTCGTTTGGGAGATTTTTGGAAATTTAATTCCACATTTTATCATAAAATAAAAAAAGTAAAAAAATAATAATAATAATAACAATAGTAATAATAAAACATGAGTACGTGAACTTTTTTCTGGATGGTGGCCACGGGACATTTTTTTGATTCAGACGGTGGCTTTTAGTTTTCCTCGTGAATGGTCTTTTGTCATGCTCTCGTGGGGATAAAAAAATACTATTTATCAGGATTTATATAGCATTTAACAATTTAAATCGTTTAAAAAAAAAAAATCTTTTAAAATTATATTTTTCAAATAAAAATTCATATATAATTAAATATCAACAATGATCCTACCTCTATTCAGCTATTATTATCATCTTTTGATGATAAATAATAAAACTTTTTGAACAAATTTTTTTCTTTTTCTTTATTATAATTATTTTTCCATTGAAGTTTTTGTTTGGAACTATAGAATTTTGACGAATTTTATGAAATGCATATAAATATATGAAAATGACAAAATAATGAGACATACATGATGTGATGATGAACAGGTGCAGTATGTGGACCAGCGAGTTTAGTGAACTCGATGATGGATCTTCATCAAGGGTCCCTGATGCTTCTGGGCCCCACAATGAACGCCAAAGTGGCTTTTGAACTGTCAGAGAGAATCCCCCACTTGGCGTTGAGAATGAAGGAGCACTGCAACAGAGCAATGGTTTACGCCACGAGGATGAAGAAGATGGGCCTCAAAGTCGTATATCCTGGGCTCGAAGACCATCCACAGCACAAGCTTCTCAAGTCCATGATCAATAAGGAGTACGGGTATGGTGGGCTTCTTTGCGTGGACATGGAAACAGAGGAGAGAGCAAACCGGCTGATGAACCTTCTGCAAAACTACACCCAGTTTGGGTTCATGGCTGTGAGCTTGGGATACTATGAGACCCTCATGTCCTGCTCCGGCAGCAGCACAAGCAGCGAAATGAACGCCGAGGAGAAAAAACTGGCCGGAATATCACCGGGACTGGTCAGAATGTCGGTGGGATATATTGGGACTCTGGAGCAGAGATGGAGCCAGTTTGAAAAGGCATTGTCTAGAATGCAAGACTCTGGTCTGTTCAAGAACTGATATGGAACTGTCGCCCTTTTCTTTTTTGTTTTTTCTTTTTTTTACCTGTGCCTGTGTTTATAAGAAAAGGTTAAAAAATAAGTGCGTTTTGGGGGAGAGTTTGGGATAGTGGTGGTCGTTGATGTAAAAAATTGTTCTCCCTATCGAGTCCTTAATTGGCTTGGCCTGTCTAGCTAATTACATAATGGACTCAACTGCATGTAAATTTTCTTTCTCTGGGTAGTTCAATGGGTTATGTTCATATTCTCAAACAATTATCTAGACTAATTTCACGTAAGTAAAGTCTTTTTAAGTTTTGTGCGTACCAAATAATAATTGAGATTTGGAAAGCATATATCAATTTCTTATTGTCCATTTGGTATGCAAATTTAGTAATGGTCCATTTGCTCTGTGAGGAAATATGGGGGGTCGTGCTACTACTAGTAAATTTTTTGTTGCGTGAGTAAATTGTGAGGCTCATGCTAACTAATTTAGCCCCTTCACCAAAAAAGTGCATATATAAGAAAGAGGAAAGCTATAAAAGCATAGTTAAGCTGTAAACAATAAGTTGCTGCACAAGGGTTTGCATAAAGTAATTAAGCGAACACTCTGCTGCCTTTTGGAACAGCTTAAGTGGCAAAGTTACCCCTTTTGGGTAGACTGTGTTAAACGAGTCCTTTTAACAATGGGAAGTAGTCCAGGATTTCTTCAAAATTTTGGTTGACACAGATGAGAAATAGACTTTGCTTAGAAAACAATTTGAATCTAAAACACAATCTCGGAAGCGTTTTTGTATTTTTATAATCCCGTTGAGCAGATATTTTGGCCAATAATTGTAAAAGAGGTTATCTTTTACAAGTTCTTTCAAAAAAAAAAAAAAAAAAAGAAGTTACCAAAGGGATAATCAACCATGAGGATGGATGGTGATTAGATTGTTTAATTCATTTAGAGTTATACATGACCAATATGGCTCCTCAAAACTTCATTTTATACAATTTCAAGTTGCAATTGAACTTTCAGTTTTAAGTTTTCAGAGTGAAAATAAAGTTCCAACAAGGTAACTACAAAATCGATTTTTTTCAATTAGTTTTGAAATATTTGATGTAGTATCATTCAAAATCCTTGTAAAGCCCATTTGATAAGCCCCATGAATTATTTTGCGATTAGGCCTATTGTGGTTTACAAAAACCAAATTCATGATGGGTTATTTACATGTGCTTTAGAAAAAAGATAACAAATAAGTGTGTTTAGGGAGAATTTGTTGTGATATACTTCCAAGAACAGACTAAAGATGAAAGTTACTATTTTGTCGATAATTAATTATGCAAGCTAAAATTTCCCCAGCCACAGTGAAAAATAAATAAATAAATAAAAAAGTGTTAGTGAGGATGATGGTGGTTGATGTTAAAAAAGGGTCTACCTTATGAGTGCTTAAAATTTGCCCTGAGGTCAAGCTTGATCAGATAAATGGACTTTCTGATGGATATGCATGTAAATTTCACCTTCTTTTCTGGGTAGTTTATTGGATTATGTATTCTCCATTACTTTGAATCATTTATCCAGCTAGCTTAGCCCAAAAGGAAAAGAAAAAAAAAAGAAAAAAATAGAAAAATCTTAAAGTTTTGTGCATACTGAGAAACAGTGAGAACTGGAAACGTAAGAAGGGAAAAAAAAGAAAGAAGGCTATCCACTTTTTTTAACTGTTGCCTGCCTAAATTGTGAGGTCCAATGGTAACAAATTTAGTATATAGAAAAGTGGTAAGTAGGAATGTCAATTTGCCCCGCACATCTTGAAAATTGCGATACACTGCTTCTAACAAGGCGGTTGGGATAAATCCTTATGACCCAAAGTGGAGACTGACCAGGGAATAAAGAACTAGTCCAAACCGTCCCGTATATATTTACTTAATTTTTTTTTTATATTTTATATATTTGAACTATTGTAATTTTTAAGAATGTAGCTTATTATAATTGTAAATTTGGACTTTAATGTATTTCATTGTATTTTTATTACATTGTAGTCACTTTATTTACATTTTATTCATACATTTTTTTTTATATAAATTTCTCAAAAAAAAATTATATCAATTATATATAAAAAAATAAACTGGGAAAACTGCCCTGCCCCGTTCCCGATTGAGAAATCCCCGTCCTCACCTCGCCTCTAAAGAAACGGAAAAAAATTGTGGGGATAGGATGAAAAATTTCCCGCAAGGATAGAGTCGGAATTTTAAAAATCGACTTCGTCCCTTTGACATTCCTAGCGGTAAGCCTTATGTTGCGTGCCTAACTATGGCATAAGAGGCGAACAATAGTGGGTCACAGCTTTGCATAAAGTACCAGAACACTCTATTTGAACACTCTATTTCTTCTTAAAAGAGAGGCAAGATTGTGTCCCTTCTCAACCATATTTTATTTTCAAATAATCCTGTTGAACAAAATATTTGGCCCGTAAAAGGTGAATTTGTTGTATTTAAGGATTCCCAAGTTTCAAAAGATAGTGAATCATGAGGATTGGTGATTAATGGATTGTTAATAGTCACTGTGTCTGGCTCTACATATTAACTTTTTTTTTGTGTAAACTTACATATTACCTATTTGGTTTCTCAAAATTACAGTTTTTTTTAGCAAAAAATACTACAGCAAGGTCACCACTCACCCAACAACAATCCCCCTTGTTCAATAAAATCTTTTTAAAACATATTTCATCCACTTAAGAGATTCATAATCCCTATTAAGCCTGATGGGTCTTGCACCCAATTGGTTAGCTCCTATCACAGGCCCCTTAGAAATCATGGCCCATGTACAAGGTTTGATACAACCCAAAGACCCAAAATTATCAACACAATTGAGGTTGGAAGCCATAGTTATCAAACCCAATAGCTTTCAAATATTTTCACGAGATACACGAAAATATTCCAATCCATTTCGACCCAATCAAATATAGCTAAGCAACAAAAAGTTATGTGAAGCATTAGCACAGCTGTTTAAACAACCACATGTAGTTTCCAGATGTATGGTTCTCCAAACATAGAGAACCCCTTAAGCAGTCATGAAAATAGTACCCAGAGCCATTGCAATACTAACCGAGAATATAATAGAAGGGTCTCTTCTATGTCCTTGAATTGCTTTCTGCACAACAAGCACTCTAATAAGTGATGCAGCACAACAGATGGTATCAAAGACAAGGGCAATTTCTTTGTGTTCCATTCCCAACAGTAAATATTGTAATGCGAAATGGTTGATGAGAATAAAATCATGAAAGAAGTAGTCGCGGTTGTTACCTGAACCCAAAACCATTGAAAGAATAAAACCATGGTTGATAAGAGAAAAACCATGAAAGACAAGTACAGATGGATCTTAAATTTTATTTTTTAGAACCAAAATAATAATAATATGTGAAAAAATAATCCTCAAGAGCTGAGGAAATATAAGATATTGCCCAGCTTCAGATACTCGAACTTGTAATCTGAAGAAAGAAGGAAAGAGGATGAAATGACGGCATTCTGGGAGGAGTTTAAGTGATTCAAGAAGGAATGACAATGTTTTGGAATTTGTTTTAAAATAATGAAACACGTGAATGGCAGGTGTGGGTGTTAAGTCAGTTATGAGATGCTTAACTGTGATTGGTCCACGCCAGCGAGTTTTTCCATGTCAGCTCTAAACAGTTACATATAAACAGTTTTTCTTCTTCCTAGATGATCACAGATTTTGCAGAACATATATTGAGTTGAGTTTAGGGTTTAAGAGAGAGAGAAATTCAAGCTTTTTCTTTACTGGTTCAATTCATTGAAAGGTTCTGTAAGTTTTCTTTGTAGTTTTTTTTGTGAAAACATTGAGAGATTGGTGAGGGTGTAAAGGGAACACAAGGTAGTATTTGGGTGTTCTTTGTATAAACACCATTAGAGACTTTGTGAAGCTTGTACTTCCTCATCAAATAATAAGAGCAAAGGCTCAGACTTAAGCATCAAGGACGTAGACACTTTCTTGGCCGAACCTCGTTAAACTATTTGTGTTATTGTTTTTGTGTTCTTGATTCTCTGAATTTCACAACAAGTGGTATCAGAGCTTGGTTCTTTCGTATCCCTCTGAGTGTTTAGAAAGATTCAACTCTCGGAATCTTGGGTTTCTTGTATAAGCAACAATGGCTTCGAAGATAGAGGTGGAGATCTTTAATGGCAAGGGAGATTTCTTGCTATGGAGGAAAAAGATGAGGGCAGTTCTTGTGCAGATGAAGGTTGCTAGAGCCATAGATGGGTCATTCCCTGCCGATCTTCCAGAGGAAAAGAGGATACATATGAAAGGAGCATCCTGAGTCTAGAACCTCTTAGGTTATTCTCAAGGTGTTAAAGGTTATAGACTTTGGGATGGGGAAACCAAAGGATTCAAAGTCATTATCAGTAGGGATGTTGTTTTTAATGAATATGTTATGCCCTACAAGGTTACTAACAGTGCAGGTCTTAGTGATGGACAAGAACTGGAGACACGACAGATGGATATACTTGCTTTAAATTTGAGATGCTAGATCATCAAGCAGAAGGGGCATTAAAGGAAAAAGAGTCTGAGGTTCAACATGAAGGTACTTCAATTCATACAGGATTTGATTCAGATGGTGAAGGTGAGAAGCAGCAGGATTCACCATAAAAAACAATTGCCTCACCTAGATATTTGTTAACTCGAGATAGAGTTAAAAGGAGAGTGATACCCAACAGAAAATATAGCTATGCTGACTTCATTTCATATGCTTCGGTTGGGTTTCAGGATTTTTTTGACAATGAACCTAAGAATTATAGGGAAGCTATAGAATCCACATAGGCAAGGAAATGGAAATAGGCCATGGATGAAGAAATGAAGTCTCTGCATGACAATCATACTTAGGATCTAGTTTCAGCTCCTTCAAATCAAAGGATTGTGGATTGCAAATGGATCTACAAAGTGAAGGAAAGACTAACTAAGGCTGATCTACTGAGGTTCAAGGTAAAGTTGGTAGCAAAGGGATTCACACAGGTTGAGGGTGTAGATTATAATGAAATCTTCTCACCTGTGGTGAAGTACACGATTATTCGAATTATGCTCTCCTTGGTTACACATTTTGATTGGGAATTAGAGCAGTTAGATGTAAAAACTGCTTTTCTTCATGGAGGCTTGGAAGAAACCATTTATATGAAGCAGCCATAGGGATATGAAATTATTAGAAAGGGTCGAGAGCTTGTATGCTTGCTAAGGAAGTCACTCTATGGTTTAAAGTAATCCCCAAAGGCAATGGTATAGAAGGTTTGATATTTTTGTGTTGAAGGCTGGTTTTGCAAGGAGTAATTTCGACAGTTGCTTGTACTTCAAGGATAAAATGAGTGCAAATGCTGTATATTTACTTCTCTATGTAAATGATATGTTGTTGGCAGGGCCAAATGCAAATGCCATTAATTCTGTGAAGCAACTACTCAGTTCTACGTTTGAGATGAAAGAAGCTTGGGCAGGCTAAGAAAATTTTGGAGATGACAATCGCTAGAGAGAAGAAATAGGAAGATGAAGCTACAACAAACTTCATATGTTCAAAAGGTAATCACCAAGTTTAATATGAGGGAAGCAAGAACTGGTAGTGTACCGTTGGGTGGACATTACAAGTTATTTGTGGATTAATGTCCAGTTACTGAACAGGAAAAGGAAGATATGAATGATGTGCCATATGCTAGTGCTATAGGATCTGTTATGCACTTGATGATTAGTACAATACCAGATCTGGCATATGCTGTAAGTGTTCTTAGCAGGTTTATGTCAAACCCTGGAAGAAGTCACGGGGAAGCTGTGAAATGGCTCATGAGATACTTAAAGTTCACTATGAATGAAGGATTGTTGTTCAAAGGTAGTCAAGGTGATATTGAGTTACTTGGTTACACAGATGCCGGCTATGGTGGGGATCGGGATAAGAGAAAATCAATTTCTACATATGCATTTACTGTTTGTGGAAATTGTGTAAGCTGGAAGTCACATTTGCAACCGGCGGTAGCTTTATCAACCACTGAAGCTGAATACATGGCAGTGATAGATGTTGCAAAGGAGGTTATTCAGATCAAAGGACTGCTGGTGGAATTGGGGGCATTAGATATGACAGTTGTGATTTATTCTGATAGCCAAAGTGCAATACACCTTTGCAAAAATCCTGTGTTTCATGAAAGATCTAAGCACATTCAGATTAAATATCACTTTATTCGTATGGTGGAAAGGAAGGAATTTCTATTGGAGAAAATACAAACTGAGCTGAATCCCATAGATATGGGAACTAAAGTCCTACCCGTGAGCAGGTTTAATACATGTAAAACCTTGCTCGGACTTGGGGTAGGTTAGTGTTGAACAAGGTGAAGTTTGTAAGGAAGGTCTTTAGAGTCTCTGCTATAATTCATGCTCTTAAGGATTAGGTAGAGAAATGTGAAGAAATAATCCTCAAAAGCTGAGGAAATATAAGATATTGTCCAGCTTCAGATACTCGAACTTGTGATCTGAAGAAAGAAGGGAAGAGGATGAAACGATGGCATTCTAGGAGGAGCTTAAGTGATTCAAGAAGGAACGACAACGTTTTGGAATTTGTTTTAAAATAACTGAAACACGTGAATGGCAGGTGTGGCTGTTAAGTCAGTTATGAGAAGCTTAACTATGATTGGTCCATGCTAGCCAGTTTTTCCATGTCAACTCTAAACAGTTATACATATAAACAGTTTTTCTTCTTCCTCGGGCTAGAGAATCATAGATTTTGCAGAACATATATTGAGTTGAGTTTAGGGTTTGAGAGAGAGAGAAATTCAGTCTTTTTCTTTATTGGTTCAATTCATTGAAAGGTTCTGTAATTTTTTTTTGTAGTTTTCTTTGTGAAAATGTTGAGAGATTGGTGAGGGTGTAAAGGGAACACAAAGTGGTATTTGGGTGTTCTCTGTGTAAACACCATTGAAGACTTTGTGAAGCTTGTATTTCCTCATCAGATAATAAGAGCAGAGGTTCAGACTTGAGCATCGAGGACATAGGCACTTTCTTGGCCGAACCTCGTTAAACTATTTGTGTTCTTGATTCTCTGAATTTCACAACATAATAATAATCAAAGCATGAACTGTGCTAAAGGTTTAGATATAAACATAGGTCATGATATATTGTATTTATTACCTCAGGTAGTATTCCAACTTGTAGCAGAAGTGAACATATAAGCATTCCACCTCCAATTCCAAATTCACCAATTAAAACTCCTGCTAATAGTGTGCCATTACTGGTAAAGCCAGTTTGTTTGTTTCTACTACGCCTCCATTGGTGTCTTCTAGCTCGTCCTAATTTCACCAATTAATATTATTTAAAAAGTAAGTTAGAATTGTTAAATTGCAAAAAAATCGTCAATCACTTATGGAGAATTGTTAAATTGCAAAAAAATCGTCAATCACTTATGGCCCTCAAGTACGTAAATTAAGTACCTTGGGGTATAAATTTCGATGTGAAAGGCTGCTATCTTTTTGGTATAAGATCAGGCAGTATAAAGTATGCAATAGGAATTTGAAACGAGGAGATGATCCAATAAACCACTCCACAAGGCTCTATCGGTATAATACCCGGAAAAATGACTAATTTGGTTAGTTTTATAAATTTTAATTAAGACGTACTTCAGTAGGTCCATTATAATTATATATATATATATATATATATATATATTAATATATGTAGACACACACACACACACACACACACACACACACACACACACACACATATATTACCTGCCTGCCTTCATCTCGACGAAGAAGGTAGAGAAAACAAAAAGAACGCCAAACTAGAACTAACAGGACAAGTTTCATCGATGGAAATGTGATCAATTTAGAAATTCCTTGTGCACCCAAAAGGAGTTCAACCTTTTCATCAATATCATTTACATGATCATGAGCCACATTAATACTTCCGGCCAAATCATGATCTTCAGATTCTCCACGTGACGACGACGACCCATTTCTCCTCATCAACCGTTCTGATTCCTTTTCCCAACGCACCATGCCAGTTTTACAGGTCTTGGCGGTTGACCAAGCTAGAAAAACAACAAATAGTATAGTGATGAGCCACTCCGGGAACACAAGGTTGCATATAACACCAACACTCACTCCAAGAAACATAGAAGGCTGCAATTCAAGTGCTATGTCGAAGTCCATTAATGCCCTCGCACCATTTTTGGGACTTGTGGATAACAAATTGCAGAAAACATTTGCAACTGAGACCCCTGTGACCATGAAAGCTGTAAGGCTTGTGGCCTCTTAAGGTCTAATATGGGCATGAAGAGACCCCCACCGCCAATTCCACCAGCGCTGGACAAAGAGGCACATAGGAAAGCGTGCAATTCGGGCAATCACAGTAGAAACTGAAACTTTCATTTGGGTTTCCTTGAGGATATCTGAGATGGGTTGTGCTTCTTTGGCATTGGAATTATCCAAGGCAATGAAGATGATGAAGAAAACGATAAGTAGCCATGTACAGAAGTTTTGGCCCTTCATTTTCGTTTAAGTGTTTTTTGTTCATGAAAGTGTTAATTGTCAACCGAATTATATAGATATCACAAACATGCTGAAAGGAACACCCGAAGCGTCTGGAGACCACAAGTTGGATGCTAAATAAATATTTGTTTCGCTTCAATTTTTTTTTTTTTTTGGGTGAAATGTCTCGCTTCAATTTTTTTTTCCCTTTTTTTTTTTTTTTGTTTTTTGGGGTGATATGTCTCGCTTCAATTTTATTTTAGAAAATATGATTATTCTCTATATTCTAATTTATAACGAAGAAGAGATTTAAAGTCTAAAAATAATGGGCAAGAAAGCCTTTAATTAATTTTATATATTGACCATCTATTTTCTAATTATATAACAAATATGAAATATATTTAATTCACATTTGATTTTTCAAAAGCCAAATGTTTACCTGAGATCCAGTAGTAATAAAATAATGAAGTTTAATAGGAATTATATATATATATATATATATATATATATATATATATATATATATATATATATTTTATTTGATTTGTCAATTGCCAACATGACAATGTTAATTGGGTGTTGTAACTGGAAGTTGGATTTGTATGGTCTGAGGAAAAAATAAAAATAAAAATAAATAAATAAAAAGAATACAAGTGATATTGAAACTATAAAAGTTGGGTTTCTTTTATGTATTTGACATTATAATTATGTAGTTTTTAATTACTTGGTGCCTTCCCAAAATAATTCCTTGATTCCAAGTCAACTACTGCATATAATCGAAAAAAAAAAAAAAAAAGACTACTGCATATCTATCCATAGTACATAGCGTAACCAATTCACTCGTCAACATACGTGTTTTCAATTTTTAATTATTATTTTTTATTTTAAATAAAAAGTAAATTCGGGTAAGTTGCTTAGTTCTGGATACATTCTTCATATTAATTTTCTCAAAATAACGATAGCAGTATGGTGGACCTTAAAAAAGAAAAAAAAAAAAAGATTGGTTGACTTGGATCGTATGTGTATATATATATATATATATATATAAACAAGAAAAAAACTTAAAATTGGTCACAAAGAAATATGTTCTTCACGATGGATATGAAAGAGATTCAATTTAAAGACTGTAACTAATGTTATTGGTCTTGTGCTCAAAAGTTAGCAAGATTAGAGGTTGACGTTGAAATGAAAGATAGTGAATATGAGGTATTCATTAATTTGTTTTCTTAGAGGTTGACAGTTGAAATGAAAGATAGTAATTTGTTTTCTTAGAGGTTGATAGTTGAAATGAAAGATAGTGAATATGAGGTATTCATTAATTTGTTTTCTACTGCGATGTGGCTTCGGCTCTTCATGCTGAGGAGGAGATCAGAGGGGTAAAAAGACACTTCAGTCATCAATTTATAACGTTTGCTGAGCTTTTTTAATTTTTAAATTTTGTTTGTTCGTCCATTTTGGTTTTGGATTTTAAAAGCTCAAGCCTTAAGGTTGATTTCCAGAGTTGATAAAAGAGAAATTAATTAGTTGGAAATGGGGTCTGCTCAGTTGTGCTGGATGCAAATTTTCTTTTCTATTTATTTATTTTTGGGTTAAAGTAAAGTTCTTTTTCTCTTCTACATATGTAGTTCAATGGGTTATGTTTTCTGCCATTTTCTCAATCAAAGAACCCTGCTCCTGTTTCATTCAAAATCATGTCAGTAAAGCCCATTTTTATAAGAATCTTGACCGGGAAATATGGGGCCCATAGTGATCCTCATGGAGCTCCAATTGTTTCTTTCATTGGGCCTATTTATGTCAGAACCCAACTTCCTGATGGGTCCTACAGCTCCAAAACATGCACCAGTTGGCCATGAGCTCATATCATAAGCCTCCGTTAAGAAAGCTAAATATCATTGTCATATCATGGTCCATTTACTGAAAGTACTCTTGTAATATTGATAATTCCATGGAAATAATTAGTGGAAGCCCCTAGCTACATATAGTGCTTTTCTGTTAATTTGTTTCTTTTGTCAAAGATTAGGATAAATTTGTGAGAAGATTCTCTGCATACGGGCTGCAATAATTTGTAAACAGAAGTCTGTGAAGATCCGTTTTGAGATATCCTGCAAATTTATATCTTCAATGAAATTTCTTTAAAAAGCATTCTTTGAGCAATGCCATGCTTCTTAGCTACTCTCATTTCGCAGCCAATATATAATCAATTTGGTTATTTGCCCATCATTAGTGATATAGTGGCCACTTTTTTTTTTTCTTAATTTTTTTAATTTATAATTTTCTAATATAGATATAAGTAACTTATCAATTAAATCGATATTATGATCATATTTGAAACGTCCATTTTTAAACATATATATCTATATATATATATATATATATATATACACATGAATATGTGGATTTAAACATTTCCGGTCCATGGGTAAAGATAGAGTAAGCCACCAACAAAAGTCATCATTGCATGCTTTCTTATTTTCATAAGCTGATTAATTTAAACCCATGAAAATTGAAACTATAATTACGCAATTGTTTTTATTTTTTATGGAATAATATGTATGTATGTATGTATATATATATATATATATATACATATGCAACTATTTAAGCCATCTAAATAGACCTAATGGTGTCATCCTGTGCTCAGAGGATTTTCTTTTGAATAACATTATTCAGTCAAGTCTAAGTGGGCATGTTATTGGTGGAATGGTAAAACTAGGTGATGGAATTATCTACTCCCTTTAATTTTAAATAGATTGTAATCCTAATTTTTTTTTTTTAAAAAAATCTAAGTGGGCATGATTACTAATTCTCATTAATTTTCAAAATCTAATTAAATCAACTTTCAATGTCGTCATGATCTACGACATACCACAATTTTTAGGACATGTAATTATTTTTATTTTTATCATATCTATTTAATATGAAAAAAATATTCAATGAAAGACTATTCTAATTTACCAAAAAAAAAGTAAAGACTATTCTATTATATATAAAGCTATAAATTCTCTCTTACAAATGATGCAATGCGAATGTGGAAACTTGACAATTAAACCCTGCCAATAATATTTACCGGAAGAAAAGTAAAAGTTCACAATATAATAATCTCAACTCTCAAAAATCTAATCTCAAAATTTATATATATATATGATTTAATATTTTCAAAATCTGGTTCCTTTTTATTATTTTATTTTATTTTTTTAGTACAACACATATATCTTGTTTCTTAAATCAAAAGATTAGCTCAAATCTCGAGTCCTCATTGATGCCCTCGTTGATTCTGGCAATTACCCCAAACCATATGCATATATCATGATTATTTAGTGGACAATTTACACTACTTTTATAATTTCTAAATTGGATGACTTTGTGTGGTCCTAAATGGCATTTTTGAATTTAAGCGATAATATATGAACCAGTCCCTCTCCCCCTCCCCCACCCTCAAAGCTAGCTAAAGGAAAGCTACGAAGGAGGACAAAAACTTATCAATAATCCGTATTATAGGCACCATCTTACATATTTATCAACTTGTTATCAATTGACATGATATTGTTTTGGTGGGTTGCTTATGTATTTAAGTTATCTCAACCATACACGTGCTAATACATAAGTTGTTATCACAATCCATTGGGAATAATGTTTTTAAACATAAAATGAAAGTACAAGTTCGTAAATATTAAAGATGTAATATCAATTAATAATTTAAAATTATGAACTTAATTAAATAAGTGATAATTTTTAACAGTTGCCACATTAATAAAATTCCAGCATAAAATGTTAACTGTATTTCTAAATGATCAAAATTCATGAGTAAAATATTTAAAACATTTATATAAGAGACTTGACATATTAAAAATATTAAGCAATATTAAGCATATAGGGATGATGAGGGCAGAAAACTGTACGATCGAATAATTTGAAGTTGGCAAGATGATATCTAAGAGCTAGATTGATGGAGAAATACCTTCCAAGCAACGTCTCTAAAATCTTAAGAGTTAGTAACAGAAAATTAGGCATCAGTTCTCATAGGTTGGGCGGTGCAATGAGGACAAAATGAAGCGAAGTTAGCCAAGTGAAACCACAAGCAAATACAAACCCTAGTTAAACAACGAACAGGAGGAGTCTACACATAAGCTAATGGGTTCAAAGATATATACGTATAAAGAGATCTAGTTTGTTTGTGTCCTAAAAGCACAATGATTTGGACTAGACAAAGATACGATCTTACAAAAGCGGACAACTTATGAATCACGAACTTATATGGGTTGGAGTAACGGACAAAGTGATTCTCAACGCATTTGTGTCTTTCAGTCCACGCGGAATTCACGTGCTCTCGTCTAGTTGTCTATGATAAGTGATTGTCGTATTTATTTTAAGGGTCAGAAATTGAAATGACTCAGACACTGATGCTTCATTCCTCATCACAAATAGGTGCCTACACTCGGCCATTGCATGTACTTGTCTTGGAGATGCATGATAGCTATCGTTGCAAAGGCAACCAACAAAATCATTTATAATAGCTTAATTCTTAACTCCTTCAATGAGAAAAAATCCATACGTTAATTTCTCTCATAACACTCTCTATCTCTCTCCCTCTCTCATTCTTTAAACCCACTTGCTACTCTATATAAGATATAAAACAACCAGCCTAGCTAGCTAGTTCTTTACTTTGTCTAGGACATTTTATGTTCAATGAATAGTTTTCTTTTTGTCCCTCCCACCAAAAGAAAACAAAAAATCTTTAGATTCCAAATGGAGAGGGCCATCATATACAATTTCTCATATATATATATATATATGATATTGTATTTGTTGATCAATCAATTTGATGCATATATATATATAGTTGTAAAAGTAGCTCCATTGGTTATTGGTGATTAAAATATTGACCTAGGTAGAGCTGGTCTTTAATGACTTATTATATCAGTTTCTATACATTAATAAAAGGCTGCATGCATTAACTAGTATTTTTACATTTAAAAACTTGAAGTTTTTAGCTAGATATTGGACACCTTTGTCAACATTTTAGTATCTCAATTTGTCATTTTCATCGAAACATGGCCAATTTTGAAGGTTGGGAGTGATCGAGCGTGGCCATTTCTTCGGACTTATCCAATTTCAATAATTTACATGTTATCCATTTCATGTAATCGATCTCTACTACCTACGAAAGTTTCATGTAGTATGTTGTATTACACATTATACATAAATTTTCTATTGGAGACAGCTGTGAAAATTTTATATAAATGTTGCCATAAAAAATTTCAAGTTTCTTTCAAAATATAAGGATTCGATCCTTTTGAGAATATTTACAATCTGGCCTCGTCTTATATCTCCTCTTGTTTTTTTAATAGGTAGGCTTATTTGTACGTACATGTACTATTGTAATAACTATGAATGTTTGAATATTCGATTTGGAATACTCTATGACAATTATTTTTATTTTTATTATTTCATTTGTTTTTACAGGGTATAGTGCATATTTATATTGAGAAGTTGTGTGTGCACAATGTATCACAACTCTTTAGAGTATTTCAGAAATAATGACCGCACGACGAAAATACAACACGTGCTAGGCATTATTGAGAGAAGTATCTTAGCACAATGCACATCAAAACACAATGCAAATTATATACATCCAAATTTAAGAAGATAAGCTGTTTCTTTAAGCAACGACTCTGAATTTTAATCATTTCATTTTAAACATAAAAATAAGCAAGCTAAGAGTTCTAAGGGGTTTTTTCATTTTCTTTTTTTTTTTTTTTTTTGAGAAAAAAAAATAGACCATTTAAATACAAAATCGTATAGCCACCCAACTCCACAAACTTCCATAATTACAGGGAAAAAAAAAATTAAAAAAGTATAAAATCTTAAAATTTAGTTTACCATTCTCTCTCTCTCTCTCTCTCTATATATATATATATGTATGTATGTATGCCAAGTTGCCAATGGCAATAGTCATCTTCATGTCAGATTATGGTCAAATTTCTTACTTATGAGCATATTCATTTGTAACGAAAAGATTGATATAGAATTCATGTAATGAGGATCTATTCACCAAGCTAATAGTTTAACAAAAACAAAGGCAGCACATGTCTTAATATATAAATAATAACTAATTGCCAAAATCCCAGTGGTAGTAGTAGTACCAGAGATCAACATATAATTAAGATGGAAGGGTTAAGATTCTAGGATATATATATATATATATATATATATAGAAAAACACCTTCACTCACGTATTTACTTCTTCTTCTTTTTTTTTCCTTTTTTTTTTTTTTTTTTTTAATATTATGGGTTTGTTTTTGGTTTATCTGCGCCTCGGCTGCACTTTGACAGTGAGAGGCTCGGCCATTTCGCACGACAGCCTTAGCACTTCGGATAGATTCACCGGGTTCTGATTCGATTGGACCCATTCGAACTCGTGCAACAAGGATCCGACCCAAAATGTAACGGTGGTCAAGCCCAATATCTTCCCCGGACATGACCTACGGCCCGACCCAAATGGAGCCAGCCTCAGGTCAGACCCCAACACTGAAAACTCCACGTCGGCGCTGCCCATGCAGGACATGAACCTCTCAGGCATAAACTTGAGTGGGTCCGACCAAACTTGCGGGTCCCTAGTAATAGCCCACATGTTTACGATAGCGGTGGTCCCCGCAGGGACAAGATAATTATCAACTGTAGTGTCCGTGATTGCCGAGCGTGCCCATGATAGAAGCGGGCCCGGAGGATGCAACCTCAGGACCTCCTTCACCACGGCCTGCAGGAACACCATTGACTGAATGTCTGATTCCATCAACGGTCGAGATCTTCCTACAACTTGGTCCAGCTCATCCTGCACCTTCGACTGGATATCAGGATGGAGTACCATCCTAGCGAGGATCCACTCGATCAGAACCGCTACCGTGTCGGTTCCTCTGAATATCATCTCCTACGATAATATATAAATGGTAGGGAAAATATGCCCAAATTAATTCAGAAAGTAAATTTACTTTATGACCTCCTTTATACTATGTTTCTTTTTTGAGAGGGTAAAAGACTTTACAACAAGAAAAAAGAAAGAAACGAAGGGGAGTGGTTTACGAAGACGAAGAAGAAGAAGAAGGAAAAAAGACAAAATTGAAAATTTTTGACTGATTATTATCAAAGGGGGGCAACAACTTGAATAAAATAGATTCTAATTACAGATTCTTTCTCGACCTTTTCTTTTTCAAGTTTTCACACCATGTCTCATTAGTTAAGCAAACAAACACAACATGCAGATATTAAATATTTGAATTTATACGGCATTAATTTGATTGATTGATTGCTTACCCAAAGAACTGCGATCATATCGTGGTCCGACAAGTTATCGGATGCGGGAAGAGAGAGAAGGACATCTACAAAGTCAAGAGGATGATGGTGGGCGTGGGAGTGGGCTCTGTGTTGTTGAATAATCCGGCTGACAAAGCGGTTAACTTTGGGGACAAGCTGGGAGCATCTGGAGCGAATTTTCTGAAGGTCCAAACCAGCCAGCCAAGGAAGATGGTCGGACCAGTTAAGCTTCCCCAAGAGCTCGTAACCCTCTTCCACCAGCCGGCCCAGCTCGTCGGCCTCAGCATTAGAAGAGTCCAAATAGTATTTGCGTCCGAACACCGACACCATCATGTTGTGAAGGGAAGCTCGCTTCAGCACATCGCGGATGCAGATTAAGTGTTCAGCAGCTGACACAGAACGGCGTGAGATCAACGACACCATTTGAGCAGCAATTTGGAGTCTCTGCTCCTGGGAGACATGGATTTGTTTGGGTGAAAAGAGATGGGTGGCGGCAATTCGACGAAGGTTACGCCAGTAAACGCCGTAAGGAGCAAAACCGATAGCTCTATTAAACATTAAGCTGTAAGCGGACTCTTTGATGGGACGGTCTGCGAAGACGGAGCTGTTGAGGATTTCTCTGGCTAGATCCGGATTGCATGTCATAATAACCCGGGTGTCACCCAGGCTATAAGCCATGAGCCGCTTTGCCTGGAACAGCTCCGCGGTGATAGCGAGCTTGCGGTGAGCCAGGGGGTTAGCCATGAGGTTCATACTTCCCAATAGTGGAAGCCCTCGAGGTCCGGGTATTGGATTGGTTTTGGTAGTTTTAGCTGCTCCTCCTCCTCCAGTGGCTCTCCAACAATATTTTCCCCATGCAGGGCCTCCGGGATATGCCCAGTACAGCAAGGCCATGGCTAACCAAGCCAATAAGATGGAAAGGAAGACAAAGAGGGTGTTGAAGGAAGAGAGGGCTTTGCATTTGGAAGCAAGAGCCAAAACCCACAAGCTGTCTGTGTGAGTTTCCATGGCGGAAATCAAAGAGAAACAGAGTCTGTGTGTTGGTGTGTTTTTGTGGTTTGTGTCCACGTACGCCGCAGAGAAGGGTGTGTGTGTGTGTGTGTGTGGCTTTCCTTTTTTGGGTTACTAAGAAGTGGGGAAGTTTGGTTTTTATAGAGGGAGAGCTTACGGCGGAGGATATTTATTTATTTATTTTTTATAAAAATAAAAATAAAAATAAATGTAAACCGTTAAACAGAGAGGATCGTGACCGTATAACGGAAAAAAATTTATAATGCTTGCGCCGCCATCATTACATAACGGCGGGTGGTGTTTAATGTTAATATCCCAGCATCCACCAAAACGCTCGTTTAATCCATCCTCTTTGTTAAATCCGCGAAAATTTTATATGGTCAGGAACGCCTCATATTTCAAACTATGAGCTTAATTCTCTTTCACTTTATTCAAAAAAAAAAAAAAAAAAAATCTCTTTCACTAGTTAATTTACTTTTCATTTTTTTTTCTTAATTTTGGTTTTCTTTATTAAAAAATATTATGTGCACTTGAAGGTGAAATTATATATGCTGTTATTTTAACATCACACGTCACCTCATTATTTATATATATATATATATATATATGTGTGTGTGTGTGTATGATAAAAAAAAATAAAAAATTACTTAAGTGTCATGTCTAATTAGAGTTGACATTTTAACTGTATTTATTTTTTATTGTATCCAAATGCTGTATTTTAAGACTCGCATGGGAGCTCAGTCCGGCCAGTCGACGCTGGCTTCGAGTCTTAGGGGGAAGGGGATTAGCAAACTTAAAAAAAAAAAAAAAAAAAAAACAAAACAAAACAAAAATCTCACTAAGATAATAATAATTTTCTTTCTGAATCAACAGTAAAATAAAAAATAAAAAACCAAACCTAGTTCTATCAAAAATTAATTAAAAAAGGAATAGAAAAACAAAGAACTATATCTCTTTCTATTCATAATTACATTAAATTACAGTAGTCGTTGTTAATCAACATGAGAATGAATTAAATAAGTTAGAGATTTATACTCGTGCTAAGAATATTAAAAATGTTTGGTTCATATAGAAATTGTAAAATATTGTTAATAATAGGGCATGGGATGTGAAATATCATAGCTATATTCAGTGAAAGTTCAAATCGTGTGGACCTTTAAATCAAAAAAATAATCATGTGGACATTAAAATTATGCAATATTTATTATTTGTATTTATTTACTCAAAAAAAGGACATTGAAAACGTTTGCCCAATCAAAAACATAAATAAATAAATACAAGACGTTTCAAATATTCGCATTAGCTATTAAGTCATCGGTATTGCATATATTTATTTTTAGTCATCTGGTTCACTTAGTTAATATTCCCCATTCATACACACATTATTATGAAATGGTAGGTGCCAGAGGCGCCTTTTCTTTTGTTTTTGAAGAATTATATATATATATATATATATATATATAAATTGTTCTAATGGTATATATATATAAATATGTTTGAATCAAGTAGGGCTGATGTTAGCATTTTCTTTTTTTTTTTCTATTAAAATTTAAAATTAAATTTATTAATTATTGATTTTTTATTTTTATTTAATAAGATTTAATATATTATTAAATTTATATTTTATTATTTTTAAACTTTAAATTTTAATCCTATAAAAAAAATTAATTTTAACATTATAATAAAAAAAACTACTAAAAAAAATCTGATATTAAAAATATCAAATCATCTCGGCATGTTTGAGTAATGGTAAAATTAGTGGGAATCTAATTTTTCTGGAAAATTAACGATTTTTTTTTGTTTGGATATTTATTTTGAGGTGGAAAAGTATGGGATTAGAAAATTAGATTCTCACAAATATAGAAAAATATGTGGAAAAGTTGTTCCCACCTATAAATGTTTCATTTTGAAAATCTCAAAGAAAATAGTTTTAATTTTTTTAAAAAATACATATTTATCATTAATTTAATATATAATATCAAATTTAATTAATTATAAATCACAATTTTCCTATTACTTATCAAACATACCAAGAGAAAAATTAATTCTCAGAAAACTAAATCCTAACAAGCTAAATCTCATGAATCAATTTCCTTGTCAATTTTGACATTTTTCAAACAAGTAATGTAAGAGCATCCCCAAAGAACTTTTTAAGGTAAAAGAGTATATTCTCTAAAATAAAGAGTATCTTTTAAAATAACTAGTAAAATTTAAAAATGTTTTCCAACAAACTTTCTATTTAAGCTTTTTATTTTTATTTTTCTATAAACTTTTATTGTTTTACTTGCAGCTTTTCTCTTTTATATGAGTTATCTATCTCTTAAATATTATAATAATGATATATAAAAATATATTACATTCAATTAAATAAATATAATATTGAAATAAAAAGTAGTTTTGGCTTTCTACATTTGAAGAGTCAAACCAATTTTTTATATTAAAAAATCAAAATAAATAATTCATTAGAATTTTTTTTTTAAATGTTATCTTTTTAAAATAAAAAAAATAACATATTTAAAAAATCTCTTGGAATGCTCTAAGCTTATCTATATATATATATATATATATATATTTTAACTTATCTTCTACATTACTTATTAGAGCATAATATACTTATAGGATCATATGTGGGTCACACAACTATATTAGATGGAATACCGAAAATTTAACCCAGAAAAAAGAGCGATAAAAAGAAAAAAGAGGGAGAGAGAGTAAAGAGATCGTTTCAAGTCATGGAGGTGCATTTACCAAAATTAAAATGTCATCGATGGGCATCCATAAAGAACTTTTTGAACTCGTTTTTCGTTTATTTGGGAATGCGATTTAGGACTTGATTAGTTTTTACATATATGAAAATATTTTTTTCCAAAAGTGCATATATTGCATAAAAAGTACATTATTCATTAAAAGAAAATTCAAGAAGTGATTTTTCAATTCAATTAGTGCAGGACGAAAACCTATGAAAGTGAGCATTATTATTATTGTTATTATTATTTTTGTCCAAAATTTTGTATTGCATTAAATTTGATCCTTTAAAGATAGGCTACTGGTAAAACTATTAATTTTTCCTACAAGAATTCAAATCCTTCATCTCCATTAATATATATATATATATATATTTATATGTGTGTGTATTGTAATATATTTGATAAAAAAAAAAAGGTAATTCGAATATATATATATATACACATATATATAAATATGCATATTAACTTTGAATATATCAAAAAATATACATTTTATGTTTTGCATTTAAAAAAAGTCTTTTTTTGCAAGAAACAAGCAATATATATGATAATCAATTTTAGATCGTTCCGAATGACCCAGAGAAATTAGATTCTAGATATCTGTGCTTTATTCAAAGAATAAATTGTTTTTTGATGGAGAATAATATTGAAAGTACTTCTCAACCTGTTAATGAAAAATGGTTTATGTTCTAGATCATTTTTACGAATGTTAAAAAAATGATATACATATTTTTTTTGGCGAATTAAAAAAAGATGGTCTTCATATGTGTAATTATCCCACAGAATTTTTTGAAGGTGTTTGCTAGACACTAATTAAGAAGAAACGCTTTAGCAAGACGTAGATAGCCGCATGATGTTTACACGTGTCATAATGCTGGGTGTCGGTTGGTAATAGTCGCATAGGAATGACCGTGGCTACTGATAACCCAGGCCGTCTGAATACTGTTGAGTGGTCGCCACGTGTAAAACGCAGCGTATTGCATGCAATTTTCCCGCGCATCAAAGCTGCCGGTACAGGCTCCACGCGGCCGTAAACGTCGATTTTAGGAGTTTGGTGCATAATGTGCAAAAACAAAAATAAAAAAATAAAAAAATAAAAGTATTAGACTGGGCCCCAGGAGGATAAAATGCTCATATTACCGAGGCAAATGCATCAGAAGAGTGCGAGTAGAAAATCCAATGGAGGGTCGCAATCACTCCAATTCAAAGTGGGTCCTACACTGAAAGCCCCTTCCGCACCGTTGGTCCCAGGTGGTCAAAATCTTGGATGATTATTGGAATATATGGTGAAAGCTTTTTTGTGCATGTTTTGCACAGAGAGAGGGACACATATTCTCTAGTACAGGATACCCAATACGATTCCTTTATATGTATTTCTCTTTTTTTAATTCCTTTCATTTTATTTTAATTTTTATTTATTTATATCTTTTTACATTTAATAATATATATATATATATATAGATACACACACAAATGGATTTCAATTCTTTCGTAGCGCCAAAAAAAAAAAAAAAATGGATTTCAATTTTTATTGTTATCATGCCTTACTTGTGCCTCAAGTACACTTTCACTTTGTATGATATATTTATTATTTCATTCGTTTGCTTTTAACGCTTTCAACTTTTCGGGATTCTTTTTAATGGAAGTAGCTGGAAAATGAGGAAGGTTAGCGAAATAGGGAGGGGGAAAAAAAAAAAAAGTGCTAAATAATTTTTTTTTTTAATTTTAATTTTAATTTTCTCCAAATTGAAATAATTATTTTAATTTTGATATTAATGTGAGTCCAAGATATAGTTAACGCTGATAACACTTTGATTACCTGCCTCATGAGATGAGTTGGCCAGTTAGGTAGTATGGAAAATGCATGGATTATATTTTGATAAGCTGATGAAAGAGAATGAGAAAGCTAGCTAGGTAGGTGGGAAATGTGGGAATGATATATAGGAATTTGGTTTTACTAGGAGAAAAAAACATAGTAATGGTGATTATGAAGCAAGGAATGAAGCCAAATTGAGTCCAATGCTAAGTTAAGCTAATTTGTTGTAATATTCCGCTGTTTCTACTAACCTTATCAAAACAGATCTGAACAACGATCCACATTGAAAAGTGAAATGACAATTGAATCGACCAGACTGTTCTTTATTAAATAATTTATGTTGGGGATTCGAGGAGAGACTTGGCCTTTAGACAGTGACGGACAAGAATCCTAACTGTTGATGGAGATCATGATACGGTAAGTTGGGTCAGTGCAAATGTGGAATTTTGTTGGTAATAAGTGCAAATGTGGAAATTTAATTCATGGAGTGTATATCCATTTATATGACACTAATAAATCCCAAAATTCCATTTCAAAAAATTAAATTTCTCCCTCTGTTTCTGACCACCGTTAAGCAACGGAGTTTGTGGGATTTATAATTAGGACAAGTTGAATGACAAAATTGAAAAAACAAGCACTCTAGATGGGGGGAGTAAAGAGACAAAGGGTATTAAAAGAGCTAAGCCAATATGTGGTTCAATATATATATATATATATATAGATTCAATACAGTGAAGAATTAATAAAGATGAATCATAAAGAATAATATAATTATCAAATCTATACAATTTAACGACTATAAAAATTATCTTTCTTTATAAATTTATCCTCATATCAAATTCATTTTATATCTAATTATATATATATATATGTGTATATATATATATATATAATTACATATGCAGAATTTATTTTACTTGACAGAGTTATGGACTTATAATGAAATATAATTGTGGGAGATATAAAACTAAAAATTGGATTATTAATATTTAACAACTCTAGTGATCATAGATTTATATATATATATATATATATATTCATAACTTGAATTACTGTCTATAGTCAAACTCAGAGAGAGATTAATCAAAAAAAGCAAAAAAAACAGAGAGAGAGAGAGAGAGAGAGATAGAGTTGGCTTTAGGAGTGACATCACACTAATAGGGACTAGTTACAATTTTTTAAGGTTGGATATACTCCTAATATTCCATGCAACAGTTTTCTTGAATTGCTCAAGGAATCTGAGGCACCAGTCTCCATTGATCTATAGCTTTAATTCAGCAAAAAAATAAAAAATAAATAAAGGGGTAGCTGCATCAGTCTTACTATGAAATAGGTGGGTCAATGCATACCCATTGAGTGGGCTGGTCTTTACCAAACAAGAGTAAAACAAATGTTTGGATTTGATTTGATTAAATGAAGGGCTTAGTGCTAAAGGTGGCAATGGAAGGTCGACATTCATTCAAATGATTCAACTATGAATCTTTGAATGTTGTACAGAAAAATTTAAAGTAATTTTTTTCTCTTGTTTTGTTAATTTTATATTTATATATTATGATCGCCGTACTGCCCTTCGAGAAGTTTTTAGGGCTCTTCCCAACTTGCCCAAATTGCTGATGTATATTAATTACCTCTATTCTCTCTTTATTTTGACTATTAATAGTTAAGAGTAACAGGACGAACCTATGTTTAGGCCCGAGGGGACCATGGCTCCCCTACCTCCTCCATTTCCTCTTAATTTTCTTTTAAAGATTTCTTTTTCTTTTCTTTTAATAACTAATTTAAATGAAAAATGCATGCATTCATATTTTTTTTTTCCTTTATATTGTGACTCCAAACTGACTATCCTGGTTCCGTTCACTAAGAGAAGAACTAGTTCATAGATTTTGCGAAACCACTGGACCACACCACATTAGACATTAGTTAAAAACTCACAACTACTTCCCTTTTTGTATTTATTATCTCAACTATATATATATATATATATATATATGTTAATCCACATAAAATAATTTAAACGGTCGCGCATGCAATAATTTTTAACACTAATAAAAATTGTCCGATTCGACAAATTTTTTAGGCCTTCTTGGTTGATCTCCTCTCCTTTCGACAAGTATTAAATATTTTTGCACTCTTCGGAATTGTTTTGTGCTTCTTGTCTGTAGATTCAAAAGGAGGAATACCATTCTTTAGTTTTTTTTTTTTTTTTTTTTTTTTTTTATGTATAAAAAAAATTTATAAATTTTTATGAATAAAAAAAATTGAGAAATACCACTGATTGGAGCAGAAGTTCGATTTCCACTAGAAGAATTTTTAGAACAATATCTGGTTCCATAAATAAGTTAAATTAATGAATTGGTGACAAAATCATTGAGCCCTTTATTCTGATATTTCGTATCAGAATATTTGAAGCAAAGGATAAGTATTCAGTTAAGTGATTAATTAAGATTTTTCTCTCAAGTTGATTGCCAAGTTAATCAAGATTATTGGCCGTTTTATTCACACAATGTCTATCCACCTCGATCGATATCATATTTGTTCATATAAATGTATAATAAACTGAATGATTGGTGACAAAAAAGCAACTTGTTTATAGTGGAGGGGAATCACTCATTTAGTGAAAAGGATTAGGAGTCATTCGGTTAATTTGGAGGAGCCTCAGAGATTCCAGGAAATAAACTATTCAAATATTTTACTGTGTCATTTTCCATATGCTTGTGTGTGAAATAAGATTTTAACTGCTTAAATGCTTGTCCAACTCCTTTTTTTTTTTTTTTTGATATATATATATATATTTATATATATTGTGGTGGCCATTAATTTCTTATTATTATATGTTGATCACGACAATTGCTCCGAGATAATCCCTGTAAAAATGCTTTTCAAATGGTATAAGCATTTTTTTAGTGAGGTGAAAATTAATATATAATATCATACAAAGTATTATTAAGGAATCTACTATTAATTAATCAAGAATTTAAACATATTTGAGCTAGCCATCACTACCATATGGGTCAAAATATAATTGTAGCTTCCTAGATGTTTCACATATTGTACTATTTTCTGGGTTAATTAATGATTTCACTTTCAAAAACATCTTTTCATATTATTTTAAAGAAAACAGAAAAAACATATATAATTTTTAACATAAGACGAAAGTATATTCCTACCAAATTAAAATGATATATATATATGTATATATAGATATATATATATATACAAAAATCTTATTATTGAGGGTTTTTTTTTATTTTTTATTCAGAGTTCTAGAAAAACACTTATCCACATATATGTGGTGAATAAAATTTTGCTTAATACCCCACCACATGTAGAAAGACATGAACCCAACAAATCCAGGCAAACAATGTCCAGCTCAAATAGAATTCCTATATATAAATATTAGTAGGCTAAGAAAATTTTTGGGAATTGCATATGCATCATAAAGAAAGAAAAACAAGACGCAAAATTTATCAACATCCGTTGTACATATGAATTAGGCTTCAATCATGTTTCCCATATGTTTCTTTTTTTGGGCCTGAATCGAAACATTTTATTTATATGAAAAAAAAAGAAGAAAAAAGAATCCCATATAGTTTACACGACCTTCATTTCAAATTTTTTTTTTTTTAATGAATACGCTTCGTTTTAAGTCATGTTGGATATTAATTTTGTCATCCTTGCATAATTTTCTCAAATGAATTTTTTTATCAGATATGTCAATTTTATTGTAGAAATTAGCAACGTGTTCTGTTTTCACTTTTCTTCTTTTGTTTGGTAAAATGTTTTGATCACCTTTCATCAAATGAAAACAAAGTTGGAAAAAAGAAAGGAAAGGAAAAAATGACATTTCATTGGTGGATAGATCTTTACCCTTATTCCATCACTAAATGATTGTTTTTTCTTTTTGGATATTATTCTATGCTAAAAGCTAATTAAATGTTTATCTTGCATTGGCTTTTAAGGTTCCTTTCTTCCCATTCAATTCTATTCAAATTCAAAGTTTGACCATCTGTACAACTTTATTAATGATGAGGCGCATCAATATATCTTAATTGACATAAATTACACATAAATGAATACATAAAAAAAGATGTAGTAACAGAAACACGTTATATAGCAGGAAGAATTGCAGAGCAAAAATACATAATAATTAGGATGATTTCGCAACAGTTGAGATGAATGATAGTCAAATTATTCTCTCTATTAGAACATCAATATGTACTCCATTTTTTATTTTAGCAACAAGGTACAAAAATAACTGTGAAATTTAGCAATTTATAAATCTGAGATGGGGAATATCTTTTGTATTTTGAAAAATAAAATTAATGAAACCCTTACGTTTTAAGGAGTATTTTATTTATTTATTTATTTATTTTTAGTGTCCATGTTGATTTCAACAGAACACTTATAAGAGAAGGGGCTTGCTTAATGCTTAACGATCCGAGAAGAGTGAACTTGTTAGATTATTTCCACCTTTGATAATATGATTATTTCCACCTTTGATAATATTCTGGTATTCATCTAGAAGTGGACCTCTTCATCTCCTTCATTATGTGTGGATTGCACTTGCACCATGTTGTAGCGTACCAATTCAAATTCAAATTAGTCCATATTCCTTTGAATGGGATGTGTGGTTCTGGAGGGATAAAAAACCGCCTTCACAGGTATTGTTTTCCTATAATATTTCTTATATTTTGCTCCGATTAAGTAATATATGTTTCTATACCAGGGAAAAATTGAAAGTTTGTACTTAGTCCATAGTTAGTGATCTCATGAATAAAACAAACCATGTCATATTTGTTGCTATCCAGAATTTGATGAACATATTTGTCAACTCTTGTATTATTGACATATATTTCTAAATAATATTGAATTTCATTTTTTTGAGAACTATCTTTTAAATTATAATAAAAAACATAATGAAAAGACAATATAATTAAGAAGTTAGGTTTATTGGAGTATATTAAAACTGTATATATTTTATAAAATATTGACATATTGCATAGATTTGCATCTTCTGCTTATTACTTGTCTTTAACATGTTGATCCCCATCTTCATTAAATCAAATTAGTTTATTATAGAGATCATCTGGTCCTTTCAGAGATAGAATGGGATTTGATTCCTTAAGCCAAATTTATTGAAAAATGCAAACAATAGCAACATTATTTATTTTTATTTTCTTTTGTCGAACAATAACAAGTTGACTTGAGATAATTTATATTATATATCCTGGACCATTTGCTAATTAAAACTGCATAAATACTAAATACTGGATCAAGTTTTGGCAACGTGGCCAGACAACTAGACAAGTGATGTTCTGCATATTTCTAACAAAGACAAGCATATATAATTAAGAAATTAATTAATTAGTCTGTTATCAGAAACCAAACTAAAAGATTTCAATTATTATATATAGTGCAATATCTTTGCTGTTGATATCTAGCTAGCTACCTGTCTCCTTTGTTCCCAAGCAAGTTGAAGGAATTGATACATAATCTTTTGGAAATTTGTCTTCAACTCATAATAATATGACAAGTACTAAGGTTAGTACTTTTTTTTTTTATACGATTTAGTTTAAAATCATTAATTAAGGTTTATCAATATGGTTTTTTATGTTACCATGTCATCGATAATAAAGTGGAAGTTAATTTTCAGGATGATTGTTCTTGTACCTTCTTGTTTCTTTTGTTCTGATTCTTTCTTTTTTTTTTTCTTTTTTTTTTTTAAGTTTTTCTAAGTGCACTGCCAACTAGGTCATGAGGAATCGATAATTAATTAAATTAATCTTTTCACAAAGACTTTAAATATGCTTGAAGGCGGGTAACGATGCACAAATTTTCACTGTCTCTTGTCTAATTAGTTTTATCTTATTGATCCAGACCTGCAATACTTCGGCAAAAATTGACTGCAACCTAATTCATTATGAATGATGCCAAATAAATTTACTAATTACTATGTTTCAATATTTAATTGGTTTATATTTAGTTACATTTATTTTTTAAAGATGTACTTACCCATAACCAGGTCCCATAACCAGGTTATATGAACATTTAAACCATAACTAAGTTATATTAACATTTAAACTAATAAAATATTGATATGTAATATTTATTATACATTTTTGTAGATTTATTTAGAACATCTCTAAAAACTTATCTATTGCTCTGTCAACTGCTAAAAAAATGGGCCAAATCAACTAAGATAGATAGTTTTTAGAAGGGGAAAAAAAAAAAAAAAAACTCTCTCCAATGTATGTGAGGAGGAGTTTTGTCAAACTGGTATGGTAGAAAAATAAAAATAAAAATAAAAACCATTGTTAACGTGACCTTCTATAACATGTTGTTTGACAATTTAACATTTATCTCCCGTTTTCTTCCAAAAAACAGCTTTCTCTCTCTCTCTCTCTCTCTCTCTCTCTCTCTCTCCTCTCTTTCTCTCTTCTACCAGTCTCGTCCAACAAGCAACTTTCTCTCTCTAAAAATATCATGAAGAAAGAGGTATTTCAACTGTCTATCCCTTGCCAACGTCAAGGTAGACTGATGGGGAACACTAGTATTTTAATTAAGAGAAACCTAAAAAAAAAAAAAAGAATAAAAATAACAAAATAAAATAAAGACAAACCATTTAATATACTACATATTATCAGTGAATTTTATTTTAAATAGAATTTATTAGAGATTAATTTTCAAAAAATATTGTCTATTAAATAAACATTATGCCACATCAATATCAACATCTTCCAACTTTTATGTTTTGTAGATTCCAATAGACCTAGTAATTAGAGATGCTCTTGATACTTCTATCATCTCTCATTCATTATAATCTCAAGGTGGTTCAAGTGTCACTATTCTATAGTTCTTTGTCCAAGGCTCCAAGCATATGCCTAAAAATGAATTTAAATGTAGGCTGGTTAATGAGTTCCTTCTGCAAATAAATTTTTTGCGCAATTGGTCAACGACAACGTGTAGAATAATTTTCTATGTTGTGTCAAATTAACAGCGACATTGATCACATAGCGTAAAGCAGCCAACTTTTACTTTTGATTGGGGCATAAGAAATCTTCGGGTTGTGTAGTGAATTCTTTATTTTAATTGTTTATAAAATTCAGCTCAAATTGTTAATATAGAATATTCTCTCTCTGTTTTCTTTGTGAGACTCTCTGCCATTCTTTTTTTAAATTAATGTTTTCTCTTCGTCTTCGCATTTTATGAAACTCTATATTGTTGATTTGTACATGTGATTATAGAATCCTAGCCTACAAAAAAAAAAAATATATATATATATATATATATACATATATACGGAAATTCTATGGTGAGGACGGTCCGTATGAGGATCGTATTATTAGTGATGGTTTTTCATAGTATTAACGACGGTTTTTTAGAAAATCGTCACCAATACTATAGTCTGCATGAAGACCGTCTACATCATAGACGGACTGTACATATATATACTTGTTGAATATACGCCCATTCTTTTTTTAAATTAATGTTTTCTCTTCGTCTTCGCATTTTATGAAGCTTTATCTTGTTGATTTGTACATGCGATTATACAATCCTAGCTTATATATATATATATATATATATATTTGTTGAATATACGTACACATGACATAAACAAAACAATGTTAGAGTCATATATAATTATGTAATGTATAATGTTATCGATAAATTAAGCCATTTGGTTTTGCTGGAATTAAGCACTACCTCAAGACAGAGACCTTTTACATTCTTTACTCCATGACATAAACAAAACAATGTTAGAGTCATGTATAATTATGTAATGTATAATGTTATCGATAAATTAAGCCATTTGGTTTTGCTGGAATTAAGCACTACCTCAAGACAGAGACCTTTTACATTCTTTACTCTATTCTTTTTTATTTTTCTCCTATTCCCTCTTAGAAAATAGAGTATAGATTTCTAAGCCAGTCCATCAAAGCTCATTTCACAACATATCTTGATTCAATTAATAAAATGTTCGTGTCTTATTTTGATTCAAACCCCATGCCCTAAAACAAAAGCAAATTGAAAATTACTTGCAGTTTGCTAATTAATCAAATTAACTCATTCTGATCTGAAGGATTTTATTTTATTTTTTTATTTTCCCCCCTAATTACCATGCCAAGCCCATCAGATAAGTACGAATCCCAACCAATATTTTTGGTCATATGGGTAGTAGTGGATTAATTCCACTCCAAACGTTTAAAGAATTGACAATATATAATGTTGTGGAATTTCATTACCAATATTGGCAATTACCATCATACAAGATTTGGTATATCATTAGCTAGTGATAGATAACTTTGTAATATATTAAGATTCGCTAGCCTTTAAACAATAATTCTTTAAACTAATTGTGACATTGGAAAGATGTGGCAGTATGTATATAGTATTTATATATAACAATATGAAAACGAAAATATATTGTATTTTTGTTACATGGATCGTCTAGTCATATGCCATGCGGCATGCACTTTTTATATACACTAATTAAGCGCACAAGCAATTCATTAATGGAAGAATAACTCATTTTATTTGAAAAAGAAACATAATAATGAATTTATATGACTAATATGCTTCTATATTATATATATTCAGATATGTTTATGTGGAGGTGCAAAAACCAATACCTGTTTTGAATTGCCACAAACCATTTAACGAATTATGTATTGCACGCTCTGCCTAGGCATGGCTTCAACTTTTTGCCTGATGACATATGTGGATTTGTTTACCAAAATTATATATATATATATAGTTCCTTTAGGTGCATACGTCCACATTTTATTAAAATAAGGATATGATATCAGTTAAAGGTTTTTGAACAAATTATCATAAATAATAACATTTTAGATGATAATTTTTTCTAAAGTCATCATCGTATTTTATTAAAATGCAGATATCTAAGGTGAAAAATTCTCATATATATATATATATATATACACATATAGTTCTTTTCAAATGGAATGATATATTTGATCAAAGTTATTATAATATAGTTTTACAATCATTTCACAAACATACATCTACATTGAAAAATTCTCATATATATATATATATATATATATAAATAAAGCTCTTTTAAAGTGGAATGATATATTTGATCAGAGTTATTAAAATATAGTTTTACAATCATTTTACAAACGTACTTAATTATCTTATAATGAGATGTGGTAAATAATTAATAGAGGAAATATGGGTACAAACATTGACATTATATAGTACATACGTGTAAACATATATATAGAAAAAAAGCTTGAATAATTTAAGACTGGCATCAAAATGGATAAAGACTTTTCAAGCTTGAATTCATTCCTTTTGAGAAGCAAATTTAGACCTGTTTCAGCACTAGGTTCATTAACATGCTGATGTGTTTACCTTAAATAAAAAGTTAGGCAAACTAATATTCAAAAGACATGGTCAAATAAGTTTAACTTAGTTGTTATGACTTTCAAACTCATACCAGTGAGTTCGTTCATTCAAGATACCAGTGTGCACGGGGTGGAGGGGAATATTCAAAATGCAAGATATATATTTAAGTATCATGTGTTAATTGGCTTTAACAATTTATCTACATTCTTTTTATATCTTATGTTGTGTTTAGGCCATAATTGATTTGGGTTTTAGAGAAAACTTGATATTGTGAATTTCAGCTCAATTTGGATAAAGTGAGAGTTAGGTATTTTATAATTTAAAGAACAATACTAATATTTTAGTAACTCTTAACATTTCCCCTCAAATGAGAGGGTGTGCAAACCACCCTGACTTTGTGTTTGAGCTATTGAGATCTATTCGTTGAGCCAAATAAATCTTCCTTCCAAACTTCTCTTGATGTGTTCATATCTATGACTTTAATGGCCACAGAAGGAGAAATGGACCCAAGAAACCATCCCTTGAGACATTGATCAAGTGTAACCCATTGTTCATAATTAGCGTTTAGTATAAGTTCAAAACCCAAACCTGTGTTGTTTTCGTTTGTTGGTGTAATGAACTTAAGTGGGCAAGGTTTGGTTTCAAGTAAGAAACCATCCATACGTTGCCCACAAACTAGAGGCAATACCATGGCAGAAAGTTAGCTCAATCTAAACTGACGGAGGGCTGAGAAGATTTCCAAATGGTGAAGAACCATTGCTTTCGGTGAAGATACAGTATCCCAGTGTTAGTGTTGGTTGAAGATGATGAAAGAGGCGTTGTATCCATCTTGATTTCTTAGTGTTGGTGATAGCCCTAGTAAGGCTCTAATACAAAGAAGCGATTTGGATTCTAGAGAAAAATTGATATTATGAATTGTAGCTCAATTTGGCTGAAGTGAGAGTAGGTATTTATTCCAGCTATCTACAAAGCATTACAATAGATAACAGATGTCTACATAAGTGGCAAAATTAGTATGCATAGGTGGCAATGGAAACAATAGCAAACAAAGGTATAATTTAAAGAACAATCCTAATACTTTAATAATTCCTAACAAGGTCTTGCATTACAATAAAACAACATGAATCTACATAATAATTTACAAGTTCAAATTGATGATATTATATCAAATTTGTATTAGAGAAACCATATGATGTAACACCCTGTCCCAAAGTACATCGGAAATTTCTAAAATTTGACCAAGGTTGACCGGGTTTGACTGTCGTTGACCGAGAAGGGGTCATATGTTGACCTTTTGCTCCTGATGGAATTTCATATTGACCGAGGTACCGTTACGAAGTACACATTGGCACAAGTTCATAGACTAGTAGCACATCAAAAATGGAGCTACGGTTTGAAAGTTATGAGCAAAACAAATTGAGGTCCAAACTGTCCAAGGAGTGTCGGAGTTGACTTTTTTTTATGTAAATTTGAACTTTGACTCATTCATGGTTGTGAATTACTCGTCGATACGAGTTCATAGACTAGTGACACGTTCGATTTGGACATGTGGTTTGAAAGTTGCGAACCTGTGAAGTTTTTCCGAGACAACATTTACTATTTATGGATCTGTATGTGTGTGAACAGTGGTGCCACGTGTCAAAAAACTGGATCCACCCATGAGTGCACAGTGGCATCCATGGGCGTTTTGATTGGCTGAGAAGGGGAGGGAGGAGAGGGAAGGAGAAGGAGGAGGGAGAAAGAGAGAGAGCTAGAGAGAGAAACCCAACCGACCAACCGCCGTTCACCTATTTTTGGCCACCAGAATAGTACACGCGCCACCCCACCTTGACGCCCACCTGAAAACCGGCTGGCCAGCCAAAAATCACGGCCAACCGACCGCCGACGAGCCCGGATCGAGATTTTTTTCTACGGCGGCGCCGATTACTTCAAACCCAGATTTCTCCCTATTCTAGCCTCCGTTTACCTCACCGCCGATCCCGTTGAGTCACCCATTCTCTGATCTGCCTTCCCACCAAAAATCATGGCCAGTGGCCACTAGACGCGCCTCCGGCGGTGGCGGATTCCGGTGACCACGGTGGCTCGTCGGGAAATCGACTTTCCGGCGAGTTTCCAGTTGCACCGCCCATTCTTTCCCACTAATTCTGACCCTCTGAACCCAAATCCGGTGTCCAATTTCCTTAATTCGCGATGGATTGTGAGAATCGAAAGCCTAAAATCCGTGAGCTTTTCGGCGAGATTCCGGTCACCTCGGGGTCCGATCTCCAGGATATAAGACCAGATTCGTAATCCTCATTTCACAAGCTTCAATTCGGTATATTACCCGTAAATTTTGGTTGTCGTTTGTGTTAGTCTCCTCGAGTACTGGATATTATTTACCCGAATAAAATATTAATTTATTTGAGTTGTATAATATTGTTATTCTAGGAGCACGTGTGCATCGTGAAATTGATCCCATGGAGGATCTTGGTTGGATTGCATGCTCGAGGTGAGTGATCCACCTTCAAAAATTAATTTCGGATGTCAATTTAATTATATTTCATTATATTTTAATATCTGGATGTTTATATTATATTAATTATGTGATAAATTGCAAATTAAATTTTGATGCTAATATTTGGACAATTTGAAATGTGTATATGTGTGTGCACCAAAGCATATTCCGATTTTGATAAATTATGGAAATTCATTTTATGAAAATTTGATATTTAAAGAAATTATGATTTTTAACATTGTTGATTTATTGTTGAAATTATTATGAGTTTATTTCAAGCAATAAAAATGCATTTATATGGATTTATGAATTTTGGAAATTTTATGGGATTTTAATGAAATTATGCCTATCTTGAATTTTAAGGATTTAAGGATATTATTTTAAAAATTATGCTTACGCATTTGAATATTGTGGATTGGAAAATTGATGCATTTGAAAGTTGATGGATTTGAAATTGATGGAAATTGTGCGATGGATTTATGACGATGATTTATAAAGGAATTGTGGAAAATTTACGGGTTTAATTGGATGGAATAAATTCGATGATATTTATGAAATTTTGAGATTTTGAAAAATATTGATTTATGATTTGCGAGTTTTTAGATGCACCATACACGTACCACTGTTCTGTGTATATGGATGTGAGTAGTGCGCACATGGATATGATTAGCACGGAGGTGGTTGTGAGTAGCGCGCAGGTAATTTATGGGGTTGTCCTGTGGTTGCCATCGGATGAGGGTAGGCCACCCCTTCATGGTCGGGACGCTTGTTAGCAGCAGCGCGGTGGGACGCCACGTGACTGTATGCCGGTTTCTCTCTTTAACCTCCTGTCTGGCAATGCTTGGGACACTGAGTACTATTGGCGCCACTGGTATATAGTGGGTGCATCAAGTGGTTTTCGGAACATGATTTTCAAAATAAATATTTTGAAATTATATTTAAATTAGAATGTATTTAATGTTGTTTTTATTATTTATTTCAATTGGAGATTTTAATACAAATTTTATGGAATTTTATTATGTTTTTAATTACCTATTTATATTAATGTTTTAACAATGCATTTTATCTTGATTTTACTATTTACATTGATTTGATGATTTTAAAGAGATCTTACTATGTTCTTACCATTTATTTTAAATGGAGGTTTTAATTTGATTTAATTATTTCTTTATTTAATTGTTCAATTAATTAATTCATTCTAATTATTTTAATTATTTCCTGAATTGTCTTAATGAAAGTTTCATTAATATTTTTGTATTATTTGTTTATGACATTATCAATCATTTAGTAATTGTTATAAAATTATTTTTATTCTATTTCTATTTTATTTTCATTATAAATTTTGGATCCTTGATCTATTATCCTTTAATTGATATTTAGTTGATTAATTGTTTCCTTGGTTTTCGGGGCATACAAATAGCGGATTTTGTAAAACGTTTTAAAAAGGGAAATATTTCTAACAGAGTGAATTGTGAGAGTTTTGAAAGAAAATATTATTTCAAATATTTATTATAATTATTTATCTAATTGTTTGGTATTGATTAATTAAGTTTCTTTTATTGTTATATTATTAATATTATTATTGTATAGTAGATTGGGTTACTCACTGAGATGATTAGTATCTTATATTTTTAAATTCCATTCCCCTAGGCCCAGGTTGGGAGACGTTGATCGTCCAGGGCGAGCCTGATGTCTTAGTTCATTGCCGAAAGTCCAAGAAGCATTTCATCCTTTTTTCCTCTCCATCTTGTATTGCTTCATCTGTCATTGTATTAATTTCACAATCATTTGTATAATGCTCTGTATACTGATTGGACGCATATTTATTGAATGATATATTGATTCCCTGTTATCATTTTGGAGTGCTGTAAATTTGTGAAATTAAATTGTAGTAATGTGGAAGGAATAAGGTGGTGTATATAGAAGTGTATTTTCAGTGCATAAAATTTGTGGTAAGTCGAATCCTTAGGGGAAGTTCTACCGGATTTTCCATTGGAAGGTCCGGTAGGGTTTCCCTGAGATTAGTATTTGTCTAGGGTTCCGGTGAGGAATTTCAGACGGGTCCTGACATATTATCTAATACATCAATGAGTTTTAATGGTTGAAACAAAATAATATATAATAAAACCAATAGACCCATCATGAAGGTTAAATTCTAACAAGACTAAAAAAGGAACATCTTATTATTTGAAATTAAGCCAATTTTGAATTTTTAAATTTATATATCATTAACAAATTAATGAATTTCGTGACATATTATATGATAATTTTGCAAACAGGTTTGAGTTTATTTATCTCTAAACAAAAGCTTAATGAGTCATGTTTAAGTAAACTAATTTTTTTATGAACAAGGTACGGTATGACACAAAAATGATTAAATATGACAATTGCAAGATTTAATATTGTGTGGTACAAATATAATCTTGTGAATTAATTTTTCTTTTGTTTATGACTGGAACTAGATTCCAATTTTGATCAATCTAGTTTGAAGCCCATTTTATTGCCCTCTTGGATATGTTTATCGTTGTAGTTGATTTAGCTTTGGATCCAACATAATCATCATTTTTTGTTCTAATTTGGGAAAAAAATAGAATGAAAAATGGAGGAATTTCTTTTTCTTTTTTTCCCTTTCTCCCTACAATTATGTGATGGATGGAGTGTCTAGCAATCAATAGAGATGAAGTGTATAGGTGAATGATGCAACAATGGGGATGGGAAGAAGAGAACATATAATGCTGTAAAATTTATTCATAATAATCTAATAAAATATTAACAATGATTAAATTTGATAATAAATTAGTGACAACATAACAATGATATGGGAATTTGAATTTGATTCCAACTCAAGTTTCATCATATTTTGGCATAGTTTTTTTTGTCCAGATTATTAATATCCTTAACATTATTCATATATATATATATATATATATATATGTATCATGCAAAAAGTGATGCATCATATTCATTTGGTATGTTAAATTATTTATGCCACCAACTTGAATTTAAATTGAATTAAAAATAAAGATTTTGAAACGAAGCTCGAAGAGTGCGGAAACCACACAGTGTTAAATGATTTAGGTAACGATGAATTGAGAGACTAATTTATTAATTAATGAAGTGTATTATTCCAGCTTCAAAAAAGGAAAATGATACCTCTTATTATTATTATTTAAAAAAAATAACAATTGCTTAATTAGAATTCTATTAACGACTTTACCAACTTGGGGTAATGGATGAAAATCTCCCTTTCCGCGGTCAAGTTTAACGTCACGCTATATACTTGTCTAGTTGGTAATAATATAAATTATATAACATAGCTCTTTAGGGGGAAAAAAATAGCAAAAAAGACTAGCTAGCTAGCTAGCTAGCTAAAATTTTATTCCACAAGATCATCATATATGTTCTTTCTCAAGAAGTGTACACACACACACACACACACACACACACACACACACATATAATAACAAAAAAAATAAAAAAGTCGAGCTTTAGACTTAATTAATATTCTTCCAACCACCAAAATAAAACAATGTGTTTTGAAAATCAGGACTTCCATTTTGGAGGTACCAGGTGTAGTGGTGGTGGTCTTTGCCATTTGCTTTCCATAAGACCTTCCAAATATTCTAAACCACCGCCTGCTCATTGATGTATATTCTTTGCATTCGACGGATTAGAAAACCTTCTTCTTCCTCTTCTTCTTCTTATTATTATTATTCTTATTTCTGTTTTCCTGTTTGGATTATGACATCTTATTGGATGAAGCTGGTCTGTTACTGACATACGGCTAGTCGTAAATATGTTAGAATTTATTTTACTTTGTTGTGTAGCTTACTTGGCCACGGTGGCATTGTTGTCTTGATAAAATATATTAGTTAGTGAAATATCTATTTTGGTGATATTTATTTGAAATTTATGTTGGCCTAAATTTACACTATACGTTATGCGATCGGGCCTTTTTATTCACAATACTCGGCCAATGACCACTCATGTCAAGAGAACACATGCTTCGGCTCTCATTGGGCCCAATGAAAGCTGGGCTCTAAGATCCATCAATATATGGTTAAAAGTGGCTCAAGCCTATTAGCCTAGTTTCGTCTACTACCAACTGTAATGGGTTGAAGTGGGCCTTCAAGTTTTTTTCCCTTGAAAAATTCAAGTGGGCCTTCAGTTCGCTGACCATTTTCTTATAGTTTTTTTTTTTTTTTTTTTTAATTTTTTGGGGGACAAATAACTACTACCAAATTGTCAAATTGGACAATTACAATAAATTTAATTTCCTATAATCATATATGTATTTTTATGAAAAATCAAAAATCGATTAGTTCCGTTTCCGCTAGCTCCTTGGGAAGCGTGGAAGCCGTAACGCTGTCATTCGATCTCAGAAGGCGTTGCCGTTTTGAGAACCACCACATCCAGATTCACCGTTCTAGCAAGCCGTTGCCGTTTTCAGAGTAAGGCAGAGTCGTGGTTGTTCCATTTGCAAGCACTCAAAGCCTTGCTCCGTTGTCCGATCTCGCAATCCTCCCTCATCCGCGGTTGTCTGATATCACGAGCCATCCCCACTCGTCGTTGTTTAATCTCACGGTCCTGAGCCGCCTCGAGTTATCGTTGATTGGTAAGTGGCCTCTTCCATTGATTTTTTACTTAGAAATGTTATTTTACTTCAATTTAGGGTTTTCTAGATATGGTTTTTTTTTTTTTTTGGTTTTTTTTTGGGTTGGGGGGTGGGGTTTTTTGAAATTTGGTTAAATTGTTCTATATTTTTGTGGATTTGTTGGAAATCTGCTTGATTTTGAAAGGAAATTAGGAGATTTCGTGTATGCATTCATTTGTAATAGAGGGGCTCATTTAAGCCCCAAATATAAATAAATAAATAAATAGAAAAAAGGAAATAAAAGTAATAGAGGGGCTTTAAGATTGGACTATTGTAATTTTGCAGACCTATTTCAATGTTTAATTAAGGAACTGGTACTGCTGTTGTTGTTAATGTTATAAAGAATTGATCTTGACTATTTGGTGTGGTCAAATTTGTCTTTCTTTGGATAAAAATGGCTGCTTTGCAATTGGATTATTGTAATTTATAGACCCGTCCCAACTGTTTATAAGGGAATTATTGCTGATACCGCTGTTTCTGTTGTTAAAAATATAAAGAGCTGAGCATGTATGTCTGTTGTGGTGAAATTCGTCTGCTTTTTATTGTTCTCTAATTTGGATGGTAGACTAGATGTGTTAAGTTTGAAATTTAGAGAAGATGATGTGTGTGATCTGTGTGAAAATACAGATAGAATAGAGGGAGGGAGAGGTATAATTGGTCAGGATCACTAGAGTGGATTTCCAGATGGATTCATCGCAAAATGCAACAGGAACTGGTGGAAGTGGAGGAAATGGGATTGTGATACCTCAGGCTAATGATACGGCCACAGGAACAAATGCTGTGGATGATCCAAAGCAGAACCTGAACCAGGTCATTAACTCTATCCAGAAAACTCTGGGTCTTCTTCACCAGCTCTACCTCACTGTTTCTTCCTTCAATGCTGCCTCTCAGCTTCCCCTCCTCCAACGCCTGTATTTCTGCATCCTCAATCCTAGCTTTTGCAGTTTCTTATTTTGTGCTTGTTTCCTTGGTAATTCATCACAATAGGTTTCTGATTTTGGAAATATATATATATATATATATGTGTGTGTGTGTGTGTGTGTGTGTCTATGCAGCAATTCTCTGGTTATGGAGCTTGATAACATGGTTAAGTTGTCTGAGAAATGCAACATCCAGGTTCCCATGGAAGTTCTTAAGTGAGTTTGCTAGGTTCATTTTTTCTTTGATACTCGTTCATGGTCATATTTCTTGGATTTGTAATAGTTGATTTATTTGATTTGTTTTGTTTAGTCTGATTGATGATGGAAAGAATCCTGATGAATTTACAAAGGATGTGATAAACAGCTGTATTGCAAAAAACCAGATTACCAAAGGCAAAACTGATGCCTTCAAGGTTGCCCTTTACATTCTGATTGTATATACATTTAAGCATTTGTTTTATTTACAATTCAGTGCTATTTAGGTTTTTTTCAAAGCTGTGCATATATATATATATATATATATATTTTGTTTTTTCAGAGTTTACGCAATCATCTTCTAGAGGAACTGGAACAGACATTTCCCGATGAAGTGGAATCTTATAGGGAAATGCGTGCTGCTTCTGCAGCTGTAAGTTGTATTCTTTTGACCCACAAACATTTTATAGAAGGATTTATTGACCGAGAACCTTTTTCCTCTATGTTTTCTAAGTCAGCAGCAGTTCTTCGTTTTGTCCAAATTATGCTTTTTGCCCTTTTTCTTCATGATTTCTGACTAAATTTGTTAGGCTCTGCATTTATTGTTGTATGCTTCTTTCTCTTCATATGTAATGCAGGAGCTGAAACGGCTTGCACAAGCACAAAGCACAATGGCAAATGGAGATATAAAGGTCAAAAGTGAGCTTTAGGAGTCTGTTTCAGATGGTGTATGTTAAAAGAATATTGCGTCCCATCTTCATCATCTTAGGGGATTTAGATACAAGGCCAAATGGATACATTGATGTAGCTTAGAATTTTATGTTGCTTCACCCTACAGTACCTGATGAGCAAAATATGAGATTATAATGACTTTGATCATCTTGTCGTGATATTGATGATCAAAATTCTTTCGAATATGTAACTAAACAGACCTTGTCTCCACCCTTTTTTAATTATCATGGCACGTGTTATGTATTTATTACATTACTCCTAGCTGTTTTGGCAATTGTTATTACTTTACGTGTCATGTATGTAGCTGTTACTTTTCTTTCACTTGTTTTTGGTACGTTTGATTCTGCAATTATGGTGTTTTTATGTGCCATTGCCTGAGAACTAATGGTCTGTTATATAAAGGATGTTCTACGTCTGCCTCTAATTAGCAGCTTCCAAGAAAACAATATCAGGCAGAAAGGTAATCTATGGAGTATAGAATTTTGTGTTGGTCCCAATCATTTTGAGTTTAAATTTTTTTTAAAAAAAAAAGAAAAAGAAAAAAAGGGTAATTGGCCTTTAAACTTGTTTGCCCTTTAATTCATTGATTGGTATGTTGTGCAAGTCATATCCTAAACTGGGTAACGTCAAGTTTATCATTAGATGGCATAAGGAGTAACCATGGTTATCCTGGCTAAAATTTATTGCTTCGTCATAATGTTAAGACACATCTTGATGTTCATGATAAATCGGTGGTAATTTAACAGATAATTTATTATTGAAGGTTAACTAGAAGTGATAAAATTCGAAACGCTTGGATTAATAAGCCATGAGCTGAAACATAGTTTCTAGCCCTTGACTAAGAATTCATTATGTTTGTTTTAAGTACGTGACGTTGTTATCTGAGCAAATTTTGAAGAGAGAGAGAGTATTGGAAAAGTGATGGCTCTAACAGTGCTATACCAGCAAGAATCCTCGCTCGAAGTTGAAGCAGCAGTCTTAAAAAATAGTGAAAAGAATTACGCTGAGCTTTTATTATTATTATTATTATTATTATTTTCCTCCTGTTTTCCTAAAGACTTTCTACCCCCAAGTGCCAAAACATGATTGATCAAAGAAGAGTCAAGACCAGAACTCCCACCATTGCGAACAACTGGACTCATCAACAAAACAATCGGACTCGAAACTGCACAAGTCAACGGACAAAATATCAGCTTCCTTTTCGACCAAGTTCTCACCATTATTTCTGCTCATGTCGTCGCTGGGATTAAATTGAGCTTCATGTATACGACTTCCATATTGGCGGCTTTGCTCATTGTTGGATGCAGACACAGTTTCTTTGCTCTCGAATTTAACATCATCCTCATTTTCAGTTTCATTCAACCCAGAATTGCCAATTCTTTGATGATCTCCTTGCTGACTCTTCAGTCTCTTTACCTGTTTAAAATCACATAAAGTGTTTTATTTTTTATTTTTTATTTTTTTTCTTTTTGCGTTAGATGAGAAACCACAAATGGATGAGTTTGAGAGAAATACTAGAAGAATTCTATTAAACTGGTACCTGGGTGAGTAGTGTCCGATTCTCTGCCTTGAGCGACTCAAAGCTAGAAGCCAAGTTTTGATAGGTGGCTTTTAGTATGCAGTAGTCTCTCTCGATCTGTTTGGCCCTGGATCTGGCTCTCTTGTTCTGGAACCAGATGGCGACTTGGCGAGGTTGCAATCCAAGTTCACCGGCGAGCTGTTGCTTTGTGAGTGACTCGGGCCTTGAATCCGATTCGAACATAACTTCCAGCGACTTGATTTGTTGATCGGTGAATCTTTTCTTGTTCTTTCGAATACTAGTAGTCAATTTGTGCATGTCAAGATCCAGGTGTGATGCAGAGTCCTCTGGCTCTTCTTTAAGAGCTGCTGCTGCTGATGCTGGAAGATGTTGCTCTCTGTGTGCCAACATTCCCTTAGCGTTTTTGCCCACCCAAGTTGGATTTTGTCACTTCAAGTTAAAAAGAGAGTGTGAATTGAACTTGAAGTTGCTTTACTTTGATTAAATTAATATTAGATGTATTTAAAAATATATAGGTGGGAGTGGTGCGAGTATCTCATAATCATGGGGTGGAGAAACTCTCTGGTACAAACAACCAATTATTACTTACCACGCAAACCCGATGACTGACATGACTACAAATGGTTTTATTGTATCACTTCGTCTATACAACAGCTGTGTGTACATTTTTTTCCAAGGAGGATCTAAAAAGCTGATTTTTTTTTTATTTTTTTCTTTTAATTTTTTGTGAGAGTAAAGCAATAAAAAATTTTCACTCTTAAGTAAGAAAGCAATACCCTCTTGTTGTTCGCAGAGACACTTATACTGGTCACAAGTGTTTATCCGAAGCTTGGTTTTCAACCAACATGAATTATTGTTTATTGACACTCCTTTATAAATTTGGCCTCTGTTTCTGTAACTTGTTTTGGGGGGCATGTGTTTTACATTGTGGAACCGATTTGATTTTTCAACATCCGGATAAGTTAATAAATTAAGTTTATAATATTACTCGGAAAAATGTCCATCCTCCATGCAATGCTGCAGTGCCACGTTGTGCTAAAAGCCACTTGGAAATCTCAGTACTGGATCATTGCGTCAGGACAAAGTCAGGTGATCTGTCCTTGGTGGACCAATCATGCCAACCCACCTCTTGGTGGTCAACACTAGGTGGGGTCCACATTCTGTGACATCCTTACTTTTTGGAAAATTTATTGGATGTTTCACATTAAAACGTGGCACCAGAATGCTGGTTTATGAACACACGGCGCTGCTTATTTGGACGCGTGAGACCAAAGGTTGGATTAATGGGGTTTCTGTGCAGGGCTGCGTGGGGACAAGCAGTGGCGGTCTTAGGCTTTTGATAATGTTTTTGCAACAATCCCGTGTATTGAAAATACGAATTCCATACAAAAGAAGCGAAAAAGAAGATTTAAAAAAAAAAAAAAAAAAAAAGGGCTTATCCTTAGAGATTCGATCTTCTTTTGTCACTCTCAGTACAACTTCTTGATTTTTTTAATAATTATTATATTCCACGACGTATGGGGTGGTTTATTAAGATATATATGTATATATATATATATATATATATATTTAGCAACTGTGTTTGATAATTGAAAATTTGATACGGTTATGAAGATACATTGAAAATGGAATGTTAAGATGGTAGGTACTAATTAATAAGTCTTTTGTTTTGTCTTATTGAAAATAATTCAGTTTCTCAAACGTCAGAATTTGGCGGTGGTAATTTGCTAATATATCTCTCTCGTGTAGAGCAATAGCTAGCATGGCCTTCAAATCAATTCAATTTTGTAGCATATAATATAAGCATTCACACTAAGCCAGGTTCCATTTTTCTAACTCTACTTCCTGATTTTATTGAAAGCAAAAGCTTTCAAATCACTAAAAATACTCATTTTTGTATTATATCCGCTATAAATGAATGGCGAAATGCTGGTATTCAATATTATAGCATAAGAAAAGAATTCATGCTGCAGTGGCAGAAGAGAACATAATTTTATACTTGTCTTTTTAAAGTCTTTCTTTTGAACAGTAGAGAACAAGGCTTTTTTTTTTTTTTTTTTTTTTTGGGTGAATAGCAGGGAACAAAAGCTACTTCTTATTCTTGGCATGTTGGGGATTCAATTAGTAAACGTGGAAAGGGTGGGCTATCATCAAAAATTCTTTAATCTTTTGGAGGCCTATAAAGATATTCTCATTCACAAGCCCAAAAGCTATCCTTCCTTTATGTAAAGCCTGCAAAGGATCATGGACACTGTCCTCAAGTATGGCCCCAACACCTGCCAGCCCTCTACTGTTTGTTTGCCTTTTTTAATTTTAATTTTAATTTTATTTTATTTTTTTAATTTTTGATCCATCAGGGACAGCCTTTCAGGAAATAATACTGAATTTCAAACATTCATCAACTAAAGATTTCAGGATTAATAAAGAATATGCAAAATAAAGCCAGCGACAGGTACAAGAACAAAGTTCGTTAATTCTTTGAAAGCAAAATCAAAAGCAGCTACATTAATTCCTGTAGAAACACTAAACCAGAGCTTGCCATAGCTGGAACTTGGTTAATTCCTTGTAGCTATGAAAACTAAAGAATATTTGCCATAAACTATCCCCCAACTGCACACCTGCTCATGGATTCTTCTTTTATTAAAAGTTAAGGCCGAAATTCCAAGTGTCGTGGTATAAATGTATGTATGTATGTCCCATTTCAATGTTCAAATAATATTTATCTGTCATTATTATTTTAAGATAAAAATAAAAAAATAAAAACAGCCAGCAGAAACAGAGTTTTGGTTTTATTTTGTACGTTGTTTAGTTTGCAAAATAATCTAGTTTGCTCAATCAAGACCTACTTGGGACTGTGGAGGCATGAAAGGTTGCGCAAAAGGGCCCTTGCCTTTTTCACTTTTCAACCACTCTCGCACAATATTCATTTTCTTTTAGTTTCTTTGTAGCAGAAAGAGGTTGAGGATTTGAAATTTTTTTTTTTTCCTTTTATTTTAAGCATGAGAGAGCACGTCGAAGTTGTAATAAATTAATGTGTACAACAAAATAATTAAAGTAAAAGCTTTAGGTCTTTAATTAGAATTTTAGCAAATGATCAATCATCTTTTTATTATTGTTAGATGTGTATCATCCTTCATGGTTAAACTAGAAAGGCAGAGCTAGACCAATTGGTGTATGCGGATGATGACAGGTGGAAGGTGTAGATAGGTTGATTCAGATGGACGATGATGAATGGGTCTGTGACTGCAAATGGTGACAGTAGGGGGCTGAAACTGAAATGGAGCAGAGGTATTTTCAAGAGTAAATTAATAATTAGTAATAAAGGGGCAGGAGGAGACAATGCCGTTAATACGCGTGGTGGGAATTGCGAAAGAACAAAAATCTAGGTAGAAGTTTGGTGTCCCTCTAAAAGATGCTTTTAGGTCAATCACCATGAAATTAGGGCGCTTGGGAACAGAGAAAATGCTTATAATTTCAATTTACTTTTTTTTTTTTTTTTGGCCTTTTTGATTTTCATCTGATTGGAGTCAAAGAGGAGACTTGAGGTCAATTGTGGCATAAATGTGAATCAGAATCCAATGACCCATTTGATATTTTTGCCTAATTTTACATGTCTTTCTTTCCCCCCCTTTTTTTAGACCTAAACTTGCCTAATTCCTAGACATTTAGAAAACTTTCACATGCTCAATATATAATCCTCTACCCTTTTTTTCATATTTAGATAGAGATTATAATATATTTTAAATTAAGAGGGATAGAAGATTATATTTATTTGTTAACATTCTTTTTGTAAAATAATCATTGGTATTGATCAATGTAAGTTTATAAATATTTTTGAGTTTGAAAATTAAAATTTATGAGTTAACGTTATCAATCTATATATCTTAATTAGATTCTCAAAATTTAAAATCAAATTAATTTGAAAGATTATATATATATATATAGATATATATTGCAAGTATTCACAGATTATATATAGATTATGTGGTGTTTGGGACGCGCCTATGTATTAGTTATTATTATTTGGTTCGAGGGAAGGGTCTTTATAAAGCTGGCTGCTACTGACAATTGTATTAACTAGGTGCTATAGTATATGTTAAATTATTATACGAGATGTCAATTTGTAGTTGGCAAGGATTTGACAATTTGTATCTTTCTTCTGTGTATATATATATATATATATATATATATTTTTTTTTTTTATACTGACAAATTTCTCCTAATATAGACAAATAAGGTAATAAATTTTCATAGCTGCATAAATGTAGGTAACCCCTTTGTTTCTAATTAATACGAATAGGTATGGTATGATACAACTCAAATAATAATAATCTCTGTGCACGTAATGGTGGTTCTTATTGTTATATATATATATATGTTAGTTATTTCTTGATGTGAAATATTTTCTGTTATATATATATATATATATATAATTATAATTGAAATGAAAATGTTGTTAATTGGTGGACATATTTGAAAAAGGTTTGCAATAAATGAATGAATATGTAGGGTTAGATTAGATTAGGAATTGAGAATAGAATAGAATAGAATAGAATAGGTAGGTGATGTCGTCGTTGGAATCAGGATGGGAGGAGCACATTATGAAGAGTGGGGGTGAGAGCACCTGAAAAGAATGCGAATTAAAAACGCTGACTCGTCTACACCTCCACACAAGTTTTGATTTGTCTGACTCTCGTGTCGTCATCTTGAATCCCCCGCGACCGTAGAAAAACAATCTGTGAAAGAAAAGAAAAGAAACGCACTGAACGAGGGATTCCCTTTTCATGATATAATTATTTTATTTATATATATATATATATATTAAAAAATAAAATTTGCCAAATTTAAAAATTTTACAGCCCCAAAATAATGTTAGAAAGGCTGGCAAAAAAGATAAGAGGAGAGGAGGACCCAGTTCAGTATTTGCCTTAGAGGGGTCGGTGAATTAGCTCAACTAAACCCACTCACTCTTTTCTTTCTTTTACTAGTTTTGTGTCTCATCCTCATCTCCATCCTTTCTTTCTTTCTTTATTTCAATCCTCTATATATATATGGTTTTTAAAAGTGGCTTTTTTTTTTTTTTTTGGTTTACCATAAAGCACCTAGAAAAGCTAATTGTTAAGATTGAAATGTTTATATATTTGGTAGCTACACATTACATATATATATATATATAGATATAAGTGATGGGATGATTAGGTCATGATGATATATAAAATCTCCCGGTAGATGTGGGATTTGGGATTAACAGGTGATAAAAAGCGAAAAAAAGGAAAGTTACTTGAGTGTTTGAGAGGGCCTGGCTATGGTGTGTGTGTTGTGTATATGTTATATATTTGCATGGTTAGATTAGATAGATCAGAGAAAGAGGAAGAGAAGAGAGAGAGAGAGAGAGAGAGAGAGAGAGAGAGAAGAGTGGGGGTCGTGGTCATTTCTGGAACCCAAGACGCAGTTGGTAGGGTCAGAGGGGGGTCTGCTACTTTTATTACTTTGTTTGTCCTTTTCACCCCTCCTTCCTTCCCATCTTTCTCTCTCTCTCTCTCTCCCCCCCTTCCCTCCCATCCTTTTTATCTCTATCCCTTTTCCTTCATTTCTCACTCAAACACACATTTCAATTCCTTTTATTTTTATTTTTATTCTTACTTTTTCTTTCTTCCATTCACCACCACCACCACCACCACCTCCATATGATCGAAAAGATCCAATCTCTTAATTTCTCTCCCTCTCCGCCCCCATGGCCATCTGAAGAAATTATTTATGTGACTTTTTAACTATATAAGGAAAGGAAGGAAGGAAGGAATTGAAGAGGAAAGCTATGTGTTTTGAGGGGAATGTTGTCTGGCTCGAGGCCATTAACTAGATGTTACTTACATCTCTGATTGATTATCTCAATCTGCTTTTGATAGATTTTTTTTTTTCCTTTTCTTTTCTTTTCTTTCTTATTTAGTTAGCGACGTCGGACCAGGCTTCATTCCCCCCAATTATTGCTTCCCACTCATATCTAATTCTTTTCTTTTGACATTGTTGCGTTGATCCAAAGGTAAGTCACTAAAATTATTTCCTTTAATTTGTTCATACAGATTTAAAATTTTCAGTCTAACAAATATATTTATGTGTTAGATCTTGTTCATATATGTTTTATTTTCATACGGTTTTTTCTTTTTCTTTTTTGTTTTTATTTTTATTTTTTTCTGTTTTTAGTCATTAGTGAGAAATTGTGGTACCTCATTGTGCACACGAGCAGCAGATTGGTGTAATGATGATGGTATTTGACTCGGTTGTTTATTTTTATTTTTTTCTGACGGAAGTAGGAAAAGATCATCATTACTCTTTTATTTTATTATCTCTACTAAAATTCATGGATCAGTCGGCAGGGGCGTTTGTTTTTTCTTTTTCCCCTCTGTCAGTCCCTTTTAAGTCTTTTTAGTTTCATCATTGGGCCGATTTCTTTCATGATGGCTTCAAGAATCTTTTCTGTCTGTTTCTGCTCTATTCACCCCCTATTAATCTACTTACTACTCCCTCTCATTTCGCTCTTTCTTTCATTTTACTCACCCTTCTTGTACTTTCTACTTAATTAGGGTTTCAGAGTTTCTTCCTACCCTTGTTTTTGTGACTACATTTATCTCTTACTTAATGCACTATTGACATCCATCTTTCTCTGTAAAATTCCATATTGATCGCAACGCTTTTCTTTTTCAATGGATTAAAACGCTTGAAATATATGTATATAAATGCCGTCGATCCTTTTTTTTTCCTCCTGGTTTTTGTTTCTGCATCTTTGTTACTAGCGATCAATGTAGATGGATTGTTGGAGCTCAGAGCTCTATGACCCTCATTGTTTTAATTCAATTTCTTTCTGCTATAGTTTTCAGTAATTAGATTATTTATGTGATTTATTTAAATGGGCCGGATCAAGAATTTTCTTTTATCCTGGCTTACGTATATGTTAGGTCAGCTAGCTAGGAGTCAGTGATTTAATGGATCGTTGGAGGAGTACTCTAGACCTTGATTTCCCTCATTCAGATTAGTATTCCTTTGTTTACCTTTTTTTTTTTTTTTAAATCAATTTTCTTTTGATTTATGTACAATAATATTTGCACGATTTACTCCATATATATATACATATATATATATATATATATTTTTTTTTTTTTTATTTATTTATTTATTTTTTCGTCTTTTATACATTTAGTCACTTTCTTTAGAATTAAAAAAGGTGACAGAATGATCTTTCAGATGACCTTTACCAAGATGAAAACAAAGTAAGCTTCCAAGGGTGAATGAGAGAGACAAGATGAATATGTGAAGCAACCAAGTTGCAAGCAACCTCCTGATGACCATTTTGAATGTTCATTATCATGATGTTGTGGCATATAAAAATTGATTCATAGATTGAAAGTATATTTTTCACTAAAATGAAATAAGATGTGATAGATCGGACGCATCTCTGACTTTGGCTGCATCTTCAAGTCTTGTCATGTGCATAAGCAAGTTGTAGTTCAGCAGCTACAGCTGAAACTTCATTGCTTTTGATCTGATACGTTACTGTTCAGAACACTTACTTCAAAATCCGAGCAGATCTAGAATGAGTGATAATTATTTGAAATTGATACCTTGAACTGTATGCATTTTCATTAGCATATATTAGGTCCAGATCAAGTCTTTGTTTATTTATTTATGCAGTTCTTCTCCTTGAGGTTTCTGCTAGTATAAAATTTTATAATTTAATGTGTATATATATATATATATATATATAGATATACAGAAAGAATTAGAAATAAGTTACAATTAGATTCTGAATTGAAGTACCGATAAGGCGAATATAGTATATGATAATGAGCCAGTGATGCTGGTGTGTGTATATATATATAACATGCATTACATATATGTATATAACATGCATTACACATATAACATATTTCAATAGCTTGGTTTGTGTTCCTTAACTAGTCAGAGTAACCGCTAGCATTTTGGGAATATTAATTCAAAATGAATGTGGAGGAGAGTTCAAACTGTTTGGAAGAGATGATGGCAGTTGCAGAGAAAAGGAAACTTATTATTAAGAGTAATAGAGATGAGATTTAGAAGGCAATGGACGAGATGAGGACAAGGGGCCGGTGGTGGGAAGTGTGAGTGTAAGGGGGGCTGCATTTGCAATTGCATCGTGGAGTGCTTCATTCTGTCATCAATTTCTGAAGCTGTTACATATGAAACACTGAAGGCCTTTAATGGTCTGACTCTCTCTCTCTCTCTCTCTCTCTCTGCAAAAATATCTGAATCATTTACCATAATACGCTTGAGTCACTTTCACCACTTACTCCATGGACTCCTGTTTTTCTGACTCACCCATTAATGCGGATGGTGATGTTTCTATATGCAATTTCTAATTTGACATTATTCTATAAATTTCAAAAACTTGTTCGTGTTCTTGTAATTGAATTCTTCATAATATGTGAATTTGATTTGGGTTTAATGTTAACAATGTACGACTCATGTGATCAGTACGCAAAATGTCAGTCGACCAACGCTCAATTTTTCTTTTTACCCATTAAATCCATATAAGCTTAATTAACAAGATGGTGAAAAAACGAACTTCATTGTTAGCTTATCATCGTTAACCTTTGCTTTGTGGAAATGCTTATTAAGCATATCAAAACTCAAGACCTGTTTACCATTGCAATGGAAATGTTTATTTTGTTATATATTATTTAAACAGTTTCTTAATTAAAGATTCCTACTCAAATTAAGGCAAACACAATCCAGTATCAATATTCAAATACCCCCATATGTAAGGTTCTAGGTTTAAATAGCGTTAATGATGAAAAAAAAAAATTAAAAATTAAAAAATCCCCATCCATCCAAAAACTTGTTGAATTACTAATATTGGTATATAAAGCGTCACCCTAAAAATATTATCTTTGAAAGTTATCTAGACCTATTATATAGTGATTCAATGCTGAAGTTTTTGAAATTAACATTTGCCGATCACTCTCTCTCTCTCTCTCTCTCTCTCTCTCTCTCTCTCTTTCTCACTCTATATACATATATATATACACACACACACACAACAATAGGTGCGTCATTTTCACGCATAAATATATGTATATAATATATAATAATTCACCTATTATGATGTTTTGGTGATTTTTCTACCAAAATCTTAATTTTCACCTTCTAAATTATTTCAAAAGTTGAAATATAAAATTATTTTTTAAATTTAAATAGTATAGACAAAGTTTATTTTGCTCTTCCAGGATTTTAGTTACTAACTAACTCATATAGATCACTAGGCCATCTTTAAATTTAAACCCTTAAAGTAATCCATGAATTCATGATAAAGATCTTAATAGAAAATTCATCGCTAACTGGTATATGTATGTTATATGTAGTGTAGGAACCTATAGACTTTTAAAGGTTGAAGATGCTATGTTAATTAAAAATTTAATAGTAAAACCCTAGTTGGACTTTTACCAACACTTAGGACTTGTAATCTTAAATCATGTTCCCAACAAATTAAAACTTCATATATATGCTTTGCGTTATTGGAAACATAATTTAAATCATGTTCCCAACAAATTAAAACTTCATATATATGCTTTGCGTTATTGGAAACATAATTTCCACATAGTTACGTACTAAGTGTTAAAATTTGCTAGTTGTCCAATTAGGGTTTTTAGTGGCACCATTAGCATTTAACATATTAACATGTTTGCATCTTACATTGGGGATATATTTCCAATATAAAAATTATATATATATATATATATGTAACAATGATCTATTAGGTATATTTCTCATGTAAGATGAGAATGTTTTAATAAGTTAAATACTAAAATTAAATACTGAATGTGTTATCTTAATTAATGATTTAATAGTGAAATTTTAGTTGAAAAAATGGCAACCCTTGTCTAATATAAGACGAAACTATATTTTTTAACATATCAAAATTATATATATACATCCACTCATGTAGATTGCTACCTTATAGTTATAGAGTGACCGTTTACACATCTTCTCGGACCAGTGTAGTGGAGTGTATATATATATATATATATTATTTAAAAAGTACATTAGAATATTGTAAAAGGCTGAGAATTTTGTGCTTTGGTTCCTTAATGACGTGTGTGTATGCATTTATATATGCCTCCATGTCTGTAGTGGAAGAGAGAGCTTTTCGAAGCGTTGGTGTCAATACAACATGGACAAGTCATGGACATAGGTTCTAGTGGACCATATTTAATAATATAGTCCCAAAAGTGAAGTAAAAAACAACAAAGAAAAGGTACTCCTACATAAAAGCGGGCTTAATGGCAAAGGTTGTAATCTTCATATATCCAAAATAAAGATTTACATAATTAAATATTTACCTAATTAAAATTCATTCATCAATCCAGGCTTTCCCCACTCACAAATATAGGTATTTTAATATGTTTGAGTGGGTATATGTAATGTATATTATCCTTGTGAATTATATATATATATATATATATATACGTATGTATGTATGTATACGGTTTTATTAGAGCGAACCACTGTATTATGAGTGAAAACCACCAATGTCTATCTTTTTAAAATAGAAATTGGTCATCCGCATCCAGTGGTCCATTTTAGCAAAATCCTATATATATATATATATATATATTTATTTTATTATTATTATGGTGGTGGAATAGTATGAGTTCAACATAAGATCGGTTAATTTATATTCTATACCTCTTTAATTAATTTAATATATATGTACATATGTATATATGTTTTTGCATATGTTACTCGCTATAAAAAAAGGAAAAAAAAATTATCTACAAATATATATATATATATATATATATAATCTCTCTAAAATGAGAATTTTTTTTTTTTTTGTGAATATCTAAAATGTTTTCCATATTTCAAACTACATGGATTCCATATGTATATAGTATTAGGATTTGAACGAAACTCCAAATTAAGAGGCCAATTAACAGCGTACCTTAGTGATAATTTTCTGTTTGTGAAAGTGAACAGTATACTCAAGGTCTCTATATGATAATAAGGTTTTTTCAAATCGGGGCAAATTCATTTAGCTCTCTTCTTTTTTCAATATATAATTACACTTGAATTTCATATTTTTGAAAAATTATCATTAACTATATGTATTAGAATCGAGTAATCTATTTGTTAGTTCTTGCAAGTTAATATTAACAATTAAAGGTTAAAAGGAAGTATTTTATGATTGAATAATATTGTAAAAAAATATAATTTTAGCTTTTAATAGATATAGTAACTACAAAAAAGGGTTCATAATACTTTTCTAAAAGTGTAGTCTAAATAAATAAAACCTTGATAAATAAATGTTTGATAAATGTAACATTCGTCCCAAAGTACAACGGAAATTTTCCAACTTTGATCAAGGTTGACCGTTGACTGTCAACCGAAAGGGTCAAAAGTTGACTTTTTGACTCAGATGGAATTCTAGATTGACTGAGGTACCGTTATGAAGTACACATTGGTATGCGTTTGTAAACTAGTAGCACGTTAAAAACGGAGTTACGGTTTGAAAGTTGTGAGCAAAATAAATTGAGATCCAAACTGTCCAATGGCTGCCAGAGTTGACTTTTTGTTCATGTAAAGTTGAGCTTTGACTCATGCATGGTTGTGAAGTACTCATCGATACAAGTCCGTAAACTAGTGGCATGTCCAATTTAGAGATGTGGTTTGAAAGTTATGGACCTGTATAGTTTTTCAAATACAATATTATTTTAATATTATTTTTAAATATGTGAACGGTGTGCCACGTGTGACTTAATAAAAGGTGCCATGTATCACAACGGTGAGATGCCACATGTCAGCTATGGTTAAATACCATATTATTTTATTATTATTTTATACAACAATATTATTTTAATATTATATAATTATTTTATTTTATTTCTTTTTATTTCTTTTTCTTTTTTCTTTTTTTTTCTTTTCTCTTCTCCCCACGTGGAAAAAAAAAAAGGGAAAAGGGGAAAAACATGGGGGGGGGGGGGGGGGGGGGGCACGATTTCTTCTTCTTTTTCTTCCTCCACCCCCCCCGCGACGAGTCCACCTTCCTCCTCCTTCATCTCCGGCCGATTGACCACTATGCGGATGGTAGCAAGCCACATGCGCTGGACAGACCGACGACCCATAATGGCACGACCTCAGCCACTCAATCTCCGGCCTGTGGAGTGGCTAACGTGCCAGGATCGGCACGTAACGCGGGCAGTCGGCTTCCTCCCCGTCGACTGGTTTTCTGGCCACTAGCAACCGTGCAACCAGTCCATTCCCATCAATTTAAACCCCTTGAGTCCGTTTCCAAGCTCAAATTGGCTCAAACCTCACTCGTTTGTGGGATATTGTGGAGTTCAAAACCGGCCGTGACTCCCCGATGGGATTCCGGCCATCTCCGGCGGTGGTGGGGCAAATTGAAGGTATATTCTTGATGTCCTCGTTATAAGCTTCGATTTGGTACCTTATTTGTGAATTGTGATCGAGTATTTTGAAAGATGCCATTTTTGGATAAAATAATATTATTTTAATGTGGTAATCTGAAAAATATATGTGTGATGTTTAAATAATTGTTATTTATATTGATGATGTCCAATTGTGTTGAATTACATAAATATGGGTTGAATTAATGTTTTCTTCAGTTTGGAAAGCTGTAGATTTTAAACTGCTGTTAAATTATTGTTAACTTTACTAGTAAGTTACTGTGAAGTTATGACAACTAATAAAATGTATCTTTATATGCTTAATTATTTGTGGAATTGTATGTGGTTCTACTGACATTTAGTATGAATTAATTTGAAAGTTTACGGAATTGATTATATTGAATTATTGTGGAAGAGACTAATTTTATGAAATTATGATTTAAATTTTATTATGTTTATTGATGCTAAATGGAAATTTGGTTTATTAAGGAATTCTTGATTTTTATTATTATGATTTAATTGTATTCATTACGTATGAGCAAGGTGTTTTTATTTAATTAAGTGTACTTGGATTTTAATATTATTTTTGGGCATGATTTGGCTTTAAATATTTCGAGGAAAATATTGGTTAAGTTTGGTGGTTTCAAATTATATAATTATGCCCTTGGAATATTATTTAATTGATTTTATGATTTGGGAAAAAATTATTTGTATAATTGTATTGATGGATTTTGTGATGTGAGAAAAATTATATATATTATCGGTGGACTTATGCTGAAAATATTAAGGAAAAATGTGGGAATGTGAATTTGAAAAATTGTATAATTTCCACGGTAAATTTTGGAAAAATTGCGTATTTTAATAATAAATATGGTTATTTATTTTAGATGCACTCATACACGTACCAGTGTTCTGTACTGTATATGTGATTATGATAAGCGCGCAAGTTGTAATGTCTCCCGTGAGTTGCCATCGGACCGAGGGTAGGCAAGTTTAATATCGGCCATAAGCCGCCCCCATCCATGGCCGGGATGACGGTTTAAGCAGCGGCGTTGTCGGGACGCCGAAGCGACCGTATGCAAGTTTCTCTCTTTAACCTTCCGTCAGTCGATGCTCGAAACGTTGGATACTTTCGGACACCACTGGTATATAGTATGGTGCATCAAGTATATATATATATATATGTGTGTGTGTGTGTGTGTGTGTGTTCGTACATATATTTATATGTTATAGTATTTGATATTATACTGTATATACTGCACCATACGGAGGCGGCGAACAAAGGTGGTCCTTGTAGAGCTAGCCTCATAACCATGTTACCTACAAGTCTAGGGGATCAGACGGCCAATATAGGTAACCACCCTGGTTTGTATTGGTAGCAAGGTGCCGGCGACAGCTGGAATCATGGATCACGTAGCATGTCAGAAGGTATCGTACGTATCTCCATTATGAGCGTGCATATTTCATTTTATGCTATGGATTTTAAGATATAATTTTATGTATTTATGTTATTTTATCTATTTGTGATTTAATTTCCTTACTAATATTCTTAATCGATGTTATTATATCCTTATTACTATTAATGGTATTTGACTGTTTATTTAATCATTATTGTCATTGTTATCGGGATTATTATTATTATTTATAATGATTATTTTTATTGTAATTCCAATTTCTATTATTATCATTATTACGATTATAGTTGATATTATTGTTATTATCAATGGTATTTATTAATAAAACTATTATCAAGTATCATCGTTGTTGCTATTCTCAGTTATTGAGATTTTAGGAAATAATATTGATTATTATTTTTATTAACCTTATTATGAGATCTTTAATTTTAATTTTGTTATTGTTTGTATTATTATTACTACCATATGGTACCTTCGGATAAGTATCATAGCCTACGGGCAAGAAAGATAGCCATCAGACAAGTATAATAGTCCTCGGACAAGTGGTAGCCTCTGGGCATGTGAGATAGCCTTCAGGCAAGTTGCATTACTACATGTATGGGAATATAATAGCCCTCAGGCAAGTTACCTCAATACCATCATCGTTAAAACGTTTGTTATTGTTTTTTTTTTATTGTTAATGTGATGTAGTTTACCTTTCTTTCTATGTTACGCATTAACGTATTTGTAAAACGATATTTAAAGTGTATTTGACATGTGCAGCATTCAGTGGGTGGTGTGAGCGGACGAGAATCTGTGATGGTATATTTTAATTGGTTATTTACTAAATTAATTCCATTATAAGCCTTTTTATATAGTTTGTTATCGAAGTGCTACCATTTGTGGAACTTAAATTGTAGTAATGTGTGAGGAATAAGATGGTGTATATAGAAGTGTATTTTCAGTGCAGGAAAATTATGGTAAGTCCAACCCTTAGAGGAGGTTCTGCCAGATTTTCCATTAGAGAGTCCGGTAGGATTTTCCTGGAATCAGGGTTTGTCTAGAATTCCGGTGAGGAATTTTGGATAGTCCTGACATAAATGAATAATTTTATTAAATAAATAAAATTATTTAGTACCAATTTGGAATAGTATATTAAATAAATAAATTTATTAAATGTATAAGATAATAAATTTTTTTAAATTTTTTTAAGATCCATTGAATATATAAATGTATAATTGATTAACTTATAACAAAATAAATAATATATATAAACATTTACCATATATAATAAGAAAGTTTTACTTAGTATTTTTATTTTTTATATCAGTAGACTTTGTTGTATGGTGAAATTGTCTATTAATTTTTTTTTTTTATTTGTTGATTGCGTTGTGATCAATCTCATGATTATAGAAATGATCAAGCCTTATTGGTTTTTTCCTTTATTAACATATATTAGAAAGTTTTTAAAATTGATTCTAAAAAATAGTATAAAATTTTTTAAATTAATAAATATTTAGATAAATCAATAAATTATTTATTTATCAATAAATGAATATGAATGATTCTTTTATACTATTATGGATAATTATTTATAGAGGTTTTACTATAATTAGAATAAAATAGGATAAAATTGAAAGGATATGATTGATATTTCCTTTTTAAAACATTGTTTAATTGAGCATGTGCATGTTTGTATGGAGGTTTACAAATTATTAGAGAATATCATGTATGTATGCATTCATGGAGAGCACTTATGATACATGTATATATACAGGAAAATAATGCGAAATTGAAACAATATATTTTTTGATGTTTGATATATATATATATATATATATATATATTTGGACAGAAAAACAAGATTCCATGGTGACTAATTTGTTTACACAATGGATCAAATTAAAGTTTCCCCAGTTAGTACTCCTTCCGTTTGGAGAGGCAAGATTCAGCATTGAGACATCCTTGGGGAAATCTCCAGCACTTTGCTATCATCAGATTGATGTTTTCCAATCTGATCGGATTGTCCAACCACAAAATTATTATCTGCCCTTTTGCCCCACAGTACAAAATACAGTCCCGCAACGATGAGAAACGCTCCAATTAGGCTGCATTTATCACCCATTATATTAAGAAAAATCTATTATTAGCCCAATTATTAATAAAATATGTATTCAGATATATAATTAATTAGCAGACATCTAAATTACTTATAATAATATAAATTATGTAATCATCTTCAGCACACCTCCCGAAATGAAGTCTCTCTGCAAAAGCAATTGCTGAAAATATTCCCACGAAAATTAGTAGTAGTGGACTAAACATTGCAGCAAAAACAGGTCCCTTGTTACTAATGCACCATGTTTGCAGGTAATATACTAAAGCTGAGAGCACGACTCCCTGTAATCAAGTAACCGAACCACATGCATCAGATTATGAACCACTGCAAATTTCTTTTATTTGATTAATTCGATTGCTTCAAACAAATGTAACTTATTATATATATATATATATGGACAAAAAACAAGAATGTCAGAACACATGGTCCACGAATAGAAAATACTACTCACGCTGTAAACTATGGTTAAAAGATTGACATCCCATTCCAGCTTCCATGAAGTGGGTTTTCTATCAAAAAACAGGGCAAGTAAACATGACTGCAGTGCGGCGAAGAAGCAGATCATTGTAGTCAATGATAGTCGAGCCGGGTACACTTTCGTGACTACGGCCTGTTAAATGTTAATTATTATAAGCCAGTAGTTTTCTGAGAATTAATTAAATAACATTAATGCATGAATTAATGCGTTTTTATGTGCATACATTGAAAAACAAAAAAATTAATTAATTTAATATTAATCACCTGGAGAATTAACCATCCACTCCATGCAATGTGGCTAATGAGAATAAGAGCTGAGCCTTTGATCCAGTTTTGTTTACTATGCTTAAAATCACCTACAGATCCAGCATGGATGTTTATGAGTGGCTTTTCTACAAAACCTTTCAAAAGGTGTCCTCCTTTCCAGAACGTAAAAACAAGAGACCCACAGATGCAAATTACTGTGCCCAACACCTTTGCTTGACTTCTCATGCTTGCAATCTTCACTTTCTCCATCCTTCAAATTACAACAAAATTACCAAATATATTTAATCAAATATTTATTCTTTTTCTGATGATTAATTATGAGCAGGGCTTAATTTTCTGAATTGATGAGTTGTAGTCATGACGTGAAAGAGTAAGAAATGAACAGAACTTCCAAAATCCAATCGGACAAATGAAGAGGGAATAAGTCCTGTTCTTTTGAGTTGTTAACAACCCTAATATTCTCATATTCCTATAAATGACAGGAAAAGAAAAAGTAAAAAAAAAAAAAAAAAAAAAAAAAAAAAAAAAATTTCAATGTACGTTTCAAAAGCCACCATTTCATTTTTTTATGACGATTTTGTAAAACGAACTTCATAATAACCATCGATATTTTCAAAATTAACAAAGGATTTAATCACTCTATTTCTCTTTCTCGACGATACAAAGACAATTGCATATATTAATTAAGCAATAGAAGATGTTAGCTTGAAATATACGGTACCGAAGAAGAAGCGCAATGATAAATGTCAAACTTGGGGAAACATTGCTTAAGGCACTTGCAACAGTTGGAGAAGTATATGCTAAACCAGCATAGTACACATTCAGATGGATTGTAGTCCCAAGTGATGAAAGCACAAAAATCTTTGTAATTATTGAAAATGAGAGTGAAGGCCGCTGCTTCCTGCATGCATTTAGCAAATACTCATTCTAAGTTAATAATATTATTAGAATTAAATCCAAAACCCCCAAAAAAAAAAAAAGAAGTGTCTCTGATCAAGATAGAGAGACAGAATTAATCAGAGCTCTTTTTCAGGGCGAGAGTAGGTCGCTTACCTTTCAAGGACATAAGCAAAGGGTCCTAGCAAAAGCATGGCAATCAGATGCCTATATACCACAAAAACAAGTTGACTGAGTCCCTTGTCAAGCGAAATTTTGATGAGAATGTTTGATCCACCATATGCTAATTGAACCACTACCATTGCTATGTAAAAGGTGTATTCTTTCATGGTTGGTTATATATGCAGAGAATTAATGTACTCTTGCTTCAATTATTTATAGCAGTTTTACTGGAATTCGGATCAACCTCAGCCACTTATTTCTAGGAATATTTTTTAATATTTATGCGAAGGAATATTTATTTGGTTCGATATTGGTGGGAAGGCTGATATCAACTCATGATGGTTCAAATCAAATGGAATTTACAGTCACCCCCAATATATATATGCGCTAAAGCCTAAAGAAGTGTCGAATTTGAATGGAAGTGAACTAATTTTCGTGTCAAGTAGATTCTTATTATTGCAATTGTAATAATTATAAGTGTGACTTTATGAATGCAATTATGCATATCATTTTTCATATGGTTTATTATAATGCTGCATTGTTTGAAAAAAAACAAAAAAAAAAAAAAGAAAAAAAAAAGAAAAAAAAGAAAGAAAAAAGAAATACAATGTAGCACAAGTCTTGTTTGGGTTTGGATTGTACTATTTCACCTAAAGAGAGCCTGTCTAATCTCCTGGACCAGGCTGCGTTCACCAGCATGGGCAGAGTTACTCGGCCCAATTACTTGAGTACACATACTTGATCCCGCTTCTAACTTCTTCTATCCCAAATAAAATGGACTTTAATACACAGAAACATTGGACAAATGCAAAACAATCTATCAGGATTTAAATAAATCATCCAAATCTTTAATGATAATTAAAATTATTTTTATACATTTGATAAAATTAAATTATCTTTAAAATTTTTATTTTTCTTTTTGTAAAAATTAATTTAAAAAGTTTGACTTTTTTATTTTTAATTAAATTTTATTTAAACTATGCGATAAATTTTTTTTTTAAAAAAAAAAAACCATAATTTTAATCACATAAGATTTTTTAAATAAGTCATATATTTTACGAATATATTTAGTTAAATATATTTGAAAAATTATAATATATTTAGTTAAATATATGTGACAAATTATGATATATTTTAATACATTAACTTAAATTTATTTGACATATTATCACTTAGTTTTAAAAGGTTTTATCACAATCGTTACATAATTTTTTTTTCACAGAAAAACTATCACAGTTTAAATAAAATTAGTTAAAAGTTCGTATTAATAAAATTGTGAAGTCTTCAAATTAATTTTTACAAAATCATCAAAAAAACATTTAATTTTTGTGCATAAAGAAAAAAAAAACATGTAAAGGTAATTTAATTTTACTAAGAATATAATGGTAATTAAAATTGTCAACTAGTGGATGGATGATTTATTGGAAGTATTTATCTCAAATCTCAAGAGGTGTAAATGATATATTCCCTTAATATATTTTATGAACTAAAATCTTTACAAGTTTACATTATCCAATAAATTAATCTTATCTTTTTATTTCTAATGTCGTATGTTCAATTCACCTTTTTTTTTTTTTTCAATATGGATATACCTAATAACTAAGTGTTAATTGCAGAAAATGGCCAAAACAAATATTGAAGTTTATTATTTTTACGCTGCTGTAGGACCACTACTTAATGTCCACTTGCCATATGAGGTAAGATGTTTTTGTCTTTTTCTAAAATGTACATGTATTTGCATTCTCTTTTCCTTGAGAGTTAATACTAATTTCATATGATCGCTGCACATAGACAGCAGAGATAGAGATAGAGAGAGCTTTATGAATGATATTTGTTGTATTAGTGGAAAATGGACAAGTCATCCAACTTAGCTTTTTCTAATGGTTCAATTATCGCTCTCTGTATAACACAAGGTAAGCTACGACTAGTTAATAAAAAAAAATTGTTTATCTGGCTAGTTCAAATTTTCACATATCTAAATTTAAGATTAAATTTTTCTACACAAAAGAAAACAAAAAGGAGGGAAGATTCATTAAAGATTTGTGTGTGTGTGTGGGTGTTTTCTTTTGATATTGAAAGTAATGGGAATTTGAATCCTTTTTTCTTTTCTTTTTTTTTTATCAGATTACAATAATTTACAATCTAAAAAAGAGAAAAATATATTTCAGATCTATAACATCATCATAATATGAGTATGAGGGATACTTAAGAAAACAATAGTTTTGAGCCTTGAAATGTACTGAGGTAATTAGATTCCCATTATACTATAAATATAATAATTAATCAATGTATATTTCATAGACATGGGCATTGCAAGGAAGAGACAATGACAACGCAGTAATGTGACATTATTAATAACAGTCCAGTAACAAAATTTATTGTTTTATGTTGTGCATTTCTTCATAAATATAGACCGGAGTTTATCTACGTTAGGCTTGTACACGGGTCAGCCGGATCGGTCGGGTTAGACGAAAAATAATAATCGATCCCATCAAGTCGAGTTGATCGGATTTCCATCCGATTCAACCCATAGTTTATAACAACACAACCCAATCCAACCTAATAATTATCGGATTGGGTTGGATTGGATGATTGGATTGGACCTCAACTTGGACCTGCAACAAAATTAGGCTTTCGCTTTTGTATCTGGATATTTGGTCCAAACTCCAAACCACTCAAATTTGAAAGCCTGAATAATCCAATTTTGCTTTTTTTCTTTTTCTTTTTTTTTTTCCCTTGGTTTTGTTTTGTGTTTATCTGAAAAAATTCCTACAAATTAAAAAACAAGTATCAGAGGGGAAAAAAATAAAAAAAGCTTTTTGGTTAGAAAACCATCACAAACAGAAATCTGTGCAGCACCATCACAAACAGCACAGGCCGAAATTCCTTGATTCCAGAATTCACCTTCTCCTTCATTGAAGCCGGGGAAGGAAAGTTGCTTGGCAACCGCACTAGTAGCAATGACGACGGAATCGACAAGGAAGGTTTTAGAATCGATGAAGACCTTGAAAGGAGAGCCCGAGAAATCGATGTGCAAAACGGTTTCAATGAAAATCTAAGTGCCGAATCGGAAAGATTGGTTATGGAACGGGTCTGTGATTTCGATGCCGAGGATTCCTTCGAGAAAACCAGGGAAGTTCTTGACATTGAAAGTGGTGTTGAGCTGGCCGCCAGGAGCGATGTCGTTGGCCATCCATCCTTCAAAGAGGATTGGTTTAAGCTCGGCAAACTGCATAAATAGTGGCGGTGTGGGCTGCTGGACAACTTTTGATGATGCAGACCTTGGTCTTTAGGGTTTGGAGGTCGGCCATGGAGTTAGCAATGAGACAGAGTGAGAGAATCAAAACGGAAAGCAAAAGAAGGAGCATCAATTCGTAAGTAAGCCCACCATTTCAAAGCCCAATGTTAAACTTTTGCTTCTTTTTTGCTTTTTCATTTGGGGAATTTGGCCTAATACCCTCTTAAGAAAGGCCATGACGATATATAACCTTGCATTGGTGAACTTTTTTATTTTGCCCCTTAATATCAATTACACCCTTAAAAAAAATTTAAAAGACCTGGATGTCCTTTATTTTAGATCTAATACAAGGAAACCTTTTGTGGCTCCCCCGATTCGGCTTCTGGATTCTCATCCAAAACCAATGCTGAGATTAGAAAGAAAACCAAATCCAAAGACAACAAGTTTGAGTTCGATGAAAGCAATGCTCAAATTTTTAGGTTAATGCTCGACGATGCCCATCTTCAATCTCGCCTTTATTTCTATGAGTATCGAAATACTTTTACCTTCTCTCTTGTGGTTATTTCTTCTTTGCTACTTCAGAAACATTTGAATGGTGGATCGGAAGAATCTGGGTCTTTAGCAAATGGCGGTTTTGTTTCGATTCTACTAGGATTTGTTGGTGTTTTTAAGTTTTTGACGTTGCTCACCAAGGTTTCTTTTCAAAAATCTGCATCGAGGAGGTTGGAGAAGCAATTGAATGTTCTCTTTGGGGCTTTGGGAGCCATAGCTAGGAATATGGTTTGCTTCCTAATTGGTCCTTTGGTTCTAGATTTCAATTTTGGTCCACTTAATGGTTTTGGTAGATCTTCAATTGCTGTTTTAATGGCGAGCAATGTCCTTTGGTTCTAGATTATCGTATGGCCTTCGGTAATTACCGATAAAACCTACGGTAATCAATTTGTAGTTGCTAGAAAAATTACCGTAGGTTTCATCGATAATTACCGAAACTCCTATGGTTATCACATTTTACCAATTTTTTGGCGCCCACAAGTCCCCTAATGTGTGTTAAATGCAAAAACATGTAAAATGTACATTCTTCAATGATGCTAAGGAGAAAAAATCCCAAAAGTTTTGAAAAAGTTCTTAAATTAGCACAAAAATTTGATTACTGTAGGGCCTTCAGTAATTACCGATGAAACCTACGGTAATCAATTTATACTTGCTGGAAAAATAACTAATTGTTTTATCGGTAATTATCGAAACCCTTGTGGTAATCACATTTTAACAATTTTTTGGCCCCCACAAGTCCCATAATGTGTGTTAAATGCAAAAACATGCAAAATATACATTCTTCAATGATCCTAAAGAGAAAAAACCCCAAAAGTTTTGAAAAAGTTCTCCAATTGGCACAAAAATTTGATTACCATAGGGTCTTCGGTAATTACCGATGAAACCTACGGTAATCAATTTATACTTGCTGGAAAAATTACCGAAGGTTTCATCAGTAATTATCAAAAGCTCTAGGTAATCAAATTTTTATGCCAATTTGAGAACTTTTTCAGAACTTTTAGGGTTTTTTCTCCTTAGAATCATTGAAAAATGTATAGTTTGCATTTTTTTGCATTTAACACACATTAGGGGACTTGTGGGTGGCAAAAAATTGGTAAAATGTGATTACCACAGGGGTTTCGGTAATTACCGATGAAATCTTCGGTAAGTTTTCCAGCAAGTATAAATTGATTGTCATAAGTTTCATCGATAATTACCAAAAGCCCTATGGTAATCAAATTTTTATGCCAATTTGAGAACTTTTTCAGAACTTTTGGGGTTTTTTCTCCTTAAGATCATTGAAGAATATATATTTTGCATGTTTTTGTATTTAACACACATTAGGGGACTTGTGGGGGCTAAAAAATTGATAAAATGTGATTACCACAGGGGTTTCGGTAATTACCGATGAAACCTATGGCAATCAAATATTTTTACCAATTTGAGAACTTTTTTCGAATTTTTGGGGTTTTTTCTATTTAGAGTCATTGATGAATGTATGGGGTTTTTTCTGGTTATGTTTTTTTATTTTATTTTATTTTATTTTTATAATTTTGTTAACAGGCGATGTACAATGAAGATTGTGCGTTGCCTGTTCTCCTTTTTTTTTTTTCTTGTTTTAATTAATCTAATTTTATTTCAACTACAAATAACTAGTGAAAATATCAAAGCAACATAACTGAGCTATTTTTTTTTTTTTTAAGATTTTGGTAACAGGCGACACACAATGAAGATTGTGCATCACCTGTTTTTCTTTTTTTATTATTATTTTTTTTGTTCTTTTACTCAATCTAATTTTATTTCAATTACAAATAACTAGTGAAAATATCAGAGCAACATAACTGAGTTGTTTTTTTTTTTTTTTAAAGATATTGGTAACAGGGGATGCACAATGAAGATTGTGTGTCGCCTGTTCGCCTTTTTTTTTTTTTTAATCAATCTAATTTTATTTTAACTACAAATAACAAGTGAAAATATTAAAGCAACATAACTGAGCTTTTTTTTTTTTTTTAAGATTTTGGTAGCCCACAAGTCCTCTAATGTATGTTAAATGCAACAACATGCAAAATATACATTTTTCAATGATCCTAAAGAGAAAAAATCCCAAACGTTCTGAAAAAGTTCTCAAATTGGCACAAAAATTTGGTTACCATAGAGCCTTCGGTAATTACCGATGAAACCTATGGTAATCGATTTATACTTGATGAAAAAATTACCGAAGGTTTTATCGATAATTACCAAAGGGCCAATTTGAGAATTTTTTCCGAATTTTTGGGGTTTTTTCTCCTTAGGATCATTAAAGAATGTATATTTTGCATGTTGTTGCATTTAACACACATTAGGGGACTTGTGGGGGCCACAAAGGTGTCGAATGTGATTACCATAGGGGTTTTGGTAATTACCGATAATTTCTACGGTAATTTTTCCAGCAAGTATAAATTGATTCCTGTAAGTTTCATTGGTAATTACCGAAGGCCCTACGGTAATCAAATTTTTTTACCAATTTGAGAACTTTTTCAGAATTTTTGGGATTTTTTCTCCTTAAAATCATTGAAGAATGTATATTTTGCATGTTGTTGCATTTAACACACATTAGGGGACTTGTGGGGGCCAAAAAATTGGTAAAATGTGATTACCACAGAGGTTTTGGTAATTACCGATGAAACTTACGGTAATCAAATATTTTTGCCAATTTGAGAACTTTTTTCGAACTTTTGGGATTTTTTTTGTTTAAGGTCACTGATATTTTATCAACACAATATGGCAGATGAATTTTCCAACAAAACAACACATAAAACCAACGTCTATTATGCCAAAACACATGTTACACGGTTGAGCTACTAATTGCATTCTTTACTACATTGCATAACACACGCATACCACATAACATGCCCCCATTGTCTTAATATAGCGTAGACCAATTTATGGTCCTTCAGTTGAATGGTGTTGTTGGTTGGTAGTGTTATCAAGAGGTACGGCAGCCGAGCATGATCGGATGCTGTAACCAATCTGTTTGCACCTCTCGCATCTATATTGATGACGCTTCTTTCCTTGAGATTGAATCCTCTTCTTTCTTGGTCTTCTTGACTGTTTGCCAATCTTAAGTGGAAGTACAAGCTATGACATCATCTGGAGCATGCCACTGACATTTATCTCCAAGTGGATATATGGTTTCTGAATATACGTCAAGGAGTGAGTCAACTGAGTAATGTGCCGACCAAAGGATATATGGAGAAATATGTCGATGCTTACATGCTGCAATTGCATGGACACAAGGAAAGCCAGGTTTCTCTATATAGCATGTGCATTATCTATTAAATTTAAATGAATAATATGCTTTAGTGACTACCAAATAAGGGTGCTTACGAAATGAATGATGCAATCTAGAAAAAAATCAACTCTAATAAATTGAAAAGTGTGCAAAGACTTTCAGACAGAAATTTTACCAACCTAATCAAGTACACTCCTCATTCCCAACACTATGATAAAGAAAGGTTGTAAAAATGTCCCCAAAGAAAAAAGATTGTATCCATGTTCCCAAAGAAAAGTTTATCCAAAAGGGTTAGACAACATAAAAGAAAAGCTTTTTAGGTAAACAAATCAAACACCGATAACATACAAAACTACATTGTAATAATTTAGAGAAGGTCATATAAAAGAATAAAGCAAAAGGTCATCAAGTTATTTTCTCTCATGGACATAATAAAATCCATTTCCTCCAAATCATAGTTAACATAAGAGAGTTGCATTAGGAGGATAAAATGCTTTAAATTAAAAAAAAAAAAAAAAGTAAACAACCAAGATATAGTAGTGTATTTAGACTTTGAATATATAAAACAACTTACATAATATATTAAACAATATGTGAACAAAACTATGATCGATGCATATTAGATGTGAGTCTACATAAATATGAATTTTGGGGACAAAGATATTGCACGCGTGATATGCATTATGAGCTAATTCACTTAGAATTTTGCTTTAGCTAGTTGATGGAGAATATGTCAATGTCACCATTCATATGACCTTGTAATGCAAATAAACAAAATAAAACTTCAAGTTAAATAGAATATACAATTAAAAAAACCAAACAAAATATACAATTCTTCCAAAACTTCAATTTCTATTCTCCACAATTCAATCTTCAATCTCCATACTTCTAGCATACAAAAAAACACATAACAAATAATTCTTCCAGCATACAAAGTCCACATTCCTCAGCATAAAAAATTCACATTCTTCCATACTTCATCAAAAATAAAGACAAAAAATTAGAGAGAAAAATTTAGGCTATGTACCTTTGAAAATTTATAGCACTGCCCAAATTTAGTCAATCCTTCAATTAACTGGTTTTTCCTTTATTTATATGTGAGCTTCTTTAAGTTGAACCTGTCAAACAAAGAAAGAGAGCAACTATCGTCAGATTCTTTGTTTATAAAAGGAAAAACAAACAAAGAAAGGCATTCATGTAACCAAGTAACTAACTTTTTTTTTTTCTAACGTTATATGATCAAACCTAGCTACAAAGCGAAACTAAAGGTAGTTTAATCTCAAATTAAAACAAAACAGAATAGTTATAATATACATAGTATATATAACCAAAATTGTATATTATTAGTATAACTCAGCATTTAGCATATATAACCAAATTCTCTCTAACATGCTCGTTATCTACATGTTAAGTTATACACAAAATGCATTTATTAAAGACATTGTATAATTGCAAGTTCACAGATATTGGCACAAAAAAGTAAGTTGGAGCTCATTGTTTCTATACCAAAGAAAGAAGAATAAAATGAGGGGGATTAGACCCCCATAATCATTCATCACACCATCAACACATGTAACAAATCTAATATTGATGTTGAACTTCACCGGTAACAAAAAAACATGCATGACATTCTTCAATGGCCTTCCATGCCCATGTTCAATAAGAATTCGACTTTCAAAGGAGACAATTCCATTTCTTTGATCAAGAAACACATACTGTCTCCTATCTATACATACATATATATATATATACATGACAGATAAAAATAAGAATATCTAGGATCTGATTGTAAGGCATTTGAAGGTAAGCCTTTTAAGTAGTAATTTTAGTAAAAAGTTCTCTACTTGTCGTATATATTCTGCTAGCATCTAAATAACAGTAAATTTCCAAGCACATTAAAGATAGATACACAACTAATAAAACATGGTTAATGAGATTATGATTAAAACATGGTCAAAGAGATTATGATAAGATAATATTAGAATGAGTATCCATTATTGGCATAGAACATAATCAGATTGTACAATAGAGTTAATATATACATATATGCCTATCTACTTCAAGTGTGTGTATAGATATATATATATGCATATGATATGGTAATCTAATGTAAGAAAATGTAAAGTTGAACCAACTCACACGTATAGAATAAAAACAAGGTAATATGTACATGTTTTGTTTTGACAAGGTTTGAGAGGGGAAAAATAAAATAAAATCATAGCTTGTCCTAGCCAGACATAACAGTATATTTTAGCTGAGAGATGAACCTCTTTATGGAAAGCAAGATGCATTGAACAAGCAACAATTGTAATGTAAACACATTTACTCCTACATATATCTATATATTAATATTTAAAAGATATGTATGGATATGGAGTGAGAAAGTTTGACCATACAAGAGTCTCTCATGTCCCATATGCATCTGGTGAGGTTTAAATCCTACACATATCTATATATTATTCTTTCCACAAAAAGAGAACAAAGATCGATCTAGAAAACTTTGACAATGCAGCTACATGGTAGCTTAACAATCACAAGTAATTTTGATTCACTAGTTCACAGTTGATCAAGATATTGGCGAATACCATATACGATCAAGAAAAGAGTATCATTATCACATGAAAACCATGAAAGCCAGTTGCCAAGAAAAAGGTAGAACCATAAATACTATCCGAAACAGTGAAGGGTGCTTGATAATACTCCATTCCTTGAAAGCCAATGAATACTAGAGCCAGTGAAACGGTAGCTACGAAACACCCCAAAAGGGAATTTTGCTCTACTTCCCTCAAGCTTCACTTTACACCACACCGACTCCCCTTTCATCATAAGACGTGGAATAAGACCAGGGGGGAATCTCCATGGGACTCCAAAATTGCATCTATATGGTACAACGAGGATGAGTTTTATCTCGAACAGAAAATCTATGAACTTTATTGTTAAGCTCGATCCAACTGTGCCCAGGATCCTTTTTCACTTCTAAGTCTCTCAGTCTCTTCCTCTCTTCCATCTTCTCACTCCACTTCCAACATATATATTTGGCAAAATTAAATATGCAGGTATTTGCTTAGGATTTAAACTAAATATCTTCTCTGCTAGACAACATTATACAATGTTAAGACATTCAAACACAAGACCAGATAACATTCAATAATTGTCAACCTCACAAAAATTTAAACTTTAAGAAAACATATACGTTTTAGCAAGAATGAAATAGTAAATGGGATGCTTGTTGTTTATTTTTATCATTTCTCTGTTCACTATCATTATTATGGTTCTTTCAGTCTTTGCTCACAAAAAGAAAGAAAAAAAAAAAAAAAAAGGAAGAAGAGGGGGGGGGGGGGGGAATGACCTAAAATGGGGTCTGCAATCAAAAAATGAAATAGCAATAAAAGATTGAAACAAATATCTTAAAGTCTTGAGAAAATGTTCGACCAATAAGTGATGAGTTTCGAATTTTTGATCAAAAAAGTGCAAGGAGGTGTACCATAAACGTTTATAGTGTCCTGGGGTGGTTCCTTATCAGATCTCTTCACTATGAGATTAGCACAGATGATAGCATGAATTATCTTGTGCAATTCTTCAAGGTTATTTGCCTTAATTCTCTTTCTATGTACTCGACAAAGGATTTCACCAAAAAAAAAAAAAAAAGAAGAGAAACCTAGTAAGAACTTCAAATATGATTTTGACAGATGCATACAAACAAACAATAGATGGATTTGAAAAGAGAAATAGAGAAATGATTACCAAAAGAAGAATTAAAAATAGAGGAGGATTACTAGGAGAAGGATCAAAGTTTGTGATAAATGAAAAATGAAGAACATGAACAAACTTAACAAATAATCTCTAATAAACCTAACCCTTGAACTAAAACCCAAAAATTTGAACACGATAAACTTACCAATGATTGAGAGAGAGAGAGAGAGAGACGGGATCGCACCCAAAGAGAAAGAGAGAGAGAAGAGATCTTAGACTGTTTTGTCTTCCTATTTTCTTCATAGTTCGTTTTGGTTCAAGGGAAAAATGGACCATTTTCCTTCTATTTTTCTTTTGATATTTGAAACGGATACTTTAGGAATATTGAAAAATGAGGGGGCAATAGAAAAAGATTGAGAATCAAGTGGGTAAATTTCCTTAAGGGTCTTCCAATAGGGGTATTGGACCAAATTCCCCTTTTCATTTTTCCCTAGTTTTGTTTGTGTCCGTGACATCAAGTCAGTAAGTACTGACATGTGAGATACTTCTTTTTTGGAAGCCCATGACAAAAGCAGCCCATCAAAATGCACGGGTCGGGTTGGATTGTATCGGGTTTTAAATTGTAACCTGAAACTCGATCCGATGAACTAAGGTTGAAAAAAACCAACCCGCAACCTGCCAAAGTTACATTGGTTTCTTTTATTATTGAATTGGGTTGGGTCAACGGGTTTTTTGAACAGGCCTAATCTACGTTGTGGATGTATATGTCATGGGCAAAGCAAGGGAGAGACGCTTTTGTCTTTGTTCACCTGTTATATTAAAGATCTCATTTAATTGACCTTTCCAATAATTATTTTTCTACCCTTTTCAAGAGGAGGAAAAATAAAATGACAAATATTCATAAAATAAATAAAATAAAAAAATGACAAATAGTTTAGAGCTTTCATGGAGTTGTCCTTTTTAAGGCTGTAGACTAATACTCACTTTTTCTTTTTTTTTCCCATTAAAACCAAGTGAGTTTAATTAATTAGACAGTGCGAAAACCAACTTCATTGTTGGCCCATCATCGTTAATCTTTTCTTGGTGGAAAGGCTTATTGAGTAAATCAAACTCGAGACCAGTTTACTCATTGCAAGGGAAATCTGTATTTTGTTATATTATTCAAACAATTTCTTCATTGAAGATTTCTATTTCAGTCCGTGAGGGGACATTTTAGAGACAATGTTCATACTTGATATCTAGTTGGCTTTATTCCATCGAGATTGAAAGCTGAAGTTTTTGGAATTCGCATATGCTGATATTATATATATATATATATATAGTTTTGATCTGTTAGGATAAACAAGAGTCCATGATAAATAATTTTGTTTACGCATTGGATCATATTATAGTTTCTCTAGCTAGCTAGTAGTTAATCATGACACCATGTGAAAATCTCCAGCACTATGTCACGGGCCTAGCTTTTCCAACACTCCCGTGCGGCACTTAGCACCTCCCTTGCTAAGTAAGCCTTGCTCACAAGCTATGAAAATGCGGAAGCTAAGAGTGAGAGAGTAGGAAGTAGGAGAGTTTGAGAGAATATGAAGAATACTTGTATTGCTAGAATACTTGATGTGTTACAAATGAGAGACCAACCCTTTATATAGAGGGCTTGGCATGTAGGAAAGTTCTAGATATGTACACATGTCACCTATCTAGTTATGGTTCTAGATTATTCTAGGATTATGTACAAGATATTTACATGGAGTATTCTAGAGAGATTCCAATCTACATAAGTCTAGGTTGCTCTTGAATCTTCTAGAATCTTCCGGGTTCCTCTTGTATCTTCATGGAGAGTGTAGAGTCTTCCGGTTAAACCTCAAGGGTTTTACTCCTTTTGCACGGGACGTGACACTCTCCCCCACCTAAACTCGCGACGCCCTCGTCGCGCCTTCTTCCTTGCCCGCCGAATGTGATCTTTGAGTTGCCATTGTGTATCTTCGTGCTCCCCATTTACTTCACCATCCGGCAGGTCCTTCCCCTTCACCAAGTAGTTAGGCACGCCTTCACGTTGAACGACTCGATCCGCAGGTGTGGCTTCCACATCTTTGTCGGGTGAAGTCGCTATTACCATGGGTGCCCTTCTTGACTTACCTTTATTTGGGGCTTCCTTGCCCCCTTTCCCTACAATGGGAGGTGACCTCTCATAGGGTCCTATCACCCCCTCATGCATCTTGTGCGGTTGGGGTAGTGGTTTGACTAAGGCCCCGCCCTTAGCCTCCACATGCTTCCTCTTGTTGTCTCCACAACTTGAAGCCAATGCACGCAAGCTCCCTTGGTGCAACTCCTTTGGCACATCATGTACCTTAGGAGGTGTCTTGGCATGGCTTGGGACATCCTCACTAGGCTTTTGGGCAGCAACCAAGTTGATTTGCTCCTCCATCTCAACTTGTAGTGCCGATAAAACCTTGGTCTCCCGCTTGCTAGCTTGTTCCGTAGGCACCATGCACGTTGTTCCCCCATCCATGATGCATAACTTGTTTGCAAATGGGAGTGGGAAAGCCTTTACTTGGTTGAAGAAGTCCATGCCAAGGACAACCTTGTAGTCATCCATGGACACAACCGTTAGATTCAATTGGCCCTCCCAATCGCCGATGGTGGTTTTCACACCTCGAGCAACTCCTTGGAGCGGCTTCGCGTCAGAATTTACCGCCTTGACGAAGCCCCTTCCTTGTGTTGCCTTAATCCCAAGCCTTTGTGCCTCCTCCACCGATAGGAAGTTATGTGAGGCACCCGTGTCCACCAACGCCTTAGTGGGCACTCCATTGAGTTTTGCCTCCACAAACATTAGGCCACTCTTCTTGGTCTCCTTAGGAGCGGCCTTGATAGCATTCAACAATTGTAAGGAACCTATACTAGTTCCTTCCTCTTGCTTCTCCTCGTATTGGGTAGTCATGGCATTTAAAGCCTTCCTCTTCGGACAATCCCTAACCCAATGCGGTCCATCACATAAGAAACAAGAGTTTTTGGGTTTGGAAGCATCCTTACCTTCTCTAGGCGGCTTCCACCTTGAGCTTTTTGGCCTATGTGCACTTTCCTCCCTTTCATCCTCTTTGGACCTACTAGGTTCTCCCCCACCCTTTCCATGGTTGTCTTTCCATTCCTTTGGCTTTGGAGAGTCTCTTTGGTTGGAGTAGTCGATGAAGCCCTCGGCATACGCAATGGCACTAGCCAAATCTTGTACTCCACGCCTCTTCAACTCCGTCTTGGCCCAAGGTTGTAGACCATCCATGAAGTAGAAAAGGGAGTCTTTATCCGATAGGTCCGGGATCTCCAACACCAAGTTGGTGAACTCCTTGATGTATTCCGGGATATGGCCTACTTGCTTGAGTCGTCGAAGGCGACTCCTTGCCTCATCTTCGGCATTCTCCGGATAGAATTGCCTTTTGATATCCTTTTTAAAGTCATCAAAGGTATGAAAAGTGTACGTACCTCGCTCAATGTCGCTATGCCTCCTTCTCCACCATAACATTGCCGTGTCGCTAAGGTAGAGAGTGGCAGTCCTAATCTTTGAAGCATCGTCCACAATGCCCATTGCTTCAAAGTATTGCTCCAAGCCCCAAAGGAAATTCTCGAGCTCCCTCGCATTCCTTGCCCCAGAGTAGGACTTGGGCTTTGGCACATCGATACGTGGCCCCTCGCGTATGGTGGTCGTCCCCGACGCCACCGCCCTCTTACAAAGAGCCCAATCACCCCGCATATCCTCCATTTGGGTGCGGATGGCATCCAATTCTCTCTCCAGCATTGCACGAAGGTCTGCTACCTCCCCCATGCATTGGTCGCGTGTCGCGCGGAGCTCCCTCCTTAAGGCATCGTCCAGCCCATTGAGTAACCCCCTCACGGCTTGATTGATGGCAATGTCCTCCGACTCTAGCCCATCTAGGCGACCCTCCAGCGCCTCAAACCGTTCTTGTACTCGAGATGCATGCTCCTCCAAGCGTAACTCTACGCCCATCATCACATCCTTGGACTTGGACTTATGCCTCTGCTTCCCCGCATTGGGGTTGCGTTGCTCTTCACGACCTCGCACTTCGGTAGCTCCCTCCACATTGATGGTAACATCCGAGCTAGCCGTCTTGCCTACTTCCACGTTACACCAACGATATGCTTGAGCAGCAATTGGCTCTGATACCAACTGTCACGGGCCTAGCTTTTCCAACACTCCCGTGCGGCACTTAGCACCTCCCTTGCTAAGTAAGCCTTGCTCACAAGCTATGAAAATGCGGAAGCTAAGAGTGAGAGAGTAGGAAGTAGGAGAGTTTGAGAGAATATGAAGAATACTTGTATTGCTAGAATACTTGATGTGTTACAAATGAGAGACCAACCCTTTATATAGAGGGCTTGGCATGTAGGAAAGTTCTAGATATGTACACATGTCACCTATCTAGTTATGGTTCTAGATTATTCTAGGATTATGTACAAGATATTTACATGGAGTATTCTAGAGAGATTCCAATCTACATAAGTCTAGGTTGCTCTTGAATCTTCTAGAATCTTCCGGGTTCCTCTTGTATCTTCATGGAGAGTGTAGAGTCTTCCGGTTAAACCTCAAGGGTTTTACTCCTTTTGCACGGGACGTGACAACTAGCTATCTTCGAACTCATGATCTTTTCCAATCTGATCCGACTGTCCAACCACCATATTATTATCTGCCCTTTTGCCCCACAGTACAAAATTCAGTCCCACAACGATGAGAATCGCTCCAATTAAGCTGCACATATACACCCATTATAAAAGCGAAATCTATTATTAACCCAATTAATTAATAAATATAAATTCAGATATGTAATTAATTAAAAGACATCTAAATTACTTATTATGATGTAATCATCTTCAGCCCACCTTCCGAGATGAAGTCTCTCTGCAAAAGCAATTGCCGAGGATATTGCCACAAAAATTAGTATTAGTGGACTAAACATTGCAGCAAAAACTGGACCTTTGTAGCTAATGCACCATGTTTGCAGATAGTATAACAGAGCTGAGAGCACAATTCCTTGTAGTAATCAATTAACCAAATCGCATCGGATTATGAACTTAATATTATATATATATATATATATATATGGCTATATATGGACTGAAAAAAGAATATCAGAACATGGTGCATATATAGAAAATACTGCTCACACTGTAAACGACGGTTAAAAGATTCACATCCCATTCCAACTTCCATGAAGTGGGTGTTCTTCCAAAAAACAGGGCAAGTAGAGAAGATTGCAGTGAAGCGAAGAAGCAGATCATAGTTGTCAGTGATAAGGGTGCCGGGTACACTTTTGAGACTAGAGCCTGTTAAATGTTAATTATTATATTATAATCCAGTCGTTTTGAGAAAATCAACTAAAAAATATTAAAGCATGAAATATTGTGTTTTATATATGTATATAGATAAAAAAAAAAAAAAAAAAAAAAAAAAAAAAAAAAGATTAATTAATAATAATCACCTGGAGAATTAACCATCCACTCCATGCAATGTGGATAATGAGAATAAGAGCTGAGCCCTTGATCCAGTCTTGTTTAGTATGCTTAAAACCACCTACAGATCCAGCTTGGATGTTTATGAGTGGTTTTTCCACAAAACCTTTCAAAAGGTGTCCTCCTTTCCAGAATGTAAAAACAAGAGATCCACCTACGCAAACTACTGTTCCCAACACCTTTGCTTGACTTCTCATATTTGCAATATTCACTTTCTCCATCCTTCAAATTACAACAAAAGTACATCTGAATTGATGAGTTGTAGTCATGACATGATGAAAAAGCAACAACTGAACAGATTTTCCCAAATCCAATCAGAAAAAAGAGGGAAAAGATCCTGTTCTTGAGTTGTTAACAGTCATAATATCCTAATATTCCTATAAATGACAGAAGAAAAAAAAAAAAAAAGTACGTATATATATATATATACATCACTTTTTTCGATGTTTCGATCATCATTCTATTTTTTTATGACGATTTTGTAAAATGAAATTTATAATAATTAACCATCCATATTTTTAAAATTAAGACAATTATATATATACTAATTAACTGATAGAAGATGGTAGCCAATTGAAATATATTGTACCGAAGCAGAAGTGCAATGAGAAATGTCAAACTTGGGGAAACATTGCTCAGGGCACTTGCGACAGTTGCAGAAGTATATGCTAAACCAGCATAGTACACGTTCAGATGGACTGTAGTCCTAACGAATGAAAGCACAAAAATCTTTGAAATTACTGAAAATGACAGTGAAGGCCGCTGATTCCTGCGTATATGCATTTTGCAAATACTCAATTCTAAGATAATAACATCATTAGCATTAAATGCAAACCAAAAAAATTAAAAAAAAAAAAGTCACTGATCAAGGTAGAGTGACTGAATTAGCTGGCTTTTCCACGGGGAAAGAGTAACTAGGTAGGTTACCTTTCAAGCACATAAGCAATGGGTCCTAGCAAAAGCGTGGCAATTAAATGCCTATAGACCACAAAAACAAGTTTATTGAGTCCCTTGTCAAGCGAAATTTTGATGAGAATGTTTGAACCACCATATGCTAACTGAACCACTACCATTGCCACGTAAAATATGTAGTCGTTCATGGTTAATTATATATGCAGAAAATTAATGCACTCTTGCTTTTCAATTTCGGTTCGATTATTTATAGCAGTGGTATTGGAATTAGGATTAACTTCAGCCACTTATTTCTAGGAATATTATTTTGATGTTTATACCGAGGAATATTTTCCTGGTTTAACATTGATGGGAAGGCTAATATATATATATATATGCTAAAGCCTGGAGATGCCCCGCGTTTTTCCATTTTAGTGGCGTGTAATTTGAATGGAAGTTTACTAACTTGCGCGTCTAGCTGGCAAAGGTATTTGCCATTCTGATTGGAATAATTACAACAAGTTTTACAGGATATATGCGATTATGCCTATGATTTTTCACATGATTAATTACTTCTTATCTGGGTTTGGGCTCTAAGACTACTCCAACCAAAAAAAAAAAAAAAAAAGCCTGTCTGATCTCCTGGGTCAAGGTGACTTCACCACTTTGGGCAGAGCGACTTGGCCCAATGATTTGAGTTCACATACTTGGCCCCGCTTCTAACATTTATACCAAATAGCGGACTTTAATACACTTCATGAACTTAAGTTTTTATAAGTTTATCCAATAAATTAATCCTATTTTATATTTCTAATGTTGTATGTTCAATTAGCTTATTTTATTTTATTTTTTTGTAATATGGATATACCTAATAGCTAAAGTGATAATTGCAGAAGATGGCAAAACAAAATATTGAAGTTAATTATTTTTATAGCTGCTGTATGGCCACTACTTAATTTCTACTTGCCATATAAGGTAAGATTTGCTAGTCCTCTTGTATTTGCCTGCTCTTTTCCTTGAAACGTAATACTCATATCTTCTTCTAGTGGTTAAGTTGTCTTTCTCTATATGACACAAAGTGAGCTACGAATAATTAATAACAAAAATAGTTTATTTGGCTGGTTCAAAGTTTCATGTATCTAAATTTAAGATTAAATTTCTGTACCCAAAAGAAAACAAAAAGAAGTGTAGATTCATCTAAGAACTTTTTATTTTTTTATTTTGAATGTAATGGGATTCAAATTTTTGATCATTTTTGTACAAAGTTACAATAATTCTATTTTAAAAGGGAAGAACATCTCAATTTCATAACTTTATGATGTAAATATAAAATATTTACCACTTGATGTGCGAGAAAAAAAAATAATTTTAATATAAAAAGCTTACCACTAAATTATACTGTAGAGAAAAAATAAATAAAGAAAGAAAGAAATGAGTGGCTTTGCATCTATGAAATTTATAGCTAGCGAGGTTTCCCTCTACAATAAAAATATCATTTAATAACTTCAAGTGGGTATAAACTGGTGTTTTTTTTTTTTTTTTTTTTTTTTGGTTGTGGATGGATAATTGATATTTCATAGGCATGGGAAAAGCAAGGGGGGGACACTTTTTGTTTTTGTTCACCTGTTATATTTCACATCTCATTTGACCTTTCCAATAATTTATTTTTCTACCCTTTTCAAGAGAAGAAAAACAAATGACGTATAGCTGAGAGCTTTCATGGAGTTGTCCTTTAGGACAGTAGCAGTAGCAAGCTAGTAATCAAACAAAGCAGGTTGAGCCTATGCAGTGTACAACATGTCTTGTAACCGCTGCCGACACCGGCCCAAAAACTGAGTCTTTGCGGTATTGACTCGAAATAAGCCTGGTCATGGTGGTAATTCTCCTCATGATCATTCTGACAACTAGATATGAAAGTTGCACTGATAAATCCTGGCGCTTCATGTTTTAATTGGCGTTTACAAGTCAAAACATTAAATGACACATTTATTTGTGGTTGAATTTACTCACTCTGGAGCTACCATTCCTTCCTAATTATTAAAAGCTTTTGGAGGGCAGTACTACCACCACTCTACATATTTTAACCCAATCAGTTAGCATGCTTAGAGAAAAAATAAAAAATAAGCACCCCACAATAACCCATGGCAAAATCATAAACCACCAGTACCAACTCACCTAATTTAATTTCTCTATTAGTAGCCTATAATTATGGTACCCATTTTGCAATACTATATTTTGAAGGCTAATAGTGGTCTATTCTTTCTGATCTTACATATATACCCAGTTACCTCCCCTGGAAATGAAGATACAGTTTAACTACCAGAATGCCAAGAACCTCAATGCTGATTACCAACTGGACCTCAAATCATCACAATTATCTTCCTGTGGCATCACCTCAAATCATGTGCATGTAATGAATAATTAATTTGGGGTTTTTTTTTCTTTGAAAAAAAAATGTCAACCTCTTTGCACATAATGATTGTCTGAGTTGCATGCACTGGCTATTGATATATGCATGTTGAAGTCGGAAGCGAGTCTCATATATTTGGTCAGTTGGTCACTGAGCATAACTAGAAACTGCCACCGCCACCCTTAACCAATAACAACATTCACCGCTAGTGCCTCCAGCCTAGTTACTACTCTGTTGCTCTACCATCATTTTCACTCTCTATGTACATTTTAGGTAATTTTTATACACCAACTTAATGCTTCATTACCATTAGCACACTACCAATACCGCTATGGGTGACTCCTGGCATAGCCAATACTGAAAGGTAATTAGTGGTCCAAAGTAGATAAGCAGAGTGGTACAAATGTCCAATCCAAATCCCAAAGATGAAAATGTATAGATGGTATTACTTTGTGATGATTTATCTATTGTATGTATATCGAAATGATCGAGTACGATAATCAATAAAAAGTTTTTTAATTTTCAACAAACAACCACATAAATGGTACATTCACGCAAAAAAAACATGGGGGGGTTACATGCATGTGCAGCTTTCTTAATTTTTTAGTTTATTCATTTACTATGCATATTCAACTGGCCATGCAATTATAACTATGGGAACCTTTCTTTTTCTGCACACAAGAGTAGGGACCATTGGCCTACCAAAATCACCCACAAAAGGTTAAGATATTTCTAATTACCGATTATCGTTCTGTCAGATCAACATGAACGTAAAGGGAATCCTTTCTGTTTTATTCTTCTTGACTAATGAAATTATAAGCTTTATTATGAACTTAATAATAATACAATAAATTAAATTCACCGACTAATAAAAAGTGTTTCCCCTTCCCTAATAATTATCGACGTCAGAATTGACCTCTTGATGACGATTGTCATGGCTAGAGTCCTATTATAAATGATATGCAAATTTGGGTCCTTTACAACATGAAAAGATATCGACGCTTTCATATCAAAGGAAACAATGGCAGAACAGAGGTCGGTATCCCTACTAATGGCAATCTGTTTATGCTTCTATTTTGCACAAGGCAACCAAGCCTATGAGGGGAAATGGAAGTTACTAAAGAAGAGTATAGGAATATCAGCAATGCACATGGCATTGTTACCAAACAACAAAGTCATCATGTTTGATCGATCAAACTTTGGTCCATCAAATATTAGTCTTCCGCAAAGGAAATGCCAAAAGGGTATACTTTTATCCACCGATTGCTACGCTCATTCCGTGGAATTCGACCCATCAAACCGCAATGTCCGACCGCTCACCATACTCACTGACACATGGTGTTCCTCGGGTGCTCTGTCGCAGGACGGAGTTTTGATTCAGAGCGGTGGGAGTGGAGCCGGTGAGCGAGTTGTTCGATATTTCAAGCCTTGCGTTGAATGCGATTGGGCAGAGGATCCAAACGGTCTTAACGTCCCTCGATGGTACGCTTCCAACCAGATCCTACCCAATGGGAAAACCATTGTCGTCGGTGGGAGATTCCAATTCTCTTACGAGTTCATTCCCAAAACCTCCCCATCCGATCAGATTTTGTACCAGCTTCCTTTTCTTCGAGAAACAAGGCACTCTGCCATGATACCCAACAATTTTTACCCCTTCGTGCACCTTTCGCCGGATGGAAATCTTTTCATTTTCGCAAACGACCGTGCAATCCTGTTAGATTACATCAAAAATAAAGTGATCAGAAAGTTCCCCGTAATGCCAGGTGGGGTTTCAAGGAACTACCCGAGCACCGGCTCATCTGTACTACTTCCTCTGAATCTCTCGGGAAAAAGCAACGCTGGTTTTCCGGAAGCCGAAGTTTTGGTCTGCGGTGGGACATTGCCGGATTCGAATGCAAAAGCAGCGATGGGAGTATTCATTCCAGCTTCCAAGAGCTGTGGTCGGTTGAGATTCACGGCGGAGAATCCTACATGGGAAATGGAGGAAATGCCAAGGAAGAGAGTAATGGGGGACATGATTCTGTTGCCAACAGGGGACGTGCTCATCATAAATGGTGCGGCCAAAGGAACCGCCGGTTGGAATATGGCTAGCGAACCGGTTCTCCACCCTGTGGTTTATAGACCTTGGAGAAACAATGCCAAAGCAGACCGGTTTGACATTTTGAGCCCCGCCGACATCCCTCGCCTCTATCACTCAACAGCTCATTTGCTGTCAGACGGTAGAGTTTTGGTGGGCGGTAGCAACCCAAATTGGAATTACAACTTCTCCACAGTCCATCCTACGGAACTGAGTGTCGAAGCGTTTTACCCTCCCTATCTGAGTCCAACAAAATCTCGGCCATTGATAAGTTGGATAAAGCCAGGAGTGGAGCTTGGTTACAAGCAGAAAATTAACGTGGGATTCAAATCGAAGAAGAGACCAGGGAAGGTCTACTTAACGATGGTGAGCCCGTCGTTCACCACACATTCATTTGCCATGAATCAGAGGCTGTTAGTTTTGGATGCGGGCCCAGTAGTGGAAAGTGAGAATTCAGCTGGGTCAAACTTTGTTGTTGAAGGTTTTGCTCCGGCGACGCCAGAATTGGCACCGGCGGGGTACTATTTACTGTTTGTGGTGGGTGACGATGTGCCCAGTAGAGGAACGTGGGTCCGCATCAAGTAGGAGTTTTTGACTCGCGTAATTATGTCCTTGGTCTTCTAAGGTAATTTCAGTCCCTAGTCTTCTTAGGTATTCCCAATTAATTATTAGAGAATAAATGTTTTTTTTTTTTTTTATTATCCTTTTTTTTTCTTTTTTTTTTTTGGGGTAAATTTATTATTATAATCTTTGGTTGTTTATAATTAAGAATGAAAATTCCGAACTGTATAAAGCGTTGAAAAGGCCTTATAATGTTCCAGCCCCATGGCTTGTCCAATTACATAAAAAAGCATGTACGTTCGATCAAAAATTATTCCAAACATTTCTTTTGGCACCCACCAACTTTTTGCTTGCTCAAATGAATTTTTAATTAGTTAATATATCTGAGTTATTATTATATAGTAATATCGTTATCCATGTGAAATGAGCCATTAGAATAATTGTCAATAACTGTCTGTCTTTCCCGCTTAAGACTTATGTAAAAAATTATTGTTAATGGTTATTATTCCAAAATTTAGAAATAATTACTAATAGTTATCATCAGTTTGGCTGTCTCAAAACAGCATTGTGTATTGTAAGTTGAGCTTTAAATCTTGACAGGAAATCCCCCCATCATATAAAACGAAATAAATATAGAATTAAATTGAAAGTACATGTACTTCAGTGAATCGATTCGTAAACTTTGCTGATCAAATTTCGAACTAAAAAATTTTGCTTATTGGTCTACTGCATAAACAAATATAAGTGATAAGTGGTTTTTTTAGTTCACTTAAGTTTATTGTATGTGTGTGTATATCTATATATGTATTACACATTGACGTATAATTCAAAAAAACTGTTTTAAACCCCTCTTAGATCCTATGTATGTGTGTTATCATATAGGGAGAATTTCGCTTAGACCCCTTAAAATATAACCTTATTTCAAGCATACATCTCAAAGATAAAATCTCATATAACTACTCTTTTAATAAATATTTTATAAAACCACTTACCGTGAGTATTTGTTACTAAAAAACCTTTACATTATGTCCTACATACCTTTAAACTCACTCACAAATGTCAAACACATTCCATTACAGTTTAAATAAAATATAAGAAAATCAAATGACTGCTGGTGACAAACAGCTAGAAAATGTAATATATATATATATATATATACACAAAATTATCAGTGTTCACTGTATACAAATTCTTCTTTTTCTTTCAAAAAGTTGTATCGCACACAGTTTACATAACCTGCTCAAACCAACAAAAGTCTAGATAGATATGCTAACCATCTTTGCTCAATCAGACAATCACTGCTCAATGACACATTTTACACAACTTGACAACATGCTTAAACCACTACAATTCAAGTCATTTTGCCAATTTATCTTTTTGCCTATTTATTGTCAATTTTGAAGAATATGTTAATGAAAAAGGAGGTTTAATAAAATGTTTCAAATCTAGAAATTGTGCTTGATATTATATGAAAATTTAGGTGGTGTCAATAAAATTAACCCTATTATATGCGCATACGTGACGATAATTATGTCTACACAGTTGATTTTATGAGTAAATTTGAATCGATTTTTTTTTTTTTTTTTTTAATTTGTGTGATTCTCTGAGAGGCCCAAGTAGAATGCTTGTAAATTGGCCTGCAGAATTGGATCCACCTAACATTTGGAGTGTAATTAAAAAAACTGGATGTTCTATATACACAGCCACACCGACTGCATACACACTCTTCGATATCAAATTTCCGAATGCTTTTGTCATCTTCTCCCTTTTTATTATATACATTGCTGGAAATTTTGTTTTTGTTACATGATGAATGCTTGCGTTTGTCTAGGCCTACCAAATTGGATCCATTGAACATTTGGAGTGTTATTTGGATGTTCAATATACACATCCAGACCAATTATATACACACTCTTTAATATCAAATTTCCAAAACGCCTATGACATCTTCCCCCTTTGTATTTATACACATTGCCTGAATTTTTGTTTTTGTTTCATGATGGATGCTTGCGTTTGTTTTCAACTTTAGTGGGTTAGCAATAATAAAAGTAGGGATTAAATTTGACAGTGAACTGTAGTGTCCTACTATGTTTGTGTTGAATTTTATCAATACAAACATAATCAACTAAGTTAATGGATATAAATATAATTACTATATCTGTTTGGTAAAATAATATGTTACCTAATAACACCCTATTATTTTAAAGTATTATAAATAAATAAACTTCATCATAATGTATGTCTAAAACATACATTAATCAATTTTCCAATTGTCCAAAATTGGACCAAAAAAATAAATAAGAAACACAAGTCTAATGTAAATTATTTTATGATAAATCATTTATATGAAATAAAAGACAATTAAAAACGTTATTGTTGGAAATCCTTATAATAATAATCTAAAAGTGTTGAACAAATAGTGTTTCTTTCAAAAAAAAAAAAATCTTAAATCTGTTATATTTAAAGTAAAAATATAATATTTTTTCCTTAACATATAATAAATATTAATTTTTAACAAGTTATAACAAGTTGGCCCATTATTGATGCAACCCATTATACCTATACTTGAACACTGATAACTTCATCCGAATCCATTTTATGTTAACAAGTGTGAACTTTTATCAAGTCTAATAGCGATGGATCTTTTGTCTTTTCTTTGAGATTCATTTTCTATGAACCATTGATAAAATCTTATTTCATTTTAGAAAATAATTATTTTTTATTTTATTTATTTTATTTCTTTATTAATATTTTTAAATGTTGTTACATTGTATCATTGGATGAAGAAAACAGACATTTTGGGAATTCAATATTTTTTAGTTACAATTTTATTGTCATTTTATTTTTTAAAATGTAGTACGTATTTAAGTTTGAATTAGTAAAATAAATATTGTACATCGTAACTTTAACATATAAGCTCTAAAATTTCCACATACTCTACGCTCGTTTTTGAAAAATGACTCGCTTTGTGGTATATTGAAATAACCATCCTCTTTATTGTGATAATAAATAAATAAATAAAAATTTCATTTAGACTCTTTTAATATTATCATAATTATATTTAAATACTTTGTTTTTGAAAAATTATCATTAATTTTCCTTTAACATTCTATATGTATCAAAATAGTCATATCTGTCAGATTTTTTTGTTTTTTGTTTTTTCTTAGTTTTTACTTGTTAGTGTTAACAATTAAAAACCAAATGGAGATTTAAAATTAGTGTTTTATGATTATATAATACATATAGTAAAAATACAACTTTGACCTTTAATTATTGAATTACTCTACAAAAATTGACCAATGAATTTGTTGGATAGATATAAAAAACTAAAGAGAAATAAATGATGATTTTTTAAAAATATGGAATTTAAATGTAATCAATAATTAGAGCAAAAAAAAGGTTTAAATGAAATATTTCAAAAACAAAATAAATAAATAAGCATATTTATATATATATATATATATATATTTACTTTTGGATATATATATTGAGAGGGAGAGATGCACGTTCAAAAATAGGCCTTTAAAAAAAGGCAGGCCCTAGGAATTAGGATTAGGCCCATGATACATTGGCAACGTTAAAAGCCTTTAAACCTCTTGAAAAGTCTAGTTTTGTTTGGTTTTTGTGGACTTTCGTTTTCAAGAGCAAGTGGATCCGCTATAATTTTGCTCTGTTTCCAACTTATCCTAGCGTTGTTCAAAAAACGAAAACTTATCATAGCGGAAAATACGGGGATTTGACCGAGTAAGTGCAATCATTTTGGTGTAACATGAAAATATTATATAGAAATTTTTATATACAAAAAATAAAAAATAAAAATTAATTTCGGAAAGTAAGAATTATAATAATTTAATCATTTGAAAGGATTTCCGATTTCACATCTGCATTTCAATCCAAATGCAAATAAATTTTAAAATCAACATCAAATTAGCAGAGAGGCTGCAATGCCAGTAGTTTTAAATTTTTTGGTCAGCTACTTTTCATTATATAAATAAATATAATTGAAACAATAAAAAGAGCACCAAATGCTCTCGTCAAATATTGCCAAATTTGGAATTCAGGCTCAAAAAACGACAGGCGGATACTTGTGCAGGAAGTTCGAATCCGTCCAAGATGGCATACGTCGTATAAAACTTAAACAACACCATGCCACCCCAACCAATAATGGTGGAACACGTGTGGCGTGCATAGGAGGATCACGTGTCGTAGGATGACGTGGTGACACCAAGTCTTGCAAGATTTTATCCCCATACAGAGTGCCGGCGGGGACAGAATCGAAGAATTAACAAATATTACCCAGAAAATAGAAGGAAAAAAAAACATAGAATTAGCAGTATGGAAAGGTGTGTTCGAAAGCTACGGGACAGCCCATAACTTTGTTATTTTCATATTAGAAATTTCTAAAAATAAATTAATAATAATGAAACAAAAAAAAAAAAAAGAAAAAAAGAAAAGACAAAGCTGTGTAAGGATGATTAGTGACAAGACACGGCGAGAGTAGCCGCCCACATGAATTTCATGTTTGTTGTTTTCGGATGTTAGAGAGAGAGAAGAGTGGTAAATTATAGGGGAAGCATTTTCTTTTGAAAAAGCTTTTGCTTTTTACTTAATGGGCTATTTAGGTAACAGCCATCTAGTACAACTAGACCATGTACCATTAATGAACACCTGCCAGTTAAGTGTGCCATATGTCGTTCTTTTTTGGATGTTTTTCCTTGGCCATTTAATTATATAACTCCTTCTGCCAACCTAACCAAACATTTTCTTTGCTTTCGTGGCTGGGAAAAGTTTACGCCACCATTTTTGGACTGTCACTTGTTTGCACAACAGTGTTATAAATTTTTTCAACCGTGAAATATTCTTGCAATGAGACTAATTTGTTGCTTGAGATTTTTTCTTTTATTTATTTATTTATTTTTTCCCAGAAATTCTCAATCATAGATCGTACATAGCCTTTATGAGTATAGAACTAGGGACTACAATTGTTGTACTCACAGATAGAGATATTAAAAACACACATATTTTACTGGTACCTTACAGCAATTCGGTTGAGTTAATTGATAATTACTCATTTAATACGTGTAATTAAGTACAACTAAAATATTTTCTAGATATGGAAAATATAAAATAAAATAAGAGGACGAAATTTTCGATTAGATTGGAATCAAAGGATAAGTACATCATCAATTACTCGTTTCGTAGTGATCACGTTGTCTCTGGACGACATAGCACTCACTCCGTACTACTAGATAATGCAGGTTTATTTTATTTTATTTTGAGTAGCTAGATAATACAAGTTGTTAAGATGAATTACCAAAAAAAAAAAAAAAAAAAGCTGTTAACATCCAACTTTGTCTTTATCTTTTGCCAAATAATTTTTTTTTTTTAGTAATGATTTTCTTTATCCTAGTTGATGAATAACAGTTAGACTTTAGTATTATTTCAAGTAACTATAAACTTAAACTCTAAATTCATAAATATTAATTAACATTTGAAATAAACAAATTACACTTAACACTTAAGTTAAAAAATAAAAATAAAAATAAAAAACAGACTCTTAAACATACCGATATCTAATATATATACTAATCAGAATATGGGGTCAGCCCAGCTACCCAAATCTGATCCTCTTTTGGGAAACAAGTTAACTCCCAAAATTGGTATAGTTAATTATAAAAATATTTCCTTTTATCTGAATATTTGGATATAATTATAAAATCATCATATGTTTTATTAACTTATGATTAGTAGATTTAGAAAAATTGAATTTCAATGTTACAACAAGTTATTTTCAAGGAAAAATAATCAAGGAGTTGGAAGTGTACTCACTTTCTATTCTGGGTGGTGGACTAGAGACAATATTTGATTTAGAAATCTTAGTGTCGTTTTTTTAATTCAAACCACGTTGATCACGTTTAGGCTTATATAGTGGTGTGAAATCTAAAATTTTGTCTTAAGAAGATATCTCATCGTACTCAAAAGGAAAAGAAAAACTCTAAAAGTTAACAGGTATCAATCACTTAAAAGAGAAAGCCAACTTTGATCGAATGGGCAAAACAGAGATAATAGTTTTCTTTGATAGTAATTAAAGAGAGGGATAATGAAACCGTTATAATAGAAATAAAACGCATACTTATCAACCGTCTTGATGACATTTATGTAGTCTGACGTTATAGATTTGATTTTAATAGAAAAAAAGAGAAGGAATTTGAAAAATAAAATAATAATAATCATAATAATAAAAGCAGTGGTAATAATTTGAATATGAAAAAAAGAAAGAAATAGAATGTAATTATTGTGATATTGTGATCAAGACGTTGAACTCCAAGTCTGCTACGGTCTGGCATAGTGATTTTGGCACCCTCTTCTGGAAGATAGAAGCAATGAGTCATGTGGGGCCGTCTATTTTAACTCATATACCACTCAAAAATAAAATTATATTACACACACGCGCGCACACACACACACAGTAGAATCAATACAGATCAACTAGCAACTATAATCCGAAAAGAACTAAATTTTTTTAACTTAGTAGAGAAAGGATGAAAGAAATATCTATGTTATCAAGGTAATCGTATCTGCTTTGGTAGATATGCTCCTCTTGAACCTGCTTGGATCGCATTTTAACAAATAGAAGTAGATCCACAAATAATGATAGAAAATATTTGTCACGATAGGAAAATATGGATATGTATATTTCCAAACAAATCAGTTATTATAAAATTTACAGAAACAAACATGAATTTGAAAAAAAAATTTTTCAAATAATAGATAACTGCCATTAAACTTTGTAAAATACTTTATAAAATGAGCGGAGTAGCCAAAAAATATAGCTAGAAGAGCTCTTTCAATGGCAGCATAAAAATGCGTATACCAACTCAATTCATTATTTCTGTATAGAATAAAAAAAAAATGTTTTTTGGATGGAGAAAAAAAAAAAAAGACTAAAGTTGAAAACTTTTTTTTTTTAACTTTTAGATCATATAAAAGGTAAATATTTAAATTATTAAATTTTGATCGAATTTATTTTTTTAAATAGAATTTTAATATAATACTAAATTTATATTCTATTATTTTTAAAATTTAAAATTTTAATTTTTGATATAATTTAAAATTAATAAAACAATATCTGATATTAAAAATATTGAAATTCATTCTAATATAAGCCTGACTTATACTTAATTACAAAATACTAAACGCATATCATTTTCCATAACAAAATGCTGACTAAAAATTTTCAGTTATAATATTAGACATGTCTAATTTTTTAAATAAAAAAATAAGCGTGTAATTAACAGAAATTATGGTGGTACTGATACAAAAATAGAAGCCCTATAAGCAACATCATTCGCTATGTAGAACAATAATGGTGGAATCATGGTGGGTCTACCATAGAAGAGATGCAGGAGTTGGAAAATTTAATTTTACAAAATCTCTGAATTAGCTTGTCTAATATAATCATATTAATTTGACCATTTTTTGTCAGTGTCTATTGCCATGCTTCTCTCGATATCGCACGCACATAATTCACATTTGCTGATTTCCGTGATTCGTTTGCTTTCTGCAAGCTTCTTGACCCTGACTTTACCGAAAGTCCATGTTTTAGATGTTCTTGCAAAGGGTTCACTTTTCACACTCTGCTCTCTTTCTCTCTCTCCCTCTCTGTGCACACTGATTTGTCCACAATTACTTGTTGGATTTGATTTTCTTAAAAGAGTTACAATGTATCCTATGTAGATAGTATCATATTTTCTTTCTAATTAATTAGAGCAAATTAAGTTGTTATTTCGACAGAAGAAAGAAGAAAGAGCTCTCAGCTCTACTGTAGAGGTCGTCCAATGTATGGTTTACTCTGTAAATTCGTCTAGTTTGGCACAAAAACATAAAAATTGAATTTAATTGAGCAATACCAACTAGCAACTTACTAAATTAATGATTAAGATAAATATTGTTTACCCCTTTACAGCTACATCGAGAAAGTATACAAATTAACTAGCATTCGATATAATATATATGGATCAATAAATAAGATTGTTTAATTGGCTATGCATGTATTAAAAAAAAAAAAAATTATTGAATGAATTTATTTTTTTATTTTTTGGTTTAATGCATAACCAAAACACTCAATTTTTTTTTTTTTTCCTGAATAACACTCGATTCGTAACTAAAAGACGATGCACCTTACTTGGTTTCATGAATGTCCTATTGACCTCAAAGGAAATGCATAATCAAAACAAATGAAAGTTAAATGAATCTAATACATAGATCAGATTTGACGGTGGAAGAAGTTTAGTTAGGTTCACCTTATAATTAGTACGGAGAACAGTTATAAATAGTTAAAGCTGACATTTGGTGTCATGCACGACAAAACAAGCAAAGGGTAATAAGATCATGATTTTCTTTTGACAAGGCCTTTTATTTTTTTATTTTTTTAAACGTTCTTTTGTTATATATGCGTTAATATAAATAATTAAACACCAAAAGTAGACACATCTTGTATTACCAAAAAGTAAACAAATCTTAAACATATAATATAAAATAATAATTTGTAAAGATATTTAAATACTGTAATTGAAAAATAACCCCGTACACGTGAAGGGAAACGCATCTTAACCCCGCGGTAGCAATGGAAATGACTTTGTGGAATTTTTGAAGTCAACTTTAACAAAATAGGACCTAAAGAAAAAGGAGGAAAAAAAAAAAAGAAAAAAAAAAAAGAAAAAAAAAAAAGAGTGATATATGATAGCTTTCTCTGTATTGGGACCCTGAAAGTAGACCTCAAGAGCCCACCAGATGGTACTGCATGCATAAATGAAAAACAACTAAGGATGGGTACTAAACCCGCCCATATGCCCATTATAAATACAAGACCATACATGAACAGATTAATGTTTCAGAACTCCTATGCACAACCTTGATTTTCCTTCTCTCTTAGCTTAATTTCTACTGTCCGGCCACTTTGCTTTTTATTGGCGTCAATTCGATTAATATTTCGCTCGCTAAATATTTTTCTTGATTTGCAAAAGGAAGAATTCCCATGGAAGAGATTATGTCGTCGTGTTCATCATCCACTCTGATGTCAGCAGCTTGCCAAGAGAGTATACCACCCACAATTCAAAACCGGCTCCAATTCATTGTGAGAAGCCGGCCTGAATGGTGGGTATACTCCATATTTTGGCAAGCTTATAAAGACAACAGTGGGCGAGTGACTTTATCATGGTGCGATGGGCATTTCAGGGGCAACAACAAAGACAAATCAGCAGCAGGGCATGCAACGATGAACAGAGCAGTGAACGAGCAGCAGAGCAAATTTGGGGGTGTGGATTTGGAGAGGAAGCAGAGAGTGATGTTCAGCGGAGAATTAGTTGAATCTCTTTTCGAAGAGAACGTGGATGTTGAGAGATTGGAAGACAGTGGCGGCGGCGACCACGTCACCGACTCCGAATGGTTCTACACCGTCTCCGTAACGCAGTCATTCGGCGTGGGCTCTGGGATTCTTGGGCGGGCTTTTAGCTCTCGAGCGTTTGTCTGGTTGGCGGGAGCCCATCAGCTTCAACTCTACGATTGCGACAGAGTTAAAGAAGCTCGCATGCATGGGATTCAAACTCTGGTTTGCATAGCCACTCCATGTGGGGTAATCGAATTGGGGTCTTGTTTCACCATCAAAGAAGACTGGAGTTTGATTCAACTCACCAAATCTCTGTTTGGTAATTCCGACATTAATGCTGCAAACCCACCAAAACGTGTTGGTCTGGACCTTCATACCAATAGTCTTAATCTTGCTCCATTCCTTGAAATTGGGACCGGGAGGGATCATTCCGGAGTCATTGACCAGAAGGAGCCCACCATCATGCTCCATCATCATCGTCATGCCCATAACCTGCTTGAAAACGGAATTACAAAGAAAGAAGCAGCCTCCGCGGGAGTTATTAATATTAATCCTGCTGCTGCCGTTGGAGGTGGTGGTGGTGGTTCCTCATCGGACTCAGGACCTTCTGATTCCGATGGGAATTTCGCATCTCCGACCCGCGCCGCGGCGGACAATGACAACAACCGGCTTAAGAAGAGGGGGAGAAAACCGGTAGCGTGCGGCAGGGAATCGCCAATCAACCATGTGGAAGCGGAGAGGCAGCGTCGTGAGAAGCTCAACAACCGATTCTACGCTCTGCGCTCAGTGGTTCCGAATGTGTCCAAAATGGACAAAGCTTCATTGCTAAACGATGCGGTGATTTACATAAAAGAGCTCAAGGACAAGATCAAGCAGTTGGAAACAAAACTTGAACAACAAGCTGCTCCTGCTGCAGCAGTAGCATCATCCCAAATCCAAATCCAAATGGGTAGTGGTACCAGTGGAGTTGTTGATAACAGATCATCCTTGTGGCTGCCACCGCCCTTCTCGAGCAGCAGCTGCAGGTCGTCTTCGGAAACCAATTCGTTAATGGAGGTGGACGTGAGGATCGTAGGGTCGGAAGCCATGATCAGAGTTCAGTGCCCTGACGTCAATTATCCATCTGCTAGATTGATGAACGCTCTCAGAGACCTCGAATTCCAAATCTACCACGTTAGCATTTCAAGCGTCAAGGACTTGATGCTCCATGATGTCGTCGTAAGAGTTCCTATGGGATTCACTTGTGAGGAAGCCATGAGAAATGCCATTCTCCGACTTCTTCACAATTAAATATAATCATCATCACCTTCGTGTTATATATATATATATACATATATATATATATATATATCAATCACATTGCTAGATGATGATATCAATATTGGCCATCGTATTATCATTTCTCATTCTCCTCCTAATTTTCTGTAATTAAGAGTACTTGTTTCTTTTATGATATGATATGGAGATTTGATTAGGTGCTTTAATCCAGAATAAGGACGGATTGAGCAAATTAATATTTGCAGCTTTTTGTGCAATTCATGTAAAAGTTTGTTAATTTCCTTGTGCCAAAAAAAAAGAAAAAAGAAAAAAAAAATCCTGCTCGAAAACGAACACATGAAAGATAATGTCGTTTTTTTTTTTGCTTGAATAAAAGATAATGTCGTTGTACTTTTGTCCATCCTTCTATTATATATAATATGATCTTTCAGAAAGTGCTTAGTTTGTCGCAGCATATCTATCAAGGAACATATACAATCAAACGTTTGTGATGCGAGAATATGTACATTTTTTTGGGAAATCAAAACCTTATTGGATCAAACTTATGTTCATGTTTCTTAATTAATTTTATATACTTTTTCAAACACTTAGAGATCAACGTCATCTGCTAATTCATGTATTGCTTTTCCTTAATTGGCCCGCAAAGTCTGTCAAAAACAAATTAAAAAAGAAAAATGTGAGTGAAAAAGAAAAAGTACACTCTAATTAATTAATTAATTATTAACCACTTGCACCGATGACTTGATGATAATCACCATACATATATATATATATATATATATATTTATATGATTTGATAATCTATGCCATAATTAATTATGGAAGAAAGCTAAACATGCTTAAATACTTCATGCGGGCGCACGATATGAAATAGCTCATAAATTGGCTATTTGTAAATTATTAAGTTCTTTCTTTTTTCTTTTTCTTTTTTTTCCTTTTAATTTTGTATAAAATTTTAAAATTTGTTTGACATAAGATTCATTTCTGGGAATTGTTTTGACAATGACCAAAACAAAGAATAGATTTATACTTAAGTTTCACTGGCTTGTTTTATGGGTTTGAAATAAAGAAGTACTCCTTTAATTAATTAATTTATGAAATAATAATTTATAATATTACTTAGGTGAAAACTAGTGGTGCTAATTGTCAAACTAATCTCCAACTCTTATTTTCTAAGAAAGAGATTTTATATATTTTATATACACTCATTGTCACGAATGTCTAGTATTTTCATCTTTCATATTGAACAGATATGTTCATATCATGTGGATCTCATGTCAATCTCATTTTGGATTCATGTAAACTTGATCGTCTACAAAGAACACTCACAGCCGAAGCAAGAACATATGGAATAAAATTTGAATGTCAATAATAATACAAAGACGGAGGAAAGCAAAAAAAAAAGTTATTTTTATTTTTATTTGTTTGTTTTGTTTTGTCGTTATCATGCAATCTAGCTAAACTTGTTAATTAAAATACAAGGTATATGCACAAACATATTGAATCCTTGTTCCCAATCAGCTTTCTATAGAAGTCATTAAATGTTAAAATAAATTTTATTTCGATAAAAATATAGATATATGATTGATATAGAGCTTGAAAAGAGTTTTTTAAAAAAGAAAAGTTGATGAAGAAAAAGATAACGTGTAAGAAATTAACCAATCTTTTTTTTTTTCCTTAATAAACCAATCATTACTAGTATAATATGAAATTATTCAAGTTCATTTTATGGTGATGATGAACTCTAAATCTTTTCTTTTCTGAAAGCAAAATTCTATACATTGATATACCATTATTTGAATATGAAGATATTTTCTTTTAAAAATCTAATTAAGTAGATTCCATATTTGTATACAATTCAGGCATAAAAATGGAACACCATGTAGGAGGCAAAAATTATGTATAATATAATAATATATAACAAGTAATGATGGATAAAAAAATAACTTTGTCTTTGAGTTTTATTATTTGTTACCATTATTAACGACCACCATTTTATATAACAAATTATAATTAGAATATTTAATTTTATTATTTTTTATATTAAAATTTTAAAAATAATTTTTTAATAATAAATATTTAAATTAACATTTCGCATATAATATATATATATATATATTTTATCGAATTTTCTTTTTCCCCTCTTTAGCATTATTAAATAATTTATTTATCAATTAATCCGAAATTTTAGCTTGGCATGGGCTGCACGCAGTGATGTAGCTGCTATATGATGGAATGAAAAAGGATTTTAAGGATTGGGCTTTTCTCAAGTGTATGGGACCTCCTATGTGGTGGGCCTTATTTCAACAGAGACTGGAAGTGGAATGTGCCAGATTTTTTCTTTGTTTTTTAGTTTAATTGTAAGCGAAAAACACGTGTGACATAAGTATAAAAGTTTTCTATCTCAAGATTGTCATAGTGATGGTACGAAAAATGGTAATGACAATTAATTCGGTACATTGAACATTGTCTAAAAGATATTTATACGTTTATTCCAATGATAGAACACTCGAAATTACACCTCCAAGTTTAAAGAACCCTGAAGTTTGGTTTTTGTGAAATCCCCTTTTTAATTGTAATGACTAGTGTTGACCCAAAAAAAAAAAAAAAAAAAAATTGCTTAAAAGTATCCATTTTTTATTTTTTGGTGAAAAAGAAAAACAGCTAGGATCAACTTTATATATGTGATTCAGTTTTCGGTTATATATCATATAACTATATGAAATGAAATCCTTTTTTAATTGGCAACGTACTACTGTAACTTTACATCAAAATCTTCTAATAGTAAGAAGAATTAAAAAATTTTTAAAAAAAATAAAAATTGAAGGACCACAATAATTACAATTCCAGACCAAGGCCCATTTTATCGCCAAAATAAAAGGAAAAAGAGACCAAGACCCATGACTCGGGACCATGAAAAAACCATGGCTTTATGTACAACTGTATACATTGCACAACGTGATTTATGCTTTTTATTTTCAAATTTTTTTCACAAGGCTTTTGTTAAACAATATGCCCTTCATCAGCATGAAATTGAAGATGAAAGACCCAGTACAGAGGATGTCGCATGGTGATTTATTTTCATTGAAGTTTTTCTACGACCACTCTTTGGACCCAAAATTATTGCTGCATTAGAATTTGTGTGTATATCAGTCAGTAACATATATGTGTTAGTATTGGAAGTAACAAATGGATCGCTCTTTTTTTTTTTTTTTGGGTAAAATATAAATGGATCGCTTTTTTAAGTAAAGGTAGCAATAGTTAGGTTATTTTCTTTCACCAAGCCTTCCCGAACACCAGTCCTCTGGACAAAAACCACTGTACATATTATTTTGTAGATAAATATATATCACATCATTTGGTTAGTCAACAGCCAAAACTTGTCTGTATATGTATTAAGAATATTTATATATATTGTATTTCACCCATTTAAAAAAAAAAAAAAGAAAAAAAGAAAAAAAAGAAAGAACATGTCTTAGATACTAATGTAAAATAAAATAAAAAAATAACGATAATAATAAATCAATGTCTTAAATGCTTATTTTGGTCAATGCCTTAAGGAATTGAATTCAAATAGACCTAGTAAAGCTTTAGAGAATGAGGAAAACAGGTATTAAATCTGTATTGCTACATGTATTTTAAAAGTTTTTATATACAAATGTCCTTCCAAGAAGAATCCAAAACTAATTTGGTGTTATGTAAAACGCTGTATATATATATATACACTTTAAATTATAATGAAAGTTACATTGTCCATAATTTGGTGCATGCCATTTAGAACTAGGTAGGGGCCATTATAAAGATTCAATAATATTTTTCTTGTATTCCCTTGCATTTAAATGTTTAATGACTATAATATAAATACAAAAAAATGCAGTTGAAAATGCATCTAAAGGTTCTTTTATATATACATATATATAATTCAATTATAATAAGCATCTCCAACAATTTATAAAGACAAACATTCAATACCTAACCAATAGAGCGACAAGAAAAGACATGTTTATTATATTTAGACTCTGATAGGCATTAGGCAATCGAACGATGACGATTAGTATTAACTGATACGTTATGTATAGTGCAACCTAACCAAAACTTAGTAGCAATTTAAAACATCTCATAAGCTAGCGCAAAAGATCAACCAAAAAAAAAAAAAAAGGGACATGTGAAAACAATATTTTACATTAAGTGCTGTTTCCTACCACCAAACCCCCAAAAGAAAGAAATATGCTTAACCAGCCCATACCATAATTCAAAGGGAAACTCCCTTTAAATTTTTTAAGTTTGAAATATGCAATGGAAATTGCTAATGCCAGATTGCACAGAGCTTGAGGTTGGACAAGTATGAACTCTCTGACTCAATTTTAGTTGTAGTCTTCAAACTAGAGTTTCAAATCCCATATGGTGTTCTAGGATATACACATTAATGACTGAAATGGTAAAAAAGTAGCAAGCTATCCACCGGCAAGATGCAGGATTCTAGTGGCATCTGATGCTGATCTGATCAGACCCAAATTAATCACAGTGGGACCCATTGATGTAGAAGGTTTTGAAATAGAATGGACTTGGTGTTAGATGGGTTTGATGGGAGGTGCATTGAAACTTCAGATGCCATGTGTCAGAACATGTGCTTGGCGGTACTTCCATTAACACTATTATGTATATAGAAAATTTATAAATTTTAGTCCAAAATTTTTCTTAGCAATATTAAAAATAATCACACTAAGTTTGCCAAAAGAAGGAAACAAAGTTAAATTTATGTGTTGGGAGGAAGGCCCCGGGGGGGGGGGGGGGGGTGTTAGTGGATTGGGGTGTGATTGAGGATTAATATTGGCCATGAAAAATTTTTGGATAGGACTAACTAGGAGAAGGGATGGATTCAAAGCATGCAACATGCAAACGAACAAATTCGTTGATGATGTCAAGAAACTTTTCGAACGCTTCCAAGTCTTAATTTGGTTGGAATTATATGCAAAGTTTCTAATGGAAGCCACATGTGCAAAGTTTCTTATGGAAGCCACAATCAAATATTGAAGTGCATGTGTAAATCTTTTATTTTTTCTCCTTTCTTTTTTCGTGGGTGAAAAGGACACATATATCGTTACCCTAAAAAATATGTAGTTTTCTTGCATATATTTAGCTAATATAGTGTCGTAAATAATTGAAAATATGAAGCTCGTGCTCCAATATTGGTCTTTGGACTCTCAAATTTTGAACCCAATTTTGTCCAATTGGGTTCAAGTACTCTAACTTGCATATACACGAGAGAAATGAATGACAATTCATTCACTAGACATTTCGTCAAAGAGAAGACCAGTGAGGAATTCACCAAAAAGAAAAAGGAAAAAAAAAAAAAAGAAAAAAAAAAAAGTAAAGACCTGTGAGCAACAATGATAGGTCTGATTCATGGGGCAGGAATAATTAATTAAATTGACGTAATTTGTTATACGTAGAAGAAGTTATCAATAAATAATTGCCTCTAAAATAAATAATTGCCTCTAAAAAGTAGGAAAAATTAATAGAAACTGCTCAGAGAAAGAAGTAGAAGAAAAACAAGCAGCTAAGTCCTCTTGTATCTCATTTATGCCGCACCGCCTCTTATGAATCTACGTCCTCGAGTGTGGACCATGTGTGTATGTGTGTATATATGTATATGAACCTGCATGTTTAATTAATTGTTTGTTCTTTCTTTACACGTTATATGGTGAAAATCCTTTGTTTCATTTATGCAAATCAAGCGAAAAGTGGAACTTCAAAGATTATTTGACAAAACAAAATTTGGTTTTTTTTTTTTTTTTTTTTTGAAATAACAACATTTGCATCTTTATGAAAGCTTTAAATTAATAATATTCCGTGCGAGTTTTAAAAACTTAATATAGTAATATATTCACTTTTTATAGCTTCAAATTGATATTGAACATACATTTCAAAGCCTAACAAGTAATATACCTTGAGTATTGATAATTTGCACATTGAAATAGCTAGCTAGCTAGCTAGCTGATTGCCTAGGTAATAATAATTCCTTCGCATTAAAAAAGAAGAAGAAAAAAAGTAAGCAAAAAAATAGAAAGTTGCCAACTTTAGGCTATATATATATATATATATATATATATTTTACCCACTTCATGGGATTGGAAAGACATTATATGACTTGACTCTAGACGGACCTCCGGTGCTTCAAAAACAATTTTCCACACTATATATATATTTTTTATATTTTTGGTAAGAAGAAGAAGAAGAATAGATGATTTTTCTTTTCTTTTTTTTTTGGGGGGGTGAATAAGAAGAATAGGTCTTAAACATAAAAGATCATGATGATGAGGATGAATTGGTCCAAATCTCCTCGAGCTCCCTAGCAAAGGCTTTTTGCCTGCCAACGACGATAGTGATGTGGTCCTTGTTGTCGATGACTTTGACACGAGCCCTTGGAACTCTCGACTGGAGATTGTAGCTACATTCTAATGGAATAAGTTCATCGTCCTTGCCATGAAACACATTCACGCTGCAATTAAGCTGTTCTCTTACTGCTTCCAAATATGCATCCATTTTCCCTGCTGTCCCAAATATTACGTTGTGCAGTGTGTGCCACGCTGCGTTGTGGGTGTGGCAGAAAAACCCTTCTAGCAAGAACGTCCTCATCCTGCACGTATTATTATTATTATTATTATTTTCACACATTGTTATTATATAAATTCAAGTCAATAATCAGATGGTAGATAGGAGTCACTATCCAAGAGCATAATTAGAGCCTTTTTTTAAAATTTTTTTTTTAAGAAAAAGAAAATGGAACATATATTAATTTTTGGAGTAGAAAAAATTGACGAGCAGCATCATATTCATAGGCTAGCAGAGTAACAATAAATGAAAAATAAAGAAAATAGAATTTAAGAGAAGCACTTATAGTACGTGTCTCGGTAGATTGCAACTATACTCTGAACGATATTTGACCCAAGTCCCTCAAGGAACGGAGAAGAATTGGCATATTAATTAATGCCAAGTACCCAACCCAACCTCTTTTTCTCCAATTTAATTCAATTCCTCAACCTACCCCTATCTTCTATATTTCTTTTCCATTTGGGTTTTAGCAATCACTCGTTTCTCTTTCTCCTTTTTATTTTTATTTTTATTTTTTCCTCTCTCTCTCTCTCTCTCTCTCTTTCTCTTTTTATTGCCTTATTAATCTTCATTTAAGATATATTTTTAAATCTAAATATAAAAAAAATAAACTCTTAAGTAAATTAATTAATTAAATAATATAATTTATTATGTTATTTGATAAAAAAAAAATTAATGATTCTAATATTATATATATATATACATTGTACGTATATTTCATCGTAGAAAATCATTTTTTGGTTTAAAAAACAGATGTATATTCTAGCAATATGAAGGTCCCCCGTTTACCAATATGCATTCTAGTGGGTCACCTACATACATATATATATGCATATAATTTAGGAGGGAACATATATAAAAGGACAGATGGACTTCGAAGTAAAGTGAAGGTAATTGTCACGTGACTCCAACAACATAGTCAATAAAAATATTTAAAAACATTGAACTTCATGTAAAAAATCTGTATCCTACTTGCGGGAGTACAATCTCGCAAACAAGTGGGACTCATGTGGAATTATATGTGTGGATCCTATTTGTTTGCTAGAGAATGAAGCCTTACTTGTGGAAGTTGGAAAATTTTGCTCAACTTCACGAGGGTCCCTCATGATGTGAAATATTTTATAGTGACGTGTGTAGTGTAGTGAAGACAACGTACATACATAGACACCAATCCCGTTTAACTTTATTTATTTATTTATTTATTTTTATTTTTTTGCAGGGAGATTGAAGTTAATTATATTAGGCTTCCATTCCATCCTAATTAATTTAATTATATGCCACAAAATGTACCTTACCATACCACCGCCTTCTAGTTTGTTTGTTTGGTATATATTTTTAAGAATCACTTCCATTTTGATAAGTAATTTTTTTTTTAAATCATCCATTCTATGATTCTTTAAATGATTTTTTCAAAAGCAACACCATGCAAAACTAATTGCACAGTATTTGGCCAAACGTTAAATAGTGATTTTAATCATTTTGAGATTTGACTATTTCATTTTACTGGAAAGGATTATTAGAAAAAAAAAGAAGAAAAAAAAAAAGACAAACTAAATATTAATAATTGTGGGTTTGCCGGTGGATCACCAACTGTTTCACATTGATTGGCTGATGCATCCACGTGGTTGAAGATGTGTTTGATCCGTTTTTATTTATGGACCAATCAATATTCAATGCAAAGAAATTCATGATATTTCTTTGTACTTTTATAATATATATGTGTATATATATATAATTTGAATAAAAAAAAAAAGAAAGGGGTGGTTTGGTTAAAGGTTGAGCGAATAGAGCAGCGAAGTTGATAAAGTTGGTGATGTGGAGTGGTGGTGGGTTTGAAAAATGTTACCTGTTTCGAGTGAGTAGCTTTACGAGAAACTCCACAAAGCGGTGGTTCTTGCAAATTAATAAGCAAATCGTACGGCTGATGTGCTCGTACCAACACGCAAGCGATGCCCCAAATGCAATCGCCGGCCAAACAAGCCTTGGGGCCACCCTCCTCATCACATATTGTGTCGCTTGTTCTCCCTTGGCTACTGGATAATATGGCTGCATAATATGAATATCATATTCCCATCATTTTCATTTTACTCCTTTTTCATATTTTTTTAAATTTAAATTTAATATTCCAACCAATAAATTACCCCCAAAAAAAAATAAATAAATAAATAAATAAATAAATAAGACTTGACTTACAGGTGCCAGCAAGGTTAGGGACTTGACTGACCCAGGGTGCTTGACGGCAATAGCCAGGGCCAATATGCAGCCCAAAGAATGGGCCACTATGTGAAACGACTTCACATTGTGGGCTTCTAAGACGGACCGCTCTATCATGTCCAAATGTTCTCTCAGTGTGTATAGAGAGTCCGTCGGCTTTGGACTCCTCCCGAACCCCAATAAATCAATTGCAAAGAACCGGTACGTTGATTTCGCGGCGCTTGAAAAGTTGGGAAATAATGTCTCCGTCCAAAACGCTGAGGACGATATGAAGCCGTGAATGAAGAGCACGTCTTCTCGTGCTGTGTCTGACATCATATTTAAAGCAACCCCGTGTTATCAACTTCAACTTCATAAATTAATTTTCTTCCCCCCCCCCCAAAAAAAAAAAAGAAGAAAAAAAACTATATGTAAAAAATAAATAAATAAATAACATAAAATGGTTTTATTGATTAATTTTACCTTTACGTCCTTGTGTTCTAACAAAGAGGGTATCTTTGCTAGAAGATGTCCAACGGTTGCAAAATTTACAATCACAGTCGGACCATCTTGGAATGGGTTGGGATTTGGGCCGACCCATTTTTCCTTGAAGCATTTCAACAATGGTGGATTTAACCGAGAATGTGGACCGAACCGACCCTTTCTTCATCTTGTCGGCGCAGGATTGGACGTTAATGGTTGCGTCCGCTGTTAGGCGCTTCAGCTCATTGACGGTCAGCTTGGAGACCTCGGACACCAAACAAGGGCGGGTGTACAAAGTGTCGGAGATCTCCTCCAACTGAAGCTTGGTCGAAGTGAGGCACACAACCTTAGACTCGCCTTGTTCAGACACCAAGATTTTGCCGCTGCTTGTGATGGCTTCCTTCGAGGAGGAACAGTAACAGGGCTTCCATTCCGATTCAATGAAGAAATCGGCCACTTTATATACGAAACAGAGCAGGAGATCCAGAAGGTCTAGAACAGAGAAGACAATGAAGCTCACGGCTTTGTTGATAGCCCTGCCAGTTAATGTTAAAGCCGATCTGGTTTTGGCCATAATGGAAGTCATAATTTGATTTGCAAAGACACAGAGAGAGAGAGAGAAGAGAGATCAGAATGAGAATGAGAATAAGAATATTATTGACAAGGTGAAGATATTAAAAAAAGTCATTGGGTTAATAGATATGAGAAGACATCATTGGGTTAATAGATATGAGAAGACATTGGAAGAATCGATGCGAGAGGAATGTTGTGTTTATTATTGGGTTAATATGCAAAAACAAACAATGCTCTACCAGATTAAGAGTTGGAAAAAGGGGAAGACAAGAAGAAATAGAGAGGGCAAGGGAGTCACGATATTCTGCAAATAGGGAGGTGGTGGAAGCAGTAGCCCACCATGAGCATGCCCAGACTTGTTAGATTAGCCCTCTCCTCTCTGTATATATGATCATGTGATGAAAGCGTGTGGGTTAATGCTTCTCTCCAATTACTTAAATGGAAGAGGAGGAGACACAGACAAGATCAAGAGAGAGATAGAGACTGAGAGACTTTGACAAATGACAAACCCAAAAAGTCACTCACACCCAAAAGAAAAAAAAAAAAAAAGAAAGCAGATTAATGAATTCATTGTTACATTTAACATCGTTTGTTGGCCAAGGAAAAAGGTAGGTGGTGGTTCAACTCCCAGGTATAGAAACTATTTCTGCTCAGCAAATGCGTAGCCAACATATATATATATATATATATATATATAAAACCTTCCTTTTTTACGCCTCTCTTTTTTTTATTTTTTTAATAATATTCAATTTGAAAGTTTGATTGTTAATTTCTTCTGTCCTGATTTGCAAACCAAAAGAAAATAAATGAAAAATTAAAAATTAAAAACTGTTGTGGCTACTTTTCTTGCCCAACCGAAATTCTAGGTACACACATATTTTCTCATCCACTTTTTCTTTACAAAATGTGTCTATAATTAATTGATTTCATATTGTATTTGTGCATCGTTAATAATATATGGGAAGTTGCATGCCTAACTTATGTATCTTATAATTTTTATTTGTTTCGATAAAATGCATGCCTAACTCATTAATATACATGTAAGATGTTTGTCTTTGTGATATAGATAAACGTCCCAAAACCTCTAATTAATATTTATTGCAGCATGTCTCGTGGTCACATGCTCCCATCCCATCCCCTTAATGTACCGAAAATTTTTTATCACCGTCCTAAGAATCATTTCAATTTTAACCTAAGTTTTTTGGTCGTTTGGATATGACTTTCTGTGTTTAAACGTAGACTATGTGTATGCGTGTATACTTTGATTAATCAAGATCATGGATACAAGCAAGCAATGAGCTACTTACCAAATTAATTCGAGCCATCAAAGGGTTGGATCCCTTTAAAATATATATCAAATGTAGCTTTCCTTATACTGAAGTACAATGTTCCTGTATCTCAGCAAAAAAAACAAAAAAAAGGGTACAATGTTCCTGTAACTATATAAAAAGGTAATCTTGATATATCCTAGAGCATTTTTGCACAATACGTACCCAAAAACATCTAATCCGATAGAAAAATTCTTACTATCAACCAGGAAAGATAAACATATACTTGAAACCTACAAATTATTTCGGTAACATAGACAAATAATAAAATGATAAAATAATAATAATAAAAAAGAGAAAAAACATGCCGTAAATGATTTATTTGTTTAACAAAGAAGCATATATAAATAGACATTAGAAGCATATATAAATAGACATTCTTGTCAAATAAGGCACTCCAGCTAATTAACCATGTCGCTTTATTGTTTCTGATTTCTATTATATATATAATATTTGTTAGGTCAAAAATTTTTCTTGTCCTCTGCGATAGGTGAAACAATATTATATAGTGTGTCGACATGCATAATAGATATAGTAATATACCATCTTCAAACGTCATGACGTCCAATAGCCCCATGATTATGTATGTGTCCAAATTTCTAATCTTTGGTTTTACATTAAAATGTATGAGTGAGAATATGGGTACGATTTATGCAGTTTTCTCTCTCTCTCTCTCTCTCTATATATATATATATATATATATAAAGAGTTTTTCAAATGTCTACACATTTTGAATTTACAAGTATATATTTAAACAATAATTTTTTAAAAAATTATTATTAATATTTCGCTTATAGATGACAATCTATGAATTAAAACTTATGAATATCCATATAACAACCAAATTAAATATCATAATTATTTAGGAATAGTTTGTATACATAATATACTTTATATATATATATATATATATATGTATGTATATATATCCTATGATCTGTCTAGTATAGATTAGTAATTATCTTGATTAAGACATCAAACTTTAAATAGAAAGGCAATATTATATATTTACTTACTTAATTAAGACATCAAAATTTAAATAGAAAGGCAATATTATATATTTACTTATTTAAGTTTTTAAAAATTGACATTGATGATATTAGCCATAATTAATGGAAAAACATGCAATCAATTAAGATCATGCTACGTCAATTTATATAACCATCAAGAACCAGCATTGCCTTGAAGCAAAAATAAATAATAATAACAAGACTCAGCATTGTTTACATGTAGTGATTGACCGTTCATACACCCAATTTGGTTATAAAAGATAATTTTGTTGATATATATACCAATTCACTATCCATTAATTTTTCTTTTGAATTTTCTTTTAAAATTCTCAACTATAAGTATACCCTTCAATACGACTTGACCCTACTCTGACCTAACACTGCCACCATGTTATATATATATATTATAAATGCATAAATTTTTTTTAAAAAAACTAATTTTTTTAGAAAAAATAAACATTTATTATATTAATTTCATATCATTTGGAAAATAATTTTATTAAATGTTTTGACTTTATCATTATTAAATTGGAAAATTCAATTTTATACCGTGTTTCAAGCTTGATTAGTTTTTCTTTTTCCTCTAGACAGCGTATTTCAAGCTTAAATAGAATGTCGTATTTTCGGGTAACGAGGGACTTATTAGTAAAAGCATTTCACCATTATTTATTACTCACGTTGCTATATTTCAGAACTAATTAGATCTAGATCTAGTGGACCAGGCATGTACTTAAAAACTGTTTTTGATTTTTTAAATAATTAATCATAAGTGGTTAATTTTAACAAGGTGAGATATTCAAATGTAAGGGCCTAGCTAATAATCTGGTCAATTATTTTGCTTCAGCTACGATATATATGAGGGGAAAATAATTGTACAGTTACATAGGGTATAGGGTTGGGGGAAAATAATTGTACAGTTAAATAGGGTTGGGCTACAGTGCCACATTATGATATTAATTAAGGTTAATTGCTAAATAGTATTCTAAAATTTCAAGCTTATGTGAATTAAATCCTAAATTTGGAATTGCTTGAATTGAATTTTGAAGTCTCAAATTTGTTGTAAATCAGCCCAATTAACTAATAATGGTAATTTTATCTTTAGATGATGTCAATATGCTAATATTATGCCAATGTCATAATTCATTTTTAACAAAAAATAAACAACATTTTTTTAAATAATTTCCTTATTTTTTCATTTTATTATTTATGATTTTTATTTGAAAAATTGTATCTAATTTTATTTTATTTAAACTAAAATTTTTAAAAAAATTTAACATTTTTTACAAAAAATTAGGTCAAAGATAAATATTTAAAATAAAATTGAAATTTTGGCCTAGTAAAAATATTTTTATTAGAGCAAAACCTATATAAAATAATTTTAATAGGCCAAAAATTAATTATAATTTTTTATGCCCAAACCATAAAAAAATTAGTCCAAAATAAAAAAAATAAAAGTTAGACAAAAAATTAGACAAAAAAATAAAAATAAATTTTAAATTTTATGATTTTTTTTATTTTTCTTATCTATCTATGTACACTTACTTGCAAATTATTGGATTCTACAACCAATGAACAACTATAAAAAAATTAGAAATATAATAAACCACTTTTGCTTAAAAAAAATATAAGGATATAAAAATAATAAAAATAAATTATTAGATCAAATAAAAAGAAAAAAAATTAAAATTAATACTAATAAATTTATATTAGACGGAAAAAAAAAAGCATACAAATTAAAATTGATTCTTATTCTTATTTTGTTTTTGTCTTCTTTTTTTTTTTTTAATAATTTGGTTATAGAAAATTATGATAAATTTTTTGTCTAAAATTATTTTATTTAATTTTTGAATTAATAAAAAATATTTTTATTAGAGCAAAAATTTCAATTTTAATTGTCTTTTTGTCTAATTTTAAGTCTAATTCTTATTCTTGTAATTTTGGTTTAATTTTATTTATGGTTTCGGTGTAAAAGATATTATTAATTTTTGGTCTAATAAAATTATTTTATTTAATTTTTGTCTAATAAAATTTTTTATTACACCGATTATTTTGATTTTATTTTTATTTTTTATCTAATTTTAGATTCAAAAAATATTAATTTTTTGAAATTTTAATTTAAAAAAAATAGTATTGAATATAATTTTTTAAATAAAATACCATAAATATAAAATATAAAAAATAAGAATTTCAAATTTTTTGTTTTTTTGCCAAAAACTGAATTATGACATCTAACAATAAAAAATTAATATCGTTATTCAATTCGATTAATTTGTAACAAATTTGAAACTTTAGAATTTAATTAAAAATAATTCCAAACTTCAAGATTCAATTTAACAATTAGCCCTATTACTTAATAGACTTGTTCCTTGTACCAATATTTTTGATAAGAATTTTTGTCAAATGGTCCCAATCTTTAAACTAATATAATTTAACGGTAGGCATATATGCTCATTTAAAACATTCTGTATAATTTATTTCCATTTGAAAAACAAAATTTATTATGATAAAACTAATACAAATCTCCGTTGTTCTCTCTCATAGAAAAATATTTTCTCTCTCCTCATCTCTCACCTACTTTTTTTTTTAATTTTTTTATTTGGTTGGGAAAATGAAAAATCTCTCATATAAAATTTTTGTTATAGCCAAAAAAGTATATCGGAGATCATTATAAAAGAATGTTAAAAATTTATATTTTTTTACAGAAAATCATTGTTCTTTATTAAAATTATTTTTTCTTTAATGAAATTTTTTTGAAACTTTCGATTAAGAATTTGGATTACATATTTACAAATAACGGAAGAGAGGCAAAGTCCTATTTGTGTTTATCATGTTGATATTTTGATTATTTTTAGTGGAGAAAACTAGTTTTTATTTATTTACTTTTTTTTTTACTGTGAAAAATAATGTTTTTGAGGAGAGTTTTATTTTTAGAGGTTTTTAGGAGAGACTATATATATATATATATATATACATATATATTTTCTGAATGAGTAAAGATTAACATTGCTTTTTTTTTTTTCTTTTAAGATAAAAACATATTACATTTATTTTCACATAAAAATCAATATTGTTGAAGAGAAAGAATATTGCACATTATATTGTTTTAGCAATAATAATTATTGTTTTAATATTTAAAAATAAAGTTTAATAAGTAAATATTTTCTAAAAGTAAGAATAGATTTATTCCATTGGATTATATTAATTTAAAAATTGAAATCATTTTGTCAAAATTTTTGTCAAAACTATTGATATAAATAATGGGCTCTTAATTAATTATAGTATGTTTTTTTTGGAATTAGTTGTTGTATTTACTTCCATGAAAGATATCAACATATAGTTCTTCTTATAATAATAAATATACAAGGCTTCGTTGCTAATTTCAAATTTTTTTTGGAATTAATTATTGTACTTAATTCCATAAAAGATATCAATATATATATATATATATTTATATAATTCTTCTTATATATGATAAATGCACAAGGCTTCTTTGGTAATTTCAGATGCAAAAACGAAATGGATTCTCTGGTATCGACCACTAAGCGAAATCAAAAGATCATCCAACAAACCCAAACTTATAAATATATATATCTTAAATATTAATGCACAGATTTACACGCAATATATGTTTGTCTAGCTAGTAAAAGTTCAGATATCATACAATATATATATATTGCTAGGCCTTGCCCGCTGGCGGAGGTAACGTAATTATATGTTCAACAAAATTTTCCTGCCAATTTTCAGTGGTTTGTATTCCAGCGAACTTGCAAAAACCATGGAACATTTCTACGACATTAGGTAATTGCAATCAGGATCTTTAGCTGTAGCTAATAGCTAAGAAGAAGACCCAGTCATAAGAGAATCGTTCAAGATTCTCTTACCTGCTATAGCAGGCCATGCGAATTGTGCTTTTTTTTTTTTTTGTTTTTTTGTTTTTTTTTTGTTTTGCCCTTAAAGCATTTAATACCAATATATAAAGGCCAACTTTATATATAATAACCAAAGTGAATCATATTGCAAGGGAGGGCTTCCCATGAAAATGGATGGATGTAGCAAAACTTGTGTGTATTTACTATTTTTAATGTTGATTATTGATCTATTTTTCAATGCAATGCCATGTGTGTCTTTCACTTCATATGTGTTCGGGGACTCTCTAGTGGATGCTGGAAACAATGACTATATATTCACACTTTCGAAGGCCAATTCGCCTCCATATGGGATCGATTTCAAGCCCTCCGGTGGAAGACCTACAGGTAGATTCACAAATGGGCGGACCATATCGGATATTGTAGGTAAATATATGGTACCAGTAAATACTAACATGTATACTATTGATGTGGGTGATCAGATTCAGATGGCATGTGATGCATCCGTGGCCATTAGGGTCCTTGTCATGAGTATGGAGTGATGATGATGATGATGATGATGATGAATAATCGTAGAAGTAGTAGCTATAGTATTCAGCTCTAGACTACGATATGCGGCATTTAATGAAGCTTGCCTGTTGCTACTTTCAGAAAAGTTTGACTAGTCTTTTAAGAACCATTAATTCCACATCTAACTGATCCTGCCAGCTGTTCCAATTATTAGCATTTTTCTTTTCAATATGGTCCTTTTCCTTCCTTCCTTCCTTCCGTCGATTGATATAGCAGCTATGTTTCCAAGTTCTTGCAGCAAGTAGCAACAACATTGCTTTAGATATGTTTTTTAAATTTGAATTTCAATGGAGATATAATTGATAGAATGATTTCATATATATTTCATTAATTGGTTATAAGGTCCAAAAAAAATAAAAAATAAAAAACGTTATAATTAAGAAATTATCGACAAAATGACTTTACATCATCAAACATATAGAAAAGAGGAAAAAATTAATGTTTTGTCAATTCTGCTCACGTTTTGTGATAGCTATTTGTTTTATTTAGTGGAATATAATTTAAACACCATTGATTTGAAGGGTGGGAAAAAAAAATGTCATGTTCAAAAATTTTTTGTAAAAGGAAAATATGTATTTATATATATTATTCATGTGCAAATCGATCGTCACGTTAATTCGACAGCCACAAACATTAGAATAGAGACTCGTCATATGGAAAGCGCTAGACGTGGTTGCCTTTTTTTTTTTTTTTTTTTTTGTCTTTTTCAAAGGGTGCTTTCAAAAATTCCCTAGTGACGTGGTAAGTTTTGCTTTAACTACATCTTTTCTTCTTCATTAAAATTTTACTGTTAATGTTGCAAACAGGTCAAGCTCTCGGAGCCAAGTCATTTCCTCCACCATACCTGGCCCCAAATACTCAATCCGATGCACTTCACGGAGGAATAAATTATGCATCTGGAGCCTCAGGAATATTGGACGAAACAGGGTATTTATTTGTAAGTATTTTGTTAGCCAGGACCGGCAATCTGATTTGAAAATCACTATATATAATTTCACAAAATAAATTATATATATATATATATATATTTATATTGCAAAATTGGAATATTTACATATATACTAAAAAGTAGTATAACAGATTGGAAGAATTCCACTGAGCGAGCAAGTGAAGTATTTTGAGGAAAATAGAAGTTATATGGTAAACGCAATGGGAGAGAATGTTACAAAAGAAATCTTAAACAAGGCAATCTTCTCGCTAACAATTGGGTCTAACGACGTTCTGTCCTATATTCAACCATCAATACCTTTTCTTGGGCACAACAAGGTCTCCCCCACTCTATTCCAACAATTTATGGTCTCTAACTTTACTATACACCTAAAGGTAATTTTACCAAACTGCATTTCTTAATTAGTCTCTGGCATAAATTTATCGTAATTAATTGGTGTTTAATTAATTAATTAATCAAAATTTTTGGTGATGTGAAAACAAAAAAAAGCGACTGCATGAGTTGGGAGCCAGAAAGTTCATAGTAGTTGGGGTTGGACCTCTAGGTTGCATACCATATGTCCGTGCCCTAAATCTATTGCCAAGTGGGAAATGCTCGGTCGAGGTTAACGAATTCATTCAAGGCTACAATAACAAACTCAAGGACACGCTCAAACAATTAAACAAGGATTTGGGTCCCCAGTCTGTCTTTGTTTATGCCAATTCCTACGATATCTTTATGAGGATTATTATGTCTTATCGCCAATACGGTAATTAATTAGTTGATAATTACACTTTTATTTTTTTTTCTATTTTTGTTTCTGATTATTCGGTTAGTTTATTTTTGTGTGTGTGTGTGTGTGTGTGTGTGTGTGTGTGTGTGTGTGTGTGTGTGTGTGTGGCTAATTTATTTATGCCAATACGGTAATTAATTAGTTGATAATTACACTTTTTTTTTTCTATTTTTGTTTCTGATTATTCGGTTAGTTTATTTTTGTGTGTGTGTGTGTGTGTGTGTGTGTGTGGCTAATTTATTTATGTTTCTAGGGTTTGAGGATTCAGATGGACCATGTTGCGGTGGGTATTTTCCTCCATTCATTTGCTTAAAAGGAAAAAATGGAGACAATAGCTCGGTAATGTGCTCGGATCGATCTAAGTATGTGTTTTGGGATGCATACCATCCAACAGAAGCAGCTAATCTCATCATTGCAAAGGAGTTAGTAGATGGCGTTGGCGATGAGAGCATTACATCTCCGATCAATATCCGCCAGCTTTATAACTATAATTACTCCAAATGAACCACTTTTGTGTTAAGAAACCGATCAGAGATTAAAACCATATATATTTAATAATAAATAAATTAACCAAGTATTTTATTTATTTAATTTTTTTAAAAACAGGAAGAAGATCAAGAAATATATATGTTCGTCGTCCTCCATATAAGAATATGTAATAACATTCTAGAATGGGGCATTTAACAGAGGTCAACTCTGTAGCTAGCAACGGTTTTCTGACAGACAGCTATTTAAGTATTCCATATTAAGACAGATAGTCAGCCCCCCATCCCAAGCCCAATTAAAAATAAAAATAAACCTTTTATCAAAAATAAAAATAAAAATAAACTTTTATTAGTTTGGATATTTATATATATATATATATATATATATACATATACATATAATTTCAGGTGCATGCATGGTTTAATGAATAGATGGGTGCTTAAATTAAGGATTGCAATGTTATTCTGATTGTCAACTACCACCAAACTTATGGAAATTGTAATAGTAATAGTAATGAAAGAGATAGAGATATATATCATATTCATATGGGGCTGCGGTGTGGTGTGGCATGGTATGGTATGTTTGTGGGGGTGCTTATAATTTTGGCAGGACCTGCAGCAATGCAGTTAGATGTTACCGACGAGAGACGACGACACTCTGTCCCTGTCTCTCTCTCTCTCTCTCTCTCTCTCTCTCTCTCTCTTAAAAAAAACCAAATTACAGTTGAAGGAGACGACCCTATTCATCTGCCGGTGCGGACTGCAGACCTGATCAACCAGCTGCTTATCAATGAAAGAGATTGCTAAAACCCACAAATTACTAGAACTCTCCCCTCCCTCTATTTAAAGTTTTGTTGAAATTTAATCCAAAACGCGGAAAACGTAGCATCTTTGTTGACCCATTTCATTTGCCTTCCCAATGCTAATTTCATACAACTCATTTAAACTATACACGTTGACTTTCTTTATTCAGCCTCAATAATAGGCACGTATTGTGATTTTACTCTCTGTCTGTCTCTTCAGTCTCTGCATATGTATTGTATGGTCTTAAGCCCTGCAACCTTTATACATTTTGCAGACCAAAAACATGTATGTATGCCATTTGCCATTACCATTGCCATTTCCAACTAAATTAAAATGAAAACTACTTCTGTCAATTGCTGCAACACAGGTTTGTGTTCTTCTTCTCCTCCTCAAAAGTCAATCATACATCTTCATCAAATTAATATAAACAAATTAAAGTTATTGAATTCATTAATTTTATTTGCTACGATGAAAACAATTTTCAGATTTATGTATATATTGTATCAGGAGAGAAATAATCCAATGATTCTACTGTATTTTAGATAATGATTCAAATTTCAATTCAATATAAAAATATACATAACATGAAATTTTACAATGAAATAATGATTAATGCTTCTTAACACAACTACAATTGCACATTTGCTGAAAAAATTCACATGTAATTAATTAAAATATCCTTTTAAGAACCAATGATTTTGATTTTTTTTTTTTTTGAAAAAATTACAAAATATTTCAAATCCATGTTATTTTCATAATCTGAACTATACTTTTGTAACATAGATAAAAATACTTAATCACTATAACTATCCCGTCGATTTTGAAAATTACCTTAGGAAAAAAAAAAAATTTCCATACAACCAATTTATTATACGGATCTTTTGCATATTTCTTTGTGAATAAGCCATGACACAAGTCTGAGTGGCACATGGTCCACCTGGTTTCGTCCCACATATAATGCAGACAGAGCCAGCCCAAAAGTGGTGGCAAAAAAATAGGACGAACAAACGTGTTTTTTTTTTTTTTTTTTTTAATAAATTTTTTTGGGGCTAATAAAGGAGGAATGAATGTTATTTCTATAATTATGTGTACCATGTCACCAAAACCCCAAACAATGATCCAGAAATTCTAAGTGCAAATATTTGCGGGCCATATTTTGTTTTCCTGGCCATGTCGTTTTGGTTTCGATTGAAAATCGGAGGTGCAAAAAGTAATAAATATATATATATATATATATAAATATTTTGTTGTTGGTAAAAATAAGATTGAAGGTGTAGAAATTGGTGTGCCCTGCAGCCTGAAATGGTGCACAAAGTACTTGTTTGGTTACCAAATACAATTGCTTTTAAGATAAAATAAGCACATTGTATACAAGTCAAATCATTGTCTCTGTGAGTTGTGAAGTGCAGTAATGATACAGAAATGTGCTTTTGGAAACAAACTAGGTATAGTATAGGTGCTTCTCCCAGAAATGCATCTCTAAATTCTAGTTGAAAATAATGAATAAATAATAATAATAACAATAAAAGTGCTTTTCCCTGGATTTACTTTCACCCGTTTCTTGACAAAATGTTTGGAAGCAGAAACTCATTGGAATTTGGAACCCATGCGAAAGAGATTATAATAAACTGGGTTCGTTAATGGACACAACCCAAATGCGGCCCAATATATTCTCAGGCCCTGTTCCAGTGGATATTTTTTTTTTTTTTGGGAAAAAGCATATTCCAGTGGATTTTAAATGGCTTGAATAAAGTATTAAAGATTAAATATTTTATCTCTAATAAAAAGTATGATTTTACACTATCCAAAAAAAAAAAAAAAAATGTATCATTTTACCATTAGATTACGGGAGAAAATCGAAGATTTTTTTTAAAAAAATAAAAAATAAAAAAGTAAGTTCTTTTGGGTTTTTAGTTTTACAAATATATTTGTTTTGAAAAGTTATTTTTATAAATATTTAATTTTGACACTCCATTTACGGTTTTTACTTTTATATTCATAATGTATTCACTTATAGGTAAAGGTGGTAGCTCAGCTTCCAAGCATTGGTTATCTGCGTTTAAAGGAGGAATATACATACATAAGCAGCGCAAGGTGCCCTTTCTGCACTTTAATCACGTGCAGAGGATTGAAGCAAAATCTGCAGGTTTCTTCACTTCATATTATTGAATTCGCTCACCCATTCAAGGGAAGACACGAAATGGTACATAAGATTTCAAACGTGTCATTCAAGTGAACCTCAAATTCATGCAAAAATTGGGGCCCGGCTTATGAGTTCTAAAAGATTGCCCCTTTTGTGTCAGTTTATGATAAGATTGATGTATTCAGCATTTAAATGGATGAAAATGAATTGGGATACATTTGTCATTCTACAACGTAAAGGATGGAGAAGGAGGAATTAATAATATATGTATGGCCATAATCTTCACCTAAACAGTAGCATGTTTCTCTCTCTCCAAAAATAAAAAAATTAAAAAAGGTAGTATGTATGGCCAAAATTTAATTATATCCAATGAACAAAGTACAAACCAAATTTTGCCAACCATACGTTGTTTGTTTAGCCTTTCTTTCTGGACTCCAAACGTAAAAGCTCCTGTATACATAGATCCTTCCTTGCATACAAAATTATTCACAAAATATTTGCATTGTCATAATAATATCTTCTTACTGAGAGCCCCAGTTGAACTGACAATAATTTATTTTGAGTTCCATTTTTTATTATCTGGAAATCAACAAATTCGACAGTGAATTTTTTTGTTTTTGATGGTGCTTCTAAGCTTTCAAGCAACCCAGTTAATCGTCCCACAGGCACAGCGTGTGTCGTTGCGTAGTAAACAGAGCATCCGGTGTGGGATTGCAGAGCCATCGGGAAAGCCGGCTCCTTTGGGACAAAAGACGAAATACAACGATGGGTTTTTTGAGAAGGCATTCATGACTCTGTTTGCCAGGAAGATGGAGAAGTTTGCAGCTAATTCACCGAAAGCAGAGAAGAAGGGTTGGTGGGAGCATGACTATGAGAGTTTTGTGGATGTCTCAAAGAGAGTAATGCAGGGAAGGTCTCGTATCCAGCAGCAGCAAGTGGTTCGGGAGGTTCTCTTGTCTATGCTCCCTCCAGGTGCGCCTGCTCAGGTGGATTTTTTCACTTCTTAATTTAATTTCTAGATAGCTCTTTGTCTTTTGTGTTTGGTTATTTAGCTGGTTCTGTTTGTTAGTCTTTCACTTGTTTTGGTTGATTACTGGATCAAAACCATATGAATGCTATCCTCATTATAGCTTCTACCCCAAGTGGCCAAGTTTAAATCTGTGAGAATTAGATAAAGTTATAGCATAAAAGTGCTTGGGGTGTTGGGGACTTTGAAGGTTTTGTTCTGTGCCTATATTTTCTATGTAGATGGTTAGTAACTTGATTTCAATGCTGCAGTTTAGGAAACTGTTTCCACCAACGAAGTGGGCTGCAGAATTCAATGCTGCATTGACTGTGCCTTTCTTCCACTGGCTTGTTGGGCCTTCTGAGGTAATTATCCCTTTCCAACTTCTCTTAATAATCATAGATTCACTATTAGGGGTGTTTTTCTCAAAGAATGTTGGGAAATACACATTTTCACCACCCTAGAGCCTAAACTACAAAGATTAAGTTGGCCTAAACTACAAAAATCAAGTTGGAATAACTGTGAAGACCATCAACAGTACAAGTTGGAATAACTGTGAAGACCATCAACAGTACCAGATTACTTCCACTGCCACATACTGAAACTCTAATACAATTTTTCTAATCAACTATTTTGTCTGCATGTCCCACTCCACATATAATGACCTTCCACTTTGAAATCTGTATAATTTTCTTGTCCTAGTTGGGCTGCATAAATTAATATGATATTTCATTATGCTCCTGTTTCACTTTGAGGTTATTTCTCACTCTGCAACTAGGTTATAGAAGTAGAGGTGAATGGAGAGAAGCAACAAAGTGGAGTCCACATAAAGAAGTGCAGGTAGATTTTTATATATACATAGAAGGGTACCAAATTGATTTTGTTTCATACTATTGCAGTAATCAAATGGATCAGGACTTGTAGATGAAGAAGTTTGTTTAGTAAATGATGCTAGAATATAAATATATATATAAATTGTATGGTGCGGATATACACATCATAAAAACTTGCAGAAATTGTTGAAATTAGAAACTATTATCAATAATAAATTTTTGTGTTTGAATCTGCACGTTTTTATGGTGTGGATATCTAAACCATAAAAATACTATATATATATATATATATATAAGTAGAGTCGAGTACTGATTTTGTCACTTTGACATTCTTCCTCATGAAAGGTACCTGGAGAATAGTGGCTGTGTAGGCATGTGCGTGAACATGTGCAAGATTCCAACTCAAGACTTCTTTACCAATGAATTTGGGCTTCCATTAACCATGATCCCCAGTATGTTTGCCAGAATTGCGTTTTGGATGCTTATATATGAATGATGAATATACGTTCAAACAAGCTAGAGTTGTTCCATAAGTTGCATTTACTTGAATTGTAATTATATCAATATATTCTGACCTCATATATTATCCTCTGCATCCTCAGATTTTGAAGATATGAGTTGTGAAATGGTGTATGGCCAAGTCCCACCCCCATTTGAAGAGGATCCGGTGTCTACACAGCCATGTTATGCTGAAATATGTAAGTATTTATTATTTGAAGTTCTATTATGTAAAAAAAAGAAATGAATAAATTCCTGATATCTGTTTCTACTATCATCTTCAGGCTCTATGTCAAATCCCAGCTCCAGTGTCTGTCCAAAATTACAAGCTTGAGAAGATATTCCTTTAATTCGATTAAATCATACCAAAAGTATTTCTATTACAATACATCTCATGTCTATCTGCCACGGCTTTTTGGCCTTTTACTGTATAATGTCAATATTTGACTTTTAGAAATGGCAAATATAGCTTTGCTATTGATTTTGTTTTGTAAATCTCAGAAAGCATCTAGTCACAGACTCATAGTATTATACTAAACTATAGTCTTCACGTGTCTCATTTCCAACTTGAAAGTAATTAACAAGGAGAACATGAATTCTGTTCTTGACGAGATTTTGTTTACTTTTTGCCTTTGAGAAAACTTGTTGCATATCTTACATTACAACAGCATGCAACAACAGAGAGGTGTGGCCGTGTAGTTAGTAACAGGTACGATAAATATTCCTTTGCTGAGGTCAAGGGCTTAAAACTTCAGGGCGCTCCAATATAATACATCCTATCATCTTAAATATCATAAAAAAATGTTTCTGATAATATTATTATAATTCCTTCACACTGTATAATTGGTAAAAGCAGTCCTATATGCAGCTTGAGACGAAATCTCTGAAAGGCTATCTAATCCCATGATTAAAGGGAAGCCACAATAGTTAAGGAAATTCCTAAAGTAAAAAATGTACAGAAAAAAAGGATTAAATAAAATAGGAAAAAACCAAAATTATGGGATTTTGTAATCTGCAAGATTTCCAAGACTATGGAGCAAGGACATTTCTGCAGTTTGGAGATTGTAAGCAGACTTTTGTTCACTTTGTAGGTTAATAAGGCATGAATCATAAGAACACTAGAAGGAATGAAGTGGCCATTCAGAGTTTGGTTTGCGCGATATAGATACAGCAATTGTGAAATTAACAAGACTAATATACGTCCTGAATCCTGATATAGAATTTCGGTCAATCATTGCTTCTTTTGTCCTGTTACATATGAAAATTCGCTAGAATCCTTTACTTTTGAAGCCAAGAAGGCTCCACCAGAGTTGGTTGACGAAGTCAAAGTTACATAACCAAAAAAGAACCTACAACAGGACCTTCACTTCACTTTTCATATACTGCTGGTCATAGAAACGTTCATAATGTGGTGTGAAAAGGAACACTATGCTTTACCTATTGTAGCGGGAAAATTTGTTGGTAGCAATAGGGGATTAAAATGTTCCTGTCGTTTCTTTGAAAATGTTTGGAACATATGAAAGTGCAAAAACAAGCAAGTTTAGGTAGTGGTTGGGTAACCCCAACACTGTACTATATAGTTTGTTTAAGTTGACCCAATTTGCCATACTCTACAGTGAGCAGGTCCTGTAATCTGTGATATGCAATCCAATAACTTGCTAAGAATTCCCTATCCACTGAAACATAATCACTTCTCAGTTAATATCCTATTGTCTCTGTGATTAGATTTCTTACTTCCACTTTTTCATGTAATCCAGAATTTCGTCCCACAATCCATCACATGGTCAAAGGTGGTGAAAAGAAAGAAAGAATTGAAAATGGGTTTTGATTTCAAAAAGTTACACTTAAAAAAAAAAATGTTGCTGCACCGAAATATAGCGTGAAGTCCTTGATCAAGCACGTGAAATTCTTAAGCTATTCATGTCCCAATCACATGATATATAGAATTATGGTTGGAGTTCTAGACCTTCATCTAATAAAACCATAAAAATTCATGCAAGTTGTTGGAACTCCCTCCGAGCTGCCTGTTTTCTTTTCTTCCCACCACTCAAGTCTCTGATAGCCTTCATAAATTTTGTTGCCTGGGATAACCATGTGAGTCACTGCTCTATGTTATCCGTGACTTTTGTTGCCCTGCTACGGACAAATTTTTAATATGTTTTTCTACCTTCTCTGTCATTCCACCGCACGCCACAAATTGTGGTATCCAAAGTCCAAGAATGCCTAACCCCAATTTGCTCACGAAAATTACGCATATCTCAAGACTTTTTTTTGGGGGATGGTTAAAAGTGAAACACTTTCTTAGCTGCAAAAATGCTAAAACCCTTGGAAAAAAGAAAAGAAAAGAAAAACACAAGACAAACTTAAGACGCACGAGATGTTACGGTGAGAATTTTGCTTGTCTCTACTGTGTCCTTTTGTTTCTCCGTCGTGCCTTTCAGGTTCCTCATATCCAATAGTTTGGATAAAGTTCCTTTGTCCCCACAAACTAGCGTCCCATTTGGCGCAATAAATCCCGTGAAAAAGCATGACGCTTTCTCTGTCCTCTAACGGCCAACGAACCTATCAACTACCTTGTACTTCTTCTTCTTCTTGTCTATAAATGTCTGTTCTCAGCTCTCTGCATTCCAATTCACTCATCTCTGAGCCCCAGTTGCCTTACTTCATACAAATACTATTACCTGCTTCGGCATTCTAGGCAGCCCATATAATCAAAATGTCTCATTCACCTAAAATTTCCGTAATAATGCATGTTTTATTCTTGACTCTTTGCTCTGCCTCTTTATGTTGCTATGCATTCACTGCTCAAGAATACTCTGATGCGCTTGAAAAATCCATCCTCTTCTTTGAGGGACAGCGCTCTGGGAAATTGCCATCTAATCAGAGGCTCAAATGGAGGGGAAACTCTGGCTTGTCTGATGGCTCCTCTTATCATGTATTTAGCTGTTGAAACACATGTTTTTGGCATCTCATATTCAGATTAAATGATATCAAATCAGTATGTTCTTGCTTGGTTGTTCATTTCAGGTGGACCTAGTAGGTGGATACTATGATGCCGGAGATAATGTCAAGTTTGGACTCCCAATGGCCTTCACCACTACATTATTGGCTTGGAGTGTTATTGAGTTTGGTGACTCAATGCATGGCCAAATTGAGAATGCCAGAGCAGCCATTCGTTGGAGCACAGATTATTTTCTAAAAGCAGCCACTGCAACCCCTGGAACCTTATATGTCCAAGTAAGCAAAACAAGCACCATGAGAAAATGGAAAGGAATTTTTTTTTTTTTTTTATATATTACTGGTTGTTTTATACCATATATATGGACATATATATATATATATATATATATATAACCTGAAAAAAGTTTTAATGGTGGATGTTGTTGCAGGTGGCAGATCCTAACATGGATCACCACTGTTGGGAGAGGCCGGAAGACATGGATACTCCACGCAATGTGTACAAGGTGTCCGCTCAAAATCCAGGTTCTGATGTTGCAGCAGAGACTGCTGCTGCATTGGCTGCAGCTTCAATTGTGTTCAGAAGCTCTGACCCTTCTTATTCATCAAAATTGCTTCAAACGGCCATGAAGGTATAAATCAATAGAGACTGAATTCATTGTATACTAGTTCTACATTTTGACTGCTTCCATTTACAATAGATTCTCACTGTGATTATTGCAGGTCTTTGATTTCGCAGATAGGCATAGAGGTTCTTACAGTGACGCTCTCAGTTCAGTTGTCTGCCCATTTTACTGCTCTTATTCAGGATACAATGTAAGCTTCTAGCATTTGCTTATTGCTTTTATTTTGATTGCCTCGCTTCATGGTTCCTGATTCCGACTTAAATTAGGATGAACTACTTTGGGGAGCGTCTTGGATTCATGCAGCCTCGCAGAACGGTTCATACTTGGATTATATCAGGTCCAACGGCCACACGTTGGGTGCAGATGATGATGATTACTCCTTCAGTTGGGATGACAAGCGAGCAGGAACAAAGGTCCTTCTTTCCAAGGTTAATTTTCTACCCAAAGCCATCTCTTGATAATCCCACAATTTCTTAAAAGGTCAAAAGTACAATAGATAACCTATGTTGGGTGATTTTGCAGAGCTTTTTAGAGAAAAATACAGAGGAATTCCAATTATACAAAGCACATTCAGATAACTATATATGCTCTCTAATTCCAGGGACACCAAGTTTCCAAGCCCAATATACTCCGGGTAAGCAATACGCCGTCTCTCTATTTCCATAATTTTCATTAGATCTTAATTCCATGACAATGACAGTACATTTCCATGCAAAGTATTCAATGAAAGGAGAACATGAAAATTACTAAAGGATTAACTAATATATGTGTTTACAGGTGGTCTTCTCTACAAAGGAAGTGCGAGCAATCTGCAGTATGTAACTACCTCAGCATTCCTCCTCCTTACATACTCCAAGTATCTGAACTTGAATGGAGGAGCTGTGAAGTGCGGGACCTCAACAGTAACAGCAGATAAGCTCATCTCACAAGCCAAAAAGCAGATTGACTACATTTTAGGTGACAATCCAGCAAAAATGTCTTACATGGTGGGGTTCGGTGAGAGGTATCCGCAGCGTATCCACCATAGGGGTTCGTCTGTACCATCTGTACATGACCATCCTGATCATATTGCCTGCAACAATGGATTTCAATACCTCTACTCTAGCTCACCAAATCCAAATGTCCTTGTTGGTGCCATAGTTGGTGGCCCTGATAGCAAGGACAATTTCTCTGATGATCGGAATAACTATCAGCAATCCGAGCCAGCTACATACATCAATGCTCCTTTTGTTGGTGCTGTTGCTTTCTTCTCAGCCAACACTCACACGAACCAGTAATCTCACCACTGAAACCAGAGGAAGTGGTTTTACATAGAAAAAAAAAAAAAAATATATATATATATATATATGTCTCCTCTCTTGACAGAGAAGTTGTATGAGATATTATAGAGTTAACGTTGAAATTCGGTTTGGTAATCTAAATCATGCATTACCGAGCAATTAAAGTCCTGCAACAGAATCATCAGCTAAGAGTTTCACCAAACCAGAAAACCTATCGAAAGCCTTACTGAATTATAAACAAACAAATGCACATACATACGCCAAAAGGCCTTTTGCTCAAAAGTATAATTCTTTGGGTAATAAGAAATGCATTAAGCACAAAAAAGAAGCCTCAGCCTCGAAGGAGAGGCTTACAACAGAGGGGATCGAAAATATGGAACTGAAATCCTTGAAATTTTCATCTCCCAGACTAGGATAATTAATTAGATGCAAAAGGTCAACATTGAACGGCTTTGGGAAAATTCCTCGTGGTGCTCAAATTGAAAAGAAAGGTAAAGCCTTGACCTTGACTTACCAAGTCGTTTCCTTTCGTGGCTGCTTCCTCTGTCTCTCTTTCTTATTTCTCTCACAAATTCTTAGGAGACAAAAAAAAGAAAAAAAAGAAAAAAAAAAAAGAAAAAACGAAAAACCACCTTTCCTTTTCTCTAAATGGGCGTCAACTATTTACATAAATAAACATTATAAAATAAAGGATAATGTTGTTAAAGATCCTTAAACGTTATTCTATGACATTTTAGTTTCTAAACTATAACTATTTTTAATGACAGTTACATCTCTAAATTCTTTAAAACAATATATCATTGATTTCAAATTTAAATTTTATCCAAATATTTAACAGAATATGCATATGCTTATTATATATTAATTTTATAAGGGCATTAAAGATCATTTTAACTTAACAATCCTCTGTCTTTCCCTTACAGTCACAAATCATCAAGAACAATTGCAGATCATGAAAAAATTCCTTAATTTTAAATATTCCATTAATTTATAAAATAGAAAAAATTCAAATATATGTTTATAAAATTTCACCATACAAGGTTGTAACAAAAGAATATAAATAACTCAATATTCAAGTCGAAATTAATTAACAGAATTGGATAAAAATATAGATACTTTCAAATTTAATCAATTCTCCAAAAAAGAAAAAAAGAAAAATCAAATTTACTCCTTTTTTTTTTTTTGTCAAAGTCAAATTTACTCTTCAAAGTTTTATCAAATATCTCCAAATTAAAACCCAATGCAATAAATTACTTGTAAAAAAAAGGATAAAAAACCTACAAATCCATTTTTTCTCTCTCCTAAAACTTATCATACATTGAAAAATCAACTTCCCAAAATTCACAATATCCTCCTTGTGTGGATGCATATCTCTTCATCACCTACTTCCTAGAGACCCCATGGCATCTGGAGTTGAAACCGATGAGGAACTTGAGTGTATCCACAGGTTCAACAGCTTTTTTGCCTTTGATGAACTGTTTAGTTGCATTGATGATCACACCAGACAAGTAGCCACAACCAATATTTACCAAAAAAGTACTTATAACCAGTGCAATATTGAAGGTTATAGTCCCAAAAGCAATGGAGATTGGCCTAATGAAAATTGAAAAAATGTTCTAGAAAGGACACACAGAGGGTTATCGAGTGGAAATGAATTTTAATGCCCTCATAAAATTTATTGGCACATGAAAGGTGTCACGGTCCTATATTTTACACAGTGGAAATAGACCATGCGGCGCCAAAACTCTCTAATCAAGGCCATCATTTTGATTATCCGAGTTTCACAATTGACCCATTTGATATCAATTATACACTTCTAAGGTTCACTAACGAGAACTACTCTTGCGAGTCTTGCACGTAGGTGACTATGATTGGTTTTGGATATCAAGGCTATTAGCCAAGATGCTCACCCCATCTATAGGTTCTCATAGTCATCAAGGCTCACGTCACCTAACAAGCTAACTCGATGGCATTATGCCTACTCGATAGCCTGTAGCTCAACCTTGTACCAAGATCTAGTCAGCAACCCAATACTCCATTCGGACCTTGGTCAATATATATCTTGAATAACACTTGACTTTGAAATGTGCACGCCAGCGTCTTGCCAACACACCACCCAAGGTAGCAACATAAGATCCGAAGCTCACATCATGAATGCCACCTGATGGCATGGTGTCACCCTATCCATGCCTATTAGCTTCCAACCCTCTTGAGCAGGGCAGAAACTGAGCCCCCACTCTGTGGCATATTTGCCAGAACCTTATAACAAAGGCCCATGGGTGTTTCTTTTATTGCCCATAGAAAACGACATAGAGAATGCTACATCGAACCTTTGACACAAGAGTGATGCGCAATACTAGCTCACAGTGTTTACTGGTACTGTCTTTGGGACTCCTTGTCCCTTAGAGACATAAAACAAACGCCGTGGTACTTTATGCCCACCCCATCACTTGCCATCGCTCATGGGAGACTCGTTTAGCCCAAGCTCGAAGTCGGAGCATGGGACATGGAAAGCTAGATACAGATCACCATATTTAAAGAGCTTATTTAGCAATTTTCTTCTTGGCAATTGGAAATATCACGTTGTACGAAAAATCATAATGAAATTTTTTCTAACAAACCCTTATATCTTGGTTTGCCATTCAACATGTATCATCTTATTGATATTATTAAGAGATTTCCACAGTCCAAAAGCGAAGATCCCAAACTAAAAATGTTTACTAGCGATTACTCTCTATTCGAAGCACCCATTTTCCATTCATAGAGAGAGATCCAATCATCAAAATAAATAAAAGGGTCATCATGGACTGAAAATGCCACTGAATCATTCTAAAATTGCAGACCATCATAAAAGATAAATATTTATTCTGTTAAATATTTAGATAAAATTTAGATTTGATATCAATATTGTATTATTTTAAAAATATCATCGGTGTCATTGTTATAAAAAAATAATTTAAAAATTAAAATGTTACATAACATACAGTTTAAGGACTTCTGACGACATTATTCCTAAAATGAATTATAAAATTGAAAAAACAAAACAAACAAACACAATTACATTTCCACGCAATGCATAAGATGCTAAGTAATTGGCCAAGTCCGCAATTAAAACGAAAATGGCAGGGTAATGTTGTAATCTCGCAATTGAAGAAGAAAATTTATTAGGATATGGACCGTTATACGGGCAACGAGTAGGGGAGGTAAATTCCAGACCAGACCAGACCAGCCCAGAGGAGAGAAATCTAAATCTTGCTTCTTTTGTTTGTTGTTGCCAACCACCGAAGGGAAATCCGCGTTTCCAATTTGGATCTGGTGGTGATAGAGACTAACAGAGTCTTAGTCTGAGTCACAGATCGAGAAGTTGCGACGCCGTCGTCAATGATGGCCTTCTCTTCCCGCTTCTCTTTCCTCTTCATTTGCCTCTCTCTCGCCGTCTCTCTGTGCTTCGCCGAGGTCCGGGTCACCGAGATCCGAGACGATGACCGGGCCATAATTCCCTTCGATGAGTTCGGATTCACCCACACGGGTCGCCTGGAGCTCAACGTGTCAGGGATCTCCTTCTCCAGCCAGATTCCCAATCCCCAACTCTCGAAGATCGGATTCCTCCTCTGCACCCGCGAAACGTGGCTCCACGTCTTCCAGCAGCTGGAGGATGGAGAGATCCAGTGCGCCCTCGATTCCGACCTGGTCAAGAAGGTATACACCTTCGCTGACCTCAAAAACGGCAACGAGAAGAGCTTCGGCACCGTCTTCTCCGAGACCGACGCCGATCAGTTCATCCTCCTCTTCTCCAACTGTATCCCAAAGCTCAAGGTCTCCATGGACGTTCGATCCGCCATGTACAACCTCGACGGCAAGAGCCAGCGTCGCGACTATCTCTCCGCTGGAAAAACCGTTCTGCCTAGGGTTTACTTCCTCTTCTCCCTGGTCTATTTCGCTTTCGCAGGCCTTTGGATCCACGTCCTCCACAAGAAACGACTCACCGTTTTCGGCATCCATTTCTTCATGCTTGCCGTCGTCATCCTTAAAGCTTTGAACTTGCTCTGCGAGGCGGAGGACAAGTCGTACATCAAGCGCACTGGTACGGCGCATGGCTGGGACGTCCTGTTCTACATATTCAACTTCTTGAAAGGAATTACTCTCTTCACGTTGATCGTTCTCATCGGAACCGGGTGGTCCTTCTTGAAGCCCTACTTGCAGGACAAGGAGAAGAAGGTCCTGATGATTGTTATTCCCCTCCAGGTCGTCGCCAATATCGCTCAGGTCGTGATCGATGAGACCGGCCCATTTGGCCAGGACTGGGTAACTTGGAAACAGGTGTTCTTGCTGGTGGATGTGGTCTGCTGCTGCGCCGTGTTGTTCCCCATTGTCTGGTCCATCAAGAACCTTCGCGAGGCGGCCAGGACAGATGGCAAGGCCGCTGTGAACTTGATGAAGTTGACGCTTTTCCGGCAGTATTACATTGTGGTCATCTGCTACATTTACTTCACCCGCGTTGTGGTCTATGCCTTGGAGACTATAACCTCCTACCGCTATCTTTGGACCAGTGTGGTGGCTTCGGAACTGGCCACTCTTGCTTTCTATGTCTTTACCGGTTTGAAGTTCAAGCCTGAGGCTCACAATCCTTACTTTGTGATTGATGATGAGGAGGAAGAGGCTGCTGCTGAAGCGCTCAAGCTGGAGGACGAGTTCGAATTGTGATTCTCACCATCAAGAAGATGATGATGAATTGATGATGATGATCAAAATTATGGTTTCAGAGGTATAATCAGAAAAATACAAAAATGGGGGTTCTGTTCTTTTTGAAAGTTATAGGCATATTTGGGATAGAATTTGTGTTATTTTATCCTTGCTATGGTGTTGAGTTGCTTGCTTTGAGCTGTTACTGTTAGAATCTTAGGGGGACTCTCATATACACAAGTCTGTGAATTGGACAATATGTTTTAGATATCTGTGAATTGGATAATATGTGTAACTACTGATACTTCATATTTGGCATTCATTTTTGGGATACCGCTGTTTCCGTCTGCATCCTTCAGTCAAACATATTGGTTACTTTCCGCAGCTTTTTTAAGGCTTTGAAAGTGGATATCTTGGTATAACCTGATGATTTATGCTACTTTTATGAGCTAGAAAGAAAGTTCTTGTCCTAAGAGTAAAATTTCGAAAGCGGTTGTTCTGGTGTATTGCACAAATACATTTTAGTATGGAGAATAAATAATTATATACCTAGTGCCTGAAGGAGGCTGGAGAATCAAACATGAAATTCCTGATTGAAGATCAAGTGGGTTATATTTTTGTTAATGTTAAAAACATTGTCATCCAAAATTATTTACTTTTATTTTTGATGAGTTGTTTTGGCTTGTTTTGAGTTTATTCATCTAAAGCTTCTTAACCAAAGGTGCTGTAGAGGTTAGTAAGCGGTGAAGCTATGTTAGCCATTTATTATTATTATTATTATTATTATTATTATTATTTGGATAGGTTATCTTAGCAAATTTTGATGTGGTGCATTTACTGAGTTTATTCATTGAGGTAATATCTAATTAAGCAGTAATGTCAAGATTTGTGTTAAGATCTTGATTCAGACTCATACACATTGTCTGCGAGGCTAAGTTTTCCTGACGTGTTAGATACATATTTGAGGTAAAAATGCAAATTGCACTTGGTGCTGATTTGCTAGAAATTAGGAAGATGTTATGCTGGGATGGAGGGAGGGAGGGAGGGAGAGAAGAGTGTTAATTTTTGGTTTTTGTGAGGGGGCATATTTTCGTTGCTTAAGTGAGAGATAGTGAGATTTCAGGACAAGGTTGTTACGGTAGGTATGAGCAGCCTGTAGTATCATATAGGTTCTTGAGTTGATATGTTTCACCAAAAAGGGTCCTTGGGTTGAATGTAACTGTCATCCTAAATTTGGGTTCCTCATTGTTGATGGCGTTTGTCATTTCTCGGGACGGTACATGAATGTTTTCATGAATTCTGAAGTGTGTACTTTCATGTTGTAAAGGGGGGCTTTCCTTGGAAACTAGCATCATATTTTTTTGGGTCCTTGAGTTGCTTTACCCTTTTAATTTGTATTGTCTGTTAGTGTTTACTTAATGAACACGGGCATGTATGTTATTGGTTATTATTGGTTGCATCTATAGTATCTTTTGCCATGATTAGTATCAAATCCGATTGTGATATCATTGCTGTGACTTGTGAGTTTTCAATCGATGTTTGGATTTTGAAACCTTTCACATTAGTGAGGAATAGTGCCCTTCAACAAAGTAAAAGTGTACAGAGGAACACATTGTTCAAAATGAGATGGTGAGGGATGGCTTCAAAGCAATGGCTGTCTCTTTTCAGGGAAAGAAGCTCATATTTGATAGGTACAGCTTGTTAGATGTTTTTGGTTTCGTAAAGGGCATGGTTCATAAAAACTAAAAAGAGCAATTGGTCTTATTCTGGGTGCATTTGCAACCAATCATTGTGTTTATTTCCGCAAAATCTATGCTGCCTGTGGTCGATGTATCTTGGGATTGGCAAGTTCCGGACTTTGTCTTCAAATTTTGGTTGGTATTTGGGAAGTCTTCAACTGAAATGGGCTTTAGTTCTTTTTTTTTTTTTTTTTTTTTTTTGGGTGGATAATTAATGGGATTTAGATTCTTTTGTAAACCATATGAAAATTCAAATAACTATTTGAAACCGCAAATTGCACTTGGATGCTGATTTGCTAGAAATTAGGAAGATGTTATGCTGGGAGGGAGGGAGAGAGGGAGGGAGGGAGGGAGAGAGAGTGTTAATTTTTGGTTTTTGTGAGGGGGCATATTTCGTTGCTTAAGTGAGAGATAGTGAGATTTCAAGACAAGGTTGTTACGGTAGGTATGAGCAGCCTGTAGTATCATATAGGTTCTTGAGTTGAGATGTTTCACCAAAAAGGGTCCTTGGGTTGAATGTTAACTGTCATCCTAAATTTGGGTTCCTCATTGTTGACGGCGTTTGTCATTTCTCGGGACGGTACATGAATGTTTTCATGAATTCTGAAGTGTGTACTTTCATGTTGTAAAGGGGGGCTTTCCTTGGAAACTAGCATCATATTTTTTTGGGTCCTTGAGTTGCTTTACCCTTTTAATTTGTATTGTCTGTTAGTGTTTACTTAATGAACACGGGCATGTATGTTATTGGTTATTATTGGTTGCATCTATAGTATCTTTTGCCATGATTAGTATCGAATCCGATTGTGATATCATTGCTGTGACTTGTGAGTTTTCAATCGATGTTTGGATTTTGAAACCTTTCACATTAGTGAGGAATAGTGCCCTTCAACAAAGTAAAAGTGTACAGAGGAACACATTGTTCAAAATGAGATGGTGAGGGATGGCTTCAAAGCAATGGCTGTCTCTTTTCAGGGAAAGAAGCTCATATTTGATAGGGAACAGCTTGTTAGATGTTTTTGGTTTCGTAAAGGGCATGGTTCATAAAAACTAAAAAGAACAATTGGTCTTATTCTGGGTGCATTTGCAACCAATCATTGTGTTTATTTCCGCAAAATCTATGCTGCCTGTGGTCGATGTATCTTGGGATTGGGAAGTTCCGGACTTTGTCTTCAAATTTTGGTTGGTATTTGGGAAGAGTCTTCAGCTGAAATGGGCTTTAGTTTTTTTTTTTTTTTTTTTTTTTTTTTTTTTTTTTCTTTCGGTGGATAATTAATGGGATTTAGATTCTTTTGTAAACCATATGAAAATTCAAATAACTATTTGAAACCGAAGTTGTATTTATGAAAAACCCTTTATGACGGTCAATGTAAAAATTATGAATGTTTTCTATAACTTAAAAGAGAGATCATTTTGTAAACAATGTGAAATGGCTATTGGAAACCCAAGTTGTAAATTATGGAAACTTTTTTGGTACATGTAAATTACAAAACCTTGTATGAATATTTTCTATAACTTAAAAGATAGCTCATTGAAAGCTAACATAATTGTTTGAAAAAAATTAAACGAATGGACTCCATGGAGAAACGAATTCTAGAGCCAGAATGCAATGCATGCTGCAATAGAAAATGGAAAAAATAAATAATAATAATAATAATAAATTAAGGAAAAACCTCGATGTTGGCTGGAGCTTGTCTTGTTCACTAGTCCGTCGAAAATTATGCGAGGTATAGTGAGTTGTGGGCTTCGGTTTTTCCTTCTGGCCTCCTCTATTAGATTTTTTTAATGTCCGGGATCGTTGGATCGTTGGCAGTAGCATAATGTAACAGACCCAGACAGAGGAAACAGGGGAGGAGAGGCATAGATGATTGCTCATGTTGTAGCCCAACAGAGTTGAATAAATTCTTCATTATTCAAACAATATTTCACATATTCTCAACATTTAAAAAAAATAAAAAAATTCATAAACTGTATATACCAATACTATATATTCATGACATGTACCATGTTAGGATACTATATGAGGGTTGATTGGTTATGTGAACCATTTTAGGAGCAAGAGAAACATGTAATGTTATATAATTGAGAAAGAATCTAGTATTTGATTCAATACAAAACAAGCCAGTACTCATAAGATAGAACATGGGTTGTGTTTTCTGATTAAATAGAAAAAGTTGTCTTCTCTAATAATCATATTGACTTTTCTTGGATTCTTTGTTTTAGCATGTGTAAGCACATGCCTCCTTTTGCATAAAGCCTAAACAACCTGTTATTTATTTATTTTTTTTTTCCTGCTTTTTGTGTTGAAAAAGTTCGATTTCAAATGGACAGATAAATTTCTTGTGATAAGTCCTATTTATATATATATATATATATATATATATATTTAGATAATACATATATATATATATATATATACACACACTACGGTTGACTTTTAATGAACATTGCCTCCCATGGCATTTAAGAAAATTATAACACTTGGAACCAGCTCATCGGACGTTATATTACAGATGAATTTGTTCAAGCCCTCCTGTGTAGTTGGGTGGCAAAAGTAATGGATTCGAAGGTTGAATGAAGCTTTAATTTGTTTGAAAATGGCCATGTGTAATCCATAGTGTGAGAGCGAGATGGAGGGGACCATGGATGAAGGGGAAAAAAAGAACACAAAGGGAAACAGCCATGGGAGGCTGGTACTAGTGGTAGAATGAATATCATCTTAAGAACCCAACCCCACTTTGGCCTACACCGTCCTTTCTTTATTTAATAACTTTTCGAGGTTTTGGATAGCCTCAGTCGAAATACCAAAGTTGATTAAAAATATACATCATCTGATGCATTCGTCTTGTGAAATCCCATCAAATACTATCAACACTTAACTTTTTATGTATGATTTAAACACCCCCACAATTGACAAGCTTAGATAGAGCCATTTCAAGCCACTTATATATCTCTATAATGATGATGCTTCAAATCATATGAGGAAAACTCTTTAGCCATCCATGTGATAATGTGATTTTACATGCCCTTTGTTTCTTGTGAGGAAAACCATTTTGTATATGCTTTAAAATGGACAAACCAAAGAGACAAACACAAATGTCAAATTTCTCTTGATGCTGTAAATCCTAACAACACTAGTGATAAGTTTGTTTTGCCTTAGGAATTAAGCCTAGGACCCAAAAAAAGAAAAAAAGAAAAAAAGAGGGACTTGTGGTGGTTAATTTGGTGGGCCAAACATATTTATTGGACAGATTGTTATTTTTGCTGGGAAAATAAAAGAAGAAATTATAATGCATAAAATTTACATGTGTAGTTTTTGATTCCTTAAGCAAAAAACTTCTTTTTCACCTTTAGGCCATATATATATATATATATATATATTATTACTATTATAATATGAGAGGAAGGGAAATTTTTCATCCATATCAAGGATGGTGCAATCACTGAGCTAAGTCTATCAGTACCACTTGTGGGCCACTTAGATTTTGATTCATCATTGCAGGCCACTTAGACTTTGATTCATCAATTAGATTGTGTTAAATTTAGCACTAGTTCTAAAAGATTAAATAGTTAAAAAATAATATAAATACCAAATTAAGTCAACATTTTCATTCATATATAAGTTAATTAATTTTTACTAAATGTTTTTTTTTTTCTTTTTTTTTTTTCTGAAAGATGGTAGTGTGATTTGAGCTTCACATGTCATTTTGGGTTTGCTACTACTTGGATCATCTATTTTCTCAAATATTTATTATTATTAATATTATTATTATTTCAAATAATGGTAATAAATTTGATGATTTGAGAGAGTGAATGGAGTGCCTGAATAAGGTTAGAAATGCTATTTTTGAGATAAATCAATTTCTTGAAGATTTTAAGGTGATATATAATTATTTATAGCTAAGATTTAAATTCAAAATTTAAATCAATTAAATGGGAGATGATTATGGAATAGCTTTATTTAGATAATTTCTAAATGATGGAATTTTTGTGAAATTCCTATGTATAACAAACAATTAAAAGTTATAAAAAGGAAACTACTACAACATAACAAGGACTCTCCGCATAACCAAAACTTCGTTATTGGGAACTTTCCCTTTGAATATCTCTATAATTTTCTAGATATTATTACCTTTTAATATTTTTATTGTTTCAACAAGTCTTTTCATTTTTTTTTTCTTTATTTTATCAATGACCTAAAATTCTACCCTTTTTTTTATTTTTTATTTTTATACAGATTGTATTTTAGTTAGTCCTATTTAGACATTGTTTTGTTCTCTGCAATTTTGATATAATCATTTTGATATCTAGTCAAATATTTAGATACAATTAATTTTATCTATTTTCTATTTCAATTTTTTTCAAAAATATTCTAATTATTGAGGTGCCATGTCCCATTAAAAAAAAAAAAAAAAAAGGGGGAAAAAATACCCACAAAATACCTTATCAAGGTGTCGCTAATCCCAAAAGATTTACTTCCATTTCAATGGAACTTATGGTAGAAACAAATGTCTTTCTCCACTTTTTCAATGGAATTTGATGGAAGGAACAAATGTCTTTCTCAACGGAAGATGTTTACTTTAACATTAAAATTATGCAAAATGAGTTGCTTTTAATTAAATTATGCTGAGGAAAGAGACGGGGGAATTGGCTGGCAATGGCATATTGGGGCCTCCTGTGAATTATAAGCGAGAGTCATAGTAGTAGTAGCAGTAGATTGGCCGGCTAGGAATTATAAATATAAACAGGGCTACATTTAAGAAGCGGCAGAGAGAGAAGCAATGGCCACCACACCACCAACAACATGGAATGAATAAGGATGAGGTGCATGTGATTTTATCTTTGCAATCCACAATTACACATCTCCAAAGCAAGTTCGATCGGTCAAATGGGCCTACCCCAATTGCTTTCTTGAAAGGGAAATCTCCATGAGAAAGGCAAAATAATAAAAAAAATATATCAAAGGAAAAGGAAAAGGTTAGAAGAAAGTGGCAAAGGAAGAAAAAGAAAGAAGAAGATATGGAGGACGTGACGATGATGATGATCAGTAGTAGCCCAGAAAATCCCAGAAATGAGACCATTTCTACTGAGCCAATCACCACCTCCACTTGCCCAACCTGGAAACTTTACGAAAACCCATTTTATTATTCCCATCACAATCACTCCCATCCTAATCAACAACAACTACAACAACAATGCCAAACTAGCAACTACAAGAGCCTCCATTGCCTTCAACTCCCTCTCTCTGCTCGAAAGCTTGCTGCTTCTTTCTGGGATCTAACTTTTTTCAGACCCATCATGGAGTCTGAGCTGGATTTTGCTCGTGCCCAGATCATGGAATTGAAAACTGAGTTGGAGTACGAACGCAAGGCACGCAAGAAGTTGGAGTCCATGAACAAGAGGATGGCCAAGGAGCTGTTTGAAGAGAGGAGAGGAAGAGAAGCTGTGGAAAGAGTCTGTGCAGAGCTTGCTAAACAGATATCATCCGATAAAGCAGAGATTAGTAGGATGAAGAGAGACATGGAGGAGGAGAGGAAAATGTTGAGGATGTCTGAGGTTTTGAGGGAAGAGAGAGTTCAGATGAAGCTGGCCGAGGCCAAGATTCTCTTCGAAGAAAAGCTCTTGGAGTTGGAAGGTTCTATTCGCATCCAGTCTCAGAATTTTAATTTTTCACCATTCAAGACAACTGAGCAGAGCACCGAGGAAGTCAAATTTCCTAGCGGATCATTCACTTGCAAAGCTGTTGGTGGTTTCTCGGGAAAATTCAGAAATTTGGAGTTCGGTGAGAAATCAAGCTGCAATGATAGTAATGGCGTTGTTTCAGGGGAATCAAGAGGGTCGGTTTTGATTGAGAAGTCAGCTTTTGGCTCTGATATTAATGTTCTTGTTTCCAAAGTGTCCACAAGGTCATCGGTTCTGTGCGAGAAGCCTGCTTGTAATGATAATAATGGCGGTGTTTCGTCAACTGCCATTCAGAAAAAGGCCTCTCCAGAACCTGAGAATCCTCATATAAAGAGAGGGATTAAAGGGTTCGTTGAATTCCCCAAAGTGGTTCGAGCAATTGGATCCAAAAGCAGGCACTGGGGCACAAAATTGGAGTGCCAAAAGGCTCAGCTAAGAATTCTGCTCAAACAGAAGAGTCCCATCCGATCAAACAGTCTCATTACGAGTTAAAGATTGTCGTTGATCCTCTTGTTCACAACACTACAAGGCTTGATTAATTTATTCTTTTTGTTTTTTTTGTTTTTTGGGTGAATATCAATAATCTATTTTCATAGCCTATTTTGGTTTTCTTTCTGCAAGACTGCAACAGGGTCACCATAAGTGTCCAGTTTTATTAATGATGTTGAAATACCATAAGAATGGAGTACATATATAATTGAATTTTGTATTTTTGGAAGAGTGGATATGATGTATAAAAATCTGTTTTTGAATGCAGTCTATTAGCTTCTAAAATCAGGAATGTATTTTTGCTTTAGATCTGAGAAACCAAGAGTTGAACACCATGGTGATCCCCTGAACACATGCAAATGCTTGATTTTCATTCAATTGGTTGTGGCATCTTGACGTAAACAAAAATCTTGGAAATTTTTCCCAAAAAAAAAAGAAAAAAAAATCCAATCTCAATCTAGTATAGAATGATTCACTGAATTGGGTATTTAAAATATCCGATTCTTGTACAAAAAGCAAAGTAGCAATTAGGAGGATGAAAGTGCATGCGTGGCTGGTCATGAAAGCCTAGAGTCAAGTGACCATGACTTCCATGACCTTATAGGAATGGACTTGATAGATAGCATGCTGTTTTTTTCTTCGCAATGAACCACAGATGTTCCATCTTTGGATCATCTCAGGTCTACAAGGTCTAGGAACCTAACTATGTTTTTGCAGTAGAAGTTGGGTCTCTACGAAAAAAATTGAGTATTAATAATTCAGCTTTGGGTAATTGAGCACTCATGCTGTTTATTTATTAAAGTTGTGGTGAAAGGAATACTCCTCACGGATTTTGTTATGATTTCCTCCAGTTTTAAAACAATTGCTGGGAAGCCAAAAAGCTATAACAAATGATCAAATACCATGGACTTGCCAGCAATATATTAAAAAAGAAAAATGGCAATCATTTCTCAAGAAGCCTTTAATGGCTTTAACAACCTGGCTGATAAACTTCACAGAAAGTAGGCCTACTTTCTGTGTCTAAATCCAATTCTATATAGTCCTGGGCTACTCTTTCTAAATATTCTCACCTAATTCTATTCTCTTTCTAATCTGAGTTAGTATATTGTTGGTTTGTTTTGTTTTCTTATTTTCAGAGAGTTGGGAGTCAAGTGGATCATCTAGCATCGAATGCATGTTTTCATGTTCAAAAATTCATCTTATCATTTTGATTTCCCCTTCATTTTCTTTACTCAATCTGGCATAATTTATTCCTGAATTCACCCATTAAATGATTTTGCCATTGGACTTTAAAATAAAACTTAAAATTGTATTGAATGCAAGAGTGGGGGACAGTAGGTAAGTAGAATGCAAAGAACTGCAATAACCATTTTAGTATCCAAATCATCTCATGTATCACAGATCATATAATTTTATCAACAAAAGAAAAAAAAAAAAAAAAGAAGGTATTACAGATCATATAATTGGTATTAAGCTTTCGAACATTCTTACTTATAAAGAAGAAAAGAAAAAGATTAAAACCAATGGGTAAGCTCTCTAAATCAAGCCAAATTTATCAAATTGTTGGGGTCCAAATTTTCCCTCTCTTCATATGTTCTTTAACATGCATGCTTGAAAGAGTCTAAAATTCCATTGGTACTAATAACCTACTAGGTTAGGAAGGTTAGGAAGATAAATATTTAATGGGAGCTAACTGAATCCATGGAGGACATTGGTTACCGAGTCACATCTACAGCGTATGGTCCCCTCGCCTCACACTCACACACGAAACGCATTAATGGGGCCCATTTTTCGTTTCCCGATGCTTGACATTTTCTTAACAAAAATAAACATATTTTGACGGAGACCGTCTGATACTGTAGTCAAGCTTTAAGTCAGAGTACTTAACCCCGTCATTAAGTGAGAACTCAGAAGTAGCAGCCAATGAAAGTTGGTGTTTGCAGATTGTAGCGGGAAGACAGTGTTAGATTTGACGGGAAGAAATTAAACGTTGGATATGTGAAGGGAGGTTATTGGGTGAGCTGGGGTGGACTAGTTTTGTCCGTATTACATAAGGGGAACGAATGTTGGAAGCTTGGGAAGCAAACCAAAACGGATGGCTAAAAATGGCGGCACCGCCCACTCCCTACCAAAACCCACCTCTTCACTTAGCTTCATTTCAGCTTAGAGAGAGAGAAAGTGAGAGAGAGTTGGAGTGGGAGAGAAGAATAGAGAAGCCATTGAAAGAGTAGTTGTGTGAAATAGGTAGCGTTGGTTGTAATTAAGGTGGGGTTTTTCCTTTTGGGTGTTGTTGGGGGTTAGATTGAGTAGTGGGAAAGGTAGCTTTTTTAAGTGGCTTTCATATCATAAGGACAAGATTTGGATATGTGGCTTCAGAGAAGGGAGCAGATACTGGGTTGGGTTTGAGGATGCAACCCAACAAATCATTTAATCGTAATTATACGATGATGCCTTGTCATCATCAAAATCTGCCCACAGCTGGTACTGCTGAGTTTGGTTTGCAAGGTTGTTGTAATGGTAATGGGGATTGTGGACCTCTGTTTTTTGACACAAGCAACCAGCTTTCTAATTCTTCTTCTATAACCCATAATATAAACGATGTTGTCGGTGCTGGTAATGTGCTGCCAAAGACTCAGCTTCACCACCCAAACTCTGATATCTTCTCCTTCAATTCCTCCGGTAAAGTTTCTATTTCTTTTTTCTTCGGTTCTCATTGTGCTGTTCTTTTTCAGAGACTAAAGTAAAAGGCTATAATGTTGTTTTAGCATGGTGGGTTACAGGAGGTGGAATTGTGAATGTCAGAGCTCCTTTTTTTACAGAAGCTCAGAGGCAGGAGCTTGAGAGACAGACTATGATTTACAAGTACATGACGACCTCTGTCCCTGTCCCTCCTCAGTTACTCATACCGACCATTACTAAGACTCCAAAAAGTTTTGCTCGTATGCACTACTCTAATCGTAAATATCTTTCTCCCAGCTGTTACTTATTTGTTCATCTTTTTGCAACTAAGCATGTTCAAAGTTCCGTTTCTTTGTGCAAATGACATGCTTTAAATTGGAAAAAGAAAAATGTAGAGAAATAGGGGGTTTTGTTTTTAGTTTTTTGTTTCGATGTGTTTGTTTTTATTGAAGAGGTAAAAGGTTCATTGGAGTTGGGGATCTCAAACAGCTCTGATCCAGAGCCATGGAGATGCCGAAGAACAGATGGGAAGAAATGGCGGTGCTCGAGAGACGTGGTCCCTCACCAGAAATACTGTGAGAGACACTCCCACAAGAGCCGTCCTCGTTCAAGAAAGCCTGTGGAATCTCAACTACCGCCACCCCACTTCCGCAATATCGGCAACAACCAAAACTCCTCCACCATCCCATATACAACAAAGCCTCTTTTTGCAAACCATCAATCTCCATCTCCTCCTCCATTTTCTACTAGCATGGCCTCTTCTACATTTCTACATGACCAAACCAGGTAGGTTAGGTTTGGTTAGGTTAGCATTAATTTCTATTATATTTTTATGTTTGTTCTTATCCGCTGTGTTTGAATGCATTGTGTGGCACTCCCGCTGTCCTATATACATATATGTATACCATCTCTGTTTGTTTGCAAATTAATGTGCTTTTGTTTTTTGTCATCGACCCCGTGAAGGTGTTTGGAGTGGTTCATGAAAGGGGAAACCGAGGCTGTTGTGGATGGTTCAAACCAAGATTGGCTCAAAGCAGGATTAAGGCTGGACAATGTAAATCATGATTGTGATGCAACTATGGACATCTCTGAGCATCAATATGAGCATACCCATCACCGGCTAAATGATCAGTGTAGCTTATTACTCGCCCCCAAGTTGACCCCTTTCCAAGAAGCTCCAAATTCCAGCGGTCAGGCACAGGAGACGAGGCATTTTATTGATGCATGGTCCGCAGCAGCAGAGAGAGAGCAAATTGGTGAATTTGGCAACAGATGCTCTGTTTCTTCAAACGACAAAGTTCCTGTTTCATCGCTTTCTCTGTCAATGAGTGGTGGAAATGGAAGATGTGCTGAAGAAAATGAAAATGCCAAAATGGGTGCTATTGGAGATATGAAATCCCAATGGATCATGAATCCTGTTTCATGGTTAGGTTCACCACCCGGTGGACCATTAGCTGAAGCCTTGTGCCTCGGCGTCGCTGGTTCTTCTGGATGCAATAGTGGTGGTACCATCAGCAGTAGAAGCTCATCTTGAGTTGGATTAGTGTTGGCTTTGTAACTTTTAAAGAGGAAAAGGATAATTGCTTAATTGCTTAGTTCTGCTGGATCCTGAAGTCCTTTTCTTTTTGTTGTTTATTGCCAAAAATACCATTAGGAAGAGCATTATACTTCGAAATTGAACTAGAACTAGAAGTATTGCGGACGTGCAAGTAGAAACTAAAATTGAAACAAGGTTTATTGACCTTGGAATTTGCCCGAACCCCTTGTTGTAACAAGCTGTCATGCCATAAGCAGCAAGTTTTTCTAACTAATACATACTTTTGCTTTAACAAAATAGATTGATAAGGTTATATCAAGCCATGATCATGAAGAGAGTATAGTCGTAGTATAATTAACATACAAGATGAATTGCGTTTTTACATAAATTTATTATAGTTTTCCTGCAGATCATACTACTCCAAGTATAGTTTCCAAACTTTCAATGTGAAAATGGTCAAGTACATATGTACCTACATATGGACATTCTGGTCTTAGAAAAGTGTATATAAAAATTGACAAATGATTAGTCATATCTTAAAAATGGAATAAACAACATTATATACTTCCTTTTATTAATATGTGCATATATATATATATATATATATATATATATGTATAGAAAGAGAAAGAAGAGCAGATGCATTGAAATAACAAAGATAAAACGATCACACGGACACGTCCATCCATTAAAAAAATTGTGATATGGATCCTCTCCTGATTAGAAAATATTAGTAAATTAAAAAGTGTAGCTAGGTAGATTCATGATTGTCTTTATCATGAAATATCTGATGAGTTAAAAGCATCTTAGACCAGTGGTTGAACATGGAGAAGTATCTCTCCCAACAGACGACAAATTATCCATCCCATAGTAGCCATTACACTGTAAACTCATGAAGCTAGGGCTTCTCAAGCTCTCGCTAAAACTGCTACTATTGTTATGATGTGGGTCTGGAACAGGGTAGGAGAGGCGCTTCTTGACTGAAGTAGCACCTCTTTCTCTGTCGGGCGTGGAGGGTCTTTGTCTTAATGCGCACTCTGAGCGAGCCCGAGCCTTTGCAGATTCAGTGGCTGCCATGTAGTTAGGCACTGCACCTGCATTGCTGAGCCAACGAGTGGAACTACTAATCAAGCTTGCGGGTGTATGTGCGGCCGAGTGACATGTTTCCTCTTTTACGCATCGAGGGCTTGCTGAGCGCACTTTCGGCAGAGGCTTTGATTTTGATGGAGATGGTGACTCAACATTAATATTATTGCATTGGGGTCTGTGAAGGGGAGGATATGGAGTAATTTGTTGGTTTTGATGAAAATGTGATTTTCTAACATTTGGGGTAGTGGAGCAAGAGTTATAATAAGTGTCAATTTCAACTGTCTTGACAATGGAATCCCTTATTTTATGATGATAATGATGATGATGATCGGTTGAGGCTCTGTGTCTGTGTTTGCAGCTGGTGTCCCATTGTTTTGTGGCCATCCACCGATCTAGCCATTTGGTTCTTTCTTCATGATCACCACCAGCAGCTGATGGGTTCCTCCCAGGTCTCCATATCTTCAAAATGAATTGAATTAGCTATCTCCTAGTTTATCAACCAAACATATGTATTCATAAATGCATTTAGTCAGAGTAAGCACAAGAAAATGAGCAAACCTGACGAGAAATAGCATAAGCAAGGGCTTTTTCACGTTTTAAAGCAGCAGCTTCCTTTCTACTCTCATCCCATTCATCCTCAGACGACCGACACCGGCTGCTCTCTCTGCCTCCAGACTGTATGTAGCATATAAATAAAAAGGCAGTAATTACTAGAAACAACGTATGCTAGCTTAGCTAGTTTTATTATTTAACTAACTAAGAAGAAGGTTGAAGATTAAGGCTGATTACTTACAACTGAGCTTCTGTGTCGAATATCCTGAAGATATGTAGAATCCCATAAGTTGGTTTCAGCAAACATTGATTTCCTGCTGCTGCTGCTGAATCCCTCCTCAAGTGAATGTGAAAGCCTTGCTCTTTGACTTCCCACTACCTGATCCTGTACTCGAACCAGAGCTTGTATACATCTCAGTGCTACCTTCGCTTGCTTTCGTACATTGCGCCCTCTCACTAAAGCTTGAAGCTTCACAAGCCCTTTGAGTGCACGTAGAGCTCTTCTTGCCTGCATTAACCTCATCAATCACTTTAGCAACACGAACAACAGTGTGTCACTGTTGGTGTTGGAGGAAAAATAACAACCATTAACGCAAAAATTGTCATATTATATGTATATATATATGTATATATTTATACCAAATATATATGTATATATACATATATATATATATATATATATATATATATATATATATATATATATATATATTTACACCAAATATATATATACCAAATATCCTCTAAAAGCTGCTTGAATGATTGTAGCGGCAGAGACATAGTGTTGTTGTTTGTGAAAATTGGAAGGCCTAGTACGAGTGAGACGAACAATCTCTACAGCTGCTTGAGCAGTAGCCACAGCCGCTTCAGCAGCAGCTGCAGTGGCTGCAGCCATGGCAATTGTATGCCTTTGTTCGGCGGTCAAAACAGGTTTCACATGAGTAGCGTTTGCACTCGTCTTTGCTCCTTCGCAATATTGCTCAAAATGAATAACATGTTTATTCTTTCTGAAATTAATCCATGTTCTTTTTTCTTTCTTCTGCACACACAATAAAACCCAAGAAATTGGTTCAATATTGATAAAATTATATATATATATATATATATATGTAATATAATATATGTGGTCAAAGTAATAATGACACCAATCATGAAAGAAAGATTGAAAATGGATTTTCAATGTGCAGTAGTACTGCAGCTACCTACCTTCTCTTCTTGTTCATCTTGAATATTAATATGCTGTTGTTTATCGTCGACTGATCTCCAAGTGCTGCTGCTTTTCTCGTTATCCTTGCTTGTCGGAGGAGACCGGAATGCCCTTTTCACTATTGCCAACCAAGACGTACCACTTTTCTTTCCCATAGAGATAGAGATAGAGAGAGAAATAGAGATGGGTTAATCAGTGTGTTCTAGTTTGCAGGGCAAGGGGGGTAGAGAGAAGTTTTAGGAGTGATGATACTCATGAGTCATGAGGGTAGTGTAATTGTTAAGTGAAATCAACAGGGTGTAGTTGACTAGGTCCAATATAACTTACTAGGTACAAAAGCCTAGATGTTTTCTAGCGGCCTGCTGAATAACAAATGCAGTGTGTGTATGTCAGACATTGAATGGAAAGACTATGTCCAAAAAATGATGTTGGAATACTGGACACGAGACAGAGGGAGAGAGAGATTTTAATGGCTCAGCCTCGAAAGCACAAGAATCCAAGGCCCAGTAAAATATATACATATATATATATATATATATTTATATATAGATAGAAGGATACATTGCAGGAGAACTTTTTGATTAGTCAGTGAGTGGGGGCTTTATTTTTATAGTTTTACATGACACACTGAGACTGACGACTTCTAATGGTTTCACGTGTTATGAACAGAACACAACAGGTAGAGGACGAGAAAAAAGAGAGAGAGAGCTGAGAGTCTCTATGCCGTTGCATTGCTAGGTGGCAACACATGTTAAGAGGCTAGAGAAGATTAAACACATAAATAAATATAAATATATAATAAAGACAAGTCCTCGAAGACCATCAAACTTACTTAGCCTGCATGCTGGTTGTTTCAAAGTCGAATCCCATTTTTGGGTACAAGAGTGCTGACTGTGGCTTCATTTTTCCCACTAGTCTAGTCTGGTCAAAGTTCTTTGATTCTCTGCTTTCTGTTTTTCAATATTGATTCTTCGTTATATTAATTCTTTCATATATATATTTTTTTATTATGCGGATTGTATTGTATTGGTTTTACGGGCCTATGGCCATGAATATGGACCTTATATCGTGGCTCAAGAATTTTCATGGCCCGGGAAACCATTATTGAGTAAAAAACTTGCTTTTTTAACCAAACTGGATCTCAAAAGTAAATGGATATATAGCCCAAGTTTAATCATGAAACACAGGATCCCAAGTTACAAGATTGTGTTGGGGAATTTTTAGTTGATCCATTCCTTTCTTTGTGGGACATATCTGGTGTGAGAACAATTTTTATTAAACAAAATAAAAAGATGAAATTTGAACATGTTGTTGTCTTTTATTTTTTTATTTTTGCTGAAAATTGAACATGCAGTTGTTGTTGTTGTTGGGGCTTTGTACTGTTTGGAAATTCAACGACAAAATTATGATACTCATATTCAAAACTTTAATTACTAGCCATTTAGGTATCTAATGATACCGTCACCACAAGGGCTTTGGAATATCTTTATAATTTTGTCATATACACTAACTACATAACAATATAGTTGCATACTCGACAACCCTAGTCATATCAGACCGATATTAACGTTTTATTGTTAACTTTGTATATATAATTGTAATATATATATATATATATATACATATATGTTAGTATATTACTTTCTTATAACTATACCTTCAAGTATGTAATCATTTTGCTCAATTCAATATTGCTCGTACACATATTATTAATATACATATATATATATACACACACACACACACACAATAATACACACAGATATACAGGCTTTCTTATATCTTTGGATTGGATTGATGATGTGTATGTTGCATATGGTTTTTAAAGTCTCTCATCAAAATATTTGCCTTAACTGTGACACTAATTTTATTAATGCTTTTCATGTGGCAAAATTGGCACAACTTATTTTATCATCTAAATTAATATTTTTCTTTGATGTTTTTGATAGTACCATATAATCATGGATTTGGAAATCTAGTGGCAAAGTTATTAATTTTTCGGGTGTAACTTTCAAGTTCTTATCCCCCAAACATCTTTTCTTCTTCTTCTTCTTCTTCTTCTTCTGCTTCTTCTTTCAATTGGGAAACACTGTAATTGGCTTGGCTTAGTTTCATTCAATCTGTAATGCGCACAATCCCACATACAATTAATAATTAAATCTTCCACCCGCTAGCTTAATTACGGCAAATGAATTAGAGGCTCTTCCAACTTGAAAGATCAAATTTTATTTATTTATTTATTTTTAATCTTGGGGTGGGGGATTCCAAAAGAATATTGGACTTGAAAGGTCAAGTTAGTTTCCTGATTTTGTAAAATTATTGTTTAGTATTTCGAATTTATTACATATTTCTTCGATTTCAAATATAATTAAGAGGGTTCATACTTGACATCAATTTTCACATTTTATATAAATTGTGGTTGAAGAATAGTTAGTATACTTATTAGTGAGAGTGTAAATGAATACGTGAGATTATCACTTTAATTAGTCCATATATATAATGTGAACTTATAAAGTTGTAGGTATCTAGCCTGTGTACAATGTAATGGAATTAAAGCCTCACAATTGCACTACCCTTTCTGATTGTAAAGCTGAAAGCTATTGGTAAACCAGTGTTGTCTACGATCCATTACTTAGTATCTTTTTGCCTTAGAATTGAGCCATAGTCGTTTATCCACACCTTTAAGGCATTTGTTTTTTTGGCTTATTTGTAAACAGTAAACGGTGAATGTTACCATACATATATATATATATATATACGTGCCTTTGGTTTTAAGTTTCAATAAAAGTTTAAATTAAAACAGAAATAATCAATGTAATTAATTTTCTTGGAACTTGGTATTAAGATGGATCTATTCTATTCTAGATCATTAAAATTAATTTTTCATGTTTAAACAAAAAGAATATTTTTCTAACCTTATTTTTATATGTAGTCGATTGTATAATTTTTTGTTACTTGTTTGGTTGTTTGTTTTTGTAAGTCGCTCGTATAATTAAAAGAAAGCTCATTGAGTCGATGACCTACCTAGAAAGAAAATTGGTCTTGGGCCCAATCCCCATTGTCCAATCATTATCACAAGTGGAAGGTCTACCTGACAAGCTACAAATTAATGGGGTTCTCATTTTCTTTTGAAAAATTTCTAAGAAGCAAACAATATCTCTCTCTCTCTCTCTCTCTCTCTCTCTCTCTCTATATATATATATATATATATATATATATATATTAAAATAAATAAAGTACATTTTTAATGTAAAAGTGAACTTTTCAAAAGCTTTTCAAACATGCTCTTTATTTTATGTTTTTTAATTTTTATTTTCTCTGAAAATATTTATTACTCTACTTATTATTCACATATATATCTTTGAAATATTTTTCAAATATTATTTTAGTGGCATAAAAATATATGATATATTAAATTAATTCAATATAATATTATAATAAAAAGTAGATTGGCTCTTTACATTTAAAAAAAAAAAATTCATCGAAACTCTTTTTCAAGAGATAAATTTTTAATTTAAAAAAATAAATATTAAAAAAGATTTCTATCCATTATTTATTTTGACTTTTTAAAATAAATAATGAATTTAACTATCCAAATATAAAAAATCAAATTCACTATTTATTTTTATTTTATATCATTTTTTATTTGATATTACACATTTCAATACCATTAACATAATTTTTTACAAAAAAAGTTTATTATTTTATTTAATGATATACAACCGTTATATAAAAATCAATATAAAAAATTTTATTGAAAAAATTAATAAAATTCCACTTGCTATTTAATTTGACAAATATGCTCCTTAGAAATTATTAACATCAATATGGATTGTGGATGTAAAACTAGCTATTTCATATATATGGTAATTTTTATTATTATTTTTTTGTCTAAGATTCTTTGTATCTCCAAGTTTGTTGTGGACGTTACCGAATTCCTATTATGTATCATGGGACTTGTTTTTTTGTTGGAAGAATATTGAAACAAATGATTAATAGTAGGGAAAGAGAATAAAATAAATATCCCACTCCTTGAAATTGATTAGGCAGCTAATTCCTACTACAGGAGAATAATAGTGCTATTTGTTTTCTATGCTTTATTATTATTATTTTTTCTTGCTGAAATATTTGTTTTCTATGCTTTGACGTCATTTAGGACATATACATAGAAAAAGCAAATTAGTAAGGACCTTTTTTTTTTTTTTTTTTTTTTCCTTCCGCAATTAACAAGGACTTTCATATAGATACAATAACCAGGTGTACCAAACAGGCTGAGGCGGCCAATTTTCCCCCCCTTGACTAGTCTGATCAATTAGCTTTTCTTTTTTTTTTTTTTTCCTTTTTTTTTTTCCAAATAATCATTAGCTGTTGCTTAGTTGGGTTGTTATTACTTTTTATAATTTTAGTAAAATTCCATCTATGTGCATATTAATTGTTATAATGTAAACATATTTAAAGTATTTTGAATAAAATCCTTATTTTTGGACGCATCCGATTATAAATGGCCATTCGTATGACTGCAACGTTACGTTTGGTTTCTTTTTTGCTAAGTTAATAAATGAAGTTCATTAATTGGAGACACCAAAACAAAAGAAAGTGGAAATTAATATTAATCAAGCCCCCAACCCTAAATCGACATGTGTGTTTTGGTTGCTTTTATTTGAGCAAATGGAAACAATATCTTATTGGTTAAATCAATAATTACCTTATATATACAGTCAAGGGATCAAAGATAAAAATAAATAAATAAATAAAACTAAATAAAAAGTTACCGTCAATGATTCTAGTAAACAAATTAATGACTCCGACAAATTTGACCATTCTTAGTCCATGATCAAAACTTCCTTTTCTAGTTCAAACGTTAATTAACTTTGTTATTTATTTTTTTTTATTTTTTTTTTGTGAATAAAATTAACTTTGTCATCTGTCAATATTGCACTACTACTTATATATATATATATATATATATATATAAACTAATTTTTTTTTTAGTAATTATTCTTTTTTTGTGGGCTAAGATGGTCCTATATATGTAAATACCTATCACATATATCGTTTTCCTTATATATATAAACTAAACAACGAAATGAAAGAAACTAATTTGGAGTAAATGAAAAAACTAACTTGAAGTAAACTTAATTTGGTATTGGGTGCATGTGATGAAATTATGAGAAGGAAAAATCAAAATGGGAAAGACTACAATCACGCATTTATAATATCCCACTGGAAATAAAATAAAAGGGAAAGCAAGACATCTATTCCATAATTAGCGCTTCAAATATGGCCCATGCGACCATGTCCCCCTTACCTTGTGATTAAGCAGCCGGAAATTAATGCATGTGCTTCAAGTACCTGATGATGAACTGAAGTGCATGTAATCAGAACAAGGATATATACATACATATATATATATATATATATATATGCTCGCTCCAACATGTTTATATAATGGATATATATTAACTAATCGTATATATACATAATTCTTTCCTTATGTAAGTTAAATGAAAGTAATCCACGTAAAGGACAATTAAATTAATTAAATGTCCATTACATTGCGGTTCTAGTAAAAACTTGGATCAACTGCTGAATAGGCGAATATTTTGTGGTGTGGGGGAACAATGGAACATTTATAAAATTCTCCAGTACCTGCAGCTAGCGCTAGCAGGTAATGGCGGCTGGCAATCTTTTGGTCACTCTAACTCAAGTTTCTTCTTTTACCCCCAAAAAAAAAAAAAAAAAAAATGTGAGGAGAGAGAAAAACTTAAACATATATATATATATATATATATATATATATATATATATTAATTTGAAGTGATACGAATAATATAGTACACTGTATTGTATAAGTTTTTCTCAGCACACTCCAAATTGAGCTCTGCCGTATGTAACCATTGTTATTGATTAATTAATGTTTTTGCTATTAATGAATTATACATATATATAGCTGCTTCATCAATTAATTTACCAAACAAATAAGCTTATATATATATATATATATATTAGATTACAAGCAAGAAAATTATTTTGAAGAAAAATATTAATAAGCTTATCGACTGCATTTCAAAAGCACTGATAAAATAATGACTAGTCTGAAGAAAAATAATTAAGGAAATTAATAAAAAGAAAGCAGTACGTAGTAAATTAATTACAGTGATATATATTAACATGATAGAAATGCCTTTTTCGTTTGGTTAATAATGATAGAAATGCTAGCTTGATTCCAATATTAGATATTTATAAATATGATAATTCTGGTGCTATATAGCTATATATATATATATATATAGGTATTGATCTTATCTTATCTTAATTGGTAAAAGGTGGTCGCCTTTCATGTATGTTTATTATTGGTACGTACGTTAGGTGGGAGAGTCCCCAGGATCACAACTCACAAGGGAATGAATGACCTTTTGGCAATGTGCGACCAACGAAAGTGGGTATCGGATTGGTATCATCGATTGCTTCTGATATCAAATCCCAACGGTGTCAAGAAGTCAGCCTAATGTTATAATTAACGTGTCAGCCTTTTTCAATATAGTTAACGAAAAAGGTTAAGACCATAACCTTGGGGATATAATTGCTGGTAGAAAAGAGCGTTTCACAGCACCCAAAACTAGCAAAGTCATTTGGTCGATCAATGAAATGCCTGCTGCTATCGATCAATGGAAGGATGGATGGACAGATATCGTTATTATTTTATAATTAAAACATATAAAACAAAATTAATTAAACATAATTATCCATCAGTTATTGACAATGCCACACTATCTAGCTAATTAAATTTCCATCACATTTTTATTAATTTATATATAGGTGATCATTCCACGTAGGTACAGAGTATATTATCTGTGTATATATATGTATATATATACCCTATACCAGTAAATGTAACAATTATACATAATGCTACAAGAAGTTAAAAATGTGTGGTATTGTAACATAATATATAGTTTCATCCATCACAAACTGACGATCGACTGTTTCAGCTTGCTTCCATTATACCGACAAGTGGCATAATGGGTCAGATGATGAGGGCGATGGGGATGATTTGGTGAAACTCCACAGTACTTCGTTTTCGGTGCTGTAGACCTGTGAGTTTTGGTTGTTATCATTGGGTCTACTACCAATACTACTGGTTGAACGTAGATATGGAAATGATATTTGTACGTCATGATGGTCATGGGGAAGAGAACAAAAAGACATGTTGGGATCGCCGAAGCAAGATAGGTGCTTGGAGGATTGTTCATGGCCATTGAGCTGGGAGGCCACAAGGCGATCGAGGGCAACCCAGTCATTGAGCTTGGGCTTTGGGTTATCATCAATCGGGACTCCATGACCAGTAGTAGAATTATAACATCCCCTTGCAGCTAATTGGTCGGTGGAGGAGGAGGGTTCAGTGGTTTCTTCGATAAGCATCTCATGCTCCATGGATGATTGGTAGGACGATCTGAAACAACCAGGGTGGTCCTGATCCTGATCCGGATGCGGATCCTGATCATGATCAAAAGGAGAAACCATTGATGGGCTGTCCAGCCTTGGGAGATGCATGAACCTGTCAGCAGCGCAGCCACCGCCGCCGCCCACCATGGTGGTGGTGGTGGTATTGGTGGTACTGTTGTTTGATAGAAATCTTTCAGCAGAGATATTGATATTGGTAATCAAAGAATCATGATTTTCAAGCTTGCAAGTCCTCCCCATGTATGAAAGTATCTGATCCAGAACCTCATCGTTCCTTGAAGCTGCATGATGCATTTGATGGGGAATAGTTGAATACTGGTCCCCGGAGGTGGAGACGGAGGAGGCTGCTGCTAATTTGGGACTGTCAAGCGTTTTCTGATAGTTCTTCTTCTTGAATACCCGGCAAACTACCCACCCATCCTCACCCGTCGACTCCCCTCCTATGCCCACCATGGATGGGTTAGTGACCTGAAAATTATTATTAAGTTAATAATTTTAATAAAAGCATATATGTGGTTTTAAAAATCAAAAATTGTAAAATCATAATTACAATACATACGGTGGCGGTATCAGTGGTGGTTTCGTCGAGCCTGTATTCATGCATGATCCAGTCGGACTTTTGGCCATGGGGAGCTCGTCCTTTATAGAAAACCAGAGTCTTCCGCAATCCGATCCTTCGGAAGCCGCTGTAAATGATCTTATCCCTGCCCGTGGCCTTCCAGAATCCAGCAGCTGTTGCACGGTTTGTTCGAGTTCCTGTTGGGTATTTCTTGTCTTTGTGACTGAAGAAGTACCAGTCATTCTGCGGCGTCGATCCTATCTTACATTTCTCTATTTGATTTTTTTTTTTTATATTAGAATCAAAATTAATTAGAACTTGCTTCATATAAACGTATTTGTGTATATATGCAAACATAAAAATTAGGAATTAAGAATATATATATATATATATACATACCTTGGATATCCCATGGTTCAAGCTTGTTAAGATCAACCTCGCGGATAACATCAAGATCGATTTTCTCAAAAGCCACTTTCTTTTTAAGGTAGTAGTGAAGGAGCTCCTCTTCAGTTGGATGAAAGCGGAAGCCTGGAGGGACCTGCGACTGACCGTTTATGGACAGATTCATATCTTCTGACATTGGCTACCTGCACACAATCTCAGTGTGGGTCGTCGTTCAGATTATACTAATATTATTGCTTTTTTTCTTTTTGCTCTCTCCGTGCAATCTCTAACTTAGCTAGCCCCTTGGCTAGAGATTTAATTTGTAAATAATAATAATAAAAGTAAAACCCAAAAGATCTAGAAAAAGGGGATGATCGATGGTGGTGGTGATGAGGGGATAAGGAGAGAGAAATGAACATTAAGAAGAAGAAAAGAAGAAGAAGAAGAAGAAGCAGTGCGTAAAGGGAAACGGTGTCTTGATAATTTATAATGGCGGGGTAGGAGTAGGACACGGGAAGGGTCCAAAAATGCATGAAAAGCTTAGGTATCATGGCCATTAGTGTACTTAATGTGGGGTCCAACGTCTTGTACAGTAGCCAACTACCTGAGAGAAAGAAGGGGGGCCCCACAGAAATAGAAGAGAAGGGCATAGTGGGGTCCTGACAAAAAATGCGTTAGAGAGAGAGAGAGAGGCAACAATATCAAAGTGTGGGCGGAGGGGACGCCCACATCTCAACTATGACCCTCGACCTTAATATCTATTTGAAAACCACCACACTTTGCTAGTTCTCTCTTTCTTTTTCTTTTTTGCTTATTATTATCATTATTATTATTCTTTTTAACATATATATATATATATATACATATTTACATTCACTCTTTCTCGTTTTACTTGTGCAACCACCTCAACGATAAGGAAGGAGGCAGAGAGAGAAACACACTGTGAGATGATGGGGTCGGAGGCACTGAGCTTTCATGGTCCCGTTTAGGGAGAAAGACATGATGGCTTTGGCGGAGACTCACTGTACACACACTCTCTCTCTCTTTCCATTTTTTTTATTAATTTTACATTGAGTATTACTTCGTATTACATCCCCTCCTTTTGAATATTGAAAACTTAATTTTATATGTAATTAGCAATTGGTTTGGCCTAGTTAACAAATCACTAATATTCAAAAAAGAAAAATAAAATTAAAAAACACTCAATAAACTCAAATAAGTTAAATACTTTCGATCATCACCCACTCTAACTAAAACCACCATGACCTTTTAATTCCCACAAAAATACATGACGATTAAGGCCTCTGCTGCAAATTCATGTGTTATTAGTATTCAAGATTGAATATTGAACAAACTGAGGTGGGAGTCCTTAACACCAGCGATGGGGGTGCTTGTACCTACAACCACTTCAATGCTTACAAAGACTTTGCATATATTTATATATTCGCAAATATCTTTTTCCTTTCTTGCATTTTCTGGATTTTTCCTTTTTATGATTTGTACATACTAACTGCTGAATCTTTCACTTCATAAAAAAAAAAAGACAATTAGTAATTTCTACGGAGCACCCTTTCCAAAATAGAAACCCTGGGAGCTTAACTCTGTTCATTCCACCCTTTCACTACCCTTCAATTATTTTCAGGGATTTTGTTAACTTTTTTTAGGTAAAGTTTTTGCTAGTAGATTGGCTTTCTATTTATATATATATATATATATATATAACAAGAACATTATAATTATAACTTATCCACTTTTTCCTTTTATTCGTATCAACAAACAAATTGTTCCAATGTTTTTGAATAAACAACAATTAATATTAAAGAAATGAAAGATTACTTACTTAATAAAGGTCACTAAATTAAAAGAATTATGAGGGTAAAACTACTACGAATACATCAAAAGATCTAGGTTAGAGTTCAAACTTTGATTTGATAAAATTCCCCCTCCCCACCAGTTATAATGAATTTAATGTCGATCAAAAAAGTTAAAAAGAAGTATGACTTTCTGTAGTTACCCTCTTTTTTATTTATTGGTATCAGGAGAGAAGTTCAGATTTTTTATTTATCTAAACATTCAAAAAAGTGCTTCATGAATCTTAATTTGTTTTCCAGGAAGAAAAAAAGAAAAAACAAAAGAAGAATACATAATTTTTTTTTTTTTTTTTTATGTAAACCATACAAAACTCATATTTAATTCGACTAGATATACCTTTCGTACTATTAAAAAATTCATCCATACATGCTCTTCAGCCTACTTACTACCCTATTTAGTATGGGTTGACTCCATAAGAATACATCGTATGGACTAATTAGTAAATTAAATATTTAATTATTTGACCCATCTTTCTTTTTATTATTATTATTTTGTTGAGTTAAACTGGGTGCTAAAACCAGAAACTACAATAAAGTCGTTGACCCATCTTTATATGAATGGATACGCAAATTTTTCTAGCGTATGAGTGGGTTCAGAACAAGGCACGGAATGAAACTATAAATCGGATTAACAATATTGGGAAAAAAGAAATTCAAACTATATATGGTGATAAAACTCTTAGCTACTAATTAAACAGTTATTAATTGGATATATATTTAAAAAAATTCATGTTACAAAATCTTACCTTATACTCTTTAGTTTTTTTTTTTTTTTTTAAAGCAAAAATAAGTTATCTAGTATACACTTGTTATTTGTTACTTTTTTTTATTACGTTATTTCTTACGGTTATTAGATATATTTATTCATCTTTAAATATATAAAATAAAATTATTTTGCATGCTCTGATATATATTTATGAGGGAAAGGCAAAACATATATGATTAAAGTGATATTAGCTTGAGGCAGTGGAAGTGGTAGTTTTTGGTGTGCTTTTTAAAATGAGAAAGACCGAAGAGATGGATGGTTGAAGTATTAGATTAGGTCGCAGGATGAGGTTCATGACTAAGAAGCATAAAGCTAGTCCCTACATCTATGATATTGGGAAATGTGATCGGCTTCAAAAAGGTGGCAAGTAATGAGTTGTAGATAAGATACATGTTGATTTATTATTATTATTATTATTTTCCCTGAATTATTATTATTATATTATGACAATTTCTTTAAATTAAATACCAAATATGAAGGTATTCTGTTTTGATCCATATTTTTCACAAAATAAAAGAAGAGAATTGCTAGTTCCATTACCAAATCAATTTTACACGGTTTCATTAACATTCAAATTATCAAAATATTTATATTAAACTTTCCTTTTTTAGTTTTTTGAACTCAAACTTTGAAACTGTAGTGTAAGTTATCAACTTATATGCTTTTCCTATGGAACCAAACAAGCGACGGCAACCTGCTAAAGATGGATAAAAGATCTCCAGTGGTTGCGGGCAGTTGATGTTGAATGTGTTTAGATTTTTCTTTTTTAAAAATAAAAGGATTTGAAATTTTTTAAAAAGATAAACTTTAGCCGAAAGGGGTTACTTCCTTAAAAGGAGGTCACTGAAGATACTCTATTGGGGATCAATGACCATCATCTTAAACTTTCATCGGTGAGATCTGCCCTTGCCAACCAAGTTCTTTAAAAAAAAGTTCAAAAACTTAACTCTTTAACTTTGAAATCAAGTAAAAAAATTTACTTAAAAACAAAATAAAATAACCAACCACTCTCCAACAACCTGCTAGAGTTCCCAATGGCCATGGTCATCCCTGGCAAGTCGTCGGCATTACTGAGTTGCTGGCCTAGTGGTGGTTTAGCAAAGTGATTTTGCTTTGGTAGAAGATAGACATTAAAAAGAAAATAAACATTAAGATGTTTGACTTTTGTGTTAAATTTTTTTTAAAAAATTTAGGGAATTATAGTCATTTAAAATTTTTGAGACCATGTGGAATTCTTTTTATATTACAAAAATAACTACTCTAAAAGAATTTGGATGAAAATGAATTTAGTTAAAAGAAGTTCTAGTTGCACTATCAAAAGAACTTTATACAGTTTTATTGTAAATTTATATTTTTATCTCTATTTAAAATTATCATTAAGTATATTTACTTTCAGAAGTATAAAATTGAACATTTCAAATATATTTAGGAATATGTGATTGAACATTTTAAATTTATTTAAAAGTATGCTATCAAACATTTTTAGATATAAATATCAAAGATGTATTTAGAAATATGTAACTAAACATCTCAAATGTATTCAGAAATATGTAACTAAACATTTTAAATGCATTCAAAAGTATGCGACTAAACATTTTTAGATACGAACATTTCAAATATATTTAGAAGTATGCGACTAAATGTTTCAAATGTATTCTGAAGTATATCTCCAAACATCTTTAGAGATATTCATAATTTTGACACTGAACACTCTAACGAATACTTAATTCAATTATCCAAAAGTGTTATAACCCCAAAAAAAAAAAATTTGTGGAGTTTCTATAACTATCAATTTGGCCAAAAAACATTATGAAGAATTTTCATAAAATAGTGTTTGATTTGTAAATAATTTATGGATATTTTATATATTAAAAATATTATATAAAATCATTTTACATATTTTATATATTTAAATGGTAATATGTAAAGAATAATATTGTATAAAGTTCTTTTAAAATTACAAAAATAACTTCCCTTTAGTTAAAGATATAGATAAGCTTTAGTTCTATATAGATTTGTTTATTTATTTTATTTTTGTTTTTATCTAATAGGATAGTTTATACTTTATTGGTGAGGTTTGGAAATGTATAGATCCTCTAGAAGATAGAAAGCACAACTCTCATTAACCAACCAATGACTCTCAAACTTTAGTCTTTAGCTATTTGGTTTATCTTTCTTTTCTTAGTTTTTTCATAGTTGATTTTATTATTTATTTTTAAGTCCTTTATTCGTTAACATTTTCAAGCGTTTAAAGATTATTTTTCTCTCTTTTTTTTAAGTAGAAGCATCTTATTAAAATAGATTTTTGATGGATTTTTTATTTATATTTTATTTTCTTTCAAATTGAGGGGGATAACTCACATTTACATTTACAGAAGCTACAATTAGTTTAATTATTTTTTTAATCAATAGATTCATTCCATTCAAATTAAAAAGTTAGTAGGACCAATGAATAACTTGGATACTCAAAGCGAGTGCTCTCTCTCTCTCTCTCTCTCTCTCTCTCTCTCTCTCTCTCTCTCTCTCTCTCTCTCTCTCTCTCTCTTTCTCTCTCTCTCACACACAAGCACACACATTTATATATATGTAATTTTGATAATAAAGACATCTTATATGGCAAGCTATGTCATTTATGTTAATTGTCACATAAAAAAATAATTATCAATCAAATTTAAAAAGTATCCAGTTAACCTATTTATAGCAATTATCATGTATCCAATGTAAAATTTGATAGGTTGTTACTTGGCCATTTAGGTTTTATATTAAAAAATCAAAATATTATTAAACAATGTGGCATTGCTTAGACTATATATGGCTTACTAAATAGACTGTCTTTAGTGTAAGGTAAGGTCCTTATGGCATCCATACTATATCATATTTGCATATAAATATAATAAGTCTGTCCGTCTCAAATACTTATCCGTTAGTTGTTAGTTGTATTATCATTTATTTTTTGAATTTAAATTTAAAATCTAAAATGGGATATAAAAACCCTAACAATTGTTATATAAGAATCCCTCATTTAATAGAGTTAGGAATTTTCTAACTAAAAAATGTTTGTTTATATAATTATGATACAGTAAAAACACGGTACAAACATTAATTTAAAAATATCTTATTTGGCAATCAATAATGTTAAAGTTATTCACATAATCATCAAATAATGTGATAAATAATACAATAATATTTAATTAATTTTTTTAATTATTTATCCATTTTCTGATTTATTTATTTTTATTTGTAAATTATATAAATGTATCAACTGATAATATATTAACATGTGATAATATATTAAATGTAATGAATAATTTTATGCCTTAGCATTGTTATTTGACACGGTACAAAAATTAATTGGGTTTTTTAAAATTTAATTAAAAATTTCTCTTTCTATATGATAATCAATATAAATAATATAATTGGCTACATAATACTCAAGATATCACCCTTTCTTTAATTATTATTATTATTATTATTATTATTGTTATTATTTACTTTTTTTTAGGTGGTAACCGGTGGTTTACTGGCATGTATACATGAGATGATGTCATATTGGGTAATGACAGACATCAGCAGATGAGTGGAGGATTGACGTTGATGTTATTTATGTGTTATAACTTGTGGTAACATAGTAATTAAGAAAGTGTATTGATTAATTAATCGTATAGGGTGGAAATAAGTCAAATCCACGTCTAACAACTTGTGTCACTAATTATGGTAAGTATAGAGAATTAGACAAAGAGAATCCATGTGGGCAAATGTTGATTGATACACCATTCGATTCCCCATTGGCCTTAGTGCGTGCTGCTCTGTTTTTCCTCACACATTAACATAACGGTACCACTAAATTGAATATATATATATATATATATATAAATTAAAATAAATAATTAAAAGTAAATATTGTAAAATTCTGTTAAGCGGTCTCCATGTCTTGGATCTAATCATGAGGGTTATTCCTCCAAATTCTATGTCTAATTATGATTTTCCTCGGCACACAAATTGACGGAGCAACCACTTTTCACTCACCTGCACTACTCCACCTCTCCACCTCATGATTATTATTTATTTACTTCCTATTTATATAAACATTTTTTCTAATATTTTAATTAATTTATTAAATTTAAAATTATGTTTATTAATTATCAAATTCTAATAATCTTTATTTTTTAAATAAAATTTTGATATAATATTATATTTATATTTAATTATTTTTATTTATATTTTTATTTTTTAATATGATAATAAAAAAATTTTAATATAAACACTATATCACATCATCCTAACTATTAATTAATTATCTTTTTTTTTTTGCATTTTTTTTCTTTTGAAAACTATTTATATTTGTTCCTAAATACATAGTTTGTAACATAGTTATAATTATTATTATTATTATATACATAATTAATTTAATTCGTTTGTCTAAACGAATAAGGTAATTTAATAGGGGTACATAGGCATATATTAAATTATGCAATATGCTGAAATTAACGAAGTAGGGTGGGGGCCAATTAACTCCAATGTTAAAGCTTTCTATATTTTGTATATTGTCGTCTCTCTAGGCATTGTCTTTTCTCATATAGATACAGATATATAATCATGTATGCATGAGAAGAAGCAGTTAATCCATTAATATTACAAATGAATTAATTTAGGATGGGGGAAAAGAGTCCATGATGTTGAAATTAATTGAAAGGCAGCATGCAGTGCATCCTCTTACGACTCAAATATGATGAGGATGAGCCTACCAGCAGCAGCAGTACCAATATTAACATCACTTCTAAACCCCCAATTAATTAATTATTAAAATCTACGTCCATCAAAATTATTCAATCCATATCATCAATTCAACTACTCTTTCTTCCTTTTATCTTTCTCTTTTTACATCCCACCTTTTCATAGCTTTTAATATATTTACATGCTGCACACATACTGTCCTTTAATATATATTAAATTTACTAAACTAATTTTTCTTTTTCTGATAATGAATTTTACTAAACTAATTAAATGGACATATAGTGTGTAAAACTATTTAATCATACATCTTGGGGGCTGGACTGCTGGTATTTTTGGGATTGTAAAAAAGATTTATCCCGCATTTGCAGAGTCATGGTGACGTACGACTACTTTATTTACTTGGGATTCTCTGCATATTTGACATCATATGATCATCAAAGAGTTATAGTAAAATATTTGACATACCTATGCTAGGATTAAGATGTTTCGACGAATTTTCTTAGCCAAAAAAAGAAAAAGGTGTTGAGTAATTTCACTTTTTCTTGGAGGGGGGCTAAAGATGTATCATTTCTAATATAATTTGATTGGACAACAATTACTTTTTGCATTGGTTAAGCTCTCTGTTTTTTTTTTTTTTTTTCTTCGGCTTCACCTTCAATATATAGACATGGGCCTATCATTATAGAAAATATATATTTTGAAGTCTTTTTAATTATTGAATATCCTATCATATTCATTGTAACATTCTAATGTTAAGGTTCTGAAAGTTATCTTACGAAAGATTAAAAATTGATTTATAATGAAATGTCACAAATATATATACATAGTAAGTCACTTAGGAGAGCATGTTTAATTTAGTTAAAAGCCAAAACGCTTTGGTTACATTATCAGATACTATTTGAATTTAAATTTAAAAATTTAAAATGAAATGCCATAACTTAATATTTGTCATATTAGAATATCTAATTTAATAAGGTTGAAGATTTCCTAATCAAGTTAGGCTAACGGATTTGACAATTTTAGCATAAGATCTTCCATTTATTAGCATAGAATCAAGCTATAATTTAAAATTCAATTTGGCTAAGTATGGATTGACATACATATTAAAATTCTATTTAGATAAATAAACCCTATAAAAACCCATACAACCATAAATAAAATTTTTAATCTTAAACGTTACAGCAAGTCTAGGTCCAAAAATGAAGTTTTAAAAATAAAACTATCTGGTCGATAGATAGGAGTTTGGTTATATGCATGTTGATTTATTAATAATTTAAAAAATATACAGTATTTTGAATTTTTTTATTCAAAAATGCTATTTGTCACTATTAGTGAATGATCACCAATAGTATCTATATGTCAAATAATAATCTAAATTGTTATTATTAAATTATTTATTTTTAATATTTTAATATAAAAAATAATAAAATTAAATATTTCTATTAAAATTTACCATAGAAGATGTAAATAACAAAACTCTTTTTAATTTAAAGTTAAATAAATTTAGCCTCTTTAGCTATTACACATTTTGAATTTTATCTATTATCTACATAGTGTCATATTACCTTCTACATAGTGTCATATTACCTTGTTAACTGTTGTTTTTTGTCCCTTTAGTTTAATTATACACTTTAATAGATGAATTTTATGAAATTAATATCAACAATTATTGTAATTATATTGGAAAATTGTTTTATTATGTTTGACTTAATTTTGAATGAATTGAATTAAACATTTCTTATCATGTTTGGGAGATAAAATGCAACACATATGATAATTAAGGGGAGCTAAGTGTATTTTATTAGGATCCGTTTGATATAACTGATGAAAGTAAAACTTTAATCTGTAAAGCATTGTATAATAGATCTTTTTTAAAAAAGAACTTTTATTTAAAAATTAATAAGTATTTGATTGTAAATAAAAAATATGCATTAAATGTTCATTAAGCTGTATTAAATGCTTATTAAATTTTCATATAAGGTTAAAAAATAAAAAGTTTTTTTAGAGAAGATCAAAATTTGAGTTTTTCTAAAACAGTTTAAAAAAATTTATTTTTTTTTATCAATAAGTACTTATTTATTTTTGCCAAATACTTTTATTTTTTGATAAAAGAACTTTTTACCTTCAAGTAGAGTTTTTAAACCAAAAAAAAAAAAAAAAAAAACTACCAAACAGAGGCTTATTCAATTTAAAAAATATATGTAAAACTGAATTATATTAATATTTGTCAAATCACAACAAACTAATTAATTTACCTATTCTGTTTTTATTATTTTATTAGTAAAACTAGTAATAAACTGTTTTTCTTTTAGCCTTCATGAAGTACTATTAACTAGTGCAAAGCATTAAAAAATAATAATAATAATAAAAAGTTACTATTAGCTAGCCAAAAACCTAAACCCTGTCTGATGGTGGTGCTTATTTTCAGTTTAACTTATTTTATTTTTTAGCATAAAGAAAAAAAAAATAGTTTGTTTGTAATTTATTTTATCTTTTAAAAAAGACACCCAACTGCAAAATAATCATGCTTCAACATCTTGAAGTCGTTTTTATTTTAAACAAACAAAAAAAGAATATTTACGTTTTCATTAGTTCTTTTTTTCTTTAATAAATAAGACTTTTTTCCCCAAAACAATAATATTTCTTTTTGCCACATTTCTTTTGTGTTCATGATAACGCTTTAGGCATCATATGCGAGGTTTTGCAAGCCTTGTAAGGCCGCATTTTACGAACTAAAATTGTTAACTTAATTATTAACATTAACGGCAACTACTACTAATTAGCAGCAACAGCAGCAACCAAATTTTATGGATGTTTCTTTGATTAATATTTGTAATCAAATATTTCAATTAATCTTAGGGGAATCAAACATATACACACAAAAGCAGCTTTGTACAAAAGCGGGGCTGCCATGATGGAGCAATTATTAATGAATGATTTATTGAGAGATAAATATTATTAACTACTTCAGCAAAAAATATTATTAACTAGATATTATATATAAAAGTCCCTAGAGAGATGATCGTAATAAGGTATCTTGAGGTAGGTGGTGTCTGATTGTGATTAAATCGTGAACACTATAAAGGCCTTTTCTGAAAGTTGTTTTTCAAAACTGTCTAATTATTCACGTGCCTGGAGTTTAATTAATTTGTCGCTAATTTAGTACAATTAATAAAGAAGATTATTAAAGTAATATATATTTGCATCATATGTATGCATGCAATCCAATCATGTATATATATTCACCACGAAAAATCCAATCATATATATGATGATGGTGATGGATAATCGACCAACTGTAATTAATTTAGATCTCATTTGAAAAATGTAAAAATTAATGGCAATTTGAAATTCTTTGAAAAAAATGAAATTTTCATAGATTTAAATGTTTTTAAAAAAAGAAAATTATAGATCTCAAGATCCTGTTTTGATAATGGTAAAGTATGTAAGAATTTAATTTTCTTAAAAAATGATGAATTTTTTCTATTTAAATATTTATTTTAAGATGGAAAGGTATGGACATAGAAAATAAGATTCTCACCTATATGAAAAAATCATTCTCATCTGTACAAGTATTATTTTAAAAATCACAAAAAAGCAGTTTTAAGATTTTTTAAAAATGCAAATTTGTCTTTAGTTTACTATACAATATTAAATCCAATTACTTACAAGTTTTAATTTTTTTATTTTTTATAAGTCCTAAATTTTGAAAATCATTTTCCCTTTAAATTTTAATACTTTCCAAATGTCAAGAGAAATGAAATCCTTCAATGTGGAAAAATAAAGTGAAAATTAAATCTTTCAAAAATTGTATCATTTAAAAGTTCCTTAAAACATTATTTTTATATATTTTAAAAGACAAATTCCTCCTCAAATTTTAAAACATAAATTAATTAAGTACTTATAAGTCATAAATATCCTAATTCAAATCAAACAATATGAAAAGTTATTCATAAAAAATTAATTCTCAAAAAATCAATTTTCAAGTATTGGTTCCAAACAGGACCTTGGGTTTAACCACGTTAGTAAGTTGGCCTTGATAATAAATCCTATAATTGTAACTTGGCCAATGATTCAAGTTAACGCTAGAGATTTCACCAAAATTACTTTGACCTATATATGTATTCAATAGTGCTATTATCAAAATATTTATTTACTAAATTAAGTGATGAATGATGTGGCAGTATATTTAATTGATTTGTGTTTTTTATTCACTTCTATTTTGAATTCATTTATTCGCACTTAGACTATAAAATTATGTTAGGCAATAATATATTCGTACACATCATTTCCTAAATGTTTTTTATGAACATTTTGGTGCCTATGAAATGATAAACGAGAATAAATATGTTTGTTTGGAGTTGAGACTTCAAATTATAAAATGATAAGAACAACTTCTGAAGGCATTACCGAATGAGTGCGTAAAGTGGACTTCTGTGTCTCTTCAAATAATGATAATGCAGCATTCAAGGTGAGAAGGGGCTTGCAATGAAGTAAAAAAGTACAAATATCTCAAAGCCATCATCATTTAAGGCTATTGTAAACTAAATTAAACAGAGTTTGCTACACTATTCTTCAAATATAGCATTATCAGTTGTACACTTCTAATGTGGTTTAGATAAAGTCAATTGATCCTAAACAAAAATAATATGAAAGTTAAAATCTGAAATAGACTGACCTGGGGATCGTTGCTTTTGATGTAGATCAACAAGCTATTGATATTGTTGGGCAAGCTCACTTAAGGCATAAAAGGTAGATAAAAGTTCTCAAACTTCCTTTGCTATCTGAAAATGCCCAAAAGACATATTAATGAAAGCAACAGAGGTAGTGGTAAACCAAGTAATAATCTCGATTATTACTTTTTCCAATCATGAAGGCTAGACTCAAACTTAGAAACGGATTCAAATTCTTCTCGAAAAGGTAGTTTAATGTCACCAACAACATAACATTAAAGCTTATTACCTTTCAAAGAGCTTTACATTACTCGGGCACAATAAATATAATTGGAACTGGTCAACTAAATAGTAATCGGTTGGGATATATCAAAGAAGTGAGCTATGATAAGTAACCAGGTGAGAAAGAATCAAGGAAGATTGCAAATGAGGCAATAAAGTGATGTCCTGATATGTGGGCACACCCATTGATATAAAGCTTCAAGTGACATTCTAAACGTCCTAGTGAAAAGGATAATTGCCAATGGTGTATACTTAGAAAGCAAAAGATTCAAAAAAACAAAACTCGGTATGTATCAAGAGGTTTGAGAGTAGTGTGTCTTAGTGAAAAGTACGGTATTTTTGATATTAGAGTTTTCAGAGAATGAGAGTGGTTTGAGAGTAGTGTATCCATAGGCACTACTTTAAGTTGTTTTCTATTTTGAAGATTAAAAGATTTAATTTATCAATTGCTGCGCTTGGAGATTAGTAATTTATGATTAATAGAATTTCTTATATATGTTTTAGATCCACAAAATTTCTAACAATTGGTATCAGAGCCTGGTTAATATACATACTGAATTCTTTTACAATTTTTTTTTCATTATCTTGACTGTGTTCCCGTTGTGAATATTAATCTATTATTATATTTATATTCGGCCATTGATGATCAATGTATATTGATTACACGATATTTATTTTTATTATTGTTTGCTCTTCCTTGATTAATCAGAGATTATATGTTTACGGTCTGTGAAATATATATATATATATACATATATGTGTGAGTATACATGTGACCCGACTGTTATATACTTATTAAAAAAAAAAAACTTGTAAATTTTCGGCCATGTATGAGTTTTGCAAATTTTGGAAAATTTTGTTTTGCACGAATTCATGACTTGGGTTATCTTGGAAATTGTTTTTTGGATTGAATGGAGTGTTTAACTGCTTTGTATTTGGCCTGAAACCATGTGAAATTCGGTGATCTTGAAGTACCCGTGACCGTATATAATTCTTTATTTTGGTTTTTAATTTTCTGGGTTCTTGGATCAAATTGTCTTGGGAAAACGATTGCCTATCACCGGACAAACCAAATGCCGCTAGTATTGCTGGAAACGGTGGCCGAAACGGCCACATATGGCCAAGTAACAACTTGGGTCACGTGACCCGTTTGAACTGTAATCAGATCGCCCACGACCCAAATGGCTAAAGAAGATAAAAAATAAAAATTTAAAAATTTAAAAAAAAAAAAGACAGGGCGTTTGGTGCTATAGTGTTGATGTCAGCGTGTCGTTCATTGATGTCAGCAGCCGAAATATTTAAAAAAAATATATTTTGTTTACATATTTATTAGTTAATTATTTATTTGTTTATTTCTTTATTTATTTATCTATTGTTCACTATTATTAAAAAAATAAATAACTAAATAAAAAATTGAAAAAAATTGTTATTCGTTTATTTATTTCGTTCCAAATTTCTTGAATTAAATTTAAATATCTATGTTTGAAAATTTGGACTGTATTAGCTTGTCCTAAAAAGGCTTTGTGCCTAGTTGTTATAATAGTGTGGAATTTTAGGTACTCTCCTATCGTGAAACTTATTTTGTCTGCATTATGTGTGCCAATGTACTGTATGTTGGCATAATCGATAAAATGTTTTATATTTGCCTATTTCATGAAATTGCCAATATATTATTTTTTCTTCCACTTATTAACCAGGGTCTATACAGGTAACTAGGCTACCCTGTCGGTGGTTTTAGTTGCTTGTATAACGCTTGGAATGACAATGGAAGCTGATTGAATCTCATGAATCACAGGTTCTGAGTTATCCTGTCGGTGATTCAGTTCAATACATTTTATTGTGGTTATTTAGTTGACTGTTCCCGGCCCGCGAAAGGAGATCTTTAGTGCTACAAAGACCCTAGCAATATTGACTTTATGTTATGTGATGAGGGGCTGGAAAATAGTTATTGTTTTATATATATTAAATGCTTTATTGTGTTTACTATTTTTACAGTTAGTAGCACTCCGAATGTTCTGCCTATGACTGCCATGATGAAATTTGATGGGACAAACTATTAGATGTGAAAAAAGACTTTGGTTATGAATTTGACATTTATGAAATTTGATTTGGCTTTGGAGATAGATCCACCTGAGATACCAACTGATGAGAGTGATACATCAGTTAAGAAACTTTATGAGGATTGGAAGCACTCTAATAAGTGTTGTATAATGATGATGGAGAACTATATGGATGAAGCTATATATGCTAGTATTCTTAAGGTTGACAGTACAAAGAAACTTCTTGAGGAAATAGGAAAGAAGTTTATCAAGTTTGATATGAATGAGAAGCATCATTATTTATATCTTTTGAATAATACTAAGTATGATGGAATTAAAGGTGTAAGGGACCATATTGTGTTACTTTCTTATTATTATAATAAGCTGAGAGACCTTAAAATGGACATTGGAGAGGAGTTCTTGACTTATTCGATAATGAAGAGTCTCTCATCTCAATTTGATAATATAAGGTCTAGTTTGAATACCAAGAAGGAAGGTTGTAGGTTGGAGGAATTGACTGTTATTCTTGTCAAAGAGGAGGATAATATTAAACTAAGCAGGACGAGATCTGTTGCTATAGTATCACATCAGGAAGATAATTCCAAGAGGGTTTTCCAAAAGAAGGGACAAGGATCCAAACCTGGATAAAGATTCAAGCCAGGACGAGGATTTAAGCTTAATAGGAAGAAGTTTACTGGTATGAAGCCTAAAAGGCCAAAGGATGGTGCTTATCACATAGGACAAAGGAAAGAGTACTTCAATGGAAGATGTGGCTACTACAATAAAGTTGGACACAAGAAGATAGATTGTTGGCATTTAAAGGGAAAGCAAGAGAAGAAATGTAATATTTTAATGATTGAGACCAATATTATTGATGTGCCTATGAATATTTGGTGGTTTGATACTGCAGTAACAATTCATGTAACTAATTCATTGCAGGGGATGATAAGGTAAAGGGGGCTAACCAATCTTTAGCAGCATGTTTATATAGGAGATAGCTCAAAAGTGAAGGTGAATATTATGGGAACAATCAAGTTGAAGCTTGCCACTAGATATGTTTTAGAATTACAAGAAGTAACATATGTACCCTCAATTAGGAGAAACTTATTACCTATTTTACTTTTGGATAATCAAGGTTTTAGTTTTTTGTTTGGTAATCATAAAGTTAAAATGTATAAGGATGGTAAACTTGTTGGTTTTGGATCTTTATGTGGCAATTTATATAGACTTGATTTATTTAATAATGGTCTCAGTTACTCTGTTAATTTTATTATTGCTTCTAAACGTCCAAGAGTTAATGATAATTCCTCAATGTTGTGATATAAGCGTTTAGGACATATTTCTAGACACAGGATGGAAAGGTTAGTGAATGATGAAATACTTCCTAATATTGATTTTTCCGATCTGTCAACTTGTGTCAAATATGTGAAAGGAAAGTTAACTTCCAAGGTTAGAAAAGATAAGATAGTAAGGTGTGGAGATATTTTGGAATTAATCCATACTAATCTATGTGGACCTTTCACACCAATTGTTTTGGGTGGTTATAGGTATTTTATTACCTTCATTGATGATTTTTCTCGTTATGGACATGTTGAGCTTATCCGTGAGAAGTCAAATTCTTTAGTTGCCCTTAAAAAGTTTAAGGCAAAGATGGAGCTTCAAAAGAATAAGAAGATAAAGGTTGTAAGGTTTGACAAAGGTGGTGAGTTTTATGGCAGATATAATGAGATTCGACGGAACTCTGGATCATTCGTAATTTATTTACGTGAGTGTGGCATTGATGCACAATATACAATGCCTGGTACTCCTCAACAAAATGGCTTAGCTGAGAGGAGAAATTCCACTTTGTTAGATATGGTATGATCTATGTTGGCAAATTCTAGTTTGCCAAATTATTTGTGGGGAGAGGCTTTGAGGACAGCAGCTTATATTTTAAATCAAGTTCCAAGTAAATCATTTCCTAAGACTTCTTTTGAGTTGTGGTCAGGAAGAAAGCCTAATTCACACTATTTTCGAGTATAGGGTTACAAAGCTGAAGTAAGGATTTATAATCCCCAAATTAAGAAGTTGGATCCTAAAACTATCAATGGATATTTTGTTGGTTATTATATTGGATCTAGGGGTTCAAGATTCTTTTGTTCATTTCACACCACCATAATTGCGGCATCAGACAAGGCTGTTTATTTTAAAGATGATTTTGACTTTAATGATAGTAATGGTCCAAGGGAGCCTCAATTTAGAGAAGAACATGTATTCATTCCTAGTGTTGTTGTTCCTCATAAAAATATTATTAATCCAGTAGTTGATGAACCAGTAGTTGGTCAGGATGAACCAATTATTGAAGGGCAAGATACTTTAGTTATTGCAGATACTAATGTGCCTTTGAGAATGTCACAAAGGACTAAGAGGTCAACTATTCCTGATGACTATGAGGTTTACTTGCAAGAGCATGATTTTAACATAAGTGATTATTCAGATCCAGTCACTTATGAGGAGGCCATAAGCAGTTCGTACTCAAATTTTTGGCTGGATGCAATAGAAGATGAAATGAAATCCATGGTATCAAATGGAGTTTGGGATTGGTTGAGTTACCAGAAGGTAGCAAGTCTATAGGGTGCAAATGGGTCTTTAAGACTAAAAAGGACTCCAATAGTCAAGTTGAAAGGTATAAGACTAGACTTGTAGCTAAAGGGTTTAGCCAAAAGGAAGGAATTGATTATACAGAGACATTATCTTCTGTATCCACAAAAGATTATTTTAGAATCATTACGGCGATTGTGGCGCATTATGACCTGAAGTTACACCAAATGGATGTCAAAACTACTTTTCTTAATAGTGTTTTGTATGAGAATGTATATATGGTTTAACCAGTTGGCTTCCAGCAAACAAGGAATGGTAATTTGGTTTGTAAGCTTAAAAAGTCTATTTATCGTCTTAAACAGGCTTTGTGGCAATTGTATCTTAAATTTGATGAGGTTGTCATCAAAAATGGCTTTAAGAAGAATGTTGTTGATAGGTGCATATATATGAAGGTCAGTATGAGCAATTTTATATTTCTAGTATTTTATGTTGATAACATACTCTTGGCTACCAATGACACTGACCTATTGGCTAAGACAAAACAGAGGTTCTGCAACTATTTTGATATGAAAGATCTTGGTGAGGCTTCTTTTGTTTTGGAGATCAAAATTGTTCGAGATAGAACTAATTATGTGTTGCAGTTGCCTCAGAAAGCTTATATTGATAGAATACTTAAGAGGTTTAATATGCACAAAATTGTTCTCCTAGAAGTGTATCAGTCACGAAAGGTGAAAGGTTTTCTAAGAATTAATGTCCCAAGAATGATAGAGAGAGGATAGCAATGAAAAATGTTCGTTATTCTTCAGCAGTAGGTAGTTTAATGTATGCTCAAGTTTATACATAGTCTGATATAGCTTTTGCTATGGGTGTGCTTGGTAAATTTATGAGCAATTCTGATCCTATTCATTACCAAGCATTTAAGAAGTTTTTGGGTATCTATAGGGTACTAAAGATCATATGTTGACATATCGACGTACCAACTCCTTTTATGTAGTTGGATATGGTGATGCAGATTATAAAGGTTGTGTGGATGATAAGAAATCTACCACTGGATATATATTTATCATGGCAGAAGGTATTGTGTCTTGGCAGAGTGCCAAGCAATTAGTAATAGCACCCTCAACTATGGAGGCAAAGTATGTGGCATGTTATGAGGCTACTCGTCATGCAATTTGGCTTCGAAATTGTATTCATGATTTGGGAGTAGTTGACTCCATTGAGAAGCCTATTATGATGTATTGTGACAATACTACAGCAGTGTCTTTCTCCAATAATTTAAAAGGTACCCCGGGTGCAAGATACATTGTTGTAAAGTATTTTGTGGTTAAGAAAAAAGTTGAAGAAAGCCCCATTACTGTTGTTCACATGCCTACTTACAGCAGGTGGCAGATCCACTGATCAAGCCCTTACCAGTAGGCATATTTAAGGAGCATGTGTCCCGTATGGGATTGTTAGGCTGTTGAGACTGCTGTGGGTCAGTGGGAGTCTGTTATATTTTCTATAGTAATATCCATGTTAAGTATTTTGATACATTAATGTATGTGGATTATTATTTATTTATGAGATGATTTGTTACACATATTATTGCTCCTTATATTTACAAGCCTATTGAAACTTTTAGTCTATATATATGTGTATGTTGATCTACACGTGCCATGATGAGTTCCTACTATCTAGTTTGTGTATATTATTGTATCCTGTCGATACACAATGTGCTTGGATGAAATGGTATTGTGTGTTTGGGGGATTGCACATGATTAGGTAAATCTCTACTACCTAGACTGAATTTATGGCATGCAAAGTGCTCAGTTGAAATGATATCCTATTTTGGGAGATTTACTGAGAGAATCTCTACTGTCTAGTCTAGTATATTGTTATGTCCTGTCGGCATGCTATATACTTAGATGAAATGGTATTATGGTTTGGGAAATTCTGTAGTAAGTGCGTTTGGATCATATATGATGATGATTATGCAGTCCAAGTGGGAGAATGTTAAATAATTAAATAATTTATGGACTTAGCATAATCAGTTATTCATTTACAGGGCCTATTTATGCCATTAATGAGATTGATTTATTTTATTATTTTATAGTAGAACCTTGGTCACATACTCTCTATAAGACTCTAGTTGGCTCATTGGACTGGAAGACCAACTTTCTTTATAAGTCCATTGACCCAACTCTCTTTATAAGCCCATTGACTTACCCATATTTTTCTATTATTAAATTATTATTATTTTGCTGTGTATTAAAATTAATGGATAAGTCTGATTTGCAGAGACTATAAAAGGTTTAGGACAAGCAAACAGATATATGTCATACGCTATTTTTGAAATTAGGATTTTCAGAGATTGAGATTGGTTTGAGAGTAGTGTATCCATAGGTACTACTTTACGTTGTTTTCTATTTTGCATATTAAAATATTTAATTTATCAATGGCTGCGTTTGATGATTAGTAATTTATGATTAATAGAATTTATTATGTATGTTTTAGATCCATAAAATTTCTAACAGGTAATGCATTGAACAAACATCGAAAGTGAGCACGACCACCCAAATTGAATTTGACATAGGGTTTGTGGGTGGCACATGAACAACATGTAGATAAGGAATGGCCACTGCTGACGGCGGTGCAAACAAAAAATCAGAGTGTGACGTCCAAAACTAAAAAGTGATGGAGGATTTTGGTGGCACTTGAGTGAGCAATAGGCACTAACCAATGACAGACTTGAATGATAACATAGATAGTCGAACTCTAAATCCAATGACATCTAGAGTATAAAAAATGTGACAAGAGGAGAATCACTAGAAAGTCGGGCTGATGGTGCGCTATGGAGGTCACTAACGAGGTAAGATAATTCAAGAAAAGAGGGGGAAAAAATTGCATAATGTTTTCTAATTAATGGCTTCTAATACCATGATAAAATAGATCAATATTATGTAAACTAAATTATTGTAATAGTTTATTAAATAACATAGTAGTGAATATATAAAAAATGCTATTTATCATCACTAATAAATGATCATTAGTGAAATTTACATGCTAAATAACAATTTAAATAGTTATGATTAAAAGATTTAATTTTATAATTTTATAATTAAATTATATATTGTAATTAAATTTTATCATATAGAATAATGAACAAAACTCATGAATATATATAAATAGAACTTTAACAAAAAAGTGCAGAATCAAGTCAATTACAAACAATTCAATATACTTCCTAATCTACAAATAATATGATAAAATTAATATGGCTAATAGGAATATACGTTAAACCCTTACAAACTTTATAAGGGTGTTGATGCTAATTCAATTTTACACGGGAATAAGATGTAAAATTATTGAACTACAAAGGATATTAGTATCAAAAGTCTTAAATAATTTATATTAATTAAAAGACGCATCTTTTAGGGGTCAAAAAGCTTCATAAAGATCACTTCTTGTCTGGCATCTTTTTTCGATGGGGGTTTTCTTTTTCACTGTCGACTGAAACAAGATTTTGTGACAACTTTTTCGGATTAAAAAATATTATTTTATGTAATTAATTTGTATCTGGAAGGTGAGGCGTGCCTCGAGAGATTGTGTCAACAATAATACGTTCCCAGCCATTTAATTATCAAAGCTTTTCTCACTATATGGTCAATCAACAGTTTGAACGTAGATAGCGGGTGGGTACACGTTTTAATTAGTTGGCGAATAATTTAACCTTTTTTTATTTCAAACATTGTGCAGCAAAAGGAAAACAAAAGCACTTCAAAACGTCACTCAATCCATCTCTCTGTCTGACAAATGAGGTTGGTTTTTTTTTTTCTTTTTTTCATTTTTTGGTTTTTTTTTAATTTTTTTATTTTTTTTAAATACAATTGGGGTTGGTTCAATGCTTTTGCATTTACACCTCAAAAACCATGGGTTTCCAGTCATGCATTTCTCTCTTTTATATTTGAGTATTATTGCAATAAAATAAGGTTGCCACAAAATAATAAAACACTGAATTCATGTTTGAATAAATAATAAAATAAACAAAAAAAACAACCATTTTAGCTATAAGAAAGTCCAACTAATTAATTAGGATATTTATCAAACCTATTAATGTTATTTTTTAATTTTTGTCCAAAAAAATATTTATAAGCCAACAAGATCCTTTAACGAATTTGCTCTTTGAACTGGATCCCCTAACATCGGGAAATGTTTGTTTTCTAAATTTTTAAATATCCTTCAAAGCTACTTCAAAGTTAACATATAATTTAAATGAAAATATAGAATTCGTCAACAAAAATTAATTGAAAAATAGAAAGAAATTAATTAAAAAAAAATTGTCATTAAAACAGAATGGTTGATAACTCAATTTTTATGTAATTAAGATGAAACAAAAAATAATTAAATAAGAATTATACTGTAGATAATTATAATTTTTAATTCTTTTCTTTAAAAAAAAAAAAGTAAATAAGCACGATCATGTTAAGAAATTGTAATTAGAATAAAATTATAGTAAAATTTTAGATAAGTAAGAATATAAATGAAAACCAAAATATTAAAATCAAGGGTTAATTGCAATTTAGTATCCTTCAGTTTCTAAATATTGCAACTTAGATCCTTAATTTTAAAACCCATCACAATGAGCCTTCTATTCTTGATATGGTGCACCTTAATCCATTTATCATCAAATTCTTCAATATCAATTAACAAAAAGATATGTTAATGGATGCTCCACATAACTCAACAATGTATAAAACGTTCAATTTAGATTGTTAAGGTCTTAATCCATATTTCATAATTGCATTAGGGGTTAAAAACGGTAACAATTAAGTTTAAAAGGTTCAATGCATGTCAAATTTAAAAATATAAGGCTCAATTCAATAAGTTTTAAAATTAAGAGTCTAATTTGCCACATGCTTTAATTAAATGATATTAAAGTGTAATTAATCCTAAAATCAAATAAAAGATAAGATGGATTAAAGGGGAAGAGAGCGGAAAAATATGAGGGTTGTGGAGGTTCACCCCAAAAACCATATATTATTGTTGCAATGATAAGATTATACAGACAATTAGAAATTTGTTTACAAGAAATGTTCAACATCCTTGGAGATCCATATGTATTTGATAAATAAGAGAAGCTACACACACAACACTGGGAGTGGACAAAACCGATCGACCTAAACTATTTGGTTTGGTTTGGGTTGGATTTAAGTCTTTAAACAAGTTGGTTCGGTTATGCATATAAAAAATCCATTATATTCGATTCGGATTATGGGTTGGAAGAAATTTTACTCAACCTAACCCGAACTAATCCGATCCATCTTACATATTATGTTTTATGATTGAAGATTGATAATTAAAACGGCCTAAAAAAATTTTATACAATTTTGGTTTAATGTGTAAAATTTATATTTCAAAATAGCATAAATAAACTTGTCAAAACAAAAAAAAAGCATAAATAAAGAAGTTTGGACAGAAGTCCAACGTGATGTCCAAACCAATCCAAACCGTGAATCCAATCCAAACCAACCAATAATCATCGGTTCGGTTCAATTTCGAATTGAATGTAACGGTCGGTTCAATTCGATCCAACCCAAAACTAAGTTGGTCGATTCAATTTAAAAAAGCCTATAAAAACCAAACCGACCTATACCGAGCCCACCCCTACACAACACACACACACACACACACACACACACACACACACACACACACACACACACACACACACACACACACACACACACACACACACACACACACACACACACACACACACACACACACACACACACACACACACACACACACACACACACACACACACACACTAAATATCTCCAAATTGGTGTGGAGCCAAGTCTTGTTCTCGTTGAAATCCATCGTACCATAGATAGTTGGAAAGGCAGCAATTAACTCCAATTTCTTTGTTGCGCTAACCACAAGATATAGCTTTATTAGACTAAAAAGCTCTTAATATATATATTTTAACTAATTCATTTTGATTTGGTTCCTTTGTATTGTCACCTCAGGAAAATGAACAAAATATGAATTATATGGAAAATGAGAGTCAACATCCACTAACCAAACACAAAAATGGTGAAACATTAAAAATATGGTTTGAAATTTTCGTAAAGATTACATAATATAATTAATATTTTCTCAATGACACACAAATTATTTTCTTTGCCGTGTGTCAAGTTTCTTTCTTGTTTAGGCACAAGGCTCTTGTCTCATCTATGCCTTATGGCTACAAATTAATCTCTATTTCCTTCGCTGTTGAAGAGAATAACAAGTGGCATCCCTGTGGGACAGTCCATAGCAAAAGCTATTTCTTTCTCATATAATATCCAAATTTAAATTCCTCCATTCCAAAATCAGAAAAACAAATAAATAAATAAAACAAAAACAAAAACAAGTGGTAACGTTAATAAATACAGGCGGGTTGGGTTTCTCTTTCGGGCTTAGAATTGAAAGCTAGCCGTTAAGAGCATCTTAGTTTTGGGCCCCAAAGGAAAAGAAAAGATTACCTAAACAAAATCGAAGCTTTTCTGCATAGTCAATGAACGGGTTGAATGAAGATGGCCGGTGGGCACAACGCTTTAATTAGTTGGCAAATAATTTTACCTCAAACAGTGTGCGGCAAAAGGATAACAAAAGCATTATTTTAAAATGTCACTCATTCTCTCTTATGTGTGGTTTTGGTAAAGACTCATTATATCCCTCTATATGGACAAAATAATGTGTTTAGAGGGGGCACGATTGTACAATAAAACTTAATTATTATATCGGCAAAAAAATAAAACTTAATTACTTTTTATTTTATGGTCTAAAGAAATACCAACATCTGAAATAAATGCAAAATTTTGCCCTATATTGCAGTTAAATTAATTGGAACATTTACTATATTACGTAGGAATACTTTCTTTTTTTCTCTACTTGTTTTAGGATAAAAATATAATTGGGAGAATTTAGTTGACAATTTACAATAAATCCAATATAAATTTTTCTTAAAAAAAATAAACATACTTCTTGAGGCAAAAAAATAAATAAATAAATAAACTTTGATTTTGTAAAATTGTTTTAGAGAATTTTATTATAAATAAGTGTAATTATTGAATATTGTAGTTGCAGATAAAAATAAAATTTTTATTTTGTTATTTTTTTTAAAAACAATCATTATAAATAAGTGCAATTATTGAATAATTATAATTGAAGACAAATATCATATCAAAGATATTAATTGAATAAATATTGTATTGCTAAGATGTTATGGAAAAATATTATAATTTTGATAAATTTATAATTACATATAAGTGCAAAATCTTAGGGGGAAAAAAAAAGATAATTGAGGAAACAATTAAAATCAAAACAAATACATAAAATAAAAAATTCAAGAAGACTACTTAGGAGGGAGATATAAGAGGGGCACATTTATAGTTTTTGGTAGCAGTATGCAAAAAAAAAAAAAAAAAAAAAAAAAAAAAAAAAAAAAAAAAAACTGATTAACAGACTAATCCAACTTGTGTGGATTAGTTATTTCATAGTAATTGAATTAAATCCATTTCAAAATTTCAAAATCAATAATCGGTTTAAATTAGTTCGGTTTCACAAAATAAAAACTTATGAAACAGATTAAAACATAAATAATTAAAAATATATATTTTTTGAAATTATGAGAAGATATATATATAAAAAAAATTAACTAGCATATTATTTGTAACTTAATATTTAAATCATTTGTATTATTTAGTTTAAAAATTCGATTGTAATTGGAATACATTTCAACCAATTTATATATTATTCTAAATTAAGTAATTTTATTTTTAAAAAAATGTTGAAAGATTTTAATAAATAAAAAAATTGACTATTTTATATAAGTAAAAAGAAAAAGTCAAAATTCAAAATTTCAACAATGTAATATCTAAAATTATAAAAGCTAAAGTTTTCTAATCCAAGTTTAAATCTAATCCCAAACCGACCATTCAATCCAATTCAAATGTACCATTAGCAAATCGGATTTGATATTTAAATTAGTTTGAATTGAATTGAAATTACCAAACTAATTAGTAATTGGATCATATTAATTTATACCCGGAAAAAGAGGATCAAACCAATGAATTTGGAGGGTAAAACTATAAATTGATGAAGAACTTTATTATAATATAAAAAGAAAAAGAATGATGAGGGCCCCATTTGGGTCCGCTTGGATTTTGGATGAAGGAGAAGTTTTAAATTTCAATGTCGACTGTTAAAATAAATATACCACAATAAATAATATGAATATTATTTTTTAAAAAAAATTAATGATAATATCTATTTTTAAAAATTCTAATATTATAACATTTTCAAAAAACTATTTTTTAAAAAAAAATTAATAAAATATATAATTAATTAATAGACGTAAATAATTTTTATGATTTCCAATTTAAATAGGGATAAATATCATTATAGTCTATCCTATTTTATTATTTTTTCAATTGTATATTTTTGTTATAAAAAAGATTATACAGTCTCTTTATATTTCACTTTTATTTTATTATAGCACCATTTTTTAAAGGCTTTACTGATAGATTAAAACTTGACTTATTTACCATTTTTTTTATCAGTTTTATTCACTACTGTGTTTTTTTTTTATTATTATTTCTAAGAACTTAAAAAAAAATAAAAAATACACCCAATTCTTTTAAAATTGCTATATCTTTAATATACTAGTGCTAAAATCCCCTACCCAATTTATTAAAAAATAAATAAACAAATAATAAGTTATATATAATAATCATCATTATCTCAAACGCAAATTTAAAAGTTAATTTTATCTATATTGAATACATGTAAAATTATATTTTTCTTAAAAGAAAAAAAAATTAATTATGAATTTGATAACATTATTTTTATTTATTATTTTTTATATTTAAGAATGGATAAAAGAATTTCATTAAATGAAAAGTAAATAGGTCCATTCGTAACCTTATTATTAAGAGTTTTAAAAACTGATGTTATAATGAAATAAAAGTAAGATATAAAGAGGTTGTGTTAGATTTATTTTATTAAAAAAATATAATATTGAAAAAATAGCAAAATATAAAGGAATCTAATAGTATTTACCCTTTAAATAATGCATATTTCTATATCATATAGAAAGTGAAGACGCTCTAATATATATATATATATATATTTTTTTTTTTAAGCATTAATCAAGATAAATTTAGGACATAGTTGGTGGCACAAACAAAACCACTGGACTACTGAAATAGTGCTGCACATTGTTTGGACCAAAACGCTCTCACTAAATCTTATACCAGGTTAACCTACCAATCCAATTTAGATGGGTTTCGGCCAGGCCCGTACTGAACCATTGGGAGAGTTTTCCTTGTTTTTTGGTTATTTATTTATTTTTTCTTTTTTAATAAAATTTATCTTCTTTTTTTTAATTTTTTATTTTGCTTTGCCAACTTTAGGAGCACATATATGGCAAGTTTTTGGGTTTTTTTTTTTTTTTTTTCCTTTCTAAATAATATTGATCTTTTTTTTTTCTTTTTTTTTCTTTTTTTTAACCTTTGCTTTGCTAACATTGAATACAAACACTTAGTTTTTGAACAAAAATTATAATATGTAATTTTTTTTTCTCAAATAACATTGTTATAAATTATAATATTTTTCAATGTTGAACTTTTAATTAATTCTTGTAACATTATACAATTTTATATTATGTAATTATTAATCAAAAATCAATGTAACATATTATAAATAACCTAAATTATTTATAAAAAATACATGAGTAAAAATAAAAATCAATTTTAATTATTTTGAACAATATAATTATTTATTTAAAAAAAGAAGTTCTATGAATAATAATAAAAAATCATATATTTTGAATAATGTAATTATTTAAGAAAATTAGGTGACTAAAATTAATAATATAAATCAATTTTTTTGGTTAATAAATTTTTTTGCCCAAAATTTATAGTTAATACAAACATTAGACAAGATTAATAAAGCAACACATTATTTTCCAATATATTTCATTCTCAAACAGCAAAATTAATATAACATAGTCATGTATACTAAACGTGTTTTTATAACATCGAATATGGAACATTTAATCTTGGATTACTCTTAAATTGGAAGTTTATAATTTGCCATGCTTCATTTGACCGCATTTCCACAAAACCCACATGATACTTTGGTTGTCTTTCTCGTTATCCTGCCCTGCCCACTTCTAAGATCATAAATTATTTCATAATTCTGCTACCAAGTTGTAACACATTAAAAATTTAAGGTGTGAACTAAATATTAAATAAATTTGACAGTAAAAGTTATAGTAATTTTTTTTCTAAAGAAAAAAAAATGTTTATCCTTTTCAAATCCAAATATACTACTCTTGAAACATATTAATATTTTTAATTTAATTATGTAATTTTCTTATTTCAAATGTTTGTTATTGTTATTAGAATTTATTTAACATATAAATTAACAGCAAACTTAATTAAGAAAAAATATATATCATATTATAATTTACTTATTTCTAATATTTGTTAGTATTTGTTTGACATATCAATTAACTACAAATTTAAAAAATAAATAAATAAAACACCAGAGAGAGAGCTGGATTGGTAGGTGGTTAACCATGTACCACAAGCATGTTATCAGAAAGCTAATTGAGATGCTAAAGCTACTCGAAGTAAAATTTTTCTAATAGATAGGATACTGTTTTTGCCATATGCTTTTCAAAATGTTTTATCAATTGACCTTTAACGGTTTGATGTTTTCTTATTTAGTTTAATGAAAGTTTATTCTTGTGACCAACAAAATATATTTATATATATATATATATATATTAGGCATTTGGTTTTGAACCTATAAAATGAGCCCCCTTGGTGCACATTTACTAATTATAACTTAATTCTTCAATATCAACTGATAAAAAATTATATTTAAAACGTTACACATCTTACAGTATGTAAAACATCTAATTTAGTTTATAAAAAGTTGCAACTCACATTTTATAATTGCATTAAGAGTTAAAAACCATAATTATTAAGTTTACAACAAGCTCAATGTGCACTAAATAAGAAATAAAGAGTTTGGATTTTAAAACTGAAGGTTTAATTTGTTACATCTTGAAATTGGAGTCAATTAAAATGAAATTAGCCATTAATTTTAATTAGTCAAATTTATTTTGTTGCACATCCACAATTTAAATTGACAAGCTCGTAAATGCATATATAGAAAGAACTTAAAATAATTAATATTTACTGAGTAATTATTTCTTTTAAGGCATAGGGCTCTTATCGTACAAAATTGATGCAGAGAATCATCCCAAAAAATTAAATAAATAAAATAATAGTGGTCCAGCACCACTGGTAAGTGGTCACTGACAGGTACAGCCGCCCATCGAAATTAAGAAAGAAAGGCCGGTCTCTTAATCGGTCTTAGACTTGCAACCAACCCGTTATGGGCCAACTAGTTTTGGGCCCAGAGGAGAGGAGGTCACGATTCAACTGATCAAGTTGAAAATGCAAGGCCACGAGGACGAGTCCAAGTGTGCTGGGGAGTTTCCTCGAGTTATCATGAAAGTTAGTTAGGATATTTAAAATTCTTTATTTATTTATTTATTAATATATATTTTTTTTCAATATTGGAGTTCCATGCTTGTAGGAAGAGCTTCAGATTGTATGACATTGGAATATTTGGAGCCTCCTATATATGAGAGATTACACAAATTATAGGTAAGGACATATTCTTGAATGAAATCACAAATATTGTGCCCTCTTATGTAGTTAATTAGCTTAGCCTGAGGCTGTATAATCTTAATTATTGCGTGGGAAGAAAAAAGTAATTTGATAGAAACTCACTTTCCCAACAGTAGTCATGAATCATATCCATGGTCCACATTCAAACGTCTTGCATTATTTTAAAGTCAATGAAATGCAATTATTATGTTTTTCAAGAGAGCTAACAGAATAATGAACAAAATGCAAAGTATGTGTTCTGTTGCATTTGATAATCTAAGTTCCAGAGCCTTTAGGTTTCTCTGTTAATCTGTCATTTTCTTACAATTAGTACTGATGCAATATCTACATGGAAAAATGTGAAAGAAGATTATTGTAAAATTTTCAACGTGGTCATAATTGGAATAAAAATAAAAAATGTGTTTAGCCACAATTGGCCATAGGGAACCAAATTAATGAGGTAGGGTAGCATAAGACAATTGATTCTCATTTTGAAGCCATGCTTTTGAGTTGAGCCCCTTCTAACTTTCTTTGCTTAATAAGTGGCCAAAACATGGGGATAACACTTTGCCAACGCCACATGTGTCTCCCGACCCCTAAGTTTTTAGTAATTATATTGTCTCATCGATATCTTAATAAGCATCGGTTGGTAATTAATTTGGTATACAAAAAATAAATAAACACCCTAGCAAAGAAAACGCAGGACACTAGCTAATCCAATACAGATGATAAGACAATCAATTAAACTTAATGTTTTTCTTACTTCTTTTGACTAATCATAGATCAACAGACGAAACTATGACTGAGTATGATATTTGTTTATTGTAACTGTCATTTCTTTATGGAGCATAACCCAGTATGATCTCAAGACAGTTAGATCCATAACCATAAATACGAAAGGGTTTTGCTTCACCCATAAGTCCATAATATCAACTTTATTGAAGCCCAGCCCATCACTACACTCCCTTGCTTGCAAAATCGTCATAGAAGGCCTCAAATCCACACCCAAAACAAAACGAAAAGGAGATAAAAGGAAAGCCACCATGATAAACATACAATAATCAATACTACCCCATATATATGTATAGATATATGAGAAAATTACACCTTTTTTCTTTTCTTTTTTTTTAATGGAGCAAGAGAAACTTACGCTAATTCTTACATAAAACACATACAAACCTAACTTTTTTTTTTTTTTTTTTTTTTGAGAGAGAGAGAGAGAGAGAGAGAGTTAAGGTAGAGAAAATAAGGGCGTGTTAAAGAGTGTGTTTTATATGTCAAGCAAGCAATCAGTTTTAGAAGAAGTATTCCTGCAGCTACTACTAGAGAGGCTCCAGTGATCAGAAAAAGCAACAGCAGACAGTGCTGCACTACTTCCGCATTTGGCGACCGTCCTGACGCTCTCAATCAATTCCTGGGTTGGGCCCTCCTGCGACAAAATCTCCAAGAGCTGTTCGGGGCTGATGACCAACTTCACCTTCCAAAACGGGAATGGATTCATATTATGAGGCCTGGAAGTGGAAAAGGGCTCGGTGTAGGACCTCCTCAGCAGCATCCCCTGATAGTGGTAGTCCAGTGACATCCTGTAGGGAGCAGCCAGCGAAGCAGTTGGAATGCTGTTGGATCTAACATGGCCTTGCTTCACGATTTGGCCACCTAATATTTCTATTTGGTCATCATCATCGTCATGATCATGAGGACCTCCAGCAGTAGGGGTGTGGAGTGGGAGCAGGTAGTATGATTGTCCAGCCAAAAGGTCTTCGTGCTGGGACAGAGGCTTCCAGAAGAGGTCATGGCTTCGGAAAATGCCATGCCCTGGAAACTCACTGGTTATGCTTCCTGCTGTTATGGGAGACAACAACTCCATTATGCCACCGTTGGATGTTACCACTTTTATTACTCCATCATCGCCCTCTCCCAACCCTCCTCCGAACAAGCAGTTTCCCATTTCCCACTACTCACTCCTTCACTTGCTACTTGCTTATATTTGTCACTTTTGATGGCCGCTTCTTTTAATTTTGAGGGGCTTAGCAAGCTAGCTTGCTAAGGGTACATAATATATATATATATATATATATATATATATATGTATATAAAGATAGAATAAGAAAGCTAGGGAATTAAAGTTGAGGTAATTATATATCGTCGGTGGGAAATGGGAATTCTCCTTTAATTTGTGAGCTTTCTTATAATCTATCGGGTATGGCTAAGCGTAAACAAAAGGGGAAAAAAAAGTGTAAAGAGAAAGATAGGGAATGTGCATGACCGAGAAGACCACTTATGGTCCAAATAACTCCTATCTGTTCACAACACTCGTAAAATAGTGGCGCGTAATTGGCGCACTTTTGTGGGTCCCATATAGCCATAGAATCCTAGACATTGATTTCACATTTTCAGGGTCAGTCAACATTCCCATTGAACTAACGACGGGTTCTCTAACGAAGGTCTTTTTCCACTTTCACTTTCTCTTTAGCAAAATATATGAGGGTGCGGGTCCCACATTTTGATAGCTCTGGCACAAAAACAAAAGAAAGATATACATTAGCTTTTACCCAAAAAAAAAAAAAAAAAAAAAGGAGAGAATCACAGAATTATCTCTGACATTGCATATGGCCGGCCCTGCGTATATAATGTAATTAGCAGTGGTCTTGTGGTATAAATTACAAACCACACATTAATTAATTAATTACAAAGAATAGTGCAATGGTAAATGTCACAAACAGATGGATTTCAGGCGGCAATGTATTCACATAATCACAAAAAGCCCCTCAATATGTATTTGCTAATTCAATTAAAACACAACACATTTAATTAATAAAAAAAGACTAGAAGTAGCAAAGCACAGCTGCAAAATATGTAAAAAACCATAATCTCATTTATACATATAATTATTTCTACTGGAAGCTTTTAAAGTGAAAGAGGTCCTTTTTGACCAGTTTTTATGCCATTTATAGGCTTATGGCCTTGAAGAATATGGTTTTAATTCTCTTTATCTAAAATCCAACTGTATATTTTGATAAAGTGGTAATCCCAACAAAAGACGCAATTAAAAGAAGAAAGAGGTGGACACCACCGAAATCCTGGAACTTGCTTTACAGGCCAATATCATATTTATGATATTTTCTTCGCTATATAGTATTATATATGTACGTAAGACTAGCTCTTCCATTTCAGTCTGAAATTGAGCTAACTATATATATATATATATATATATATAGGTAAGCGCTTAAGAGGAAACATCACATATAGTGTATATATTTGGAATCAATATTAATCCCAATTAAGGGATATGTAATTGCTGTTAAATAAGATATGAAGATTTTGTTTAATTTCCTATATATTATTAACGTTAGTCATTTCTGGCCGATAAACAAGAGAAAGAAAATGTTCATCTGGCTGATAGTGAATTTAATTGCCAACAGAGAAGTCTATGATCAGAAAGTCATGATCAATGTAGACAAGTTCAATTTGTTTTTAAAAAAGTATATATATGATTGTCAAACCTTGACAATTTAATTGTCCAAGTTTCGATTACTTGTTAGCTAGTACTGATCAGCTTGGGGATTTTTGGGATTAATGATCAAAAGAATATAACACATCACAAAAAAATGTCCCGCATGTCTTTGTATATGTGCATGATCTATATAAGGTAGCAAATTAATCGCTGATCAGCTACGTACGTACTCACTTCCTTCAGGGATGGTTTCGAGCACTGGCTTCCATCCAGATCCACTAGTGGTATTACCAGCACGTGCTTCTTTTTCGGTAATTCCCAAGACCATGTCATTGTTCTCCACCGAAACCTTGTTGATGAACAGCAATTCTCGGAGCTCTTTCTTTGTGAATATCACTTTAATTCTCTTGCCACCACCACCACTTGGAATAAGTAATTGTGGATCAGGATCAGAAGAACAAGGTGACAGTGTGATATGAAGATGATCGTGATCATCAACATGCCCAAACTTCAACTCCCGTCACGAGGGAAAAGGAAGACCACAATTACCACACATATCCATCAACATGGCTTTAAAACGCTCGACAACCTTGTCATGGTTCTTCATAATCACTGCCCCTGAATTAGCTTCACAATTGTTTTTCGTCCTACGATATGCCAAGTAATTGCCTCTATATTTGCGTGTGTATATATATATATATATATATACACGTACAAATTGGCTGCCAATTAAATTAAACGGACTAGCTAACTAACTAGCAGCTTTAGAATTGTTAGAGAGGGGTTATATGTATTGTAGGAGGTGGGAGATGGATATGCAGTACGAAGTTTCAAGGGGACAAGGGATGAGATGAAAGCCAGATGATGCATAGATATGCAGACTAAAAGCTTATAGATCTGGAAAAAGGCCCTTTTGTTTTGATTAATTGTGAGTGGACAAGACGACTGCGTACGTACCTTTCTGTTGCAAAATAGATTATATTAAGTATGGCAACGCTAAGGAAAGGCCAATTTAAGGAGCAGAAAGAGAGCCCCGTTCTAATATTATTCCACTTACATATTTATTAATTATTTCCTAGAATACATAACTTTTACCAACTAATTCCGTACATATACACATTGTCTTTTGAGTCTAGCTTATATAATACGGATTGGTAATTGGCAAAGTAACATAGTTTTAATCATGTTGGTGTTTCACACTGCAAGTAAAAACAAACGGCAACGAAGAGGAAATTAATTACTTTACCCACAAAAAAAAAAAAAAGGAAATTAATTATTTTATTTGGTTTCTTCATATTAATAGTAATCTTTTAAATAATATAACATTTATGCAAATTATAATGTAATTAACTAATAAAAGTTAATATAGTCATTTGATATTGAAAACTTTTTCCTTCTTTCTATTTATTTTTCCTTTTAAACCAAAAGAATGATAGAAAATAATTTTTTATCTTTCATGTGATACCAAATAATTTTTTATTTTTCCTTCCTTTCTGTGTTCTATCTCTCTTCCCTGTTTCCATCTTTCCTGTTTTCCATCCAACCTACCAAATAGAGGCTTAATGTATATAATAAATTAATAATGTGTATAATTAATTAATCAATTGCCAATAATTAACAGATCACACAAGCATGAAAATTATTTTAATGGGTACCTAATAACATTATTGTTAATAATGTATTTAAGAAAAAAAAAATGGAAGGAGAAACAAACATTTTGATTGAGATTTTTCTTTTTCTTTTTTTTTTTTCATCCCACTATGCTTATCGGTCATTTTGATTGAGATTGATAGATAGAAATTTCAAACATGAATGATAATATTCATCACGTAATAACCCAAAGGGGTTAGGACTAGCATATAACACTTCGTCCGGAAGTACGCTGAAATTTTCTCATGTTGACCAAGGTTGACCGGATTTGACCGTCGTTAACCGAAGGGTTAAACTTTGACTTTTTAACTTGGCAATAATTCTAGGTTGATCAAGGCACCATTATGAAATACACATTGACACGAGTTCGTAGACTAGTAGTACGTCGAAAACGGAGCTACGGTTTGAAAGTTATGAACAAAACAAGTTGATGTCCGAACTGTCCGAAGATACCCGAGTTGACTTTTTATTTTTGTGAAATTAAGTTTTGAGTCATACACGGTTGTGTAGTACTCGTCGATACGAGTTTGTAAACTAGTGACACGCCCAATTCGGACATATGGGTTTAAAATTATAGACCTGCAAAATTTTTCAAATACCATATTATTTTAATATTATTTTTAAACATGTGAACAGTATATGTCACATGTAACTTAGTTAATGGTGCCGTGTGTCACAATGAGAAAATACCACTTGTCAGCCACAAGTAAATGTTATATTATATTATATTATTTTTGTTATTATATTATTATGATAAAATTTTATTATTTTAATATTATTTATTTATTTATTTTTAATTCTCTGTTTTTTTCTTCTTCTTTTTCTTTCTTTCCCCACGTGGCAAAACACCACGGACCCCTCCTTCTCTCTTCTTCTTCTTTTCTTCTTCCTTCTTCTTCCTTCTTGTTTCTTCTTCTGCCTGTCGATCTCTCCTTGCTGCATCTCTTTCGGCCGCCAGATGGCGACACACACTAGACAGATAGAGAGCCGGTGGAAAACCCGATCGGTAACCAAAAGGACAAGGCCGAACGTCGCCAAATGCACCCGGATCGGGCCTCCATCATCAGCGATGGTAAGTTGGTTTTCTGGCAATCCGGCCATCACAAGGACAAATTGATACTCCTTTCTACTATTTTCGGACCCTCTGAGCTCAATTTTGAGATCCATTCAGCTCAATTCCTTGTTGTTTGAGAGATATGAGATGTTGAACTTTGACCGAAACTTTTTGTCCATTTTCCGATCACCGCCGGTTGATTTGAGCCCAACAGAAGTTTGTAACGTATTTCTCGCCTCTTTAGCTTTCTATTGGTATCTCATTTGCAAATTATGATAGAGTATTTTGAAAGATGACATTTTTGAATAAAATATTATTATTTTAATAGAATAGCCTGAAAAATATCTATTTAGTATTTAAATAATTATTATTTATATTGTAGATGTTAAATTGTGCTGAATTGAATAAATGTGGTTTGAACCATATTTACTATGAATTGATTTGTAGGTTGAGGAATTAATTATATTAAATTACTGGGATAATATATATATATATATATATATATATATATATATATATATATATGTGTTTAATTATTTATGAAATTGAATTGTTGTGGAAGAGATTAATTTTATGAGATTATGGTTTAATATTTACTAAATCTGTTGTTGATTTAAATATTGAGATTTTAATATGTAAATAATACATTATGTGATTTAAATTCCGTATGAATTTTTATGCATCTTTTATTATTAATTTGGTGTAAATCAATTTTTATGGATTTGAAGGAAATATTTAATTAAAAGATATTTAAAATGTATTTATGTGTTTAATAATTATGTATGGTAGGACTTGGTATTATGGTGATAGGAATTGAAAATTTTAATCTGATATATTTGATGATGGATTACAAGAGAGCATGAAATTTCATACAACTGGTAAGGATGTACGATTTGATTATATTTTATCAAAATTCTATATTTTATAACATTATAAAATATTTTTATCGATTTTCGATGCACCATACACGTACTGGTGTTCTGTAGTTGTGGATGTGATTTGCCCGCAGGTGGATGTGGATGTGATTAGCGCGCAGGTTGTAATGTTTCCACTGAGTTGCTATCGGACTGAGGGCAGGCAAGTTTGATATTGGCCATAGCTGTCCCCCTCTATGGCCGGGATGACGGTTTAAGCAGCGACGCGATGGGATGTCATGCCATCGTATGTCGGTTTCTCTATTTAACCTCCCCGTCAGACAGTGCTTTAGGACGCTGGGCACCGTAGGACACTACTGGTATATAGTATTTGCATCAAGTATCTTTTGTATATATATATATTTTATATTTGTATGGATCACACCGTACGGGGACAGTGATCCAATGTGGTTCATGCAGAACTAGTCTCGTAACTATGTTGCCTACAAGTTCAGGGGATTGGACGGCCAATCTAGGCAACCATCCCGGACTGTATTGGTAGCAGGGTGCCGGTGGCAGCTGGAAGCATGGATTGCATAGCATGTCGGAGGGTATCGTTTGTACCCCTGATACGAGTATATATTTCATAATACATTGTGAATTTAAAATATTATTTGACTTTGTACTATTCTATCTATTCATAATCTGATTTTCTAACATTATACTTAATTACTTTTATTGTCATTACTATTATTAATATTATTCTCGTTATTAATAGTACGATTATTATTTATCAGAATTATGTTTACAATTATTTTCATTATTACTAATATTATCATCATCATCATCATCATCATCATCATTATTATTATTATTATTATTGTCATTATTTATTTTTATTTTATTATCGTGATTTTCATACTGTAGCGTTGAACAAGTATCACAACCAACGGATGAGAAATATGGCCATTGGGCAAATATGATAGTCCTTGGGCAAGTGACAGCCATCGGGCAAGTATGACAGCCCTTGGACAGGTGTGGTTATATGATAGCCTTTGAGCATGTAGGATGACTGTTGATAGCCTCGAACAAGTTATATTAATATCATTATTAGCATTAAATGGTTGGTATTATTATTATTATTGATATAGCGGTTAATTTATCTTTCTTTCTATATTACACATTGGTATATTTTTAAAACAATGTGAAATGTATTTGAGATTTGTAGCACTAAGTGGGTGGTGTGGGCGGTCATGAACCTATGATGGTATATTTTGGTTGCTTACTTAGTAAATTATTTCCGTTGTATATATATATATTTTATATCTAATTTGTTATCGAAGTGCTGCCATTTGTGAAATTTATTTATAGTAAGGTGGGAGGGATAAGGTGGTAGTATATAGGAGTGCATTTTTGTACAGGTAAATTTTGGGCATGTTTTACCCTTAGGGGAGATGCTGCCGGATTTTCTATAGGAGGGTTCGGTAGAGTATTTCTGGGATCAGGATTTATCTAGGATTCCGGTAAGTAATTCTGGACGGATCCTAACACTGCATGCATAGTAAAATTGGTGAATGATTTTCGTTACTTAAATATAAATGTTATATATGAGTAACTTTTTTTTTTCTTTTTTTCTTTTTTTCTAAGGAGGTATATATGAGTAGCAATTATAACATAACGTGTAACATTTTGGGTTATGCTTCAAAGAATAAACTTTTTTTAAGGTTAATTACACTTTAGTATTTTCAATTTTTAAAATTTTATAATTTAAACCTTTAACTTTCAACATTTAAAAATTAACGATTTAAATTTTTAATTTTTTCAATTTATGCTAATTTAAAATTTAAACAAATAAACTAATAATAATTTTATCCACTTGGCTATTATCTTTTTTTGTCTTTTTCTCACTTACTTTATTGCTTTCAATTCTATTGTAGAAGCAAGTTCATATTGGGATCAATATTTGTTTGACTAAATTTAAGATTGGACCAACCTACTAGTAGAGAAGCAATGGAGTTGGAACTCCAACCGATGAATAAATTGCCATTTGAGTGCCCTCCCCTCCCCCTCCCGCTCCCGCAGGCACCATTTTGTGTTTGACATTGCGGTTTTTAGTCTATACCTAGATACGATTTTGAAGACATTTTATTTAGCCACTTGGTTGAGCTTTAACACTTACGGTAACCTCTCCTCTATTGTCTTTTGTTGCGGCAACTAGCTAGCTAGCTGTGGTCCTACATATGGACCCCCTAAATCCTCAACTTGGCGTTCCACTATGTGATATGCGACATTGCAATTAATTCAATAACAAATAATGGCCTAAATTTTTAATACAACCACCCACCCCCCGCCCCAATTGCATTATATGATATGTTCATCAGGATATCATGTCAATAAAATGATCTCATCTCTTGAGAGTAGGATCATTGAACATATCACCCAAATTTTCATCCCATTATACTTATCGGTTTTTTGATTCTCTATATTAGGTTGTGCCAGGTAGAGCATATCAAATAGGTAAATTATTTAAAATGTGTAAAAACATCTTCAATTGTTATATGGTTTGCTAAACTTATTTTATCGCATCAGAGATTTAGATAACCAGTTTGAAAGAATTATCTCTCATAAGTACATTTAGAAATTCTATTATCAAACTAATTAGTAAAAAAAATACATACTGCATAAATCATCAACTATTTTTAAAAAGCTTATTAGATGGTATAACTCAGAAAAAAATAAAATAAAATATCTTTGAAAAAAATAATATTTTAAAGGAAAATAAAGATAGACACGTTAATATAAAATAGAACCATAGAAAGAATAACTCCATTAGAATAATTGGAGATATTCTAAAATTAAACAAGCTACTTAGAACAACATTACATTTGTGTGTGTCTACAAATGACATCACGTGTATAATTTATAAATTTATAATATGTTATATTTTATCTTTTTGAACTTTTATGAGCACAGATCCGTGATTTCTGTAAATTTGGTGGCTTTTTCATCTTTATTATTTTGTCTGGCGGACTTTAAACCACAAACGGATCAGTCCCATCCATTTGAGAAATGGGAATTGTATTTTCAGAAGTGGTGTAAATTTTTTGGCGGATATGAGATTTGTTGTTGAGGCAGTCGAATAAAAATATCTATCTTCTTTAATATTCCTTCTGATGTGAAATTATAATTCTTTTTTTTTTTTTTGAGTGAAGATGTGAAATTATAATTCAAATAACCCGTAACAATAAAAATATATTCATATATCATGGCAAATTAGATGTAACCAAAAATATCTCACAACACATCCATTATTGTTTTTGTTATGTCCAAAACCAAAAAAAAAAAAAATAAAAAAATAATAAAAAAAAAAATTTACATATATATATATATATATTCTGATATGTATAAAGGTTGATTTATATATACCCTCACTATCCTAGAGATTCGGTCGACCATTTAATTGAAAAAACTCAGTATTGCAATAAATTAACCTTGTGACTTTTATTTAAAATGAACATACAGAAATCAATCAGCAGAAGCAAACTAACATTAATCAATTTACCCTTCAGTCTCAGATGCATCACATACATATTCAAATTTATTCCTAAAAACAAGCATTCATGGTTCAATTTTGACAGCCAGCCGTAAGAAGGTCGATATCATGCTAACTAAGACAAAGTCAAGTCCTAAAAAGAAATCATGCTAACTAAGACAAAGTCAAGTCCTAAAAAGAAATCATGCCAAGGCAAAGTCAAGTCCTAAAAAGAAATCATGCTAACTAAGACAAAGGAAAGTCCTAAAAAGAAACGAAATCGAATAATAAATTATATATTATTTTTTATAATAAATTGTAAATATATAATTATAAAGGCAAAGAAAAAATGGAAGGGAAGAGTTCTTCCAAATGGCCCTTCACCATTGACAAACGTAACGTGGGAAAGCTTTGAGGTTGGGAAACAAGTATTTAATGGAGGTCTCGCAGACTCCATATCCTTACCAGCACGTCATTAATTGGACTTGTCGTAGTCCTCTGTTCCCCTTTGACTTTGTGGACTTTCACTAGTCGTACGTTGCTTTTTCCAATGTCAATCACAATGATAGACCACAATTTATATTATCTTTCTTTTTTTGTGAATGACAACAAATTTACTTTTATATTATTAACATTATATGGTATATGAAATATAAAATATGTATGTATATATCTTTAGTATTCCAAAATAATAATAATAATAATAATAATATTCCGAGAAAAATTACACTGTTTTCTTTAAATTACTTCAATTTATAGTATCTATTTGAAAGCCAAAAAAGAAATTATAAGATTTATTTTAATTTTCAAAGTAATTAATTTGATGCTTAAATTTCTCACATGCTTCTATATATACTATTATTATTAAAATAATCTACCTAATTTAAATTAATATAATAATTCACTGATTTTATATGGTATTTCTTTCATTTAGTTTTATGATAAATGTCTATTTACATGTACAGCGTGTATATTGGAGTAGGAATGCATATAGTGTGCGTTTAATTATTGTATGGTGGATATAATTATTGAATATGTATTTTTACCAACTTGTTACAGTGGATGTTCATAATCTAATTGGCAATTTGTCCTAATATATAATTTGCCTCGCCCATGTTCACCATAACAAGACTAATATATCTCTACAATTAAATATTATCTATACAGTTATACTTAATTAACGTGTACCTTATTTTCACGTTACCATTGATATTCTCGAAGGCTGGATGTTATTTAATTTTCAGCGCCTCAAATATATACTAAATGTCCTCTCTTATATAGTCTAATTTGGCCTTTTAATCAATAAGTTAAAGTCTCCCTCCCTGTATAATTTTCTCATTGAATTTTCATTGTCTTTCCCTCATTAAAATTTCTTTACCTTAATTAATTCTTTTTTATTAATTTGTTTTAAAACTATAGCATTTCTTAATTCAGTATTTAAATGATAATTATTAATTTGCTAACAAATTAGCCAATATAGCTGTTATTAATTCATTATTTAAATGATAATTATAAACTGCTAACAAAATTAGCGCCCTTAGGTATCTTTGTTTTCGTTTAAATTTTTTGTGAGTTTTCATTTTTTTAATAATATATAATAATTTTACTTTCTACTTTGATGTCTTGCATTTCAAAAGCTTGTAATTGTAGGTATAAATGGTTTATCAACTAAGGTAACCTCATTTGACGTTGTGAATTTTCATTGAAAAATATTTTTTAAAAAGAAAATCAGCATGAAAAGCAGATCTCATAGATAATATAGACAAATATTGATTTTTTTTTAATTAATTACTATTTATGTATTTTACGGAGAGTTTTTTTCATATTTTGTTATTCATAGATGTGAAAATTTGAATTGAAAACCTTTATTCGAAATAGTAACTTTGCTGTTTGCCCCTTGAAAATTTTTTCTGGGTCCCTAATAATAGAGCTCCTTTTGTTTAAACTATCTAGAAAAGAGAAAAATCAAATATACGTATTTATATTTATATAGCGTGCGTATTACGGAAGGTAGTATGATTAGCTTAATTTAAAATTTTCAACTGATTAGCTTAATTTATATTGTTCGCCTATCTTTGTAGTTGCACTGAAATATCCAACCGAACAAAGCTCTGTCAAATTGCTCCCATAATATCATCCATTTTGGATATGTATATATATATATATATATATATATATATGTAAAAGACCAATAAACCCCCTCCCATTTCAACACAGTTGGCGATTATAAATACCAAAATACAAAATCCAAGCCTCAAGTCAGGCCAGGACCCCCAGCCAAAGATCAATGGAGAATTATGCGCACAACGGCCACGGCAATGGCAATAGCAATGGCTTGCATCCAAAAACGGGGAGAGTCATCACTTGTAAGGGTAAGAAAATGATCATCCCAATAACATTGCATGCCCATACACATATTATATATATATATATATATGTATATAGCTCGTTAATCAGCGGTAGTAGCAGTACTGATGATGATGATGTTATAGCTGCTGTTGTGTGGGGTCCCGGACAGCCTTTTGTGATGGAAGAAGTTCGTGTGCAACCCCCTCAGAAAATGGAGGTCCGGATCAAGATCCTTTATACATCAATCTGCCACACCGATCTCAGCGCTTGGAAAGGAGAGGTATATATATATATATATATAATATGCCAATTAATCATTCAAAATCTCTCTTACCAATTAATTACTACCACATCAATAATATTCAACATGCCTAGTATAATTTATCAACTTAACGTTTGTTAATTGTTTTCAAAATTAGGATGAATCTCAGCGAGCCTATCCTCGAATTCTAGGCCACGAGGCTTCTGGGTAAGTCAACTGGTACTGGTGCTTCCCACCTGTACGATTTTGTGTATATATATATGAGTATACGATACATGATATATAAAATTAATTATATATGTTGATGGTATTTTTATATATGTACAAATATATATATATATATATATGCAGAGTTGTTGAAAGCGTCGGTGAAGGTGTGAGGAACATGGAAGAAGGAGACTATGTGGTCCCCATTTTCAACGGAGAGTGTGGAGAATGCAGGTGCTGTAAAAGCGAGAAGACTAACATTTGCAGTAAATATGGGGTAAACCCATTCAAGAAGGTTATGGTGAACGACGGCAACACTAGGTTTTCTACCAAAGATGGAAAACCCATTTTCCATTTTCTCAATACTTCCACTTTCAGCAACTACACGGTGGTTGACTCTGCTTGTGTCGTCAAGATTGACTCCCACCTCTCTCCTCTCACTCCCAAGAACATGACCTTGCTCAGCTGCGGTGTTTCTACTGGTTTTTATGCCCTACCCACCTCATCTTTACACGCGTCCTTTTTGTATGATCCATGATTCATTAATTGGTCATAAATTAATTAATTATGCATAGGTGTTGGAGCTGCATGGAATACTGCCAATGTCGGATCTGGATCAACCGTTGCAATTTTTGGTCTGGGCGCTGTGGGACTTGCTGTAAGAAATTTACAATTACTCTCATAACCTCATGGGACACTAAAGCCACCATCTTGATCGATATCATTCTTCCCCCTTTTTTTTAATTTTGTTATTAAATAAAAATTGATTTAAACATTTTTAATAATATTTTCCCATGCAATCCGATCCGAACTGCATATAATATTAATTAGTTATTTTTTTGTGTATATATATATAATATTAATAAGTTAGTTAAAAACGATGAAATTGATGAAAATGAATTAATTAAATCGGGTGGGATCATGCAGGTGGCTGAAGGAGCAAGAGCCAGAGGAGCATCCAAGATAATAGGTGTTGATATCAATTCCACCAAATTCATCAAAGGTCAAAAAATGGGGCTCACGCACTTTATTAACCCAACAGACCTTGATCAGCCACTGCATGAGGTCTGCATTCATTTTTTTTTTAAATAAATTAAAAAATTAAAACGTAATTTATTTTGCTGCAATTTCTGATAATTTAAATAAGATATTTTTTGTATTATTATATAATTTGTCATCATTAAACAATGATAGTTGGAGTTGTGTGCAGAGAATCAGAGAAATGACAGAAGGAGGCGTGGACTACAGCTTTGAGTGTGCTGGAAACTTGGATGTTCTGCGGGAGGCCTTCCTGTCCACACATGAGGTATGTATATTATTATTATTTTAATTTTTATATCCGATAATGTTACTACACATGTTTTATTTTATTTTATATAAAGCTCTAATATATATATATATATATATATAAAATAAATGCAGGGTTGGGGGCTCACAGTGGTGTTGGGAATTCATCCAACCCCAAGAATGCTGCCCCTGCATCCAATGGAGTTGTTCAATGGCAGGACAATTGTTGGATCCATATTTGGTGGCTTCAAAGGCAAAACCCAACTCCCTCATTTTGCCAAACAATGCATGACCGGGGTATCTCTCTTCTCTCTTTCCCTCTCTCTCTATGTATATATATATATATATATATATTTAATATAATGCTAAATATAATAAAATTTGTTTCTAATTTCAGGTGGTGGATTTGGATAAATTTATAACGCATGAACTTCCCTTTGACAGCATAAACGACGCATTTCAGCTTCTTGTTGAGGGAAAGTCCTTGAGATGCCTTCTACACATCTGAGCTTTATTTATTTATTTATTATGTTGCATTGCAAATGCAACCCATATTCCACATATTATGCTGAATAATCCAACAAAATTCCTTCTTTTCATGAATACAAAAAGGTTATTCTTAATGTCGTTCTTCGTTCTTCTGTTTTCATATATACACGTATATAAGCACATGTATATTTCCATATTGAACTAACTCCTCTATTTATGGTGTGGCAATGGCATTACATGGAAATATTACTGTTATAGTACTTAAACCCATCTTAACCTTCTCTTTTATTATTATTATTATTATTTACTCTCTCCCTTTGTGAATAATTGAATTGACTTTACTACTTTGAAACCATGAGAACGAACCGGGAAGCACCAAGTCGCAAGTAAAAGAGATAGCATTTCATCCGCTTGCACCACAAGCTATTCATAGAGCAATGCCTGAAAGAGACTGCAATATTAGCGTTTTCGAAAATGGTAAAAGATAAAACACCTCAAACTCGTATGCTAGGCTATTATACATTTTATTTACTTTCCATCCCCCTCTCTATGCAGAATTATGATTCCTAGCAAAAGCCCAGAGGAAATTAACAAATACAATGACTTGACCAACTTACCATATTTTTTTTTTTCTCTTTTGCTAGGAAAAAAAACAAAAAAAAAAAAAAAAAAGTTTCTTAACAAAACAGCGAATGCAAGAAAGTCAATGGTAGCTTAATTTAATGGGCAGGGTGACAAAAATCCTCTATCATAAAATCAATCAAAATCACAAACTGATTGATAAATATAACACACGGTGCAATCCACCAACCCAGCAGTTGAATTCAAGATCATCTTTTAAATTTGTTCCGATGAAATCTAAAACGGCTAAAAGAATCCAGGCAATAAATACAAAAAGGTCCAGCTTCATTAAGTAAACAAAATACTAATTTAAAGGGTAATTATATGTCAGAAAGTGCAGAGAAGGGCTTAATCTTGGGGAAACTCCCAACCAAAGTGCACAAAATCTTCCAAAAGCCTCAAGGTTCTGTCCAACTCTATATGCTTGAATAAGCATTAACAAAACCTATGATAACATCGATCCCATGTGGCAAAGCATAGGAGAGAACAGGTATATATATATATATATATATATATGACTGACCAGAAATATGAAAAACATCTTTACACGGGGTATGTGTAAATTATATAAATATAAATATTTAATCTGGAATTGTAAGTCAGTCTGGGGTTGCTTAACATAAGATTCGATGCATGGAAAGACGTGGAGCACGAGGACGAACAGGCGTCTTTGATGGGCTTATCCTGAATCACAATATCAGATGTCAACCTTCTAAAACCATTGATCTCACCCATCGTTGCTAAAACAAAATAATTCAGATGGAGAAAACATTGAAACGGCATGCAATCTAACCTTATAGGCAATGAACCCAAAACCACACCACTGCAGTTGAGAGCAGCAATCGCACTTTCAGCCTACATGAGCCAAAAAAATACGTCTTATATTTTATGTTTCTCCAAGTCTAAAAATTTGCTACTACACGTTATCAGTGTCACCTTACAAATCCTATACTTGTACTACGAATTGTAAACTACATTACTACATTAATCTAGCATGCTTACAATATGCATTTGTTAAGAAACACTCATGGATTAAACTTCATATGTATCATATATAAAACTATGCAACAGTTAAACATCACCTTGCATTTCTAACAGGAAATGCTGTAAAATTCTAATGTTGGCTGTCCCAAAGAGAACTCAGAGGAAAGCTTCCAAAAAGATGACAAACAAAATTTTCCACTGTACTCACAGCTTAATGTAACAGTGGAACGCAGGCATAAAAGACCCCAAATATCAAAGGGTAATTGTTCAAATTTGAGTACTTGCCAAGTTGCCAACCCATACGGAGCATGTATGAGATTTCAAACAGCAAGTCATTGTACAGATATAACTTTTTTCCGACACTTTTACAGGATGATTTTGACGCATCCAATTTTTCCTAAATGAGTATTTGCTAAGGCTATCATCATGCTTTCCAGCACTTCTATGACATACCAAAGGCATTATATGAGCAATGTCCTCCCTCAAACTATAATAAATTGCCGTTAACTGAAAACTTCTCTCTCCCTTCAAAGCCAGAAGATATATATCACCAATGTGGCAACACCCAACACACACCGTATATGAAAAACAATCAATGGCCAGTGTTTCTTAACTACCCAAATGGGGAATGATATGTGATGTGATTGGTCATTTAAAATCTCCAATTGTAAAACTATTAAGTCATAATAACAAAATGGTAAAGTATTTTGTCTTGCAGTCCAATAATTACCAGCGACTGCTTCGCATAGAGAGCGGAAGGAAAGGAGAAAATATAGATCAGAAAATTGAAAACTGTCAACACCGAGAAGGCCCATTATCACAAGATACCATCAAGGATGAAGAATTATGACTCGGGAAAACCAGAGAGCAAGAGTGAAAGAAAGGAAAACAATGAATGGATAAGCAGAGATGCTAAGATTGCAGAATCTAGATTAGGAAGTCCCACAACATCCAGAATCAAGGTTAGCACATGCAAATTCAAAGCAGTGGCAAGCAAGTTTTACATGGAGGAATTTATGCTATCTATTCGCTGATTTGAAAACAAAATGCCTAGATGTAGACTGTTGCATTAGCCAAAGATAGGAAAAAACTCAAGTTCTTACTCCAGGGTTAGTTTATAAACAAGATTCTAGTATGCAAAAAGAAATATAGAAGAGCATATGAGCCATGATAAAACATGGAGCCTGAAGGATATAAAATCTAAAGCAATAACAAGAAGTGGAAACCTTCACTTAGCTTTTACAATGTTGAACACCTATGTATCTGTTCCTCATGTCTAGCATGTTGAATGTCAGAAATCAAAACAAAAAAGGGAATGTTGGAGAGAATGTTTTCAATTGAACTACTTCAAAAGCTTAATACTGCTAAATGCATAATTAACACTAATACTATGACCGGCTAATAAACAAAGATACCTCCACATGAACCTGAATTTCTTATACCAATCGCACAGCCCCAATGAAATCAGTTAGGACAATTACCAAGACCACTATATCCAAGATTTGCTTTAAAATATGATCCAGAATTACTTTGAGAGGAGATAGCCGAAAGACTTCAAAAGGAGATGCTCTATTTGTGGGCTAAAAATATGATCAGTACAACCAATAGATGATACAATCATGCAATCCATAGTTGCATATCGAAGACTAGGAGTAAGTAAGGTCATATAGGGATGAGAATTTATCATATAAAAGCAAAAAAAGATACAGCACACAGGAACGAAAATGAAGAGTAAATACCATTACAAACTCGACAAAGGCAATTCGAGTAGAATGGTGATAGTCTCCTAGCAGCCTCAGGCGATATACCTGCATTACAATAGATGGCTCTATAAATACAGTCCTGATAAATGGCAGAATGAATATTAAACTTATGAAGAAAAAAGGCACTCATAACTTCAATAAGATCACAAACCTCTCCACAGACTGACTCAAAAAAGAGTTTAACTTCAGCTTGAGAAACCTGTTCAAAACCAGCCACATGAAACATGTAAAATGTCATTCTGGGACACATTCAATTATAAAATTTTCATGAAAATCACCTTTTTGTCAATGTTTGTACAATAAATAGTTCTTGCACACATCTCTCGCTCATCGTCATTCTAATAAAAAGAGCAACAAATTAATAGGTTTAGTAAGAAATATGAATTTAAATAAGATGGAAAAAGTGCCACAAATAAAAATTTTGAATATAAATAAAAGCAACAGCCACGACAGCAATGTTCAGTTACCCTAGGCAAGAACGTTGGATTAACTGGTGCAATTGCTGTCTTAGAAGGCAGCACCCTCACAGGGTAGAATCCAAGCATTGTTCCTGCCAAACTTAAAGCAGCTTGTGCACCCTCTGCATATTCAAATCCCAACGAGACAAATAATCAGAGACGTAACTATTTGAAACTACAGACACAAGCTAATCCACAATTATGTATAAGGTGAATATAAACATTATTGATTTTACCTTCATCAGTGAACTCAACAAAGGCAAAACGAAGTACAGAATTGGGGTCACCGCAAATTCGGCAGTCAACAACCTTTAGCCATTAAAAGGAGGTAAAAAATAATAATCATAATAATAATAATAAGGAAACTGTTAAAATCGAAAACTTCAACCAGCTAACTACAGAGCTCTTCAAAAGGGCAGTCGACAATTTTCACACTAAAAAGAAAAAAACGAGTGAAACTGTTTAAAATAGAACTTCATTAGTCCAGAGCAGGGTTGTTCGGAAAAGCAACATTACCTGTCCACAAGTGACAAATAGAGCTGCAAGCTGTTCTTCAGTGACCTATAATCTCAATCAACGAATGCATTATTCTTGCATACACAGGCATTGGCGAGTGACTAAAACTGGAAAAATGAATTGTGAATCACATACCTGTTGGTCAATGTCAGAGACATACACAGTCTTCCGAATTCTATCTTCTCGCTGAGCCAGGCTAGTCCTGCTATTCATTCTTCGTTTCCCTTGATTATTCCTCTGAGAAAACACCCATTAACAATTTGCTCAATCTGGTCATTCAGATAAGAGTTCAAAAGAAAAAGAAAAAGTGATACATTGACTATAATCTTCTATCATTCATCTTGAAACCTGGGCATTCCATAAATAACGCTTTTACTCAACTTAGCCCGACGCAACAAGTATTGGGTAGTCTAATTTTACTTCAAAAACCAAACAGCAAAAAACATTTCACGTTCTGTTTATGTTTTCTTCCTATTCGCCGACAGCAAACAAACTATTCTGAGGGAAATGTACTCGGAGGAAACAAAATCAAAAACATCAAATTTAAAAACAAACTACCCGTCGACCATTGTGCCCGTTGATGTTTCCATTTCTGTTGTTGTTGTTGTTGTTGTTGTTATTGTCTTCGTGATAAAGCATGTTGTTAGTGTAAAATCCGGCATTTAATCCGAAGCTGTTAGCAAGCGAAGGAGGTACAAACTCCTCAGCCATGGGGTTTAGCTTAGAAAACAGCTCCCTCAACTCCCTCATGTCCCGCTTGAAGCTCTCCGTCAGATGATGATCCCCATTTCTCTGCAAATCCCCACCACCGTTGGATCGCTGCTGATGATGAACCAGCCCCACCTGTCGCGCCTGGGTGGCTCCGATCTTCATATGAAGGCTCTGATCATGGGGTCTCATGACTGGAGCATTGCTGTTCTGGTTCAAGCTCGGATCCACATGGTTTCGTAGTTGGCCGTGCTTCGGTTGATCCTGATCGTTAGCTGCATGGCCGGAAGCTTCCAGTGACGGAACTTCCAGGCTCCGATTAGATGACGCCAAGCCCACGCTTTTCCCCAATTCCAGCCCAGCATTCTCAACCACGGCCATTATTTTTTCTTTTTCTTTTAATTTATTTATTATTATTTATTTTGTTCTTCTCAGAAGTGGTTGTTGAAGAAGAGCGAGAAAGACCCCAGAAAATAAAAACCACAGACTGAGAAATGTTCGTTGTAGATTCAAATTGTCTCCATCGACGATACAACTAAAGCGCCTCGAGATTACAACGGAGAAAACGAAAAACACAATCAAAAAAAAAAAAAAAAGAAAGAAAGAAAAAAATTAAACGAAGACAACTATGTATGAACCATATATACTAAAATAATTTGAAAAAATACATATGTTTCTTTATTTAAAAAAATAAAAAAGAAGGGGAAGAAAGAAAAGAAAAGCAAAGCTATTTTATTGGTTTCTTTTTCTTTTCTTTGTATGCAAAAATTCTAACAGTGGAGTGTTCGTGGTTGTTTTTGGTTTAATTAAAGGGTGGGGGTTTTGTTTTTAGTGAAATTTTGCTGAGTAAGGGTGAGAGTCAGACCGAAGATGTTATTCAGATGGAGGCGTGATCGTCTTTCGCTTCACATCGTCCTAAAAATGGCCAAATTGTTCCATTCTTACTCTTACGCCCACTCTCAGTCAAGATTCTGCTGCTGCTCTCTCACTCCACACCGCATCACCATCCCATGTACATAATATACCATTACATTGCATACACCATGTACATCATATGTATACATTATATAACGCTGCAGGCTGCTGGGTAAAATTCCCAGCGTGGCGTCTTTGGTTGCATTTGGAGGGTCTTTTTCGTATTTTTAACCCATTTACGGCCTCCTCTCTCTCTCTTACTTTCTCACGTTAAAGGGATGGATAAAATTCAATTCAATCCCTTTAAACCAACCTATTCAATTTATTTTTAATAGTTTAAATTAAAATTTTATATTAATTGGATTTGATTGCATTCAAAATATTATAATTTATTAAAATTAAATTAGTTAGTAGATTGGAAATATAATTCAATTTAATTCAATCCAAATCATATATTATATAATTAAAAATTTATATATTTTCTATATATATATATTTTATATTATTTTTTAATATATATATATATATTTTTTAACTTAATTCCAATTCTTAGATGAAATTGAAACCTAAACATTTTCATATCTTGCCACCGTACCACCACTATAACCATTAATCAAGCATCAATTCGACTATCATATACAGGCATCAAATTCAAAACTCACGGCACCACCAGTTAGGAGTGATATAATGACTATTAATGTTTGTTATTTGATGAAGTACATAATATATATCAGTTGCTATATATATATTTTTTTTTTACTTTCCATTGAAGAGTGTTTTTATTTTTTTATGTTTGATTTTATTCTAACATTGATAAGTGTTGCTGAATGTTATAAATTGCAATCTTATATTTTATTTTATGTTGAATTATTCTAATTGTACTTTATATTTATTTTTATGTTTAAAAAATTTTTAATTTGTATTATATATTTATTGACTAGTAAATTTTAAACCGATTAACCAATTCAAACAAAATCAATCATAAAATAGTTTTATTTGATTTGAATTTAATACTTCAATATTTTACATTGGATTCTATATTAAATAAATTGAAAAATATGAATTGAATGGTATTTTGATCCAAAACTGAATCAATCTAACCCATGCGCACACCCTTACCCACCTCTACATTCAAATTGCACCCTTTGTTTTTTATTTTTATTTTTTTTTTTAGGTATAAAAATTGCACCCCTCTTTGTATGGATGTTTCGGTAATTCAAAATGCCACGTACGGCAAACGATAACTTTATCCTATCTCCACCCTTTTATTTATTATTATTATTTTTTATTATTATTTTTTTGGGTGATTCTTGCCCCTCAATTGCTATAGTATGTTTATTTGTAGGTTTACTCTCCAAAGCCACCACCAGTACACTCTAATTATATATATATAAATATATATATCTGTGGACAGTGATGCATATTGTAACTGCTTTTTTAAGATTTGTGCACGAAAATTCGAATGATGCAACAAGAAATTGCTTATTGTTGCAATAACTGATAAGATAACAAAGTTTTTATGGTTCTGATGGAAATACCAAATTGATAGAGTATATTGTCAACCATATTAAAAATGTACTATGAAGTTTTAGGTGACTTTTTATGGACGTTGACCGCTGGATCATGTTCATGGCAATCTAAATTATATAATAACTGAAAATATATTGAGAGTGACTCACACACCTCCTCATCGGTCATCATGCAAAGCCGTGGTCAATTTAAAATCTTACCATGCGTTGTGGAGAATAATGAAAAACCCTACTTTATAATATTAAATAAATTCTCGTCACCATTCAACGACCAATCAAAAAGCAGGAACACGATTTTATTATTATTATCATCATCATCTAATAATTTTACCTTCTTTAGTTTTCTTTTCAAAGGATTCACCAATTAAAGTGTATAGAGTTATTTCTCATGAGAACGATATACAATACAAGTTTTCCTTTTACATATTCACCCACCAAAACAAAAACAAAAAAAAAGGAGAGTTTTCTTCTTACATTAAAAGCGAAAATGGCATGTGACCAAATTGTTAAGTTTTTTTATTAAAAAAAAAAAAAAGAAAAGAAAAAGGAAAGACTCATATATACTTTTAAATGTATGTGTACATATATATATATATATATATAAATATATATTTATGTATATATATTTGCTATTTGGATACTACAGCATATATTTATAACTTTCATACATGTTTGTCCATTTGAAAACAAATCAAAATGATGATAATCATTGACATCCATCAAAATATGTATATATATATATATATTAAACTTTTGTTTGATAACATGGTTAATTTTTAATTTAATTTTTTTATTTCTTTATATTTGATTTAATGCAATTTCATTTATGTCAAAGTATTATGACTAATGATAGTTATAGTTTATTAAATATTTTAAACAACTATAAACTTATATTTTATAGAAAATAAAAAATTAACTTAATCTGAAATTGTGTTCAATTTTATATTTATGTTTTTTTTTTCTCATTAATCTTATGGATAACTTAAATACTTAATAAACTCTATGTATCACTAATTAACACTTCATATAAGTAAAATACACAAAATTAGATAAGGAAAAGAAAAAAAAAAAAAAACCTTGTTACCAAACCCTACTTAAACCAATATATTTGTTCAAATTCTTATGCCAAAATTTTAAAGATAAATTACTTAAAAATATGTTTTTGCTACAAACTGAAACTTAAATGAAAGGCCAAAGGATAATTTTAAAATTTTCCACAATTATTTACAACACCACCTATTATTTAGTAATCAATTTAGCTATTAAATGAAAATATACTAAAGTCTCATTAGAATAGCCAGTTGGTAATAATGACCACTCTCCCCAATTTTCAAGAATGGAATACACTAGCAACAACTTAATTTGAATACTTCAGTTGGCTTTTACGTTTGTTTTGCTATATCAGAATAGTTTCCATAGGTTTTTTAACGTTATAAAAAATATTTCAAAATTAGTCCCAAAAATTTATATATTTATATATATATATATATATATATATATATAATAAAATAAAAAGTAAATTATATAAAACTCTTCTGAATTATTTGACACTTACAAACTAAACCATTTTATATTATAGAAAACTCCCTCAAACTATTAAAAATTTACAAGTTAAAGAAAATGTATATAGTAACACGAAATTACCCTTATAAAAATATTATAAAAATTTTAAAATTTAACATTACTTAAAAATTTCCATAATGAATAAATTCAATTAATTAAAAATAATATTATTTTTAATATCTGTAAGAAAATATTATTTTTATTTTTTATTGAAAATACTTCTATTGACTTTTTTTTAACAAAGTATTATATTTAATATTTTATGAAAGAAAATATGTGTTTAACCTTTTTTTTTTTCTAAAACATATCATTTTTATTTTGTAAAGAAAATATTTAAATGATATTTAATATTTCAATAATATATATATATTTTTTTGGGGTTATTAGGACCTCTCGTTTTAAGGCTGTGGGTGTTGCCACTAAATTGCCACTGAAGCATCCATAATAATAAAAAAATGAATTAAATTATTTAAAAAAAGTATAATGGATATGTAAAAAAGGTATTTTTATCGATTTAATTTTTAGCATTTTAATTAGTTTGAAAAGGGGTAATATGTTATACATAATCACAGTTGAGTGATCTATTTGTTATTTTAATAATTTAAGAAGGTTAAAAGGGTTATTTATGAGTATCAAGTAATTCAAGAAATTTTCTGTAATTTAGCCTTAAAAATAAAATGAAATAATATTTTTATTTTATTATTATAAAACTACATTTTTATTGTAAAATATTTACAGGGAAAAAAAAGGCAAAAAAAAAAAAAAAAAAAAAAACTGATGGAGAGCCGGCTTGTAACGAGTCGTGGAGCCGAGCCGTATATGTTATCTAGAGAGACGAACGCCAAAACGAGGAATGAATCTCTTTTCAGTTCCGCACATTCGTGCACGAGAGCAAGAAGCCATTTTCGGGCGTGCGAATAGAGATCATCATTCATCATCAGGACGCGGTGACGAAGAAGAAGCTGAAACGGAAACCCAATTCGAATACCAGGTACTAATCTTAAACCTGAGAATTTGTTTGGAAACTTAAACTCAACTTAGGGCTAGAATGGGGGAAGTTCATTGGTCTTTTGAATTTGCCAACATGTTCATCCCATCAGAGGATTATGCAAATTAGGTTTTCCAGGTTCAGGATTTGGATTGTTTCATTGCTAGGGAATTTCTGGGGTTATTAGGGTTTAGGCTTTTTTTTTTTTCTTTTTTTTTTTTTGTGTGGGGAATAGCGAGTGAAAGAGCTATGAAAGGACGGTCTCATCATCGTCTTCAGAATTCGGACCCTCCGGACGACTGGGTTAATGGTTCTTGGACTGTGGACTGTGTGTGTGGTGTGAATTTCGATGATGGGGAAGAGATGGTCAATTGCGATGAGTGTGGTGTTTGGGTGCACACCAGGTGTTCACGCTATGTGAAGGGAGATGATATTTTTGTTTGCGATAAATGTAAGAGCAAGAATAATAGGAATAATAGCGAAGAAACTGAGGTTGCACAATTGTTGGTTGAGCTTCCTACTAAGACCATGAGAATGGAGAGCGCTTATGCTTCCAGTGGACCTCCTCGCCGTCCTTTTAGGCTTTGGACCGACATTCCAATTGAGGAGAGGGTACATATCCAAGGAATCCCGGGCGGTGATCCTGCTCTATTTGGTGGGTTGCCTTCTGTTTTTACTCCAGAGCTGTGGAAGTGCACTGGGTATGTCCCCACAAAGTTTAATTTCCAGTACAGGGAGTTCCCTTGTTGGGATGACAAGGAGAATGATTCTCGAAAGGATGAAGAAAATGAGAATCCTGTTGATAAAGGTGCTGGTGTTCTCTTCTCTTTGTCGAAGGAGAGTGTTTTAGCAACTCCCGTGGCTGCTTTGGTCAGTCTGAGAGGTGCTTATGATGAAGGTGCTTGTGACCGTAAGGTCTCTTTGAAAGGGATAAAAAAGTGGGAGAGTGATGACTTAGATGTTAGGGGAGCACAGAATGGTGTGAAGAAGGAGAGAACCTTACTTCGGTCTGTTGTAGTACATTCTGGTAAGCGGAAGAAAGAAGATATAGGGACATCTAAAGATCGCACGAGTAGGAAGAAGGCTAGACCTGCTGAGAAAGAGGCCGATGCCAAGAAGAGAAGTGCGCATTCTTCTAGAACAGGTGAGTTAATGTGCTTTCTACTCATTTGGATTCTAACTATTTTACTTTCCTACCCATAATTCAATGTATATATACACATGTATTTTTCCTTTTTTGTTTTTTCATTGTTGGTTCTAGTATCTATTTAAATATCAACTACAAGTAACAGTGGGTCACATCTTGCGCTAGCTGATACGTCGCTGTTAATTTCAATTTTTTGTTTGCGTTTTATTACTAGTGTTGACACCCTCCAGTGATGCAAAACAATTGGAATTTTATGAAGACAGAGGCTTGAAGTTTTCGAAGACTGAAATTCAGAGTATGAAGAACAAGAATTTGAGGGATGCTGTGGTTAGAGAACCTTTATCTGATGGTTGTCCGGCAGCATGCGACAACGCTAAAAAGCACACTTCAGAAGTGCCCAGGCATGATTTTAACATGGCTACCGGTCAGAATGAAGAGAAGGTTGACAACCAGCATCCTGCAGTGCTAGGAAGTTCTCCCAAAACTGATGATGCTGTTGCAACATCAGCAGAGCATGGTGATGCAGGGAATATTCATGTAAAGGAAGAGGTATATTGTTTGTTGCTCAGTTTCACCATCTTAGCTGAAGATTATCTTCGGTGGCAGATGCCAATAGCCCATTGCTTCAACAGTTCCTCCACTTAATTTATGTTAAAACCTAGCAGGCAGCACTACTTTTGCACTTACAATTGTCATTTACCTTTATGCACGATTCATGTACAATTTATGCATGAATCAAGGGGTATAATGTGCTTTAATTCTGTAAGCTCAAACTGAATTTTCTAGAGAGGTTCTTGGTTTACTGATGTTCACTGGGAGCACTTTTTAGCACCTAGGATTTTAGGTTTTGTTAGTAAGGACATTATAGGTGTTTGATGGAGGTTCAAAAGTTGTCTTGACACCTATCCTCTTATTTGTAGAATCATTTTGGTGTTTTAGAAACCTAGTAAGGGATTTCTTGCATGGGCCTACTGCTAGGATTCGGTCCTTTAGTCTTTGGCTTTTACAGATGTAGCATATTTATTTTTAAGTCATCCTAGAGATATGACATTGTGTATTCAGACAGCATGTATTTGACATCTTTTTATGCTACATCTGGAACCTTCCAAAGCAAGTAAGCAAGAATTAGTTGTATGACGTTTGAAGCCTAATCTATAAATACGACCAGGAAAAGCATCATATTGCCAGTTTTGCTGTACCACAAGTAACCCAGATCTTATTCCTTGATAACCTTTTAACCTAATTAGAGATAGCCATGCTGGGAGCCTAAAGTTATGTTTTCACAACCTGGTAGGTTTTTAACTTAAACTTGTTTGGAGGCAAGTTTAGATCTAGACCAGTACTTATAATACGTACCTTGAAAACATGCTGTCTCTTATCTGATCTACTTTCTGTGTGTTTGTTACTTCCTCTAACTTTTCACCTAGTTTGTTGAGCAGCATTTCTTATATTTTCTGTGGGTGGTTATTTATATGTGCATATGTGCTTATGGTATTATAGAGTTTACGCTTCAACTTTTTGAATGACATTTCTTGTTTCACATTGTTTCTATAATAGGAAGATAAAATGGAAATCAATAAGCTAGATGATAGTTCTAAAGGTCCAGATAGAATTGCTGTGAAGCCTCCTCTTGATGATATGGCTAGTATTGCACCAGAAGTCAAGGACAATCAAATTCAAGAATCTAGTGGTGACAAGTCGCTGAGTTCCGAAAAACTTGATTTTGAAGTAAAAACAGAATGTGATGGGAATTCTAGGCCCCTGTTGAACTTTCAGTCTTCTCCTTATGGTGATGCAAAAGATCCAGGCATAGCTTCTGATCACATGTCTGAAATTTCTAAACTGAATGATACAACTGTAAGCAGTTCACAATCCAGTGACCATAAGGCACAAGATATAGACAGAAGTTTGGAAGCAGTCGGTGATTCTCGTAGAGACAATGCTGATGAATTATCTAGCAACCCTTGTCAGCAAAAACAAGAATTGGAGGGTCCTGAAAATTCCTTGAGTGTGCAGAAATCTTCTTCAGAACAAAGACATACTTTTGAGTTTCCTGAAGAGCATTCCAAACCAGGAGGAATTATCTCGAATTTGCCTGCTGTGCCAAGTCAGCGTAAATTAGGAGCAAGTGTTGGAAAATCTTCTTCTACTTCATCCACCATATTGATAGCCAAATCATCCACTTCCTCTAAATCTGCTGATGCTCTAAATTCTAATTCCATTGCAAAACAACAAGTCATTCCAGAATGCAATGTTAGTTCTAGGAAAGATCATCCTTCATATGATGTCAGGGATGAAGCAAGGGATGACATGCCAAGGAAAATCGTAAAAGAGCATCCAAAATCATTTACAAATTCGGCTCCAAAGCCCTCCCACTCAGGCAGGACTCATGATTCTGCTTCCAAGCAAACCACATCAGAATCAAAAGATTCTGGGCCTTTTTTATCTTCCAAGACATCTTCTGCCCCAACTACTGCAGTTACTTCAGGTTCAAGCGAACCTGCTGGATCACTGCACCATCAGAAGGGTGTACATTTGCATAATAAAAATTCAGCTTCAAATACACTACAAAAAGCAGAAAAGATGAACCAGACTAGTTCCCAACCTTCCTCTAAGATCAACCAGAATCATCCATCATCCATGTGCCCACCTGCACCTTCAAGTTCACCTGCAACACTAAGTGATGAAGAGGTGAGTTGAGAAATTTGGGGTTTGAATACAATTATTTTTTGGAAGTTAGGTGACCTGATCCTTATTTTTCATTTTTTATTTTTTTTTCCCCTTCCGATTTTTCCAGCTTGCTTTACTTTTGCATCAAGAACTCAACAGCTCTCCTAGAGTACCTCGTGTACCACGTGTTCGCCATGCAGGTAGCTTGCCTCAGTTGGCTTCTCCAAGTGCGACAAGCATGCTAATAAAGCGAACATCTAGTTCTGGAGGAAAGGATCATGGTTTGGTAAGAAGCTCACTTAGCTGATGTGTTCGGGAATAATATATTTTGAATGAAGTCATTATTCCCTTTTAAGTATGTCCAGTATTTGTTGACATTTGTTATATACACGGTTCTGTTAACTGTTTCTAATTTATAGTCTTTGTTTTTAGTAACTATTCCTATTTTATTTTAGGTAACTAGAAGAAAAAACAAGGATGCTCCCAAAGATGGGTTTCGAAATTCTCGTGAACTTGATGATGAAGCTAAAAGGATAGATAGAGTGACAATTTCTCATGATCAGAGAAGACAAGACATAGCATATACAGGTGATACATGTTCCAAAGGGGAGGATGATGGGTCTGCAACAGCAGCACAGTCCTCTAAGAAGAATATCCCCTCTACCTCTGCCGGAACTGCAACCAGTTGTCCATCTTCATCCACTGAAGCTAATGATCAAAATTTGTCGTCTATCCGCAGTTCACCTAGGAATACCTCTGATGACGATACAGGCACACTTGCTGGCCCTGTTCATCGTACTTTACCAGGTATTCATCTTCTATCTAATTAGGTTACCCAGATCATTTAAGTTGTTTTGTATTCATTATTTTTTTATTTAATATATAGGTTTGATCAATGAGATTATGAGCAAAGGAAGGCGTATGACATATGAGGAGCTCTGCAATGCTGTGCTACCGGTATGTTTACTTTTGTCAGGTGATTGTCATCCGGATGGAAAATAAATAAATAAATAAATCAAATCCTGAAACTTATGGTTTCGTTTTGCAGCACTGGCACAATTTGAGGAAGCATAACGGAGAGCGTTATGCATACACTAGTCATTCACAGGCTGTTCTTGATTGCCTGAGGAACCGACATGAATGGGCTCGGTTGGTTGATCGTGGTCCAAAGGTAAGAGCATAAAATCCTTTCAAACACTTCAACATAGTTATCTATATCTATCAGTGTTTCACTCAAAGGACATTAAAATGCTACTTTGCTATTTCAGCAATTTAAAGGCTCAATTCTGTTTTCCAACTTGGAACATATCATATGAAATTTGAAATATATACATATTTTTTTCCTCTATATTGTTGCTTAATTTTCCAAATGTTAGAACTGGTGACATTCATGCTATGATTTGAGTTTTTTTTTTTTTTTTGGTTGTTGGGGGGGGGGGGGGGGGGGGGAGTAAAATGAGTAAAAAAATATAGTGATAGTACCAAAGGCTTACTAGAAAATTTGAACTAGTATAAAAATGTTAAGAAGTAAGATAATTTGATGTAGATTTTGAGTAGACAGGATATTCATTCCTGCAAAATGGCGTAGAGAGTGATCTTTTGCTGGTGATGTCAAGATCTAAAGCATTAGTGGTACTAGAAGATATGCAAACATAGTTTGTTAGGTATGAGGATGAGAATATTTGTAGTTGATAAATGAAAAGCTAGACAAGGAATTGTTGTTATAGGGTTCTGGTAGTTTTTGAGTTTGTCAAGGTTGTGATCAAGTGGTTCCATTTCTTATGCATTTCATTGATAAGGATTCTGTTGGAGATTAATTTTTATCATGTTTCTGTTTGGGACTTGCTATCTAGTGTGGATGTGGACATTGTAACTAATGTATTATTCTGGATTTCTCTTCCAGACAAACTCAAGCCGGAAAAGACGCAAGCTTGATGCTGAAGAGCTGGAGGATAATGAGTATGGCAAAGGAAAAACTGTAAATCAGGTAGAAAGTAAAAGCCTTGAATCCCAGAGAGAAGACTTTCCAAAGGGAAAAAGAAAAGCTCGAAAACGTAGGAGACTAGCTCTTCAAGGGAGAGGAATAAAGGATATCAGGAAGAGACGGAAAGCAGATATGCTTAGTGATGATGAAATTGGAACATCTTCTAATTCCAGCGAGGAGAGCATGTCGAGTGAGGATGAGGTTCAGGGAGGTGGAGCATGTCCAGTAGGAAGTGAGACCTCTGCTAGTTCAGATGAGGCAGGGACCACGTAATTTTGAAAGGTTCAGCTTTTCATCTGATTTTGAGAGTTGAGGAGGCCTCTATCAAGTGGTCTTCTTGCATGTCAATTGGCTTCATACAACACGGTTGCATGGATTTTTTTTTTTTTTCGGAGTTACTGTATAGAGCCTGGAAGATGCTGAGTTGTTGGACCGATGTGTTCTTCTAAGTCGTGGTATATGCTGAGTGATGTACGGTAGTTGGATGAACATTGTGGTCTGATCTGACTGAAGGGTGGAAAAGCTGGTACCAAGCTGATATAAAAATTTGTAACACTAGGAGTGTAAATATGAATGCTATTTTCCGTTTTTGGGTGACTGTGACGTTAGTGCCTAGGACTTCTGAGCATTGCTATGTTTGAGGCAATATAGGCTTTTTTTAAAATAAGGTATTAGATTTTGGCAAGTAACCGGGAATAGCTTACTTTGCTGGTAAAAAATGTGGATATGGATTTCTCAAGTTCACCATCTTAGTGTGTTGAACTTCTCTTGCTCTCTCTAAACGATAGTTTTTTTCTAAATGAATGGTGTCTATCGTATGGGAATAAAAGAATGTATGTTTTGTGGCAGTAAAAGGAAATTCAGAGAATGTGTATCCTAATGGAACACGATTGGTGTAAGGCATTGGGAGGCCCTCAAATAACAAATAAAAAACAAAAAACAGTTGCACCAGCCGGGAATCGAACCCGGGTCTGTACCGTGGCAGGGTACTATTCTACCACTAGACCACTGGTGCTCCATAAGACCGGCGACATGTAATTCTTATATCACTTAGGATAAAAACCGAACATGATGTTGTTTAACAGTTTAGGTGGGTAGGTAAGGGATAGGACGTCCACAAATTTAAGTGAAGGGGCGATTTGTCCATTAAAAATCATCACTACGGAAGAAATTTAATTGAGAAAATTAAAGGAAAATATAATTAGTAAGTCTGTTTGCATTTATTTTATTTTTATGATTATTTATTTTGATATTGATAATTTATAAAAAGGTATTACTTAAAATTTTAGTTGAGGAATGTTCCATCTAATCCATATTAAAGTTTGTTCTTATTTCAATTCAATCTTTCGGGTTTTAAAAATTTCATCTAGTGTCCGTGAGTGTGTGAGAGTAACCAAAATTTTAAAAATGTGAATGGAATAATTATATTTTAAAACTCAATGAAAAGTTGGTGATAATTTAAAAATCCATATAAAATTGTATTCTAAATTAAATTTGAGAAGAATAAAATGATATTAACCTAATTTACATACAATATCATTAATAACGAAATGTTTTCCTAAGCAACGTTGTTAGAATTACGCTGAGCAATTGTGTTGTGCGACATTGTTTTTTTATATATTTTTTTTTAGTTTTTGTTTTCAATAACATGTGGTAGTGCCGTAATATTATTGCGCAGCACAAATTTGTAGTAGTGTTTGTTTTAGGAGATTATCTCTCTCCGTCAACGCATATGGCATGGATATATTTGTAATAATCCATAAAAATCAAGCTAATAAACTGAATAAAATAAAAATAAAAAAAATCGTAAATTTTTCAGGTCTTAAATTACTTCTGAACGTAATTCTCTATGGAAAATAGATTATCACCTGGAAATTCAACTTGCAAGATGCACAGTGAAGAAATTAAATTGGTGTGGTTAAGAAAGAGATAAAAGTTGTTTAGAAAGAGCTAGAACTTCTTAAACAAAACTTTTGTAGAAGAAAAGTAAAATGTATGGGGTGGGGGTAAGATGCGATCCAATCAAAATTAAAAGTTTTTGTTTTAACTTTTGGGTTTGGGTAAATTTGGTATGGGGCTGGAATGGAGGGCTATATAAATGGTTCATGGGTGCCGTAACTCACTGTTTCAACACCAACAGACTTGACGACCAAACTTTCTCGTAGAAAAGTAAAAAAAAACACGCTCTCAAATTCATTCCCTCTGTTTTTCCCTTCCCCTTCCCCTGACCATTGCTGCTTCCCTGCAATCTAGGGTTCTTTTTTCCTTTCTCTCTCTTGTCTTTCCAAACTCTTCCTAGTTTTCTAATTTATGCTCTTCGATCTCTGTTACCAATCCCCTTGAATCCAGGTGAGTCCATTTTCTCCTCATCTCATTGTCATCAAAACGTTTCGCATTCCCGTTAATATGTTTTTTTTTCAATTCAATGTTCTTCTTTTCTCGTTCAATTCGGCACCAATTTGAATTTGTTTCGTTGTTGAATTATAGAGATCTTTGTCACTGATTGATTTGGCTGTGAATTTTTATTTATTTATTATTTTCCCCTTAGGATTTGTGAATCGGTCATGACGATTCCTGATTCGGGCTTCATGATGGAAAACGGGGTGAGTTGCTTACCTCTCCCACCGGAGGAAGAGAACAGGATCATAACGGAACTCACCAACCAATCAGACGCCAATATGAAGGAAGGCAATTTGTACTACGTCATTTCCAATAGGTAAACAACTTTTCTTTTCTATTTCCCAGGGGTATAATTATTATTATTATTATTTTGTGGAGCTGTTCAATTTTTTTGGGTTGCACTTTTGTAGAAATAGTGGATGTTCTCCGCCACCTGCATTTTTGTGATAAACCCCTAAAAATAAATTCAATTACGAAAATATTGTGGCTTCATAGAATTTTGGGTGTAGAGGTTGTATATTTGAATGTACTTTAGCTTCTTGCTTAGCTTGCACTAGGTTTCTATGCTGATCCCTTACCATCTTTATGTGCCTTTTGCACATTGGGGAATAAAGGTCTTTTCTTGGGCACACGGTTTGCATCTAACATATCCACATATAGCGTGTTATGGGGAGTATTGGCTCGAAGCCTAAAACATCTTTCTTTCGTTGATTTTGTAAAGAATTTCAACGACTTTATTTAGAGGCAATGTATTTACCCCCCTAGTTTTGGTTATCGGTTTTGAATCACACATGGGAACTTTTTATTGGATCAACTCATTTTGCAATAATTTTTACGTTGAAAATATGACAACGTTAATCATCAATTGTTTCCTATGATCAGGGTCATTGAACAGCTCTTTTATTTTATGACATAAAGTATGCAATATGTAGATAATTTCCCAAGTACTCAATACTACTGTCTGAAATGATTCATTGACATCATTTGATAGGGCTTCTTTGGTGTTCTTTTCGGTTTTCTCAACTGCTGCTTTGACCACAACATATATGTTTGAAAGTCCATTTTCTCTTTGTACAGGTGGTTTTTAAGCTGGCAGAGATATGCTACACAAGGAGTTACTGAATATTTAACTGAAGAGCAGTTACGGTCCCCTGGAACTCAAGAAATGAGTGTGCATCCTCCAAAGAGAGTGGAAAGACCTGGACAGATTGATAATTCTGATATTGTTTTAGGAGTAAATGGTCGTGAGGGTGATGAACCTGAGCTTCGTAGGATGTTGGAAGAAGGACAGGATTATGTTCTAGTTTCTCAAGAAGTTTGGGAAAAGCTTTTTGACTGGTACCTTTTTCTTCCCTTTTTAATTTTTGTGCCTCTCATTTTAAGCATTTTGTGGTACCACATCTATGTTTTTTGTTATGTGAACACCCAGCTGTTACCCTTGTTGCTTATTGTCACTTTTAAATTTTTGTGCCTCTACATTAAGCCTTTTGTGGTACCACATATCTATGTTTTTTCTTATGTGAACATCCAGCTGTTACCCTTGTTGCTTATCGTTGTTTTAATGTGGTAGTTCCAATCGTTTCATTGTTGAATTGTTTGCCAAAATGTTATTCAGCGGTTTCATTTTAAAAGTCAGTAGTAACATGTTAAGCAATTGGTGAACTGCTTATGTTTTAGGTTTTGTCCTTTTGATCTTCAGGTACAAAGGAGGACCAACATTACCGAGAAAGTTGATTTCACAGGGTGTCCTTCACAAGAATTTTATTGTGGAGGTTTACCCACTTTGTCTTAAGGTGATTGATCCTAGAGATAACAGTGAATCAGTTCTTAGGTTAAGCAAAAAGGTAAAACCCTTTCAGTGCTTCTTTCATTACAAGCGTGTATTCATTTAGAATAAAGTGTCTGACATAGTTTATTTGTCTCAGGCTTCTGTGCATGAGCTTTACCAGAAGGTATGTGCTCTTCGAGGATTAGAGCAACAAAAGGTAATTTTTTTTTTTTTTTTTTTTTTTTGTGTGTGTGTGTGTGTGTTTTGGGCTAATTTGAATAATTCCTTTTCTTGATTTCAACTTATAATGACAGGTTGATATATGGGACTTCTTTAATAAGCAGAAGCATTCACTGTTACATGCTTCAAACCAGACGTTGGAAGAGTCAGACTTGCAGATGGATCAAGAAGTACTCTTTCTTCTCCGTCTTCTTCTTCTTCTTCTTCTTCTTCTTCTTATTCTTCTTTTTTGTTTTTCCCCCTGCTCTGTCTGTGTGTGTGTGGGTGGGTGGGTGGGTGGTTGCTTAGATGCCAAAATTAGATTTCTTTTAACTTAAACCTGCATTGTAGGCTCCTTAGTAAACTAATCTCAGCTCTTTGTTATAGATATATGTTTTGAACTGTTTTTGCTACTCTTTTTTTATTTTCTAAATTGGCTTTATGATTGTTTCACTGTACCACTCTGATGGCAAATTATTTCTGTACAGATTCTTCTTGAGGTGCGTGATGGAAGCTACACTAAATTTGGCATGGATTCAACAGGAAATCAGTTGGCATTGGTACCTATAGAACCTTCAAGGTCTTCAGTGACAATTGCAGGGGGCCCTACAATTTCGAATGGTCACTCATCAGGTTATAGTTCAAACTTATATCGGGGGACTAGTTTAGGTTCAACATTCTCAGATATAGATGAAGGATATGATTTTTATAAGTTGAGAAAAGGAGAAAGAGGAGGCTTGGCTGGATTGCAGAATCTGGGAAATACTTGCTTTATGAATAGTGCAATCCAATGTTTAGTTCATACGCCCCCTCTTGTTGAGTATTTCTTGCAAGATTACAGCGATGAGATCAACACGGACAATCCTTTAGGAATGCATGTAAGTGGCTTTCCTTGTTTTTCTGCCTTTTTTTTATTATTTTTTTTTTTATGCTTTTTGCGGATAAGATGAACTCTACTGTAACTTTACTTCTTTAAAGATTTCTAAAATTTGTTGTACCTGTGCAGGGTGAACTTGCACTTGCCTTTGGTGAGTTGTTGAGGAAATTGTGGTCCTCTGGTCGAACTGCAATTGCACCACGTGCATTTAAAGGAAAACTTGCTCGATTTGCTCCCCAGTTCATTGGCTATAATCAGCATGATTCTCAAGTATGTACTGTACCCTCTCATTACTTCACTTTTATGGAAAGCTTTTAATTGAAATTAGAAAATGACCACTTGATTGTATAATTAGCATGCTTTTATTTCTAATTTTATGGTTAGGGAATTGCACTTAGCTTGTTATGATACTACAATTGCAACATATAAAGCTGTTTTCATTAATTTTCCTTGATCCTTGAATTCAAACAATCTGGATTTCTTATGCAAATCTCAATGAGCATCTGTTAGTTCCTGATTATGGATCTCAAATTAGTAAAGTGGAATGGGTATTAACTCTCCCATAATGGTCCAATCTGGATGGAGGATGCCGATTCTCTTATATCCATACCTCTAGCTAGGTGTAATTATTACAATATATAGGTCCCGTCTAGGCTACACTTGCTAATATATTGCATGCATCTTGTCTTAATTTGCTTAGGTTGATGTTTGTACAATTTACTTATGCATATGAGTTCAGCGGCATGAGAGTAATTGAAACACCTGAGAATAATATCATCTTGTATGTAAACTTTGCTCCATCATATCAAATTTCTCTACAGGAACTTCTTGCATTCTTACTAGATGGGCTGCATGAAGATTTGAATCGTGTCAAACTAAAGCCTTATATTGAAACAAAAGATTCAGATGATCGCCCAGATGAGGAAGTTGCAGATGAGTGTTGGAGAAATCATAAGGCTCGCAATGATTCATTGATTGTGGATGTCTGCCAAGTAAGAAATAGTCACATCGTTTTTCCTTGAATGTTTTGTTGAGTGTTCATGTTCCATAATATGTTTGTAGACTTTAAATAAATGGGCTTCAGGGATCTGTTTAAATAAATGGGGCTTCAGTGATCTATCTATGTATTTTTTTAAATCTGTAGCGATAATGATATCATATATATATAATTTTTTATTTTTACGCTCTAAAAAGTTTGGTTAAATGATGCACAGGGTCAATATAAGTCAACGCTGGTTTGCCCATCCTGTGGAAAGATTTCAATCACTTTTGACCCTTTTATGTACTTGTCATTGCCACTACCTTCAACAGTTACTCGGCCAATGACAGTGACTGTGTTTTATGGTGATGGAGGTGGTCTTCCAATGCCATACACTGTTACTTTGCTAAAACAAGGTTGCTGTGAAGATCTTATTGAAGCATTAAGTGCTGCTTGTTGCTTGAAAAGTGATGAAATTTTCCTACTTGCAGAGGTAACACGGCTTCTTCGTTTGTTTCTGAACTTCAAATTTTTATTTTATTTGAAATAGTGACTGGGGAACTGTAATTTCAATAATCAGGTTTATGAGCATCGAATTTTTCGTTATTTGGAGAACCTATCAGAACCATTGTCTTCAATTAAGGAGGATGACCGTATTGTGGCATACCGACTTCCTAAAACTGCAGCAAGGAAAACTAGACTTGAAGTAGTACATCAGCCACACGAAAAGTAAGATTAGTTTCTTAACATCTAATATTTTGGTTTTGTTATGTGGATAAACATGTGAATGTGGACCGAGTTTCCACATGACTCTTGAACTTTGAACTTCTTTTTTAATGCTGTTATTGTCTGATGGTTCATGCTGTGTGTGATATGAAAGAATTATCTTGGCCGAAGATGTTGAACTTTTTATTTATCAAAAAGTTGAGGACCATACTACAGAAAAGAAAAGAAAGTATTGAATGGATGATGCATGTGTATAATGCCATATTGCAGCTTGTCTCTGTATGAAATGCTGTTTCTTGATTGCCTATATTGTCATTGAGCGACGAGATATAAAATACCCTACTTTCTTTTGTATAACTTTGCCTAACTTTATTAGACTCTCTGTTGAGAAAAGCAGAGCCATGTGCCCTACAGTTGGTTTAATTTGGTATTTTCTGTATCTTGCATGCTGCATGAGGATTTTAGCAATTCCGATTATCTTTATTATGCATGTGCTATAGCAATTAGCTGTTGTCCATACTGCGTGGCATAAGTGCTAAGAAACCATTGATGGTGTGATGATATGAGGGAAATCTTCCTCGAGTGTCTATAAATGATACATAATGTAAGTTATATGTTTGTAATTGCATCCTTTTATGGCTTTGTAACCAAAGCATTTTGATTCCACAGATGTGTATCAGATTGTATTAAAAGTAGTCAGGCCAAGTATATGGGCACTCCTCTGGTTACTTACTTGGGAGAAGACCCAGTAAGTGGAGCTGATATTAATATGGCTGTTTCAAGATTGCTGTCACCTTTGAAAAGAACACATCCTTCTTCAGTTAAACTCCATGGTGGAAAGGAGAATGGCTTTGTTGAAGAAGCTATTCAGGAACAATCGAATGGCCACAATTTGAGGAGCCTTTCCATGGAAAATACAGAACCAGTGGAAACATCCAGCAGGGAATTGTCCTTTCAGCTTTTTCTTACCGATGTAAATGGTTCAAACCGCAAGCCAATTGAGAAGGATTCTTGCATAAATTCACGTCAAGTTGTAAAGGTTTTGCTGGAGTGGACCGACAAAGAAATTGGATTATATGATATAAGCTATCTCAAGGATCTCCCTGAGGTTCAGAAGACTGGGTTTACTGCAAAGAAAACTCGGCAAGAAGCTATTTCTCTATTTAAATGCTTGGAGGCATTTTTGACAAAGGAACCTCTAGGGCCTGATGACATGTGGTAGGGTACTTTTTGCTTGTGGAATTGATTTTAAATGTTGTCTTTGGTCATTTTTAGTCATTTAGTCATTACTTATTATTTATCTTTTGACAGGTACTGTCCAAGGTGTAAGGAACATAGACAAGCTACCAAGAAACTTGACTTGTGGATGTTGCCTGATATTCTTGTTTTTCACTTGAAACGATTTTCATATAGCAGATATTCAAAGAACAAACTTGACACTTTTGTGAATTTTCCAATTCATGATCTTGATTTGAGCAAATACGTGATAAGCAAGGATGGAAAACCTCACGTGTATGAACTATATGCCATTAGCAATCATTATGGTGGTCTAGGTGGTGGACATTACACTGCATATGCCAAGGTGATTACTCTAATTCTCGTACATCATATTTGAGATTAGTAATGGCAGTTCATGGTATTAGTTATTATTATTTGGTGAGTCATGGATGATTAGATATGATATCGATAATATCACTAAGGTGTTTACTATACCAATCATGCAGTTGATCGATGAAAACAGATGGTACCATTTCGACGATAGTCATGTTTCTCCTGTAGGTGAATCTGAGATCAAGACTTCAGCTGCCTATGTGTTATTCTATCAAAGAGTTAGGAGCAGTGAGCCAAAGGCTGGAGTGGGTGAGACATCTTACAGTAGTATGGGTTCTTGAGGATGTAGATCAAATGTGTGCGTGTTTGTTGCAGCATTATGACACTTTGGAGGATCCTTCCAACCCGAGTAGGCTAGCTAACTCGGTTCAAGAATTGTGAGCCATAGATGAGCATCATTATGCTTTTGCTGGCTGCCCAGACATGTCTATCCGCAAGTTGAAGATGATAGGGATTGAATTCTGGCATTGATGGAGCCTTGGTGTGAGGGTTATGCACAACATGGCTGGTGGAATTGGACGTCCTGTTCGATATTCATTCATATGTTCCTCTTTTTTTTTTTTTTTTGGTGGTGGGGGAAGAAAAAGTTTTTGGAGGCATACTAGGTTGGTCAAGATTCCTGCGGCCCTGCTTGATATGTGATATGGGCATGGCCGGCAAAAGGGCAGGGCCAGTTATGCCTTAGCCTAGGCCCATAAAAAATAAAGGTCTAAAATAAAAATGTCACTAAATGTAGGACCTTTTATGCGGACAGAGATTTGACTAAAGGGTTATTCGACGTATCCTGGCCTTGAAACAAGTCTTACAGGATAATGAGGAATTTGGAAGTAAGAATGTTATTATCAAATTTAGTTGTTGTATAATACTTTTTATTTATTTATTATTATATATATTTATTTATTTATTTGTCTTTAGATTTTTTTTATTTGTCGGCAAAATAAGTTAATCGTTTTTTGAAAATGTAAAAATTTACAATGCGCTAAGGATGAAAATGAGTCTCTTATTTGTTTATGTGAATAAAAGAAAGCAATCTGAAAACAGTTGAAATGTTTATTTTATTTGGCTGTCAGTCTTGAATTATGCTAAAAATATGAGATACAAACTCATTCCACTATAATGAAGGGTTGAAAATAAATGTAGGAAAATCAGTAAAACTAGACTAAAATGAAGAATTGAATCCTGTCTCTGGCCTCTCTCTCTCTCTCTCTCTCTATCTCTCTACCAAATCCAAAAGCTCCTCACCAGAAATTATTAAGGCATTGAAATATAGGTCTATCTGTCCTGCAAAAGCGAAAAGTGGACAAAAGTTAGTAACTTTGAAAAAGAGCAAAAGCAGAAGCATCCTATCCTAACTTTCATTTTCAAGGTAACTACTACTCCCCTCTCCTCTTCTCAAATTTGAGAGTGGAATTTGTACAGTAAAATCATATAATAATAATAATAATAATAATAATAAAGATGATTGATTCTCTCGCCTAGTAATGGCGTACAAGCAAAGGTAAAGATTTGTTTATTATTATTATTATTATTATTATGTTTTTGACCTTTCCCGGATTCGTAGTATTATCTCCAAATTTTGGCAACTTTTAACGGCTGACTCTGAAGTGCAAACACCTTTAACTTGTAGTGTGAAATATCAGAGGAGGATGAAAAGCAAAAACAGCAATAGCGGAGCCATCTTGTGGTGGTAGCCCTCCTGCACATTCCATTCCACACACGATTACAATTATAATCACATCGCATCATCAACACACAAAAACAACAAGAACAAGCCAAACAAACATGTGAAAACGGGTGACGTATGTTTTTCGTGGCACGTCACTATTGATTCCCAGGGAGAAAGTCCCAAATACATCAATTTCAAAGTGGGACCCATCCACCCATATCATATGTTTTGAGGCAAAACCGGAAGAATATTACCACACGGTCGGTCCACACCTATGAAATCTTATCACCACGGCACCGCCACCCTCCCCAAAACAAATGCACAAATCTTCTTCACATTTATAATCTAATCGGTTGGACATTTCGGATTTGGACCACCCAAACCAAAGGTCCCAAACCCATCTCCATTCAATCACCGTTTGTTTAAACCGACCGATTTTAAATTATTAACTCATTTTATATTTGATTAATTATTTACTAAAACATGATAATGTTAAAAAAACAAGGAACAAGAAAGCAAAGCAAAGCAAATGCCGTGCCGAATTTGACTCACTCACCCTGGCGGCGGAAGAAATGGACAGATAACCGGTGCTGGAAGAAGAGGTGGTGGTGGTGGTGGGCGAGACTATGATACCGGGACTGGATCCTCCAGCGGTGGGGTTACTAGTGTTGCTAAGGCCGTCGTTGGTAGTGATCCCTAGAGAATAGGCAGGGGTTCCGTCGGGTTTAAACAGCCCGTAATTTCTCTCCGAAGTTGGGCCGGGCTTCATGTTCTCGTTGAACAGAGCAAACACGTAGATGTTGAGGTCACAGTTGGGCCTCATGGGCGTCCCCTTCTTCTGGCTTATCAGCTTTATCAGATTCCCGTTGTACTTCTTCGCATTCTCCGGGGTCGCCCCGGCCTCGTCCTCGTCCCCCTTCGACGGCCAACCCGTCTCCGAAATGTGCACCGACAGATTCTTGAATCCCATGGATTCCAGTGCGGAGTGTACGGCATCGATCTGCGCGAACAGCATGTTGTCGTAGTGGAGATTGGAGGTGGGATCTACAATCCCTTGGTTCTGCTGGAACATCACGAAATCCAGAGGGACTTGCTTCGGATTAGCCTTGTATGCGAAGTAAGGATACGCGTTGATCAGGAACGGCGACCCTGTCTTCGCGTGGAAGTTGAGCATCGGAGTAATGCAGTCCGTCAGATCTCGCCGGAACGCTCCGGCGGATGGTGGATACGAGCTCTCCAGGATGGCCAAGGAGTGGGCCGTGGTGACGCTGACCTGCTTGTCCAGCCCCAGGTTCACCAACGCCGTGTGCACGCTCTGCATAGCCGGAAGGAGGTTGTCGCTCAACGACGTGTCGTTGAAGGTCAGCACTTCGTTGCCAACGAAGATGCAGGAGATCTTGGTGGCGGGGAGGTACTGCTGGACGTTGGATTTCACCCAAGCTTGGGCCTTTGCCGGATCTTGCATCTTGGACAAGTACTCGTTGCCCAGACACACTATGAATTCCACGCCGGTGTTGGCAAACGCCTTGAGCACCCGCGCATCTGCGTCGTAAAGCTTAACCTTTGTGGCTCCAATGGACTTCACTAGCGGCACTACGTCTTCTGGGGATGGCAGATTGTTTGCAATTTGGCCGTAGTTTATCCCAATTGAAGCTACGATTACAGAAGGGTACATCAAACCCACTGCACAAACAAAAACCCCATCCATCCATCCATCAGAATTAAATTTAAGTATTGTCAAAAACAGGGGAGAAGAGTTTGAGTTAAAAAAGAGTAGAGTAGAGTAAAGAATAGAGAGTAAAATAAGGGTGTTTGTTTACCTGAAATGAGAAAAATAACAACTGAAGTGGACTCCATTTGGCGGTGCCAAGCTCTTGCTGCTTGCTCTCTATTGGGTGGGTCGGCTGAAAAGAGTTGAAAAATGTAACAGCCTGATTGAGCTTTGAGGTGGCTCAGCCCTCGTTGGGTGTTTCACTTCCAAGAAAGGCAAAATATGAAATACAAACAAGCTTTATTTAATTGCTGTGAGAGGGAGAGCCACACTTCAAAATAGCCGTCCCACACACAACTGTCCGAAATGGACTGATGATGAAATGAAATGGGCTACCAGAAACAACTCCTTTGGTTGATATTTTGTTGATCCTTTAGAGGGTGGCGGCTCTAGCTGGGGATCAAAAGGCAGGGGACTACATACATAATAAAAATAAAAAAATAACTAAAAAAATCCTAAAAATGCTATGCTGTGCTTCTGTTAGGAATAATTTAAGGATATATTAAGCTGTATATTTTCAAAAATTTTTTTAATTACAATCAAATATTTTTATAAATATGCACTGTAATATATACCTATAATTTAAAAGAGGAGGAAGTGGACCATGAGAAGGGTGTAGGGTACGTTGGTGTGGCCTTGATTGATTGATTGATTGATTGATCAAGCGGGTACCTTTTTATTTTTTTATTTTTTTCAGTGGTGATGATGCTGTTGGGGGACCCATATAGCCTTCTCCGACAATTTTCACATGATCACCATTCCCAAACGCATAAGCTTTTTGGCAGCCCAACAAACTTTACTCACTTTGATTGACCTTTTCTTTCTTTTTTTCTTTGGTTTTGATCTCTTTTTCTAAGGATCGAAACAGATGCATAGAGCATTGCATGCCAAGCAAAGGCAGTTGTTTTCTGTTGCTTTCGGTGACTTTGCCTAGTCAGTTGCCTAATCGCAGCCACTGCATGTAATCCTTGCCGCGCTACTTGTAATTATTTTGATGTATCTGTACAATCCCTGTCATCTATATAATCTGTATTTTTTCATTAGCGTTTTTGGCAAGATTTATTTAACATTATTAATTATCAGTCTAATATACTTGGCAAGCCCAATTTAATTCTGTTATTGATATTGTTTAATTTAGAGTTTAACTTCTATCTTGATCATTCTCATTATTCATTGCTTCAGGAGAAAAAGAGAAACTCCAATTTCTAGAGAAAATGTGACCTACAAATAGGTAGGCATCCAAGCCCTGTTACAATTTATCAGGACCAAAAAAAAAAAAAAAAAACAGAAGCCCTGTTAGCATTTTTGCCAGGCATGTTCCTTTACATATGAGGTCGCTCTATATGGCCATATACATATATATGGTTATGAGGTCGCTCTATATGGCCATATGTTGAGAAGGAGTTAAAAAAAAGAAGGCTGTTGATTTTATTTACCTGAAACACTATCATCTTAGTCATAAGTATCTTTGCTATTGCTATTACTCATTGAGCTTTGGAAAGTAATTACCATCTTCGACCTTCCACCGTAATAGCCCTTGCTTACCTTTTCACTTATTTGAAACTTGCTTTTTTATTTTTATTTTTTCTTGTTTAATGATAAAACTGCTTTTAAATTGCTTCTCTGTATCATCAACTTTTGTCTCCGTGTTTGATTATTTTTAGGCTGCTTTGTCACCGAATTATGTGTAATGGATTAGTGCTCTTAAGCAATACTAATTTTCTTTCCTCTGAATCATTGGTGGTTCCTGATCTTTTTAAAATTTCACATTTTACAGAGGAAAGCATTTCATCTTACATTAGATTTGGGGATTATAAGATGCTTATTAATATCAAATGTTACAAAGGAAAAAAAAAAAAAAAATAAAAATTGGCAGAGAGATCTCGCATTTTGTGACCAATAGATTTGCATCTAAAGAGTGCAGATGTCGATGCAATAAAAGAATAAACAATATTAAATAACGATAACTTACATTAAAGTATATAAAAATATGAAAAAGAGAAAAAGGGTCTAACGTAATGTAACGATACAAACAGCTTTGAATATCTTTTTATCTATCTGCCAAAGAAGATAGAGAGAGTCTAAAATCACTCTATTGCGTTGCCATAGAAACTATTGGTGAACGTTCTTATTTTTTAAATTATAATATATAACAGAGTGTGACGTGAATCGTAGTACTAAGGATTAGCATTTCTAGGCTTGATTTTTATAATGGTGCTTTTCAAACAACATTTATTTTTATTGAAGATTTTCTCTCTTGGTCCTTTGTCAGTTTCTTCAACTTTGAGCTACTACTTGATTCTCTCAATTTGTTTAATGAAAACAAAGGGTAGGCAAAATTTCTACTCTTCCTCATAATTATTATAATTGGAATTTGGAAGTCGTTCTCATGGTGTGCTATATCTTTTGTCATTCTAGTTAATTATGCACTTATTCACAAAAAGAAAAAAAAGAAAAAAAAAAAAGCTATATATTTTTTATTACCTGCCTTTCGAGACTTTAGTGTTTCTGCCACTTGAATTAGGTGACAAATTAATGAAAAAGACTGGTCTAAAAAGTTGACTAAATAATCTACCAAGTAAAAGCAATATGTTATAGTATTGGTTGAAAAATATATATATATATATATATATTGAAATTCTATGGTAAAGACGGTCCGTATAAGGACTGTAATATTAGTGATGGTTTTTCATAGTATTAACTACGGTTTTTTAGAAAATCCTTATCAATATTATGAAAAACCGTCACCAATACTATGGTCCGCATGAGAACCGTCCGCACCATAGATGGACTATATATATATATATATGTATAACCCAAATATGGACGAGCTAAAGGATAAATGCAACTCAATAAGATAATGTCACATTATATCTTGAACTATTTAATACCTCCAACATTTTTGCTTGTATTATTGACAGAACAAACATAAATAAACTCCTCCAGCCTCCACACCCCCGTGGAGAAAATTAGTGGAATCTTGTTATGCTTTGCGCCAGAGATGATATAATTTGATAAGTGTAAAAAATTATGACATAATTAACTTAATAAAATTATTATCAGAGGATAATTATATTGATAAGGAAGAAACTAATTTCAATATAAATTATTTTTATAATTATAATTTGTTATCGTAGTAATATATATTTTGAAATATTCTTACACCTTTATTGATTAGAAATAATATTATGTGCCCATAAATTTAGAGTTTGAAACATTATATATATATATGAGTAATTTTCTTGTCCATAATATATTTCTGGATTTTCAACATATTTCTGGACATATTTCTGGATTGTCTAGAACAATGTCAAACCTGCCGTTACACAAAAATTACACATAACACATTGTACTGGACAATTCGGACAAAATGTCCTCTATTAGAGAATTTCCAGATATCTATATATATGAATATATATGGAGGGTTTGGTTAATAGTCAGGTGCTTAATTTTGGTTAGATTGGTAGGTCTTGCTTTGTTCCTGGTGTGGAGGATCAAACGTCCTTATGAAGATCCAACGTGGCTATACTATATGTCTGTGGCATGCGAAATATGGCTTGCCCTCACTTGGTTACTCAACCAGCTTCCCAAGCTTTTCCCTCTTGATCGCTCTACAGATCTTCGTGTTTTAAACGACAAGTAGTTCCAAACATCTCATAATCTTGATCTTCCGAGCATGGATACTTCCATCTCTGTTCCAGATCATCAACATCTTGATACTATGAATACCATTTTGTCTGTTCTTGCTGCTTGTTACCCTGTTGAGAAGCTCTCCTTTTATGTAGAATTCTGATGATGAAGCCAGCCTGTTGTAACCTTTGAAGCAATGGCTGAAGCAACTAACTTTGCCATTGCCAATATATGGGTACCATTTGCTGGAAACATGAAATAGAGCCGAGGAATCCGGACGCTTATTTCAGTTCCAAAAGAGATCCTTACAGAAACAAAGTGCGCCAAGAGTTGGTGAGAGAGTGTAGACTATTTAAACAAAGATACGAGGAGTTAAAGTTTCTAATTAATGCCTTCCAGATTCAATCCAGCCGCATTCTGATATCTATACTATAATACAGGAAAGCAATTTTATGAAAAGTCAAAGATACAGGAAAAGGAAAAGGATCAAGGATGAAGCAGTACCAGTACCAGTACCAGTTGTGGTGCAGCATTTCGATCTCCAAAAAGCAACTTGGATGGTATATATCATGGTAAACGATACCCCATTTGGCCACGTGGCCCGTGACCTGGATTATTCCTGCGGCCAAGCACTCTCAGAGATGACCATGTCAGTATCATAGAGGTGATTCTATAAGCCTAATGTTTAACTTAATTTGTCTTCCATTTCCTCCGTAGTTAGATCACATCTTGGTAATATTATTTACTTGCACTTTAATTGCCTGTTCCACCTCTTCCATGTTGTAGATAGGCATAGAGGAAAGTATATGGAAAATCAGATGTAAAAAGCAATGCCATATTATGTATAGATGTGGTAGTGGTTCCCTTCACCAGCTTGTATTTCTTTCATAATTTTCAAATTTTCAGTTGTTTTGCATCCATCAGCTGATGATCAAGCAGTAAAAGGAACAGCCGTTTATAAAGATGACAATAGTGGACTTGATTTAAGTGAAGTTCTTATTCGTTTTCCAGCTGGTTTATGCATCTCGTGCAAAGCATCCTAGTTAAGATGACAACAAGAAGGTTGGGGCCATGAATGCATTACTGAGAGCCTCAGCTATTTGTTCAACGGCCCCCTTCCTTGTTAACCTTGATTCTAAATTTCTAACCATTACCTAAAAACAACTCCAAAGCATTAAAAAGAAGCCATGTGTTTCATGATGGATCTAGGGGGTGACAATATTTGCAACCTGATCAGTTCCCTCAGAGATTCCAAGGAATCAACCACTCTCATGATGATTATGCTGCTCTTGCCAACCGCAACACGGACTTTAACATCATGATGCTGGGGCTTGATGGTCTTCTGGGTCCGTTTTGTGTTGGAATGGGAGGCCTATTTCGTTGGACCAACCTTTATGATATTATTGACCGGGCCACCCTTTTCACAATGCTGTAAGTTCTGCAGGCTGCAGCTGTTACTCCAGAGGATGATTGGGATGCTTACGGACCAATATCATGACAGCCGGGAAACTATCATCAACCATAATCCATGCTCCAAGAAATTTGGACTGTCTAGATGCCTGATTGATTCAATTTTGGAGACAAAACTGCAAGATCAGAGTCTAGCCGGTCATCAAATTATGAAGATTGGAGACCTCAAATATTGACAATGACACAGTGACAGCATGTGGAATTGGATGCAGGTAGGCTGGCAGATGCATTGAATGTGCTCTCCTATGGGTATGAGTACAAAACTGAGTGGGAAAGGCAAGTTGGATGGACAATATTGGTGGCTAGGAGAAGATTTGGTCACGGTATATAGCATTCACAACAAAGGATGGAAATGTGTTTATTTTGTGTCCAAACTCGATCAATCTCAACGATCAACTTCACAATGTCCTCCAATAGGCCACTGCCTGTGTCGTCATCTTCTTCTCACATAACAATGCCCTTCAGGCATGTACTAGGATGAGTTTTTTTCCAAAAAGTTACTAATCTTAATATTGGGATCCAACCTTTCATTTCTATTTTTCTCATTGTTTACTGTTTCCTTCCTGCTTTTTCCGTCTTCACTGGTCAGTTCATTATGAAGACTATTTTCAATGAGATATTCTTTGCTTACCTTGTGGTCATCACCACAACTCATATACTTTGTTACTTTTATTGAGATTGAGTGGTCAGGAATCACTCTACAAGAGTGGTGGAGGGATGAGCAGTTTTGGTTTATCGTTGGCACAAGTTTTCATGCTGTAGTCGTGCTCCGAGGCATATTGATTACAGGAACTGATAAGATCTGTTTAACGTCTTCAACATCAAAGTTGACAAGTGATGAAGATGATGATGGCAATGGCCATGAGTTTTCAGATCACCATGCCATCAAATGGACATTCCTGATGATCCCAACAACTACAATTTTCATGATCAACTCTATTACAATGGCCGTACAGTCATGCTCATACACAGCAATGGGACAAACTGATAATTTTTCAGCCTGTGGGCATTGGTAGGCTCATCTCTATCCTTTTGCAGAAGGTTTTATGGGAAGACACACCAAGACAGCCGCAATTGTGTTTGTCTGGGTGGTGATTAGCCGTTCTATATCAAGTTTTTCCTATTATATGCTCCGCAACCAGCCTTTTAATTGTGTGACCAGCATGATTAGATTTGTATGTCTACGATTTGGTTTTGTATCTTCTGTTTAGGCATTTTTGGCCAGGAGGTATATATATATATATATATATATATAATATGTGAATCTAATTTTTGCCTAGCTAATCATAGGCTACGAAAGCCAAAAAAAAAAAAAACAAAAAACATTGCAGGCACGGCATGAACAATGGATTTCCCACATGCAATATGTATAAAAGTAAAAGAAACGTCTATAACAAAGTTGATTAACATGGACAAATGATCAGTTACTCTTTGTTAAAATCCCTCTGAGCAAGAATTTTAAGTAGAGTGCACTTGATTCAAATGTAGTTAAGACCAAGATTCAGTCCCTAAATAATCATTCATATAGTTGAGGAAATTAGTAGTAATAAAAATTCTGCAAATTTTATTTACTTACATTATAATTCAAGTACAAACAGAAGAACTACAAACTCAGTACTTCAGGGTAATATCTTTGGGATGTTAGTTTTTTGTTATAGTCCTAATAGAGAGTTCGAAAACTTATTGATCCCCAAAATTAAAATTATCATATATTTTCTAAATAGCTATGACCTTTTCCACCAAGTAGCTGACTTGATACTCGAACACTATAGACCGAGAAGTGTTACCCCTGGAGGTTAGCTTTACTTATTAGAGTACCAGACACCATTAACACACATGGAGCTTAGGGAGTGGCAACATTTTCCTTGGCACGAGGAGCAATCTCCTCCCCTTCAATGCCTGGTTCACTTCCAGCAACTTCCAGGCTTAACAGCATTTTTTCCCATAGTTTGGCAGGTCCCTGCATTAAACCAAACACATTTTCAGTAAAATTTTGTTAACAACAACCTGTACATTCACTTAAAACACTTGAATGTTGCATGAGAGATATTCATTATCATACGAACCTTCCATGAGAAATCTTGTGCCATGCAGTTTTGTATCATCTCTTTCAAGGCATGGGTACCATATGTTGCAAGAGCTCTATTCACGGTTGTTGCTACTGCAGTCACATCTGCTGGATCAAGTGCATCACACTGAAAAACAACCCATGGCCAAAGATTCGTTAATTTATGATGAAGCAGCAGCGCATTTACATGTTCTAAAAGTAAAAAAGGTGTCGACTTACTTCAACATTGAAGGCTCCCATATGGAACCCAGTATAACCTTCCTTGACAGTGTCAACAAGTCCACCGGTTGAGGCTACAATAGGCACCTGTAGCAAAGTTGCTCAAATTCGTTAACTCTAGCATCCAGAATCAGTAAACGAAGCGGGGATAAATTTGATGCCCAGTGGTTAAATAAGAATTCTATGATCAAACAGAAAGCAAGTGATTAGCAATAGTGGCTATAGAAGAAAGGAGGTCTAGAGCCTTACTGTTCCATATCGCATGGCATGCAGCTGAATTAGGCCACATGGTTCAAACCTACTAGGGATCAACATAAAATCAGCACCAGCAATGATCATGTGGGCCAAGGGGACGTTAAACTTGGCGACTCCTCTAGCTTTGTCAGGGTATTTAACATCTAGTTGTTCAATCTGCTTCTCCATAGGCTTCTTGCCGGTTCCCTAATATATAGAAATATCCAGTCGTCAGAACTAACTTTTTAATTACTGCTGCTGCAACAGTAACATTAGAGAAGAAAAATATGCATTGAGATACTTACGAGGACTACTATCTGAACTTCTTCTCCAATGAACTTTGAAATAGCTGCAGCCAGAATATCGGAACCTTTCTGCTCTTCTAGCCTACCAATAAAGCCTATCACAGGGACATTCCTATCGACAGGCAACCCAACTTCTGCTTGAAGGGCTTCCTTCAATAGAGGTTTAGCATCCTCTACCTGAAAATTTTCAATCTGATAAGTACAATTCTTTTCCCACCGGCTGTGTTTTTGGGATATTAAAGTTAGTATAAGTTACTTACAGTTGTGGCATCATATTTGATGTCTATGTACTTGTCGGCGGCTGGATTCCACTCTTGAACGTCCATGCCGTTCACAATGCCAGTGATGCCAGTCTTACGAATGATGTTATCCAATTCCACACCTTTATCTTCTCCTGAAACAAGTTCCTGGGCATAGTATGGGCTCACAGTCAGCGCCCTATCTGATTCCAATAATCCAGCCTTCATCCAATTGATCTTCCTTCCCTTTATGGGCTTCTCATACCTGCAAAACAGACACGCAAGAGAGTCGGTGTGAGAAAATATTTGTCAAATCTATGGATAAAACAAATCCTTTCATAATTGAAATAACAACTTGCTCTGTAATCGTATATACCCATCTATAAAGTCAAAAGAACTCTTGAATTTATCAGGCAAGTTGAGCAATGAGAAGTCTGAAAAGGCAAATCTGCCCTGGTAGGCTATGTTGTGGATGCAGAAAACAACCTGTCATCATATCACCAAGCAAGGTCTCAGCTTCCAAGTAATATATACTTCAAGATTAGTCAGAAATTGTTAATGGACGTTTTCATTCAACGTTAGCGGTCATTAATTACCTTGGCACTTTTGTAAAGCCCCCTAGATTTGTACATCGATTTTAGGTAGCATGGAAGTAGAGCTGTGTGCCAATCATTGGCAATGAATACAACATCCTCCCCTGACATTTAGGTAGAAAAGCTTATCAATGAATTGAATTTTTTTTTTTTTTTAACAAAAAAAATTTACGATTAAGAAACAAAGAAAGTTCCCCACCATAAGGTCCTGAGTAATATTTACTGTTGTTCAAATTTAGAACCCTTGGCGCCTCCAAAGCTGCCTGAATTTATTAATATTATTTTTTTTGCCAAGAAAAAATGAAATAAAACTTAGATATATGCTTGGAAAATGTTAAAAATAGAACCAGGGGATGAACAGATATCAGGCCACAATCAGAAACCAGCACTTAGATGAGAAACAAACATGAAATCGAATTTTTTATTCCTTTTTATTTTAACATATTCTTTGAAAAGATTTCCATGGCATGAAACATAATAACAGCTTTTACCAGTTCAGGCAGACTATGAAAACCCAACTTGAAAGCTCCCACCAATATTCCATATTGTGGCCAGTGATTAAAAAGTATAACAGCAATAATAGTTAACTTGCCTGGCACAACAAACTGAATCTCAATTGGTTGTCCTTGTAATCTATTCCTGCTACAGGTCCATAGATCTTGGATCCAGTTTTGCCCCATACCTTATATTGATCACAAGGCCGAGTATCATTAGGAGATCAGAGTTGACACATCAAGCATAACATATATAATCTACAATTTCAAATATATATACCTATACCTTCTCAAGGAAAACTGGATGATCCACAAAAACACGATCAACTCCTCGTTTGTAGCAGTGGAAGAAACGAACAGTCTCAATTCTATCTCCAACTCTTATCTGTAATCAATAAAAGAAAAAGCTGATCCCTTTAGGAAATAATCACTAAACAAGTCCTCCTATCTAATGGGGCAATGAGATCTTCCCTTTAGAAAACTTACCTCAACTACAACATTAGTGTCCCATGCATCTTTGTACTGATCATAGCGGGGAGACACCGTCATAACGCGGTGCCCATTAGCCTAAACATCATGGCATTAAACATTTAATTACTAAACTTTGTTTAAGATAATATATATATATATATAAAATAAAAGCAATTAATGAGGAGAAGTAATTAACAGTAATACAGTCCCACTTACAGCCATTGCTGGTGGCAGTCCGCCGAGAACATCACCAAGTCCACCGGTTTTACTCCATGGAGCCACTTCGGCTCCCACAAAGATCAAGTTCATCCCTTGTCCACAAACAATTTTCCCCAAAGGCCTCTCAGTTTGGGTTTTCTTGGTGTTCTTCATGGCTTGCCTAGCAACTTTGTTTGCACTGGTTCTCATCCTCAGAACGTCCAAATTGTTTAAAGATCTTAACCCATTGTGAGTTATGGTTTGGTTCCTCTGGCCTAACTGTGCCAAGTTAGCTTTAGTCTCTGATACTGAAGCTCCATGGCAATTGATGGTAGAAATTCTGGATACGAAGTATGAAGCAGTCACAGTTGCCATTTTGATTTTGATTTGGTCTACGAATTCTGCATCAATAACAAGCAGCCATATATAGCAATCAAAAACAAAATAAGCTCCTTAAATTCTAATTCACTTCACTGAACTAGTATTCATTAAGTGATAAAAAAATAGCTGCGGATGGTCGGTCCAAAGACGATCAAAGTATCAAAATTTAACATAGCCCTGAGACTGAGAAAATACCCACCAATAGCTGGTTGAGAGAACACGAAGCAAATTAATGTTCATTTAATAACAACAAGTTTCCAAATTTATACCCAGTTAAATATTCCAAAAATCATAACAGATTGAGCATATCTCTCAACTTGGATGCTTTAATGATCATAAAAATATAAGAAACATCGGAACCCATCTCTCAAAATCAGTTGCAAAATTGTTTATTCAAGAAGGAAGGAGGCGGATGAAAGTTGCTTACAGAGTCAAGAGAGGCCCTGGAGTGGGACAACTGTTTCAGTAGAGAGAGACTGTGGTGGTCAGCTAGGCGGAAGTGGTCGCGCATATATTGAGCAAAGATCTCGGCATTCGTACTGCACACCTAGGAAGTTGTGCCAGTACACGTGGCGTTAATTGAGGAATATAGTTTCCTACAACGTTCCATACGCGTCAAGATTTGCTTGGGGGGGGCCGGGGGGGCCTCAGAATCACGTGAGGGATGGGTCCGTGGCATCGGTGGGAAAATGCTGCGCGCAAAGTTGAGGCCAGAGAGAGAAAGAGAAAGGAGAAACGCAAAGCCCCTTTTGATCTTTTTAGTCATAGAATCAACGATCAAGTGGCAAAAACGACAATGAATTATACAGCTGTGATTCAGGCCGGTCCCACTCAAGTCTGAAGAAGGCAAACCAAGAACTGCCTTACACTATGAGAAAACCACACTTTTTTTTTTTTTAATTATTATTATTCTTTTATATAATAGGTTTCACGGAGGAGTTTCTTAATTACCATTTATTTTATTTCTTACTTCTTTATTAATTTTTAATTTTAGTAGTGTGGGAAAATGGACGGTGGAGAGAAGGGGAGGGACATCGCTGTCGTACGTGTCCAGTCCAAAGAGACACGAGAGGACCTCATGGTCATAATGATGATGATGATGATGATGATGATGTGAGGCTTGGCCGCGCCAGATATTTATTTGGGTTCGGGGGATCGCTCAAGTGACCATGGCAAGCGGGAGAGTTCGATCAATGTACCTTGTCCCACCTGGTTGGCAGAGTTAAAACTTGTACGCACACGTGGAACAAATGGACCATCATAATCAGCGCCATCGATTTATCTTCTCCACTTTAATTTGCTTATTATATTTCTATTTGAACTGGGATACCAAAGTGGACTGGGATGAATATATTTATATGTTATGAATTTTAATTAATGGATTTGGTTCATACCTTTCTTTCTTTCTTTCTTTCTTTATTTCTTTAATACAATAAAACATCTAATATTACATTCGATAATAATAAATAAATAAAAAGTGATAATGGGGTAATTGTGTTTAGCTCCCAAATTTAATTGTTTGTAATTTAAATTGTAATTACATATGGATTTACTTGTGATTACTGAAGTTGAAAATAAAGGATGTGGTGTGATACTAGTAACCTGTTTCGCGTGTTATTTCTAAAGAATATATATATATATATATATGTATACATTAAGTTGTAATTTGCATGTCCACTTTATTGAATGGAAAACATCAGGCAGGACTCAGGAGCACTTGGACATGGACAGTTAAAACTTGGCAAATGGGATTGTCATGGGCATGCATGCAGCCTCCTCATACAGTTTTTGTGGCCCAAACGTCCCTTTCATAACTTGGCGTGGAGCTGCTAACTTTTCTCCTTGGCACCGCTACTTTTTTTTATTTTATAGGGTCCTTATGCTTTCGTACTATGTCAGGCCAAATCTCCACGAAACTTCTTCATTAAAACCGAAAAAATAAAGAAATATCACAAATATTAATTATATGGACTGTATCGGTCATGCTTCAGCATAATTTGGAGGAAATACAAGTACTGGCGTTACAGTACAAAAACAGGGTTAAAACTCATCAAATGACTAATTAGCATTTTATAAACTCATTAAAAAAAAGACCAAACCAAACTACATTCAGTCTAAGCATTGCTGAACCCATTGAAGGTTAGGAAGCATGTATATTTTTGCACTTTTTAGGTCAAAAGAATATTTTTATATCAGGTATGCATCAACTTCTTCTTCTTTTATGGTGGGTGGTGGGGGAAAAAAAAAAAATGGAGATTGGAAAAACAAATAAAAAGTGAATCCTGCTCCATATATTTTACATAAATCGAAAACTTAAAATGACGCATGACACCTTACAAGTTACAATTAACAAGTGAGTAGGAGATCAAATGAGTTGATATACATAAAAAAAATTTAAAAAAATTTTAAAAAAAGAAAAAAAAAAAAAAAAAAGGTATTTTTATGTTTCTCTTAGCCTAAAAGACAACGATCCAGACCTACCATACAATACAAAGGGCAAATTTTCTTCTCTCACAAAGAGATGGTGGACAGATATGGACAAATGTGGACTCTTATTTCTTTGTTAGAAATTCAGAGATCCGACATTTGGACTCTTATCTTTCTGGGAGAGGAGAGAGCACAACTTCCGGGAGCACCTGAAATTTTTTCCCATACCAAACAGATTTAATAAATTGTTCTTCTGTGTTTTAGGAATTTATCTTCCAAACCAAGCAATTAAAAAACACACACAACTAAAACTCTGTATTCTGTAAAAAATTATCAAACAAAGTTTCTTGCAGACATTATTCAATTTGTATGATACTCTTTATACACTAATAGAATTAGAATATTAATATAGTGAATAATCCATCATTGCAGTTGTAAGAATCAACATTCATCTACCTCTCTTTCTGTGACTTTCCTCTTCCAAAGCAGACTTCTTTTAATTGATGTTAGACAATTTTTGGAAAATATAGTTGGTGATTTAATGTTAAGACCTGAAGCTCGATCAAATATTACAAATGTCAGAAGCATTTGGCCCGCTCATTCATTGAATCCAAAAGCTGATTCATTGAATCCAACTGTCAAGAAGTTTGATAGTCATCGCCAGATGCCAGACGGCACCTAAACTCATACCAAGCAAATGTAAAGTATGCGTTTCAAGATTATTAATACGAATAACTGAATAGAGCCAATTTGGTCATGCATTGAATCCAACAGCCAAATCTCGATTCAATAGACAGTTGGCATCTCAACGAAAATAGTGTACATCTCGAAGTCGTTCCCCCATGAAACCTGAATAGTGTAGTATCCACTAAATACCCACAAATTTCAAAATTCATTCAACCTTTACTATATATATATATATATATATTTAACAATTACAAGGACTCTTTCATGTACACCCAAAAAAGCGCAAGCGCATACTGCCGTTTGATTCAATGGTAAAGGTATGAGTTAAAAAACGCTTCATATTCATACACTAGATATTTTTTCAGAACAAATTGCAGAACAAAGCGTTTGTCGCTGTGAAAACACCCAATCGATCGTAAAAACGACTCAATAACCAAAACGAACGAAAATGTCTCTGTGATTACACCTCAAATACTAGTTAAGGGCCTCCCTATTTTACCCAAACAAATAACCGCACACCACAATTGGAAAAAAAAAAAAAAAAAAAAAAGGACGCAACTTGCAGGTCATCTGTGGGCTGTCACCAACGTCTCTATGAACCTCAATCCGTCGAATCTGGGCGTGAATTTCTCCTTGGGTGCATTGTTTTTCCCCGAGAAGGAAGAAAATCCCTGAATCTATTTTCAGTTCAGCAAACACCCATAAAAAAAAAGTGTATATATATATATATATAAATAAATTAAATTGGGAAACCGAGACACAGAATTTTATGGTCGAACAAAGTGAAGAAAAAGGAAATTTGTTTGAAGGAGGTAAACTGACAGATCCAACTAAAAGAGTGTCATAGGCAATAAACCTATTACTAAATCTTAGAAAATTTTCAAAATTAATGAAGGCTCTCAGCAGGCATTGAAGATTAAAAAGAATCAAATAAAGAGCCCAGAAAAAAAAAAAAAAAAAAGGATACCTCATTGCAGGAAGGATAGAAAACAGCAGCATGGCGATCTCTGCCGGAGGAAGAGGTGGAAGAGCTTAGAGCAACAGTGGACGCCGCCAGCACCGACGCAACCAGAGTTCCTGACGACCCTTTCATATCTCCCTATATGCAAGTAGTTGAGGATACGATGCAGATTAGAAAAAAGAGAGGAAGGGGTTGGGGTTGGGGAGAGGGCGAAATCCGATGAAACGACGCCGGATCTCAACCCTCTGAGCCTAAGACTGAGAGTGAGTGTATGTGAATGAAATTCTGGGAGTCGTTCAACGGTGGTGGTGTGGTGTGGCGTGGTGGAGGATTATTGTTGTATTTATTATATATATATATATATATATATACATACACACACACATATATAGCTGGCTCAGTTCCCACGCTTTCCTAAATTAACGGGATTTAAATAAATTTTAGGTCCGGATCCGTTCGGCTTGGAAATGTAGAGGCCCAGCGACCCTAGCCCATATGAGTGTTGAACATGAAAAGGAAGAAAGGTGTGGTGTGGGTTGTCATTGTAACTGGGATGTTGGCAACTGCAGGGCGAGATGAGAGCGGTTGAAGGAGGCCAAGGTTGTGGCCCCACTTCCTTCCCACTCCCACAGGGTGTCTTGTCTTGTGGGTACCAAAATTTCGAAAATCGGGGGAGGAAGAGGAAAGGCACTTGGATTGGAGCGCAAGACAGACACCGCAGGGCTTACTTCCTGAGTGGGTCCCACCCACGTGGGGTAAGATTTTGTTTGCCTAGGCTCGATATCGTTCATGTCAGTCAGACTCCGCTCTCATCACGCTCCACCCACCCATCCCCGCACGGGTTTTGGACTTTGTGGTTGTATGTTGCACTTGGGTTTTGGACTTTCTATGTATATATATATATAATTTTTTCTTTTTGAGAAAAATAATGGTAAAATTATGTGATAAAGCCTTCGCCTTTCTAGTCAAAGAGTAGTGGACAGGAAAAAATAAGAATAGTATTTAGGAGATATTTTTAAAAAATGGACAAGAATGTTGAAATTAATTCTGGCCTTTCTTTCATAGTGGTGCGGTCAAATTGATAAAGTTAGAAGCTTTAACACCGTAGAATGTGCTAACAAATTGTTCGGCGACGAAGAAATAAAGAGAAAGCACTTATCATAGATATATTTTATATACGAAATTTGTGCACACCTTTTGGGTAAGTACTTTTTCATCTTTAATATATGCTTTAAATAACAGTTTAAGCAAACTAATAATAATAATAATAACGAAAAGAAAAGAAGAGAAAATTGTAAACGAAATAGAACGTACGGCAAGCTAGGCCAACCTGGCACTGTTTTGTCCGTCACTCACTAACATTAATCCTCCATAGTCCATATAAGTTTCCTTTTTACCAAAAAGAAAACCTTCAATAAGTTTCCTAATATGGGATATTGACCATATTCTAATCGCATAAGAAAATAGAAAACAGAGCATATAGAGAAAGAAAGAAGATATAGAAAACGGAAACTTTCAAAACGACAAAAGTGTACATGCAACCCCTTTCCTATTTCAAACTGGACTTTGATATCCGTCTCCAAACGAGGTAAAAAAGATCTTTTTATAGATTGTAGCAGCGTGTACTATATAGGGTGAAGTTGATTGTTTGTTTGCTCACTGTAAAGGCGTGAAAAATTAGTATCAAGTATGTCTGGTGTGTTCAGCGATGGCGTATGTGCCGATTACTTTGGGGATGAATATGACGTGCCTATTGTCACGTACTTGTTTACAGATCTTCAAGCCATGCAGCTTTAATTGCTATTTCCATCCTTTATTGCAGCCTTTTATGTGTGGATTCTTAGATTTTCGGATTATTTTACAAATGAACTTCTACTCCGTTTATACAGAAAATTTGACATATAATATACACATGTTATAATTTTATATGAGATTCTATAATATTCTACTATATATTTATATGGACTATTTAAATATTTTTGAATTTTTTTAACATTTCAGAATTTTTTAAAATTATTTATAATTTTTCAAATTCCTTTAATTTAGAAGTTTTTAGAATCTTCAAAAACTTTTAAGCTTTTCTAAAATTTTCATGAAAAAATATAGAATATTCTGGATAAACTTAAAAGAATTCCACCTTTATTATGAGTACATGACACTTTGCCTCCCCTCGTACAGAAGAAGGATCCTACACTTACAAATGCGAGAGCACCCACATTATTAGTATCGTCGGACGAGACTGACATTTTGAACAAGAATAATAATAACATTAATAAGAAGATGAATGCGATCGCTTCCACTCCACCAAAACCGTTAATGGCCTATTCGCCTGCCTTAGATGGATTGCACTGCTTTGAAACCTTCTTTTTCCTTTGAGTTCCACTTCCAACTATCTTCAATTTTTTGATCCATTAAATCATATGCATGTTAATTTTTATTTCTATTTTCCATATATTATATGTAGGAACTAATCGACACGACTTATTGGATTTTTATTCTCCTGAAAGTTTTGCTTCATTTTTTATTTTTATTTTTTTTAACTCTAAATAGTAATTAAAGTTTGGGGGTTGAAAATTCTACTTCACAGTCAGAGCGCAGACTGGGCTGTATTTAGCTGCCAATATATTTTTTAGTATTTTTTAAATTTTTTTTTAAAGAGCCATTAATAATATTTGAATGAAATAATTAAATTAATTAATATTAACCTTAAAGAAATTTTTTTCGGGGTTTGAATTATTAACCTCGAAGAAATAGGAAACAGAGGAAATAAAAAAAGCGGGCAAGTTGATTAGAAATAGAAAATAGAATTAAAAAAAAAAGGAAGTCAAAAGTGGACCAGGTCAATAAGGGAGCAAAGACTAGTCAATAAAGGAAAGACCAAGGTAAAGCAAAAGGATGACAGAGGAATGGCGGCTGTCGTTACTTGTTGAGATGTAAGATATAAACGTCAGGAAGGAAAGGAAGAGTCAGTCGGTCAATAAGTCGTAATAACACGGTTAGGAATTAGGAATTAGGAATTAGGAATTAGGAATTAGGAATTGGGAGGAAGAAGAAGCATCCTATAAATTCTAATAAAATTCTAATCCCACTACAAACTCGAAACAACAACCAACTTGATTACCAAGCTACTTCTTTTTCTTTCTTTCTTCCGCGCCTTTTTCGCTTCCTTCTCAATATATAAATTGGAAAAAGAAAAGCCTTCGTTGCAGAATTCCCTCACAGTCAATCACACATCCGTCCATCCATCCATCCATCCATCCATCCATCCAGTGCTCGCTCGCTCGCTCGCTTCCATTGAGTAGTGTCTGAATTGAAATTGAGTTGAATTGGGAGAGATATTGATTAATTGGGTTACAGTTGGTTGTTGATGATGAATTCCATGTTCAGTTGCTTCGATGCCTTGTGCGCCGAATTCTTGGGGCAGACGGTGAGAGCTTCGATGCCTTGTATGCAGTCTTTGCCGCATCAAAAAAGATCTGCTCATCACCAACAACAGGACGCCAACAACATCTCATCGCCAACGCCGCCCACGCCAGCAACGACGTCGTCTGTCAACAAACAGCCCCAGCCCCAGCCTCAGCCTCGGAGAACACCTCGATTTGCACCTGAATTTGACGGACTGCACTGCTTTGAGACCTTCGTCTCTTATTGACTCTTTTCTTCTTCTTCTTCTTCTTTCAAGATTGTCACAGAAACCAATAGTCCAATACGTAGCATAGACCAATTCTTTAATCCATGTTTCACCTTTATTTTTAAAACATCTATAAGAATGGTTTTAGTTAATTGAATATCACTAATATTCATTGCTCTTTGTGTTTATCTTCCATACATGGCATGTCTTGTCTAGCTTTTGAAATTTAATTCCGACTAATTAAGATCGTCCGATTGAATACCTTGAAAGTTGAAATTAAGATTTCAACCTAAAATACATATCAGAAGAATGACCGGTTGGTTGGCGAAACAAATTGTATTTTATATCATGGTAATTAAACTTACCTTGAAACATATTAAGTCATACTTAAAACAGGGGTGTCCGATTTTTCGTGAAACAAATTTAAGAAAAACTACTACTGGGAAAGCCTTCCACTGCTGAAGGATGATGAACCAAACCCAACTTTTACGCCATGCCAATCTTTATGTCAATTGCAATTTTTCAATTTTACTTCCACGAAAAATTTAAAATAAAATAAATAATCCTCTCCCATATGTATATATATATATATATATATATATATACACGTATGTATATCGTGGATATTATTCTCCTATAAAGCACAAGAAATGCATATATAGAGTACGGGAATGCATATAATAGCCTGTCTGTCTAACAGTAACTTGTTGGAGAGAAAAGTCTAGGATGTCATAAACCTTGGTGCATCTAGTACAGATGGAATTTCATAAGGCTTTGGAATTGTAGATGTGAGGATCCTAAATTCACGCAAGAAACCATTTCTATGTCTAGTAGTCTTTAGTTCTCACGAACAAAACCTGGTACAACTTGGATCTGCTCATCGGTCCAACTTTAGTTTTTTGTATGGGCTGCTTGTCTGCTCATCATTAGCTTTCCTTTCTCATCTCTCTCTCATAGTCATATAAACACTTTTGCATTACCCTGAAATGTAGTTGATGTTGTTTGTTAACTTGAAGAGAGGAATGGTTCAATGTATTTATTCCCATTGGTTCTAAACATATATATAATGTGTGTATATATATATTTTTTTTATTGCAAAAAAAAAAAAAAAAAAAAAAAAACTTATGATAATATCATAGACATCATGCCATAGTCCTGTGCCACAAGGTATGGGATCATCGAGCCTCAACTCCTGGATTTGTAGGTGTGAAAACTGAATGGCTTCTTTCCGTTAAATTACCATCTTCGGTGGCATATGTACATATATATATATATATATATATATATGCTTTATTTTGGTAAATGTATTCATATGGGGTCTTAGCTGGAATCATAAGGACCAAAATAATTGAAAGCTGGGACCCGTCAATTAGATTTGGTGCCACTCAAACTGAGATATGGATCAGATATATCCTGCAAGGGGGTTCTGGGAAAGGTTCCAGAAGCTTAAACAACTTTGTTTTGACATAAGAAATTCAAACGCTTCCATGAATAATAACCTATAGAGTCTGGAATTTTTGGATGCACTGGAATCGAAGTTTTAGTGAAACAAATACTAACCACCAAGAGTAGCAGGGAGCCTCCAAAAATCTCTCTGTCGCTCTCAACAACTAGGATCAGAAGCAGCTTTCATCCAGTTGCTTCTTATTTCAGACAGGGTTATTTTCATCGCCAAAAGTCAATCACAAGAAAGTTTCTTGATTTGCAAGTCAACATTAACTACAAGAAAGTTGCTTGATTTGCAAGTCAACATTAACTAATAAGGACACCAGCTACCATTCCTTTGCTGCAAACTTCAAAAATTCACAGATTTATTTTTAATGCTTGTAGGCTCAGCAGCTTTGTAAATAACCTACTTGTGATACCCTCGCTTCAACTTTAACATGGCCAGCCTTACACTGGCTGTCTGCTACAAAGTTTCCCTCGTTGAGATGACCATTTCCCACCCCACACCACCCAAAATATAAAAAATAATAATAAAAAAATAAGGCTTCCTAAATATCCTCTCTTCTGAAGATTGTCTGATTTTCCCAACAAAAACTGGATGAGAATTTTGTTTTTATTCATTTTTTGTTTTTAGAAAAAACGCTTTTATTGAATAGCTGACAATGCCGATTTACAGCATATAGGGCATACGGGCAAAAAGAAAAATTAAAGCTGAATGTTCTTGTTATTTGAAGAAGATCCTTTATAACATTTCCTACTTTAATGAATACAATTATAGATTTCTCTTTTCCTTTTTTATGACTCTTCTGGCCGGGGTTCTTCTCCAATCTAAAGCTGTTTCATAGCTCAAACAAAAAGGGAAAAGAATACCACCTTGACTCTCCATGAATGTAGGGCAATTGAGGATATCCACCATTTGCCATTTTCTCACTTCAAATTTACAACAACATCGTTGACATCTCCAAAAATAGATGCAAAAATCATTCCAGATCATAACCTCCTTCCAATTTTTGCAAACCTTCGGGCGACTCCAAATATGACTGCCTTAGTCAAGAGCCCTCGGTCAAGACTACAGGCAAGGACTACAGCCCCACTAACAATTAGAAGCTTAGGTATATTCCTCCCTAAAGGTTTCTCAGATGAATCAAGTTTTTCAACCTCTATTGAATCATCACTGGCATTTTCCACAGATCTCAGGTAGTCTGCGCTAACCTTTGTGTTGATCTGAGCCATGAAAGCACAACGAGAGAGTGCAACTCCAGAAGCTCTCTGTTTCTGATATGCACGTAAGCCAGGATCAATTTTCTGAACAGCTCCCCACATGCCCTGACGGACTCCAAGCTTTGCAATTTCCCATGGAATACCCATATCTTCATGATGAAACAGCAAAACCTCACAGGCAGTCAGCTGGCCATTCCCTCTCTTAGATTCAACTGGTTCATATCCAATACAAGCATTAGTCATTTATTATTCCCCTTAACCACAGATAACATCAAACAGCGATAAAGAGATCAAAATCATTCCTTTTAAAAGGGTAATATATTTACTCCTCCCTCCAAACCACTTTAATGGTTTACAAGTAAAAAGCCTGGGGAAAAAGGTTTTTCTACTTTTCAAGAACACGAAAATCACAGGAAGAAATGCATGCCAACATTCCATGATTGAATTAGGCAGTAAGACTCTTACCTGCACGAATGCACCAACTTGAATAGTATAAATCAACTCGTCTAGGTTTGTTGCGTCTTGGCACAGAAGAGCAAGGTACTCCCTAAAACAGGTAAAAACATGTACAAAGTTAATTCCTGGATTAGAAAATCCTATCAATCAAACTGGTTTACAAGAAAAATTACTGACTGTAATTTGTCCCTACCAAGAAACTAACTAATATGGAAAAGCACCCATATTGATAATTTTTACCAAGACCATCAAAACCAGGTCATATAGAACAATAGAAGATACCAACTAATATCTATTCTCCGGGCCAAAAAAATTTGAAAACGAGTAATTGCCTCTAAAATTGACTTATTTACTGGGGACAATGAGCACCAGTCCAAAAAGCACTGTCACATATAAGCAAGCATCCAGAGAAATGGCATCAGAGTAAAATAACTGCTAATTTTACTAATGACATTGTAATATTATCATACTATATAGAGAGAGAAGTCATTCTACCCTTGAAAGATTTATTGACTATCAAGCCACACGAATTCTAATATTTAAACTTTTTAGGCAAGCAAGATATCAACAAGCCAAACCTACAAACAAATCACTTAACACATAGCCTAAAGTTAGGTTTTTTACTTCAGACATAACCTAAAGGTAGTTAAAAACCAACAGCAATCCAGACATATAAAAGGGAGACCCAAATCCTTAAAATATACCCTGCAAACTGGCTATATCGACTTGTCCAAGCAATTAAATCAAATTATTTTTTGCTTCTAAAATGACAATATCAACCAAAAAACCTAATACTCAAGCAACATTTTTTTACTAAGAAAGGAAATAAGACACTGTTCCTTCACATACCTTTGTTACACAGTAGTATGATCGTCCTGATTCCCAAATGCGACGACCTATCAAGTATTCTCTGTCGCTACAAAAGAAGGGGAACTGTTCCAAAAAGAAAATAATATTGTAAAGAGACAAGACAAATACAACCAGGACGATTCATGCACCAACAAATAAAAGAAAGGCTGTCCTTACCTTGCGCACCCAGTGCACTACCATGGTACCTGTGGTAGGGCACTCCTCCAAAATACTAGCATGTATAAGCATATCATCCCACTTCAATCTAAACTCATCATCCCAAAAGAAATCCCTCACCAACTCAGGTGTAGCATCCTCAAATACAGTACTGCTTCGGTATTGTGGAGGTCCAGTCTGGAAATGACACCAAAAGTTAATCCGATAAAGCACACTAAGAGTTCGCATAAGATGATATGCATATACAAGTAAACATATAATTAAACATAATCTTGACAAATAGCTAAAAAGGCTGCATGAGTATCCACAGATTCACTTCCATAAGCGCATCAATTTATTATATGAAACCAAAATTTCAAAGTAGAAAAATTCGATTTGAAGACAAATTAAAATTACCACAGGATCTCTTCTCCAAGCTCGATAGCTCATAGTTGGAGTAGAACGGTCCATCATCTGAATCCAAGCAGGACCTCCATCATTCTCCTCAACAAGCCGGCATATGTGTTGTAAATCTTGTTGGGTCACAAGCGTGGATTTTTCTTGTTCAAGTTGTGAGGAACTGCCAAAAAAACAAAAAAGTTTTAGAAATTAGATAACCCAATTGCAAACTGAACGTTGAAATTATATTCAGCTTTTGCATGGGGGGGAAAAAAAATCTTAATGCGTTAAAGATAATTCAAAAACAAAATAAATAAATAATAGTAATCTTTAACCAAGGGACAAGCTTAACAAGAATCAAACTAAAACCGCTTAGAGATAAATCTTATGCAGCTAAAAAAAAAATCTTGAACTCGAGGATAAGCTAAAACAAAGAATTTGTTGAAAACCCAAGTTGGAAAAAGCTCTAAATATTAAGGATTCCGAACATACCTAATATCGGAATCAAGTGCAGGTGGCAAAGCCCCCTTGTGAACCTCGTCATCGGAGGCCCAGGAGAAAGGAAATTTCAAGGAATGCAAGCTGGGAATGGAGGCAAAACACGTGGACGATGTAGTCGGAGACGAGGAGGAAGATTCTTGTTTAGAAACAGACGAGTCTCTACCGACCAAAGAAACCCATTCAGGCTTCCACGCCCATCCAACCAGAACTCCTACGATAACCGCAATCCACAAAGGGGCTACGAAGATTACGAGCTCGCCCAACACGTCCACCAGCGAGGGTCTTTGGAAAATCTCCAAGAAAGCCGAAACCAAAGCCATTTCCGACGAATCCCCGATGAAGTTACGAAATTTACAAAACTTCAATAATTAAGAAGAAGGAAAAAAAAACTTCAAAGAAAAAAAAAAAAAAAGCAAAAGAGAAAAACCCTCTATTGAATCGAACAAGCGTGGGCGTTAAGCACAGCGATTATTCGAGGGCTTGGAAATGAGAGAAAAGAGAAGAGGAGGCGGAGGATAAGAAAAGCCTATCAATCAACAATATGGCAAAGAAAAAAAAAAAAAAAAGGAGTATAAAAGAAAAAGAGGAAAATAATAAAATAATATATATATGAAAAAAAAAGAGGGTGAGGATGAAGAAGATTATTAGCAGGAGAAGAAGAGGAGGAAGAAGACAGGGCAGAGGATAAGATTTTCAGAAATAAGCGGTATACAAAGGCGTTGTTCAGATTACCGTAGGCCCAGACCCAGTTGATTCTCTACAAATGGCCGGTAATTTCACCGTGGCGTTTTTCTTTTTAAAAAAATAATAATATAATAATAAAAATTGATTTTGAGGGAATAAATACCAAATAGGGCTAAATAATATAAATAGAGACAACCAATGGTAAAATTAATTATAAAATAAGATTTTTGTGTTCGATGGGGGAGAGCGATGGGGGAGAGCGAGACAGCAAGTAGTAGAGGTTGATTTATGAAATAAGATTTTCTACTCTGTGTTTTTTTTATTTTGTTTCTTTTGCTCGGGTCGAAGTTGCTTTTGGGTTTGGCCACTCACTCACTTGCCTCCCTTTGCTCGGTTGGGCTTATGTGATTTATATATATATATATATATACATAGATCGTATGTGGTTCCAGTTTGGTTGCTCGCCGCGTTCTCGTTTTCCACGTTGCGTCGAAGGCTATTCTTTTTTCTTAGTGTTTTTTAAACATTGGGATTGGGGAAGGGGATCAAAATGTTTTTAATCAAATATAAGATTTTAGTGACCCCATCACCTCACCTACCTACCTTGTATGTATCGCATTAGTTTTACTGTATTACCATCCCCTCCTCCTCCTAAATCTTTAATAAGGAATCAGATTTTTTACTTTGACTATTTATCATCGTTACGTATTCCCATTTTTTCATTTGGTAATAAGCTCTCTTTTTTACCCATTTCTGTTTTTGTTTTCAACTAAATAAAAAAACTTGCACGTTAATAATATTTCCAAAAAACAACTGGATAATTTATCATTATTTAAAATTAAGCAATGTAATTGAAAATTTCTACGGTGAGACCCCTTCAAAAAACTCATGCAATAAGACTCAATAAGACTGTAGGTTTAGAAGTTGTATCGTGGCAGAAGGCCCCTATGTAATTTTGTTAATTTGCAAGTAATTGAAAAAGCAACATAACTTAAAAACAACGGAGGTTTTACTCCACCGACCAACCTTGCAGATGTAAAATCTAACGTAACAACAGACCATGACAAAAATACGTGACAGACGCTTTCGACACCGTCCGATTTAAAAACGAGCAGTATCACTTTCACCGACCCTTCGCATCCTTGAACTGATCGAATGGACGCGGCTTCACTGTGCCGCTGGCTCTGACTTCTGACCGCCAAATTCCTTTTGACCAGAAAAGAAATTAAGGCCTAATTAAGTTGTTGGAGAAGTCCAATTGACCAAAAACTCATTTTTAGAGACTGATTAAAACGAAAGCCATTTGAGGTTAATAAGGTAACTAACACTACACAAAATGACTTGGTCAAAAAAGAAATTTTAAAAGAAAAATAAAAATTGGTCGGAACTCAACTACAGTATACTTTCACCCTGAACAAATTAATAGTGGTTTGTATCCAACCAACGAAGTTAGTTTTTTGTTATTTTAGTTTTAATTTTTTTTGGTTTCTGAAATAATCATGTTGGGTTATTGAAACGAAACATTTATTGACCGAGTCTTGTCTGGAATTGGGTGGACATTACACACCTTCCATGCAAGTTTTATGTGCATGACTTGAGCGTTTTTCCATGATTGGAGGCGTGAATTGATTATAATATAGGTCCTTATTCTGCCTTGCAGGTATGAAAAGGAAGAAAAGAAAAAATTACAATTCAACTTTCAAAATCAAGAATCATACACGTAAAGCTGAACATGCTCTAATTAATTGATAGGATTAATCAACTTTTGGTCTCAAATTTGAATAGTGAGTAGATCGATGCCATTGACTAAAACTAAAACTGGAAGCCCCAAAAAATCCGAGGGGTTTCATTTTTGTCAAAATAATCGACACATGTTCATGGATTAGAGGCTCCAAGGCTTATGTTTTGGACAAGTTTGGAAAAACTGTAAGTGAATAATAAAGGTGTGGTCTATGATGTGGTGTGTGAACCAGTTACGTATACCAGAACTGCTTGAAATATATACTGCTGGCTGCAGAAAGCCAACCTCCCATTTTGAACCGACCAAACTTTAATTTCCAAAAAATTGATCCCTCCTCACAGTCACTGTATACATGCTCGCTCTCTCCTCCTCTAATTTTTTATTTTATTTTGATGGTACGGAAAGAACTCTGAAAGTCAAAAGTAGTATAATTGAACGTATTTTGGATTTGGACTTTTCCCCAGCAATATGCAAAATGAAACACACACACGATTTTCTGACGATGTGAAAATATATTAGACAATCTCAGTATTCAGGCTTTGCGCATGAAACTCGTGGGATTTATTTTCTTTTCACGTGGTGTGGTTGTGTTGTGGAGCGTACCGCTAATTGGCTGTTGGGGGGGGGGGGTCCCAAATCCCCAACCCAAGCCGCTATAAAATGGGGTCTCAAATACAGAAAAGTAAAGTTGGGTCTCTTTTGGAAATTTTCTTTCAAGGAATTGGACATCCCATGCCCAGAACAAAAGATGCTCAGAGATGTTGCAAGTCTTGGTTGAGTTATATTAATGCCTAACTGACGGTGACCTTGGGACCAGGAGGACTCTATTAGTACTAATTACTTGATTGCACACATTGTTAGTGATTTTGACACATAATTTACTTCTTATTTTTCATTCATAAATGATGGGATGCCCACCTCACCCAGATACAATCTATTTAAAATTAAAAACTATGCGCACAAAAAGTTTTAGATATAGATGACCTCAATTGCATATATAGTATCATCCACATCTTTGTGAAGCAAACGTCTCTTTCGATGATTGATTGATGAAAATTGGAAAATATTTCGGCAAATCCCCACTCTAACTAGATCCTGTTAGATTCTTCATTCTTGGTGTAAACCAAGTTGTAATTACAATTGCGGCTGCAACATACACTCAACCCTAGAGCTTCACCATTCCCTACCGTCCTACTCTTCTCTTTGTCAAATTATTACATATTTTAATTCATGGAAAATGAATTTCTCACATTTTGCTTTTAAAAGATAGACTTCTATTCGTACTGAATAAATTTTGTAAAGATTTTATGTACCGTTAATAAATTTTTAAATATTAATTTTTAAAATAATTTAATGACTGTTAAATGAAATAAAATTATTAAATATATCAAATATATCTGATATAAACCTAACTGTACATATATATATATATATAGTTTTAAGTATAAAACATATATACACTTCTATTGTAGTTATACTCATATGAAAATAACTTGATAGTTTTAAAATTAAAATATAATTTTCATCTTGCAAAATGAAATAAGTAATTATATTTTCAAACATAAAGATTTGATAATTTATATAATAAAAAGGAATTAAAACATTATTAAATAGGGTGAAACAAAACAGTAGGCAAGCTGATTCTAAAAGGGGCACAAGAATCTTGTTTTTGTTGTATTATAAATGTGAAAACTTGGGCATGGTGCCTAACCCTTTTAAACCCAATTGGGACTAACTGCCAGCTGGACTAGTTTCAAAGTCTAAAGAAGGAGCTGATGACTAGAGGTATTCAACTCCATAATGCTGCCCAAAGCATTCTTCTAGGTGTTGGACGTCGAGATCATTTTCGGCTTTATTCTTAACTGGCCAAATTATGTAAGCAAAACCCAATACCTTCCACATAATTTTTTTTTTTTATTAAAGAACAGAAAAAAAAAACCAGCCAACGAAGCAATTGATCTGTCAAACTACAATAACAAACATCCAAGTAGAATTGGTCTCTGAAAAATCCCCATTGACACAAGGTAGGGATAAAATAAGATTGCTTTTCTTCTCCTTACTTGTGTATTCTTATCCTCTTTCTTTATGAATTTTGCTCAGAAGAGAAAGGATGGTAAGTAGGGTGAGAGTCGTTTCCCCAAGCTACTAAATTTTGATCATGATTAATTTATCACCATCTACCTAAGCTGGGCATCCAACGATTTTGCGCAATTATTATCGAATCGCACATCCATGTAATTGACTATATATCAATTTGACTTATGGACCAATATATACATATATCAATTAAAATTTTTCTTTCTCAATTAATTTCCTTGTGGTTAACATTGCGATGCACTTTAGTCCAACTGCTTTGCTTTTGTTTCATCAGCAGAGGCAAGAAATGGTTTTCTGCATGAAGATTATCCAATATGTGCAGCAATTAAATTAATCAAATACCAACTATCCCGAGGCATCAATAAGCAAAAATGGGGCAGATGGTAAGTAGCACATTTTCAAATTCACATTTTTATATTACAATCGCCGCCAATGCAGAAGATTTAAGAGTTTTTCGTTAGAAGCTGGTGTGCCAGATGGCTCCTTCACCTTCTCCACAGCGTTGGTGCACCTCCTCCATTCTCTCCACCGATTTGCAAATGCCACTGCAGCTCCAATCAAACGACGCAGCACATGGATTTCCTGCTTGAGCTTTCCATTCACAGTCTGTCAACAAAGTCTAGACAGCATTAGAAACTGTATTGTTATTCACTGTAGAGACTTCTATCAAGTTTTAAGCTCAATTTTCACCTAAGCACTTACCAGGAGGAGTCCCACAGCACAGGCTTCGATCATCAATGTGCTCAACATCGAGACCAATAAACCAAGAACCCAGCGAAACATCTTCATTTGCATATTTGTGAAGTATGTTTCTACAAATGAAAATTTCAATTGTTAATTGTTTCATTTCATAAAAACACCCCCCCAAATCATGCTGTGTCATTAGACTTACCGATTTACGGAAATGTAAGTGGCCAGATCTTTGGAGATCGCATAAATTTGCCCTGTTGCATGCCTAAAGTACTTATTACCCTCCTCACCAAATTTCCAATATTCCGGTTCATGATACCTGACCCCCCTGCCAAAAATAAGGTAAATATGAGAAATGATGTACGTAAATGATAAATAAGAGAGAATTCAAAATATTTTTCTCACTTCTGTGCCAGGACAGGACCAGACTTCATGCAACCTATATAAACACGATGTTTTGACCTATGACGCGCCAGAGTAGAACCTACCATACCTGTAAAACATTTAAGTCAAATTCAGTGCCCCTGAAATTGTAACTACCCCTTTATTGTTTTCTCAAAGAGAGAATTATAGAGCGCATACACTAACCAATATTAATGTGAACATCATCGTCAACTTTGATATAGAAGTCAGCATCCCATTTAGCAACAGCTGTTGAAAAATATATTTGGGTTTTTGAGGACAATTCATGGTATCCTTCCACATGGTTCTGCAGACAAACAAAATAACCATGTAAGCTGCACAGAATTCATTTGAACAAAAGGATAAGTAAAAACTGATCAAAAAGCCCACTAAAGGATTTTACAATTTGTTTTCTATATGGCTTCTCAAGACCATAATGACTGTTTAATCTTGGAGAGTAAATTAGACACTTTTTGGTAGTGAATGCCACACTTGAACATAGGACCAAGAACACCTTTTGCTGTTGCTTGACCATAAGGCTACAAGATGTGGCGAGTAAATTAGACCCTTAATGCAATATAAGAAGCTATACTAATCATACACCAATGGTAACTATCAAAATGTACACGTAAATGCTACAGCAAAAGGTTTTTTCTTTTCTTTGGATGACAGCAGAACAATAGTTAACTAGGTCATAGACACAGTAACACAGTAACATACAAGTCGCAAAAAATCCTTATGTTGCTCATCTTCTGCATCAACTGCACGGTCCAAAACACCACCTGGACTTGCACTGAAAAGAATGACAAATTTAAGCCAGTATATCTGCAAAATTCATCCTGAAGTCTTAAATTAATAATTAGTGTGCAATTTTGAGAAAAACCCACCTGTGTCCAATCACAAACCGTATTATGATTCCTTTCTCTGTTTCTAACCGCTTTAACTCATCTCCTAGAAGAAGGTTAAGCAAGAAGTTTATTTCAGCTTCCACTAACTATTGACATCAAAAGTTGGTTAAAGTTTTGAACTGAACCTTGAGGCATCCATGTTTCTCTGATTGAGTCCCTTCGCTTTCTGCTGCTGAATGCTGTAATGATTCCCATAACAAAGAAAACCTTTGGCCGTTCCTTCAAGAGATCACTTCCTTGTTTTGTAACCATCGGAGATCCTTCCTCACTGTCAGCTTTCGCAGCTCTAGCTGCAGCTAGTTGCACCTCCAATGAGGAGATTGTCTTGTCTAATGTCCTGAAAATATTTATGAACATGAATGCTTCATACTAACCAGTTTAAGTGATAAATAACCCAACAAGTACGAAGATGCTTGTAACTTGTGCCAAAGTTCTTAAAATACGAATAAGGGGATGTCAGTAGTTACATTATTACATCATGTGTCTGTGAAACTTGTGAAAGGATGTCCCCCACCTGGTCAGAAGCCTCCTATAATAACATTAACAATATCATCATGAAGTTTTACCACAGCAATTGAGGTGATGTTAAAATTACATTGTAACTTGCCTTCTTATCACAATTAACAATAGGCTGAACAGCTCTCAATTGATGTTTCTCCTTAGGTGAATCTTCCTCATCCATTCTCACTGGATCAGGGACAGTCCAGAACCTATAAAATGAACATAGGTAACTCAAGCATGCTCTTCGTATAAAAAGTATTTCAGAACAGAGGTGCACTCTCATCTCTTGTCTAGTGGTATAGTGTGCTAATCCGGTGTTTACATGGCAAAACTAATAAAAACAACGCAGAAAAAACAGTATGTGTGAGAATGAGAAATAGAAGAGCCCCAGTAAATTCTGTAAGAACTTGAAGTGCAGAAAATATTAACGTACATTCTGTATGTGCATAGAAGATAAAGTGCAAAACATCTAACCAACAAGAAGCTGCACCATCATATTTCATGCTATGGCGTCGAGCAGTCAGTTAACAGATATATGGTTTTAAAAAACTAGCATTCCGGCATACAAATATTTGGGTCCAACCATATTAAAATACTCCTTGTATTTGAAACTCCAATTTAAACTTCAGTTGCTGCAGTACTTTCCACTTGCATTATGAACTAAACTCCTTAAGCACCTATTATATTTTACATCTTTTTCCAAACCTAGCATGCAAATTTTTCAATCACATTGCACTTAGTGTCCATTTGGTATAGCTGATAAAAGTAAAGCTTCTGCCCATAGAGATTTTCATAATAAATCTTCTCAAAGAAGAGCTTCTATTAAAAAGCTAACGAATGTTTTGTTGTAAGTAAAAAAGCTACATACCGCATCAGCTTAAAAAACGAGCTTTTTTATAGAAGCTGAAAATTTGGGCTTCTCTAAAACACCTTTAAGAAGCTCTTGTTTTGGTCAATAGGTGCATGTTATTGTTTCCGAACACCTTAATTTTTTGGAAAAAAGGGTGTTTGGCCAGCAAGAGAGCTTTTGAGCCACAAAAAGGTTCAGCCACAAAAAGTTCTGCCAAACAGATATTTAGACACAATACCAGCTATTCTACCAGCAATGATGTTAGCGCATGCAATATTAAAAGAAATGACAGGCAATAGTTTGGAAACCTATGGCCACAACAGATGATAGAGCAGCAAAGCTAGCCACTGTACTCATTTGTTACTTAATTAAGAAAAAGCATTATTCTGATGCGTCCAGCAGAAATTTAGTAACCCCCACCTATAAGGAATTCATCGTTCTAAACTCTTGCTAATAAACTAAGAAAAGTTTCAGATATCAGGCAACAATTACATACTATCTCAGTCTTCATTATTTGCATATCAACTCAGACTTCATTTTTTGCCTATTTACAGACAGCATAAACCCCAAGAACGCACAGACTCCTTAAAATAACCCTACATAATGAATAATGAAGACCCAAAATTGAGTGCCAATTCCAGAAAAATGCAGAATAATGTGATCTGTTTGGAGTCAACAGTCATAGACTATTCTCAGCATCAAAACTCCATAACTAAGCCCAGAAATGTGTTTCCTGTTTATTACAGCTGCGTCATCCCTGTCAATAAACACTCCCAAATGCTGGAAGTTTTTACCAACAAGCAATTAAGTTCTTCAGCCACTCATAACTGGCTTATTCACTCTCTTCAAAAAAACATTTGCCTAATAGCTGTTCATTGACTTGCGTGCCCACATCAGATTCCTAAAATTGTGCTTAACAACAAAACCCAGTTAATCCAGCAAGAAAATGCCCCACATTATGCAACTTAAATGCTCTGTCAACATCAAGCACTTCAATGACTTCATAATCCAGTCCTACGCCTCATCTATCTTATCATACCTTACAAAGAAGCTAAAAGAAGATCATGTAACACATTTAAGTTATAAAATGCTAGGACCACCTAAAGCAATAGAGGTCTTAAACAATTATTTGAACATGTCGACTCATGCATCTAGTTGTTATTAATTAATACCTCAACAAAAATCTCATATCCAAGTGAATTGGTCAATGTCCGAATTTGAACTCAGGCCACAATGGAGTGGCCTTGAATCCGGAAACCAAGAAAATTACTTTGCAGTAAAAACAGATAAAGATAGAAAGCTCTAATACAGAAAACAATGTAAAGATTACAAATTTAGAAACCCCGTATGAAGAAGCATCAAATCTAGAATCTGAGTTTGAACAGTGTTGAAGATCCTACCAAGAGGGAGCTTGTTGGGGGGGGGGGGGGGGGGGGTGTTTGTGGAGAAGATAGAGAAAGAACCTGTTAACAACAAGAACACCCAAGAAGAAGCTGGCAATGCAGAAGACAGTTACCCATCTGGTAGAAACTCCATTGCCAACCTTGTGAGGTCTGCCCAGACCCATCTGAATCAGAAAGGCTTCAGCTTTAAGGAAGCTTCCTTTTTGAAAGTTTAAGAGAGATGGGGGTTGCGGCGGTGAGCGTTAGAAAGAGGAAAGAATTAGCGATCCCATTAGAGGGAGCACAATAAACATCCAAATCATCTCCAAAACACTCCCATTTCCCAAATGAAAATGATGGATGCAAATAGATATAGGTGGTGATGCTTTTTGATCTTTCTTTAGCTTTCTCAACTCAAGGCAAACCAACACCAAAAGCCAAAAGAAAGTTCACTCTCTCTGACAGCAAATGGGCTGCTTGGTAATTCAACTTTCCATTTCATTTGCATTGTCACGGGGAATACAAAAATAATTGGAAATGACAAAAGTCACGACAACCTTTTAACTACCAATAATGCCCCTTTGTTCTCAAGCAAACCAAAGCTGGTTTCTGCGCCGCGCCCTCTTTTTTTTTTTTTTTTTCTTATTTCCTCAGTAATCGTTGTGTTATGGTGTGCTTAAGAAAAATGAAAATCCCCCTAACCTGATTAAATAATTTTTTTATTAGTGTATTTTCTCTGAAGCAATTAAAAAAAATCCCATATAACAAGTTTTATGGGTGAAATGGTAGATGTCAATCCTAATTACTCAATGGCACAACCTGTCAACTGCCAACACTGATCTAAAAATTATTTAAATTGAAAAGCTTCTGCTACACTATACATCAGTGATAGACTGCGACCAACTGACAATATGTTATTAGGTAGTGAGGAAGATCAACTAATCCACTTCCCCTTTCCTTTTATTAATCACATCCATTTAAGCGCTTCGTCTTCCAAAACCACACATTCAATATCAATTCTACCCACAATAACCTGCATTTTGGCACTCTACACTCATAATTATAATTGCATACATTGATATTTAGAAATTATGCAATGGTAATAAAGCCTTTTTTTTTTTTTTTGGTATTATAAAGATATGGACATTGTCTACTCAAAAATCAAAATTAATAGCTGCAGATCATGTTTAATCATTCTAAAAGTAAATAATGTTCTCCTTTTTATTTTATTATTATTAACATTTTTACTCTTCTTAGATGACAAAATTTTCAACTGCTTCTCCATGCGGATTTGTATTTAACTAGATTAATCAATAAGGCAATAACCATGTATAACAGCAAGCATGATGGTTTAATTCGTTTTAGCAAATAAGAAATAGGTTCAGATAATTTCTTTCCCAAAAAAAAAAAACAAATAGTTTCAATAATATTATTGGGATAGCTTGCCTAACAATAATAGTTGAACTAAGTTATATATAAAGTAATATAAATATATATATATAGATATGTATATTTAAAGTAATACATACCTATATATATATATATATATTATATATATATATATATATATATTTATAAATATATATGTATACATATATCCAAACGTGAGGATTGAACTACTTAAAAAATGTGATCTTTTATGAGTTAAAAGTTGGGGTCTCGAGGAGCATGCATTAGGAATACACCCAAAGCTCAGGCTCGGCTATTACAAAAATACAAATTGTTGTTTTTTTATTTTCTGATTATTAAAATTTGAGAAAAGTACGTTAAACCATCCTAGATTTTTAATAAAATTTCTTTATCAAAAATTTAAAATTGCAATAAAGTTTCAATTTACTCTCCAAACTTTTTTTTTTTTTTTTTTTAATATGGCCTCTCTAGACTTTGACATAATGTTAAGTTGTTCTCTTTTTAAATTTTTTTTCTTAGATTTTGACAAAATTGATTGGAATAACATTAAAATTGCTTGTTCATATCAATAAAATATGTCTAAATAAAATTTTGGGTTGAACAAATTTGATATAAAGCTAAAAGATAATACCGAAAGTATATCGTTTTGACTTTTTTTAGAAACTTTGCTTAAAAAAAGTTTTGTTTAGGATAATATTTTATAAATATAAGCAAGTAATATCTTTAATATTCAATCAATTTTAACAAATTTTAACCCAAAAGAAAATTTAAAATTATAAAGAGTGCAAGTTAACATTATATATACATTAATCATGTGTGTCAGTTTGCACGCTTGGCTTATGAAAACTCAAAACCAATTTAGAAATGAATGCTTGATACATGGAGAATCAAATCGAACCTAGAGACCCAAAAAATCAGCGTCATGTCAAAAATAAACTATAAAAATGGAAATATTATAATGCATTTTAATTGTCTGCATTCCTTGATTAATCACGTACGCGTAACTAAAGCATGAATCAGCTGATTTTTTTTTTTTAATTTTTATATATAGAAATTTTGGAAAAGGTAAAGCAAATGAAAAACTGGGTGAGAAAAAGAAAATTGTTGTTTTACGAACATGATTGATGTATTATGGGGTATGACCAAATTTTCATGTTTAATTACGAAAAGATGCATTTAGCTTTCAAATTAAAAGGGAAGGAATTTATTTGTAAAGTTGAAAAGCAATTGGCAGAGAATAAATTTTGAAAAGGGGGGAAAAGGGACGGAAGTATGGTCCATCTGGCTCCAGCTGCAGAGCAGAGCAGAGGAAGAAAAGTAGAAAATTAATTCAAAATTTGAAAGTAAACAGAAAAAGGACAAAATGGTAAATTTGAAAAAAAAATTTGGGGAGAGGCGGTGCGTGCATGCGCACTACAGCACCACCAAGACCCTCACATCGACGAGAGAAGTGAGAAGTGGGGACCGAGTGGTGTCCGAACACAGGACAACACGACGACGTGATCATCATCATATCACCGCCACCCTTCTCCATTTTTTATTATTATTATTATTATTATTATTTCCTTTAACAAATTTCTGATTTGTTGGGCATGGCATCGGCATTTGGTGTGACCGTCTGACGTACCTACAAAGTCTGTCTGGATGTAAGGGATATGCTAACAACAAATACGCGCAATGCTGCCTTCTATTTTCCTTGTATGAAAATAGAAGAAAAATTAACATAAAGTAAAAAATAAAAAATAAAAAATTACATTTTATAATATTTTCAATAATATAATTTTTAAAATCAATAAATAAAGTAGGTTCCTATGTTTGTGATTATGAAAGTAAGATAACAACAAAAATGAAATTGTAATCATGAACCAAATTCCAGATAGGGTAGTTATGAGTATGAGATGATGTTGTGAGTCTTTTTGACTTTTCAAGTGTCCCTACTCCCTACTCTACCGTAATAACTTATTTAATAGTATTTAATATTCTAGAAAATTATATATTCAACCAATTGTTTGAATATTTCGGGTTGCACCAAACAACATGGGCCGCTAAAGCTGAGATATTTTGCGCTTTTAGGCCCAATCGCATTTAATGGAATTTGTTAATATTCTTGAAGCCCCACAAAAACTTTGTAATTTTGGTCAGAACGTTTTTTTTTTTTTCCTTATCAGTGAATACAATTATTTTTTATTTTATTTTTTTAAAATAGAGTTCCTGGTGAGTATCCTTAACTCAGGTTTTATTTTTAGAAGGAATAGATAATTCAACTTGCACGTTCGGCCGATTCGGCTACGTATACATGTAAAGTCATGATTTTAATATCAATTTTTTTTATTAGCATTCTTAATAATCATAATTTAAACATTAATTAATTGTTAAATATAAACTTAAAAATATATTTAAACAAAGTGAATTTTGTTAAAATTCAATAAATAATAAATATATTTTTAAATTTTAATTTTTAATATAATTTAAAAATTGAAAAAGAAAAATATGATAATAAAACTATCAAACAACCTAGGATAAATTTGGTCCTACATATATTTTTTGATAAATTTTCTGCCACTTATATTTACATACATAATTATTTTATTTTCTAATAGATTAAAATATATTGTATGATCTTTCCTCACATACTCACATGCACACACAACGAGAAATATATATATATATATATATATATATATATATATATATCTAAGTATGAGCTCAATATTAGAAAAGAAAAAAATAGTACATGATATTGCGTTTGTACATAAATGGAAACTCCAAAATCAGTGGGTGGATTAATAAAGCTTAATGAATTATACTTAAAAGTATTTGCAATGAAAATGTAGATTATAAAAATAAATATACCATATAAGCAATATAAACAATATTTAAAAAATTATTTTTTAATAATGATATCCAAGATAATGTCAAGTTGATATGACTTTTGTCAAATTGAATATTTTTAAAAAAGTAAATTTTTTTAAATATCAATTTTTTCAAAAAAAAATTAACAAAATATATAATTAGTTAATAACTACGAATAGATTTTATATATATATTATCATTTAAAACAATTTAAAAATCAATTATGTATTTATATTATCTAAATTTAAATAATATTAATTTTTATATAACATATAAAATAATTTATAGTTATTATTGGAGATGCTCTAATGTTACCTTTTGTGTATCATGAATAGGGTTGCTAATGGGTTGGTTCCATTAGGGCTTTCATCAGCAGTCTCACTGAACCGACTATAGCAATTTAAAAGTTATACAATCTATTATGTTACCGACCTTTTGAAATAACTAGACCAAACCAACCTAATAAAAGTCGGGTGGTCAGTTTTCATTTTCTTCATTCATATTTTTATAACTTCAATCAGAGATATATTTGTACCCAAAAGAGAGAGAGAGAGAGAGAGAGAGGGAGGTCGGAGGGGTTTAAGATGCCTAAATTTGTGAATAGTTTGTTCAAATGAACAAAGAAGGACAGTTAGTATGCCCCTTTAAACATCAAGTGTGAAAAAAAAATGTGAAACCTAGTATTAAAAGAGAGTGTGAGGCAAAGATTGTGAGAGAAAGAGAAAGAGAAAGTTGAGGAATAGAATATGATGATTGCTTTGGGAGGTTGCTATGGAAGCATGACTGATGGCTAGCTATGGTAATTGGTGTTTGTCAATGGAGGTGGCTGTGAAAGATGAGGAGGAAGAGAAGGTCTATCATGGCAAGATCAAATTGAGTTGATCATGTGTTAAAAAACAACAATAATAATAAAAATGAAAATGAAAATGAAGGCATACTCAGTCGATTGGTTCTGATAAAATTTTTTCTTTTTTTCTTTTTTGAGAAATTTGGTCCAATATCCACCAAAATAGGTGGGTAATGATATTTACCGTTCCCTTTTTCAAGAATTTTTAATTTACCTTTTAGTTTCAATTTTGCCCCCAATAACAATAAAAAATTATTGTTTTCTTTTCATCTTCTTCCAAGATAGCCCACAATTCCATTGAAAAAAAAACCTTCCCAGCTTTCCTTTGTTCCTTTTCCCTGACAAAACCCATAATCTTATTGAAAACAAAACCCCATGCTCCACCTCTGCTTTATTTTCCTCCATGAAAAACCATTCTTTATCTCTCCTTGCAAACACGTGAAAGATGTTTCCGCAAAATTATAATTTAAATGATAAGTGTTAGTGTAATGTCATTTTTGTTGCTGTCATAAGTTGCTTTGTGATGATTAGTTACTGTACTTTCAGCTTTTTGGTAAAAATATTGTTATATTAGGTAGCCAAAGTATGACTTATCTTTTGGTAATATGATTACTGCAGTAGTAGGTGAAAATTAGGTGGTTTACTGTTTCTGAAAAAACTTGTGTTTATATGTTCTGTCCAAAGATGAATGAAGTATGTTTTTTCACTACACCAGTTTAAAGTTCTTTTTCTTTCTCTTTCATTTTGTTGTGTTTTTTGTTCTAAAAATCTTACAAATGGTATCAGAGCTCTAATGATCTTAGTGGGGCTGTGAGTGAAATAGCAAAAAATATAGAAACCTTCCTTCTACCTTTTCTTCCTTCTTTTTAAATGGCTTCGACTCATTTTTCTACTCCATCACCTCCTATATTTTTCTGGAGAAAATTATGCCATGTGGTCTATAAAAATGAAAGCTTACCTTCAAGCTTTTGACTTGTGGGAAGTTGTAGAGACTGATAGAAATCCTCCCCTCTTGAAAACAAATCCCACTATTGCTCAAATAAAGCAACATAGTGAGGAGGTTGCTAAAAAGTTTAAGACTTTATCTGCTTTACATGCTGGTGTTTTAGAAGTGATGTTCACCAGAATTATGGCTTGCACTACAGCTAAGGAGGTTTGGGACAAGCTGAAAGAAGAGTTCCAGGGAAGTGCAAGAATAAGACAAATGCAAATATTGAACTTAAGGAGGGAGTTCGAAACTTTAAGAATGAAGGATTCTGAGTTGGTAAAAGACTTCATTGATAGACTCATGAAGGTAGTAAACCAGATCAGAATTCTTGGAGAAGAGTTGAGTGATAGACGAGTGGTGGAGAAAGTGTTGGTCAGCTTGCCAGAAAAGTTCGAAACAAAGATCTCATTCTTGGAGGAGTCAAGAGACCTGAATCAGATTTCTTTGTCAGAGCTTGTTAATGCTTTACAAACAACTAAACAAAAAAGATCTATAAGACAAGAAGAAACATCAAAAAGTGTTTTTTTAGCATTACAAAAAGGTAAGGCTCCAGTAAACAATAATCAAAGGAAGTAGCAAGGTGGTGAAAGAAATGTTAAAGGAAAACATGGTGCTGGTACAAGAAGAGAGGGTGAAAGAAAGAAGTTTATGAAGTGCTCTCATTGCAAAAAGGACAATCATCCTGAAAAATATTGTTAGTTTAGGCCTAATATTCAATGTAGAGCTTGCAAACAACTCGGACATATTGAAAAAGTTTGCAAAAACAAAGGAGGACCAGTGCAACAAGCACACCAAGTACATGTTGCTGATGAAGCATGGCAAAATGAGGAAAGACTGTTTGTTGCTACATGCTATGCAGAAAACGGCAACAAAAAAGCTTGGTTGGTGGATAGTGGCTGCACTCAACATATGACTCATAATGCTGATCTCTTCAAGACCTTGGATAGAAACTTTGTTTCCAAAGTCCAAATAAGAAATGGAGCTTTTGTTCAAGTTCAAGGCAAAGAAGATGTGGTTATGGAAACGACAATATGTACTAAACTCATTTCAAATGTGTTATATGTACCCGAAATTAATCAAAACTTATTAAGTGTGGGACAAATGCTTGAAAATTGATATTTTTTGAATTTTCAAGATAAGTGTTGCATAATATATGATCAACATGGAAGTGAAATGCTAAATGTTGGAATGAAAGATAAAATCTTTGTGGTAGAGTGGAACAAGAAAGGAAATAATGTTTTTTATGCCAAAACTAATGATGAATCTAAGTTGTGGCATAAAAAACTTGGTCATTTTAACTATGACTCCTTGAATCTAATGCATGAAAAGAAATTAGTGGAGAATATGCCTGCTGTTAGCAAAAATTTGGAAGTGTGTGAAGTGTGTCAGCTTGATAAGCACCAAGGTTGCCATGCCCTTTGAAAGGGGCTTGGAGAGTCTCTGAAAAGCTTCAGTTGATTCATAGTGATGTATGTGGACCTATGAGTGAGAATTCTATCAACGGTAGTAGATATTTTCTCACTTTTATAGGCGATTTCTCCAGAATGTGTTGGGTGTATTTTCTTAAACAAAAATCTGAAGTTGTTGAGATATTCACCAGCTTTAAAGCCATTGTTAAAAATCAAGCAAAATGTAGCATCAATGTGATACGATCAGATAATGGGACTAAATATATAGCTCAAAAGTTTGAATTGCAATGCAAAGAAGCGGGAATTCAACATCAGCTGACCTCTCCCTATACTCCTCAGCAAAATGGGGTTAGTGAGAGGAGAACAGGACTATTATGGAGATGTGTAGGTGCTTGTTGTTTGAGAAGCAATTACCAAAGAAGTTTTGGGCTGAAGCAGTGAATACCTCAGTGTATTTGCTAAATAGATTACCAACTAAAGTATTGGAGTTCAAAACTCCATATGAGGTGTGGTATGGAGTCAAGCCTACTGTGGAGCATTTGAAGATATTTGGGAGCATTTGTTATACACATGTTCCTGAAATTAAAAAAGACAAGTTGGATAAAAAAGTTGATGTGGGAATTTTTGTTGGTTACAGCAGCAACACAAAAGGGTACATAGTATATCATTTGAAGACTAACAAACTAATTGTTAATAGGAATGTTAAAGTTGATGAAGTTGCTATTTAGAATTGGGAAAAGAGTGAAGTTCAAGCCTCAGAAAAGATATCCAAGAACATGATGAGATTCAGGAGGAGACCGATTCAAATGATGAAGATGCTGTTGGAGTCCGAGGTACAAGATCCTTGACTGATGTATATGAGAAAAGCATCCGAAGTACAAGACTCTTCACTGATGCATCCGAGGTAAAGACCCTTCATTGATGCATCCAAGAGAAGCATCCGAGATACAAAACACCTATCTGATATTCGAGATACAAGACCCTTCCTGTCTGATGTCCAAGATACATGACCTATGTTCGATATTCGAGATACAAGACCCATGTCCAATGTCTGAGATACAAGACTCTTGTCCGATGTCTGAGATACACGACCCATGTCCGATGTTCGAGATACAAGACTCATATCCGATGTCTGAGCTACAAGACTCATGTGCGATGTTCGAGGTACAAGATCCTTGACTGATGTATATGAGAGATGCAACCTAGCATTGTGTGATCCAATTACTTTCTATGACACAAATCAGTTCGAGACATGGAGAGAGGCCATGAAAACTGAAATCAATATGATAAACAAAAACAAAACTTGGGAATTGGTGAACAAACCCCAAGGCAAAAAGGTCATTGGAGTGAAATGGGTCTTTAAGACCAAGCTCAATGCAGATGGTACAATAAACAAGCATAAAGCAAGATTGGTAGTTAAAGGTTATGTGTAGCAACCTGGTATTGATTATGGAGATACGTTTACACCAATTGCAAGACATGAGACAATCAGATTTCTACTAGCACTTGCTGCTCAAAAAGGTTGGAAAGTTTACCATTTAGATGTGGAATCTGCATTTCTAAATGGTTACCTGTAGGAAGAAGTATATGTTGAACAACCTGAAGGCTTTGTTGTTCAAGGAAAGAAAGACAAAGTTTATGAATTGCATAAGGCTCTTTATGGCTTAAAACAAGCTCCTAAAGCTTGGTATAGCAGAATTGACTCATACCTTGTTGGAAAGGGATTTAAAAGGAGTGAGAATGAGCCTACTTTGTACGTGAAGTCAGGTTCAAATGATGAAAAATTGATTGTTTCTCTATATGTTGATGACTTGTTTGTTACAGGAGGAGATTCACAAAGTGTGTTGGAGTTCAAAGCTGAAATGCAAAAGGTGTTTGAAATGTCAGATTTAGGAGTGATGAACTACTTTCTTGGCATGAAGATATATCAATTTAGTCATGACATTTTATTATCCTAAAAGAAGTATGCTGTGGAACTACTCAAAAAATTTGACATGGAAAAATGTAATCCAATTGACACTCCAATGATTTACAATAAAAAATTTGAACTTGAAGATGGTGCTACCAAGATTGAAGTTTCAACCTATAGAAGCCTTATTGGAAGTCTGCTGTATTTATGTGCTTCTAGACCTGACATTATGTTTTCTGTGAATTTGCTTTCTAGATTTATGCATGCTCCATCACATATGCATTATTCTGCAGCTAAGAGAGTGCTAAGATACATTAGAGGCACCATAGACTATGGTGTTTGGTTTTTGAAGCAAGAAGAAGACAAGTTGATGGGCTATGTTGATAGTGATTGGGTTGGCAGCATGGAGGATTCAAAAAGTACTTCAGGGTACTTATTTTCTCTTGGTTTAGGTCCATTTTCATGGAGCTCATAAAAACAAGGTTCAGTTTCTCAATCCACAGCTGAAGCTGAATATATTGCTGCTGCTGCTACTTCAAATCAAGCTTTGTGGCTAAGGAAGTTGCTTGTTGATTTAAATGGGAGGTAAGAAGAAGCTACTATTATATATTGTGACAACAAGTCTGCAATTTTCATTGCTGAAAATCCAGGTCAACATTGAAGAACAAAGCATATTCCAATCAAATATCATGCTGTGAGAGAAGCTGAAAGAAATGGTGAAGTGAAGCTGGTTCATTGCAGTTCTGAGGTCTAACTTGCTGATATTTTAACAAAAGCAGTGCCAAGAAATAGGTTTGAAACATTAAGAAATAATCTTAGTGTTTCCAACAAAAGTGCCAAGGAGTAATGTTAGTGTAATGTCACTTTTGTTGCTGTCATAAGTTGCTTTGTGATGATTAGTTACTGTACTTTCAGCTTTTTGGTAAAAACACTGTTGTATTAGGTAGCCAAAGTATGACTTGTCTTTTGGCAATATGATTACTGCAGTAGTAGGTGAAAATTAGGTGGTTTACTGTTTCTGAAAAAACTTGTATTTATATGTTCTATCCAAAGATGAACGAAGTGTGTTTTTTCACCACACCAATTTAAACTTCTTTTTCTTTCTCTTTCATTTTGCTGTGTTTTTTGTTCTAAAAATCTTACAATAAGAAATAATTCAAACACCGTCATCCTTTCCCCCTCCTCTCTTATACCAACTTATGGAAGCCCATCTTGATCCAAAATGCTTCAATACACCAACCATTTTAATGCTCTAAATTGGTACCCATAAATCATGGTGTTTCATTTCAATTGTGCTATTCTCAACTTCGGACCTCATGCCGTCTACTACTCCGCCACGCCCCTGTATGTCTTTCTTTCTATGTTTATAGCAACTTCATTAAAAACTCTATGAGCAACAAAGCATTTAAATTCTTTTCTTCTTTCATTTTGTTTTACCTGGTAACACCTCTAACTAGACCCAAGTTGTACCCAACAAGGACTGAGTCCTTAAAGCCAATATTAAATTCCTTTTGTCCAGCAGATTCCTATCCTGCTATGAGAGCATTGCAATATCCACTCTAACAAAATATAATGAACAATAAAGGAAAAAGTTACACAGAAAGTTAGTGAAAAGCAGAAGAATGGGAAAAGTGGTGAGAAGAAGAAGAAGAAGAGAGGGAAGGAGCAAGGAGCAATGAGTAAGGAGTGTGTTGTAGACCTGCTCGTTGACCCGGAAGAGTGGTGAGTAGAATACTTTTTCATCTTGATTTTTTCTTTTCCTGATTTTATATTAAAAAATGATAATTTGGGAATATTAAAAAGTAAAATAAAAAAATATATGAATGGAGTGGGTAATTTTCATCATGGCATTTAAAACAGGGGTATTGGGCCAAATTCTTTTTTTTTTTTTTTGGGAGGGGACAATCCATCACCCTAGCAATACAACTCGGCTTGGTAAAAGCCCAACTAACTAACCTACCCTCCAGGTTCAAACCTCGTCCAAAATTGATTGAATTGGAATTTTATTGATTTTTTCTCTCTCTTCTCGCTTCTTTTTTTTTTTTTTTTTTTTTTTGGGTTGAATTCTCTTCCTGGTTGAAGATTGGGTTGACTAGGTTGAACGATTAATTTGAACATCCCTAAAATTTTCAACTAGAAAATCCAAAGTTGTCATTGTTAAATATTAAACCACAAAGCATGTGATATTATTTTTGTTATAAATCTAGATCTTGTATCCTATTTTTTCTATCCATCAATATAATCAATTTTAATTCATATCCACCTTATTTTACTAAATTAAGGCATACAATTGATGAATATTAAATTTTATTAATGGGTCAAACTATATCTTTTAAAAGATAATTCAATGGTTATCAATATTAGGTAAGTTTTATTTGAATCTGACTGCTCATCAATAAATGGTGTACTATAATTTAATAAAGTAAGATGAGATTTTATTTAAGTTTCACTATTTATCAATAATATGATGCCACTGTAACTAAAAATATAAAAAAAGAAATAAAAAAAATCACGTTAAAAGAAATAATTGTTTTTTAAGATGAGTAAAATTTTATTAGTGACCAAACATATATGAAAATGAAAGAATGGGACAGAACATCTATATCCTATTATTAAATACTCTACCCTTATATACATTTGTTTGATATTTTTTTATACACCAAACATTGCCTTTGTTTGTATGCAACCGTGTTACTATAAATAAAATGAAGATTTGTTTAGTATATAGAATGGTTATTATTAATAAAATTGAAATACCTCTTTATAGGAATTAAAATAAGGAAAATAAATAGATATTCTTTTTTACTTGTTTGATTATTATCTTAAATTAGATTCAATACTTAGTTTTTATAAATATTTTTTTCTTTCCAAAAATATTAAATTTAGTAAAATTAATTGAAAATCAAATTATATTTAGTTTATTATAATCAATTTAGATTTGAATATATTTTAATTATATTAAGGATTTTTATCCTTCAAATGTAAGAATAACAATTCCTAACTTTTTGAAAGAATGATTATTCTTTAAAATGAATGAATAAATAGAGAAAAAATTTTTGCAATGTAAAACAAACTTTTCACAATCCCATTTAATATTGATTACCAAAAATACCCTTTTCTTCTCTAATTATTTAAAATCCAAATTTTCCCCCCCCCCCTTTTTTACTTATAGGGTTATTACTTCCAGTACCCTCCTCACATACGCCACTGTCCTCCACCAATGGAAACGATGGCTATTGTGGTTGTTGAGGTTTCTTCTTTTTTTTTTTTTTTTCGTTTCATCTCATTCATTTTTTCTCTGGTAGAAAACTTCTTCCTCCTCAAATATTTTTACCAATAAAAGACAGGTTTTAGATCTTCAGCCATCCATTAGATTTGCTTCTGGTGACTGATTTTTATTTCTTCTAAACACAAACTTTTACAAATATTTAATTTATTAAAAAAAAAAAAATCACCATCAGTGGAGGACTGGTAAATGCCTTGAGGGACTTGCCACGTTGTGCACATCCTTCTACTGATGGCTCTCCGTCATTAGTAACTAATGGAGGAAAAAGAAGTAAAAAAAGAAAAAGAAAGGTTTCCATTTCAAATACAATTAAGAAAGAAAAGGATATTTCGGTAAAATAATTTATTAGAGACTGTATATAGATATTGTTGCAGTGCAAGTAGAATTACTCGAATAATATTCTTATGGAATATATTTTCTTGAAATTTAAAATATACCAAATGCAAAAATAGATAATATATGGAATAACTATTGTATTCCCACATTTATTCTACATGCTAAATGTATCATTAGAGAAATAAATAAAGTGTAATAATAATAAAGATTGCAAAAAATAAATGTGACAAATCAAGGCAACTATATTAATTTACGGAGAACAATTAAATTAGAAGGTTCTTAAAATGTCTTAGTAATAAAAGGATTTTAAACATAAATTAATTGAACATAAACGAGGGACAATAGATTTGAAAAATAAAAATAACAAAACTATTTTAGAGAAATGAAGAAATATGACAAAAGTTAAAATTAAAGAGCAAACAGTGTAGCTAAAGTAGCAATTATGAGTTTGGAGTTGGGAGGGGTCTTTTTTTTTTTTTTTTTTTTCCTTTTAATTACAAAATCTTTTAACTACTCGGTTGAATAAGAAATATTTATGAATTAAGATATCAAATCCTTTATTTATTCGGACATTAATATATGATAATTTCCAGATGTAGCCAATTCTATGATTATTAATTCTCTTGATTTGAGATAAATATATATTTTAAATTTGAATTCAAATCATAGTCATAAATAGCTTCTAAATCTTCAAAAATATTAATTTATCCAAAAATTGAGAAATTATTTGGTGAGATAGGTTTATAGCTAAAGTGATAGGCCCATCCAATTTATATAGGTTCTGTTTGGCAGGATTTTTTTTTTGCTTAAAAGATCCACTGGAAGTTTAAAAGCTCTTTTATCAAAAAATAAAAGTGTTTGGCAAAAGTCAATAAGTACTTATTGACCAAAAAGTGAATTTTTTTAAGCTGTTTTTGTAACATCCCGTCCCGAACCATGTCGAAATTTTTGCACGTTGACCGAGGTTGACCGTTGACCGTTGACAAAAGGGGTCAAAAGTTGACTTTTTGATCCGGTTGAAATTCTAGGTGACTGAGGTACCGTTACGAAGTACACGTTGGTACGAGTCCGTAGACTAGCGGCACGTTCGATTTGGACATGTGGTTTGAAAGTTATGGACCTGTAGAGTTTTTCAAACACTGTATTATTTTAATATTATTTTTAAACGCGTAACGATGTGCCATGTGTGACTTAATGAAGGTGACCATGTGTCAGCATGTTGAGAAGCCACATATCAACCATGTGTAAAATCAAATTATTTTTATTATTATTTTAAATAATAATATTATTATGTAATTATTTAATTATTTTTATTTTATTTTATTTTTTCTTTTTCTTTTCCTTTTTCTTTTCTTTTTCTTTTTCTTTTTCTTTTTCTTTTTCTTTTCTTTTCCCCACGTGGGAAAACACCTCTTTTCTTTTCCCTCCCTTCCCTTCTTCTTCCCCGAGCCCGACAGAGGCAAAACAAAACGCACAGCCTTCTCTCTCTCTCTCTCTCCTTTGACTCTCTCTTTGACCGACAGCTTGGCCGGATTTCAGTCGCCGGAATGCCACACGCGCCGGCCACCGGTGTAGCCCATCTCGCTGCGACCTCAGCCACCAAATTTCCCGGCCAGTCGCCGCCGGACGCGCCCAGATCGGGCCGGTGAAGCCGGCGGCGGCCGGTTAAGTTTTTCCGGCGATTCTCGCCGTTCCGACCAACCCAGCCCGACCCATACCTCTATTCCACCATTTTCGACCCCTCTGAATCCAAATATGGTCTCCAATCTCAAAAATTCGAAGCGGTTTGCGAGATACGAGGAATTGAAAACCGGCCGAAGCTTTCCGGCCAAATTCTGGCCACCTCCGTCGGAATTGGGGTCGATGGAGACCGGATTGGTAATCCTCGTCGCTCAAGCTTCGATTCGGTATATAATTTGTCAATTTTGGATAACGTTTGTGTTTGACCCCCCGGGTACCGGGTATTATTTACCCGATTAAAATATTAATTTATTTGACTGTCTGTGAATTTTGTTCTAGGAGCACCGGTGAGTCGTGGAATTGATCCCATGGTGGATCATGGTTTAATTGCATGCTCCAGGTGAGTGACCCACCTTTGAAAATGTTTTTGGGGTAATTAATTGTATTTATGTGGTATTAATTTGATATCTGTAATTGGTGCTCATGTGGCGTATTTTAAATATAATCGGGAAAAATATTATTTTATATATATATTTACCTATTGGTGCTAAATAAAATTTTGGGGTCATTAAGAAATTCCCGATTATTATTTTATTGTGATTAAATGGTATTTATTGCACATGAGCAAGTATTTTCAGTAATTGATTGTGTCTGGATTTTATATCATTTTTGGGCAATTAATTATGGTTAAGTGGTATTTAAATTATGCTCATGTGGTATGATTTAATTATGGTTTTATTGTGATTTAATTTATTTATTATGCATGAGCAAATCATATTTCAGTAATAATTCGTACGTGGTTTTAAGTATTATTTTCGGGCATAATTGGGTTAAATATTTTATGAAAATATTTGATTAAATTTTATAAATTATGCCCGCGGTATTTTTATTGTTGAACCTCGTACTTCGAGAAATTGTGGTTTTATTTGTTATCGATGTTTCGTACCGATTTGTTAAATAAAAATATGTGAGATGGTAAGTGTGAGAATTTAATATATTTCCCACGGTAATTTTGGAAAATTGTACGGTTGGTTAATAATGTTTATTTTTAGACGCATTCATACAGTATTGGTGTTCTGGCGTATGGACACGTGGTAGCGCGCAAGTATTATGTGGTTTAGTGTGCAGGTATTATTTCTCCCGTGGTTGCCATTGGACTGGGCAGGCAAGTTTGATATTGGCCACAGCCGCCCCTCCCTTGGCCAGGATGATGGTTTCAGCAGCGGTACTGTCGGGACGCCGAAGTGCTGTTTGCAAGTTTCTCTCTTTAACCCCCCGCCAGTCGGTGCTCGGGACGCTGGGTATCGGAGGGCATCACTGGTATATGGTGTGGTGCGTCAAGTGTAATTTTAAGATAAAATTTCAAACCCCAAAGAGTACAAAATTATTTATTATAATTTATTGCAGTTTATTTATATTTGGGGTATTTATTTATTTATTTGTTGTTTGTTAAATTATTTGGTCCCTTGGTTTTTGGGAGGTACGAATATCGGGTTTTGTGAAAATGTTTTAAAAGGGGAACTTTTCCAACCGAGAGAATTGTAAGGGTTTTGAGAGAAATAATTATTTCCAAGTAATTATTATTTACCTACGTTATTACCGTGATATTATATTGTATAGTAGATAGGGTCACTCACTGAGATGATTAGCATCTCACACTCTTAAATTCCGTTCCCCTATGTCCAGGTTGGAGACGTTGATTGTCCGGGGCGAGCCCAACGTCTCAGTTCGTTGCCGAAGGTTCAAGAAGTATTTCTTCCCTTTTTCCTCTCTATCCTGTATTGCTTCTTATCTGTCGTTGTATTAATTCCACATTTATTGTATAATGCTATGTATACTGTATTGGACGTGTAGTTGTTCTTTATGCACTGAGTTGCTGTTATATTTTGAAGTGCTGTAAATTTGTGGAATCAATTTGTAGTATTGTGGGAGGAATAAGGGGTGAATATAGAAGTGTGTTTTCAGTGCAGGTAATTTTTGGTTAGTCCTACCCTTAGGAGAGGTGCGACCGGATTTTCTGTTGGAAGGTTCGATGGTATTTCCCTGGGATCAGGGCTTGTCTAGGGTTCCGGGGAGGAATTCTGGACGTGTCCTGACAGTTTTAAAAAAGTCCGAATTTTGAGCTTTTCTAAAAAAACTCTTCTCTTTTACCTTATATGCAAATTTAATAAGTATTTGATATAGTTTAATTAGCATTTAATGTAGTTTTTTTATTTACAACCAAATACTTATTAGTTTTTTAATAAAAATTCTTTTTTAAAAAAATCTATTATATAAAACTCTACAAATTAAAACTTTATTTTCATCAGTTATACCAAACAGACCCTAAATATTGCCGACTCATTAAGATTTAACACATTATCTATATACATTTAATTAATCAATTTAAAATTAGTAAATTTTTACTAACAAATCAATTTGATTAATTTTACCATATTTAGCACGTTCAATTTCCTTATAAAGAATTTTCACCTCCAAAATATTTTCTCATAAAGAATACTTTTATTTTGATCTAAACATTTTGTTGTCCCCCAAAAAAAAAAAAAAAATTTGACATTTAACATAAAAAAAAAATTATATATATATATATATATCTATCAGATTGTATTTTGCATACGTAAAAATAATTTTTTTATTTTTATTTTTTTTCGTATAATACTTGTGTATGATATATAATACCTATATGTAATATAAATATATATATATATTGCCCAATTTAATTTTATTTTGTATATATATGTATAGTAGTTTCTGTTAAGGAAAACAAATTTTCTAATATATGTTTATTCATTTTTTATTTTTATTTTTGTTTTTGATATTCTTTTGACATCTTTTTGCTTTTAATGTAATTGTTTTTCAAAAATATTTAAATTAAAATAAGACTACTCCTTAAAACAAAATTGAATATATTAAGCACGCCAAAATTAAGTAAATTGATTTGTTAGTAAAATATTAGCAATTTTAAATTGATTAAATGGATGTACATAGATGATGTGTTAAATTTTAATAAGGTGGCAATATTTAATTGAAAGGTCTACCACCTCAGCTTTAAACCTATTATACCAAATAATTTCTCCCAAAAATCAAACTCTGAAATTATTCCAAAATAAAAAACTAGCTTTATTGAAACTTATTTAAATTCTTCATTAATGCTTAATTTCATTATTATTAAAATAAATAATAATATAATAATATTATTATGAAAAGCAAGTGGTCAGCCAACATGAAAAATGGAAAAGATTTAGAGCTTTTTTTTTTTTTTTTTAAACGTTGCTCACAATAATTTTCATCTGTCATCGTGTTTCGAACTAAGAGGTTTTTTTATTTATTTTTTTAATATATATGGGTTTTTTTTTTGAATTTTTTTAGCATAATTGTTGTATAATTGTCTAAAATAATATATTTAGCCCCACTAAAATAAGTAAAATATCTAGATAAATGATTTTTTATTCCAAATTACAATATTTACTTTTTTTATTAATTAAAAATTTTATTTTTTTACATTATAATTAGAAAATTTACTTAAAGTAATGAAAATTTTGATATATTTTTTATTTTATTTATGGTAATACTTATGGTTTAATAGAAAGTATTAATGTCATGTCCTTTTATGATTAATATTAATTTTAGGTAGTATTTTGTAAATTTTCATCTTTCATTACTTTGTATTGTAGTTTATTATTGATATTTTATTTGTTAAATTATATTTTTATTTGATTATCATATTTTTATAAACAAATGTTTTAGTTCTTGTATGTTATCAATTTTGTTCATATATTCTTTCATATTATTCTAATAGACCTTTTTTTTTTTGGGAACAAACTGAATCAAATTTTCTAATATACTTATTAGATGTCAAAATAATAAATTAAATGAAATTTTATAAATATTAGTTATTAATTTTTTTTTAGGAATTATAAATATAATTTTCAACATTGAAAAAAAAAAAAAAATTGTAACTTGAGACCTCCCCCTCCCCAAGGAAATTCTGGCTTCGTCCTTAGACATACTAACATAAGTGGGATGCTAACGGAGTTAATTTTACGTAACAATTTCAATTTCAATTCAATCTTAAAAACATCAATTAATTAGACAAATATAGATATCTTCGAAAGTGCCGAGCCCCCGGGTGAGGAATAATTATGGGATTGAAACATCATGTATAATTGATATCTATCTAAATTAATTTATTATAAAAAACGACTCTCAACGACCTATTACAATTTGCGAGTAGCCACCAGTAAAAAACAGTCAAGTCTAACTTGTGGAAAACTACGTGACCTGGCTCGAGTTTCGCACTTACACATTATAGTTTTATTTTAAGGGTGTGAAACACTGCCATGAATTTGACTGAAGCCAGCTGCTCAAGTCATGAATATTCCACGAGAGCCTCAGGTTACGGGATAAACTTTTGTCTGAAGCCAAAGTTAAATTCTACGTGGGCCAAAAAACGTTGCTTTTCTTACGATTCTAGAACCCTATCATTAGTCAAAACAAGTATAAAAGTCAAATATTACGGGCCATTAACAAATGGTTGGAAAAGCATGATATGCTTCCAGCCAATATTGTCAAATTTTGTGCCTAAACCCTCTCTTTAGTTAGTTAGTCCTCCCGCGTCTGTCTATATGGTTTATTTTTATTTTATTTTATTTTTTAAAGAATTTATAAATTATATATAGTAGCTTAATTTAGAGAAACATATGTAAAATATAATCGCTGTTTCGTTTTAAGTTTTGAAAATAAACAATTGGTAGCGTAAAATACCATGTCCGTGGAGTGCACTCTCCAAATATATATATATATATATATATATAGGCCATCACAAAGCTACATGTGCGTGTTTAACCAATAGCCACTGGGATAGAGAGGATAGGAGCGTCTACGGTAAGTGAAGAATATATATATTAGAGAATTAATTCCGCCTTCCTAAAAGACTTTTATTTGTTAAATGAAATGTTTATTTAATGGGATAAGCTAGACTTAATGTTGGTTGTCATTTGATTAATTATATCATCATTTTTGATTTTGAGAGTTTGGATGACCTTAAAGGCATACCCCGTTGACCGGCGCTATTGAATGAAACAGCGCCTTACAAGTTACATATGCAGGTTGCCCCAAGCCAAGGCTTCTATATTTGGTAATTGCTTACAAGGAGAATCTAACTTCATGATTTTCCCAGCTAAAGCTTGTTTGTGTACATCAAATTTAATACAGATCATGAAGACTCATCTCTAGCCACTTCAAACTGATCAAAGTTCCATACTTTCTGTGCCTCAACTAAACCCAGACAATATGAACAACCAACTGCCGAGTGATCCCTTGCTTGCTTTACTCTGTCTTTTCTTTCTTCTCAACGCTCAGGGATTGATCCTAACAAAGGTGGATGCCAAGAGTAATGTATGAGTATCTGCAGCTCTAATTTAATTTCTTCTGTTGCAAGAAACATATTGTAATTTGTCACTAAATTTGCAGGTTCACATTGTTTATCTGGGAGAAAAGCAGCACGACAATCCCAAGTTGATCTCTGATTCACATCATGACTTGCTTGCGACCGTTTTGGGAAGGTAATTTAATTAGTAAAATGCGTATGCTGATTGTTTGGTGTAGGATAATTGACATTATTGTAAAAAATATATCTGTGTCTGATGGTTAAAACTTACTGCAATGTCTCCAGCAAGGAAAAGGCCTCGGAAGCCATGGTGTACAGTTATAAACATGGTTTCTCCGGGTTTGCTGCCAAGCTCACCGACTCTCAGGCTCAAAAGTTTTGGGGTATTTTTCAATCTTCCATGTATCACATATGTTTTAGATATATGTAGTCATCAATTTGCCTGGCGGCACCGTACTTATATATGTGTGTGCAACTAATTGGTTGTGAAATTGTAGAGTTGCCTGATGTTGTTCGAGTGATACCAAATAGCCTCCACAGGCTGCAAACAACCAGGAGCTGGGATTTCCTTGGCCTCTCTTCTCCATCTCATTCCAATCTTCTTCACAAAAGCAATATGGGAGATAAAGTTATTATAGGTGTCCTCGACACAGGTTTATATAAATATATAATACAATTCTCCTCTTTTCTTTCTCAAACCTATATATTAGGGGCTCTGACCCAGACCATCCAATATATGCATATACATATGTCAGGAATATGGCCAGAGTCCAAATCTTTTGATGACAAAGGCCTTGGTCCAGCTCCGTCTCGCTGGAAAGGTTCATGCAAGTCTGGGAAGAAATTCAATGCCACGGCACACTGCAACAGAAAAATCATAGGCGCTAGTTGGTACCTGGAGGGACTTGTTGCAGAGTATGGTCAGCCCCTTAACACATCTGGAGACAATGAATACTTATCCCCAAGAGATGCAAATGGCCATGGAACCCACACAGCAAGCACTGCAGCCGGTTCATTTGTGGGCAATATTAGCTACAAAGGCCTTGGTGGTGGGACTCTTAGAGGGGGTGCGCCCAAAGCTCGCCTGGCCATATATAAGGTTTGCTGGGATGTTTTTGGAGGCGAATGTGCTGCTGCTGATATACTCAAGGCCTTTGATGAAGCAATCCATGATGGTGTGGATGTGTTGTCACTGTCTATTGGGAATTCAATTCCTCTGTTTTCAGATGTGGATGAGCGCGATGGCATCGCCACCGGTTCCTTTCATGCTGTGGCAAAGGGCATTACTGTTGTTTGTGGAGCGGCAAATGATGGGCCTCAAGCTCAAACTGTGCAGAACACGGCCCCTTGGATATTGACTGTTGCAGCAAGCACTATCGATCGGGCATTTCCCACTCCAATAACTCTCGGAAACAATATAACTTTACTGGTATATATTTAGTTGGACAAAGATGTTTCACAGGTTTTTTGACCGATAATCTTGGCCCTTGAATATATACATAACCAATTAACCATGCACTATTAGATCAACTTATTCAACGATTGTCAAAAAAAACCTTTTTCAAATACCTTTTTTGTGTACGCAACATAGTGCTTGTGGCAATTAATAGCTCGTTTATCATTAATCTACCTGAAAGTGTTGGCTTTACATCTTGCAGGGCCAAGCATTTTTTACTGGGAAACAGATTGGTTTCACAGGCTTGGTATGCCTAGACTCCAAAAGGCCGGATCCTACTGTGACAGGGTAGCTCAATCTTGTTAGTTTTAAGTTGGAAATGAATAGTTTGATATTGGTTTATAGGTTAATCATCAGCGTTAATAATGTAACTAATGGGGTTGCAGTCAATGTGAAGCCCTTACAAGTGATGATTCGAGGCTAGGTGGGAATGTGGTGCTTTGCTTCACCTCAGAGAGTCGCAGAAATGCAGTGACAAGCGCTTCATCTGTTGTGAAAGAAGCAGGTGGTGTTGGGCTAATCATAGCGAAGCATCCAAGGGATGTCTTGTATCCATGTGATGATGGCTTCCCCTGTGTTGAAGTTGACTATGAGCTTGGCACCCGAATTCTCTTTTACATCCGATCTACCAGGTCTATACAAAATATAAACATTATTCATTACCAATCCTCATATAGTAATTACAACAAGCTTGAAGCTTCTTTTAAAATGTTGCTTAAATTCTGTTTTGGAGTCTCTATGCAGATCTCCTCTTGTAAAGTTGAGCCCTTCTAAGACAATTGTAGGCAAGCCTGTATCAGCCAAAGTTGCCACTTTTTCATCGAGGGGACCGAACTCCATTGCACCGGCAATTCTTAAGGTAAGCCAATTATTACTTATTTTATTGGATTATGAATTAATACTTGTAGTCTTGTTTTTTAATCTGTTATCTGTTTGTGTGTCACACAGCCCGATATAACTGCTCCTGGCGTGAACATATTAGCTGCTACTTCTCCATTGAATTCATTGGCAGATAATGGATATGCCATGTTCTCAGGAACTTCCATGTCAACTCCTCACGTCTCAGGCATTGTAGCACTCTTAAAAGCGCTGCATCCTGACTTGTCCCCAGCTGCTATTAAATCAGCTCTTGTCACAACTGGTACTCCAATCCCATCTTCATGCTACTGCTTCTAAAGATTAGAAAAAAATTACGTACAAGTTTAGCCGACAGGTTTCTTAATTGACGTTCACAATTATTTTAATGCAGCATGGAGGAATGGTCCATACAGTTTGCCAATTTTTGCAGAAGGGTCTCCCCAAAAGTTGGCTGATCCATTCGACTTTGGAGGTGGTTTTGTAAACCCAAATTCGGCAGCGGACCCTGGTCTAGTTTATGACATGGAAACAGCTGACTATGTGCATTATCTTTGTGCCATGGGATATAACAACTCTGCTATTTCTCGGCTTACAGGCAAACCAACAACATGTCCACTTAAGAAACCTTCCATTCTGGATGTCAACCTACCTTCGATTACCATACCAAGCATTAGAAGTTCCACCACAGTCACCCGGACCGTCACCAATGTTGGAGCCCCTAACTCCATTTATACACCTATAATTGATCCTCCCTCTGGAATAATGGTGTCAGTGAAGCCTGATGTCTTGATCTTCAACTCTGAAGTTAAGAAGATCTCGTTCAAGGTTATAGTATCTACAAACCACAGAATGAATACGGGGTATTATTTTGGAAGCCTAACTTGGACAGATAGGGTGCATGCTGTGAGAATTCCTCTGTCTGTGAGGACAGAGATATTACAACCTTATGCGGATGAATACTGATCAAAGCTAATGCATATAAGTTAGTTTGTCTTAGTTTTTAAAACATGTTCATTTGTTTTTGGCCTCATAGATATTATCTTATCTACTGAAAATAGATATTCTATCCCTCAGTTACAACTCCCCTCAATTTACGTTATGCAGAAAGGTTTGAATATGTTAAATCCAGTCTTATCAACAAGCTCTTGACTAGAAAATTCTAAGCAAGTTTCCTGTAGAGGAGAATCTAAAACGTTAATTTTCAGACTTGGTATACTACTTTGCAAGTTGTTTCTCACATCGTAATGTAATAATGATGATTGACAGAATAAAATCATTTTAACAGAATTGAAGGAAATTTGAGAAGCTACTAAGCTTAAATTTGAAAGCATGAATTCAACAATTTTTCAACTGTATGAATGGTTCTTTCCTTGTCAATTTTATATCCTATACTCAAATGTAAATTAGCCATAGAATGGCTCAATGGCTAATAAATCTAGAAGCAAGTTGAGGGCAGTCGACTGAACAATGGGTATAGCATGACAGTTTAGTTAGTTATTGCTTATTTGTTAATGGTTAATAATAAGTCAAACAATTGGAACAATTCTTTAAGCTATGTAAACTAGAATGTGGGAGTTACTTGCCAACCAACGGAATTCATTCTCTCTTAGTTGCTAACGGAATTCATTCTATCTCTTAGGTGTACTGGGGTATTGAGATTAGTTTTCCGCTAAGAAAGACCTTTGTTTCTTGCTGAGAGACTTGAAGTGATGTTATGAAACTCATTTCATAGTCATGTCATGAAATCTCAAGTTTGTGAGACGGATGTAGGCATTGCTGAACCAATATACATCTGATCTGCATCCTTACTTTCTAGTTCCTATCTGCTTACTTTTATTCTTTCTAAATTGATGATTCATTCAAGAAGTGGGTTTGCAATTACAATAATATCACTTTAAGAACTTCCTTACAGATCTAGTACTCAAAAGAATTTAGATGATTAAAACCGCTACTTTCCCCTCCTACTCTAAAGATAAATGCTCTGCAACCAAATGTAATTGTATCAATTAGGAGCCAACGGGTGATACTTTGCTTTCGATACTCATTAGAGAAGGTTAAAGGAGCCAATGAATCTACATGGAATTATAGGGGCTTCAGGAGAGGAATGAAGGCAGATCTCTCAGTCTTACACTGATGACAGTTGAAATTGTAATTATCCATATCCGAAGAAAATATTATTCTATATATGCAAGTGAGGGACTGCATTATCTTTTTCTATAACAATTAAAGAATCATTATACATTTGACTCTGACAACAATTCCTATAACAAATGGAACATTGTAACAGTTAAAGTTTCCCTTTAACTACTTTAAAGGGTAGCCTTCTTTAGAGAAAAGCAGAATACATCACTTTTTAAGTATGTTCCAAAGTTATGGCACTAAAAGCATTAAGCACAGGATGTCATGCAATTAAAAAAAGTCCAGTTATGTGTACGATCTTAATTAAATATTAATTGGACATGTAACTTGCAAATTAGTTTCCTTACGACATCCGGCTCCTTATATGTTGCCATCATCTCCATGGTGAGTTGTGACCTTTTCAAAGCATTATTATTATGGGGTTCATTTCACGAACGCTTTTCCCTCTAGACCAATAATCTTGCTATTTCTAGGAAATGAACAATAGTGCCACTGATGACTGATGACAATGAAGAAACAAGATAAAAGCAAAAGCACCACCACCAGACTAGAATAGACTGGGATATATATTGTGGATGGGAATCTCATTGATGACCTTTTGAGAAAAGGCATATACACTCATATAGTACAGTGAAAATGCAACTCAATTCTACAAATAATATTCATATACCTAGATTGCTTAAGGGTATAAGTATCTGTATATCAGTCTGAGTAAAAACCGTGGGGGATAACATTACAAGGAAATGTAATACATGAAGGGGGTTGATCGTGTATAATTCTTTTTAGTGCATAACATGTCATTATAGTTTTGTGTTCTTCCAAACATCAAAACCTATCCAAAATACTATAGCTAATTAATACCTTCTATATATATATTTATATATATTATTATTGTAAATAGGCCTCTAAATGCTTGAGGAAAATAATACTTATCACGTCACTACGACCGGTGGCCTACCATTCAAGTTGACAAAATAAAAAGCGGGAAAAAAAAAAAGGAGAAAAAGAAAAGAAAGGTAGAATAAAGCAATTATCAACTCAATGTTTGAGCTAGAAAGCAAATATAACTGCACAATTTATGTCTCACGTGGTACCAATGATTCCCCCATATGTTGAGCTTTTCCACTTTGGAAATCTTTCCCCAGCATCTTTGCGTTCCAGCACCAACCAACAACGAATACATTCTTGCATGCTTTTCCACTCATGAGCATTAAAGATGCTAGCAGCAGAAAGCACCAAATTAGAAATAAATAAAAAATAAAAAATAAAAAGATTTTTTCCACCTTTGCTCTAAACCATTACTTTCTAGTTTCTCGTGGAATTGGAGATGCAGGGGTGAGTACTACTGGAGTATAAAATTTTTACAGTTTACTTATTATTTTAGTGAGGGTAGTTTAGTCCTTTTACTTTTCTTTTCTATAAACTCTCTTTGTATTGTTAGTTAGAATATATTCTTGTAATAAGAAAACATAGCGTTCTCTATCTTACTCTTATTTTCTTTTGTCTGGAATATGTTAACAAGTACTTCTACTGCGGTTTAAAACCCAGGCAAAAATATATTACCATAAGCTTAATACGTGTAGGAAACTCATCCAAAGCTTATAATCCCCAACTCTTTCTCTCTGTGATTGGATATAATGGATAGAAGTCCAGCAATCTGGAAATTTGCGAAGAAGATGAACCACTCACTTGTGCTTCTCTCTCTCCTTATACTTCTGATCAATATCTCTGTAATATTTGTTGAGGCCACACGTAACGTGAGTGTGTTATTATATGATTAACTTAAGATACATCTCCTGATCATCCTCTTTATTTATTTGTTTGTTTGTTTGTTTTTCCATTTTGTTATTTATATTAGCCCATCTTTCAGCTTTAGTACTCAGAAAGAAATGTCTGTAGGTGCACATTGTGTATTTGGGAATGAACAAGTATGCTGATCCAGCACGTACCAAAAAGTCTCACCACAAAATGCTATCCACTTTGCTAGGAAGGTTTGGCTTTTATCTAATTCTTTCTAAATTCAGCTGTAGATATATAATTTTACGTTCACATGGTGATCAGTGAAAATTATTACAACTAGTCTCCTTGATTTGTAATTGAAGCAAAGAAGCTGCACAGAGGTCTATTCTTTACAGTTACAGACATGGTTTTTCTGGATTCGCTGCAAGATTAACACAATATGAGGCAGAATCTATTGCAGGTATGAAGTTTGGAAACCACTAATCGAATATAAGGACTCATTTTAGCACCACTCATCAACTCTCATAAAAGAAAAATAAATAAATAAATTGTAGATTTTCCTGAAGTGATCCAAGTGTTTCCAAACCGCATTCACAAGCTCCATACAACCAGAAGCTGGGACTTCATTGGAATCCATCATAGTTCTCCCAAAAATGCTTTGCCAGATAATATGGGTAAAGGAACTATCATTGGTGTAATAGATTCGGGTAACATAACCTCCCCTATAAATACCAATAACATTGAATTTAGATAAACTATCCTACTTTAGCTCAAATTTATGATCCAACCATGCGCAGGTGTTTGGCCAGAGTCAGAAAGTTTCAATGATGAAGGCATGGATCCAATCCCCTCACAATGGAAAGGAATTTGCCAAGAAGGAGAGCAGTTTAACTCCACAAATTGCAACAAGAAACTCATCGGCGCTAGGTGGTTCATAAAAGGACTCCAGGAGCAAATCGAAAGGCCGATTAACACAACAGGAAGTGAAGACTATTTATCAGCAAGGGATGGAATTGGACATGGCACACATACAGCTTCAACAGCAGCTGGTTATTTTGTGAGAGGAGCCAACTATGGAGGACTAGCTGAAGGATTGGCCAGAGGAGGAGCACCTCTTGCTCACTTAGCAATTTACAAGGTTTGCTGGGGTATAGACAGTGGAGGTTGCACAGATGCTGATCTTCTAAAAGCATTTGACAAAGCCATACATGATGGAGTAGATATTTTATCTGTTTCCGTGGGGAATGAGATTCCTTTGTACTCGTATGTGGATCATCGAGATTCAATAGCAATGGGGTCGTTCCATGCAGTTGCAAAGGGAATTACAGTTGTGTGTTCTGGTGGGAATGATGGACCCATCTCAGGAACCATAGAGAACACTGCGCCGTGGCTCATTACTGTTGCTGCCACCACTATTGACAGGGCTTTTCCCACCTCCATCACACTTGGAAATAACCAAACTTTCTGGGTACGTATTACCAATTAATATTAGTAAATCGCACTCCCACCAACATTTCATTACAATTATTCCATTCACAGCTCCTCAACTTGTTGTTTGTTGCAACTTGCATGCATGCAGGGGCAATCTATTGATATTGGAAAACACAAGCCCGAATTTTCTGCTCTGACTTACTCCGAACGCATAGCTCTAGATTCCACTGACGATTTTGCGTGAGACCTCCTCCATCTCTTCTTTCTTTGTATGTATATAAATACTTACATAAGGTGTATTTTTTTTTTTTTTTTCCCTAACAAATTTCTTGTTAATTAAGCAAGGATTGCGAATCTGGAAGTTTGAATGCAACATTAGCAGCAGGGAGAATAGTGCTGTGCTTCTCAAAAACAGACCTACAGAATATAGAATCTGCATCAACCTCTGTGAAAGAAGCAGGAGGGATTGGAGTGATATATGCTCAGTTCCATGAGGATGGGTTGGGGTCATGTGATATTCCATGCGTTAAAGTTGATTATGAAGTAGGAACACACATACTTTCCTACATCAGAAAATCAAGGTAACTTGATTAATTAAGAAAACTAGCACATGTTACAAAATAACATCACATGTACAAAATATGTATGGTTATTTCAATTTATACTAAGTTTATCCACTGCGTTATGAAGCCAGATCTCCGATAGCAAAGCTGAGTTCCCCAAACACTGCCATTGGGAAATGGATCTCTCCTCGAGTGGCATCTTTCTCATCCAGAGGACCTAGTTCCATCACTCCCGCCGTTCTAAAGGTATTATTAAGCTTAATTGCTTACTTAACCACTACACTAATGACGGTTACCTCAACAAAAATGATGTGGATGATGATGGCAAGCACGTATACAAGAACATATATGGTTTTGAACTAGTGGAAAGCTGTAAAGCAACGCAGTTATTCTGCAGATTAAGTTCTTATTAGATTAAGTTCTTACCTTTTGGTTCCAAATAATATCCATGCTATGTGAATAATTGCATTCCTATTCCAATTAATTAACAATGCGCATATATAGCCCGACATAGCAGCCCCAGGTGTGGACATCTTGGCTGCATATCCATCGGTTGGCATACAACATAGCCATAGTTATGCACTGCTATCGGGAACGTCAATGGCATGCCCTCATGTAGCAGGGGTTGCAGCTCTAATCAAATCTGTTCATCACAACTGGTCTCCTGCAGCCATAAGATCGGCTCTTGTTACCACTGGTATATATCCTTCACCATAATAACAAACCACGAATATTTCATTTGTAATTTCAATACCGAATCTGCCATCAGTTTTAATTTTATGCAAATTAATTGCATCCAGCTTCCCAAACCGGAACAGATGGAGCATCCATAACCGCACAGGGCCTAACTAGCAAAGAAGCTGACCCGTTCGACATAGGCGGTGGGCATATTAATCCCAACAAAGCGTTGGATCCAGGCCTCATTTTCAATATTACTAGAGAGGATTATATTCACTATCTCTGCACTTTGGGCTACAGCAGCGCATCCATTACTGGTTTAGCCAATACCAAAATCAGCTGCACTAGTGATCAGAAAAGAGCTTCTGGACTAGGTCTCAACCTCCCTTCCATTACAATTCCAGACCTCAAAATGGCAGCAGCACTAACAGTGACAAGAACAATGACAAATGTGGGGCATATTAATTCGGTCTATAAGGCCGTCATCCGGGCTCCCCCTGGCGTAAAAATCAAAGTTGAGCCTCAAATTCTAAGATTCAATCTAAGCACCCAAAATCTATCCTTCAGAGCTACCTTCTTTTCAACTCAGAAAGTGCAAGGAGATTACAAGTTTGGGAGCCTAACTTGGACAGATGGTTACCATCTTGTCAGATGTCCTATAGCCATACGTGTTATCAGATATCAATCGTATGCACATGTATAAAATGGCTGGTATACATGCAAAAATCTGCTTTAACAACTGGATTGAAAAATAAAAAATAAAAATCAAAGGAAGGAGAGCATTTGTGAACAGAGAAACTCAAAGAAAAAGAAATAATAAGCTAGTTAATTATTTGAAGGTGGATTAACCAGAAAACTAATAACAGCCTGTTTTAATGGGCTGATATTTCTAGTGGTTTTTTCTTTTTGTTGTTTTGGATAGTGTAGGTGATAAGATGACAACCTACCGACCAACCAAACCATTATTCCAATTCCATATGAGGTGGTAGACATGGTTTGTTGAAGCGGATGATGTTGAAATGATTATTTTAAATAGAAATAGTGCAGCGAATTTGATTCCTTGTATTCATTGAAGCTGCAAGCTATTGATTATGGATAGACGGGAAAATGTCCAGTCAACTAGCTTGGCTGGCCCAGTTCTGATGGGCGCTGTTGATTTGTTCAGTATTGTTTACTGATAAAGAGAATCTTGATTGTAGAAGCAAGTTTCATATCCGGATAAGAGATAATTCCAGCCTAAGCTATGTCGTTGACTTGACACATACAGATAAATATAACATGGGACCCCATAAGCCTCCAAACTCCAAAGATTAAATGCTTATCTGCAAGTGTATCGAACATTTTTTTTAATTATATTATTATTTTTTAAAAAATATCCAAATGCATCATCTACTACCACCTGGAAGTTTCCTGATAAAATATTAAATTTCATGATAGTTGACTCATCCAGAAGGTAAGAATGTAAATAGACTCGAGCAATTCATCATCAACTTGATATTCAGTTTAATTTGTTTGAACTTAACTTGTCATAAAAAATAAATAAATAAATTGACTTTAAACAAGATTGCAAATCAATTTTTTTAAAAAAATTGTGAGTAAGTAAAAGTTGTTCGAATTTCTTATTTATTATAAATTTAAATATATTAAATTCTTGTACTACATAAACAATATTTTTTATATTTAATTTTATAAAAATTTTAATTTTATCTAAAATAGTAGAATAAATAAAATTTTATCAATAATTTAGTAATTAAAAATAAAATTAAATAATATGAAATTTTTAGAATTTTTATATTTAAACGATAACACTCTCTTCCACTTTACATTTCTATCCAAAAGCTTTAATGTTTTATTCATTGTACCGCATGGCGGTGGAGCTTTGAATTACAGCTAGCTTGTTGTTGGATCATATCCGACGGTCGGAAGATATGGACATAAACATATTTCTTTTGGTGAATAAAATAACATAGACATAGTAATGATGGTAGAAATAATAAATTAAGAATTAATTAATTACCATTCATAATATATATATATATATATATATATATATACATATATATATATATATATATATATATTAGAAGAAGAAAAAATACCCATCGTAACAGTAATGGTTTACAAATAAAACAAATATAAAATGATATATATACACACATATGTATATATATATATATTAGAAGGAAAAAAAAAATACCCATAGTAATAGTAATGGTCTGCAAAGAAAACAAATATAAAATGATCTAATTATTAATAATATTCATAGAATGGATCTCCTGCAAGATTGTCCTTTGTCCATGAGCGGCCGGAAAGAGCATGGATCTGCAGAGAGGGCAGGTGAGCTGGCCTTCATCGACCCAACAATCAAGGCAGTCCCTGTGGAATATGTGATCGCAGTTGGAGAGGTTTCTGATCTCATGGCTTCTCTCTATGCAATCGAGGCAGATGGGGCACATCGTTTTGGCCAAATATTCCTCAGTATCATCATCGTTTCCAATTTGATCGAGAATCTGAGCAAATTCTACAACCGGAAGCCTCTTCTTGATGCATGCTGTTATGAGGTGCAACGGCACTGAGACTGGACATGGACACATACCATCCATCACAACAATATAATTTGGAGACCGGCTTTGGCTTTCTGAATGATCACTCCCACTGCCACTACTATATTCTTCCAATTCCGAATTTGGATTGTGCTTGTGCAGACCCAGATGAGTCCGCGCCATCATAATCATCATCTTCAAATATATCAGGATTCTTGCACCCATGCACCTTGGTATGTACAGAATGTCCCCATAAATCAACCCCATGATCGAAAGAAGAAGTTGGTGAGCTGTTGGATATTTATCCTAATATATATATATATATATATATGGTTGAGATTTTAGGCACAAAATGAGAGAGATCAGAGAGAGAGAGAGAGAGAGAGAGAGAGAGAGATGGCTTTGAAGAAAATGGAGGTGGTGCTGGTGATCGGGGTGAGTTATTTTAAAAACTTATGGAGGTATTTCATATTTGAAGGAGGGTGGGGGGTCAATAATTTGACCAACGAGCTACGTACTTCTCGGATGGTTTCCTACTCTTTTCACATTTCCCTTCGGAAATTAATTAATTAATTAATTCTTTGAAGTTGACATAGACTGTACTTTATAATTATATAATACCTAGCTGAGTATCAGTACGTTTTTGCTAATCAAGCCATCACTTTTGACCTTCCGATTATTATTCCCCTAGACATTATACCAGAAAGCCTTCATTTTAATTATTTAAAAAAAAAAATCAATTTCAGGCAATATAATATTCCCCAACGACAACGACGTTGTACGTATTAGCAGCCAGGGAAAGTCTTTTGCCAACCTGAAGTAGAGAGAATAGTTCATATTTAAGAATTGTCTGACTTTTGAATTCTAAATTTTGAACGATTTTTACTCTTCTCATTCAAAAGTAGAGTTCTGATTTGGGTGTTGTTATCCAAAAACTTAAGACATTGCATCTCGATCTCCGTAATAAAGACAAAATAAAAAGTCACCAAAGAAGCTAATTTCTGAGCCAATTCAACTCATACTAATTGCTTTATACTGTCGGGTCAAATGAAAATTAAAACTATGACGTCCATCCGTCCAAGTGAAAAATAACAGCAATATATTCTAGAATCATAAATTCTAACCAAGAAAATATTTCTGATAGTTATGCCTTATCCTATTCTAGAACGAAAACTATTTCAGTGACCTCCAACTAGTCCAAATTGTCGTCCTCTTTTTAAGTATGCGTTACTATTTTATATTTCTTAAGTTGCTTTTAACTATTTCTTGTATTTCTTTTTTTTTTTTTTTCAGTAGACTATTTTATATTTTTTACTAAAAGCTTCGGTCTCCCAAATATATATTTTTATATTTTTGTTTTGTGTTGATTTTCTTTTCTTTTCTTTTTTTTTTTTTAAAAAATTTCTCATCGTGATCGGTTTAAGAAATATTTTAGGAGGTAAAAAAAAAAAAAAACAAAAGACGCTCTGAAAAGCTCGGCCCATAATCGGAAAAAAATGGCCCAAGTTTTGGTCTCCAAAATCGTTAACAGTAGATCGAAACGATGTCGTTGTGAGATTAATGCAGCAAGCATTGAAGGTGGAAGTGGATAGGAAGTCAGGAGGAGGATACGTTACAGAGAGAGAGAGAGAAAGAGAGAGAGTGGGGGTTTATCCAAATCTGGTGCTTTTGGGTATCCATGGCGTCCTCTATTTGCAGCTTTCAGAACATGTACCCCTCATTCTCTGCCACGACCAATCATCATCGTCATAAGCAGCTTTCATCTCCTTGGGTTCTGGGTTCATCGTCTTCCTACTCCCACATCTCTGTCTCAATCAAACGCCCTGCGTTTCTTTCTCCCAATCCCAATTCCCATCCCAATCCAAGGCGTCTTAGAGTCGCTGCTATGGCTCCCCCAAAGGCCAAGCCCGGTGGCAAAGCCAAGAAAGGTATTGTCTTTTTTTTTTATTTTTAAAGTATTGTAATTATATAATTTGCGTATTTAATTTATGTATTTCAGTTTAATAAATTAAAAAGTTAAACCAATAAAGGATAACTGGTCTCTTGGTGCAGTGGTTGGGATGATAAAGCTGGCACTGGAGGCAGGGAAGGCCACCCCTGCACCGCCGGTTGGACCTGCACTGGGTTCTAAGGGTGTCAATATTATGGCTTTCTGTAAGGACTACAATGCCCGCACCGCCGACAAGGCCGGTTATGTCATTCCTGTCGAAATTACCGTCTACGATGTCTGTCATGCTCTTTCTCCTTCTCCTTCTCCTTCTTCTTCTTTATTATCCTCCACATTTCTTTACTAATTACTGTAGCTTTTTCTGAGTCTGAGCTGTGCTTTACATTCTCTTTGTTTATGGTCGCAGGATAAAAGCTTTACTTTCATTCTAAAAACCCCACCCGCTTCGGTTCTGCTTATTAAGGCCGCAGGTATGCTTCTTTCTTTTGCTTTCCCTTATTGCCACTTTCTTTCGTTTTTTTCATTTGCTGATTGCTTCCTTCTTGGCTAATTTGGACCTTGATTGAAAATTCAGATTACTTTTATACTTGCAAGTGGTTTGGTTACAACAAATGAATATCTGAAGTGTGCATACACACACCTCTTGTGTGTAAACATGAAATATACTGAATGTTTTTGTTCTGTCCATGAATGTTGTGTTATAGATATCTGGAACCTCAATTGGTCTACTACTTCGTGAAATGTCATATATCCATCTGTTCCTTTTGTTCCGCTCTGAGGTTAATCCACTTTTGACCATGTGCTCTATAGCATTTTATTGGGTACATTTTCAACTCAAGTCTTTGGATATATTTGATGGTTGAAGCAATTGGAAACTATTAAGTAAATTGCAAGAATAGATGAGATGGGAAACATACCTTTTTTAGCTCTACAACCATTTTGGAGTTGTTACAGGAGAACAAACTAACGTTAAGTAGCAGACTTACCTTTATGTAGTTTATATATATATATATATTTATTATAAGTATCTCATCCATATAGGCTGTATATTTAGATCAGGTCATTGCATCTGTGTTTGGTGGGAAACATGCCAATAATCTTTTGGATATTTGCTTATTGAGTCAAGGCCTCTATTGTTAGCGGTGTGGAATTTGCCCACCAAATACTTTAGGCTTGTTCTTATAGTGTGTCGTCATTCTATATATCATTTTATGTTACAGAAGAAAGCGGAGGAATACAGCTACATTTTGCCCTGCTTCTTAAAATTCCATGTTTTCCTTTGATCATCAGTTGGATTCTATGACACTAATACTTGTTATCCAATTGAATGATTGGTACATAGGAGTGGAGAAAGGTTCAAAAGACCCAAAGATGGAAAAAGTGGGAAAGGTCACAATTGAGCAACTGCGAGCAATTGCTGCTGAAAAGCTACCAGATTTGAACTGCACAACCATTGAATCAGCTATGAGAGTAATAGCAGGGACAGCAGCTAATATGGGAATTGAGGTTGATCCTCCTGTTCTTGAACCCAAAAAGAAGGAAATCCTATAATTGTGGCAGTTGTCTGTCTAGATTTTTTGTTTAATTGTATCTAGAAAATGTATACATTTCTCTGTGAAGTACAAAGAAGTTGAAATCCATTTTTGAATATGCAGCATCTCCATTTTTTGTTCCGTTGGATGTGGAATGTGTCATGGTGTTCAATATTTGCGGAAAGTACTTTAATCTTGTACTGCGTTCTTTTTGTGAAAGGCAACCCCAAACTCAAGATAAAAGGACAATAGTATTGGTTATCGCTAATAATTAGACAGGCCCAAATGAAGTTTTCATGTTGTTTCATTATCTTCTTTTGTGAAAAGGCATGCACCCCCAAATTCAGGACAAAAACAATATATATATATATATATATATATTTATATATATATATATATAGAGAGAGAGAGAGAGAGGTTATGATGCCGTTCGTATGCAGATCCTCACTAGAGCTGAAATTTTTTAAAAAAAATGTCGATTTTGTTGTTTAAGTGCACTGTAGCCTATTTCTCTCTCCCTCTCTATATATATATTTATAAGTGCATATATAAATTTTGCATATATAAATTTTTAATAAACATATATATATATATATATATATATATATATATGTGTAGTCCGTCTATGGTACGGACAGTCCTCATGCAGACCATAATATTGATGATGATTTTTTAAGAAACCGTCGTTAATAATATGAAAAACCGTCACTAATACTGCTGTCCTCATGCGGACCGTCCTCACCATAGAATTTCCATATATGTATGTATATATAAAATTTTGCTAAACAACAATCTATTGGCAGCAGTAAACAAAACCTTGTGTGAGTGCGAGGGTGGGTTAGAAAGGCTGACTAAGGTAAAACCTCGTGTAAATGCGAGGGTGGGTTAGAAAGGCTAACTGAGTTTGGTGCCTTAGGCGGCAGAGGCAAAAATTCTGGGAGGGATTTTATCCCTGTGCCAAGCGTCCCTTATGGAAGACTTATATATAATTAGGATATCTTGATTTTATAAGTTAGAATACAATTTTATATATATATATATATATATATATTTATAAGTGTCTATATAAAATTTTGCTAAACAACAATCTATTGGCAGCGGTAAACAAAACGTCGTGTGAGTGTCAGGGTGGGTTAGAAAGGCTGACTAAGGTGCCTTAGGCGGCAGAGGCAAAAATTCTGGGAGGGATTTTATCCCTGTGACAAGCATCCCTTGTGGAAGACTGGTACACATACTATAAGAGAGCTATATATATAGTTAGGATATTTTAATTTTATAAAACTAGAATATAGTTTAAATCAGTCAAGAATAAATTGATTATTTTACTTCAGTATGATTTTTTACATTGTATTTTGATTTTATAAAATCATAATATTCTAATTAGATAATTATTATATATATATATATACATATATGAACAGTTTAATGGTCACCAGTTAGAGGATCGAAGGCACAAAAGATGAGGAGACCACTTGATCTTGGGACAAGGGTTTAACTTGAATTTCTAGAGCGATAGGTTCCCATCCAAAAGTCCAGTGAGCATATTTATTGTTGATGGGTGATGGGTTACCATCTAATTTTGTCACAATTATATTTAGATTTATGCTTTTAAAAACTATCATTAATTTTTTATATTATGAAAATAAAATTATTTATTATTTTTTATCGATTAATTTTAATAGTATAAAAAAAATTAAAAAATAAACTAACTGTAAACATCTATATTTTAGAATAGAATAATATTGTCAAAATACAACCATAGCCTTTAACTGTTAAAATTAAACAATAAAAACTAAGGGGTGAGTTTTTTTTTTTTCCTTTTTTTTTTTAATAAATATAGAATATTAACACAAAATTAATGATAATTTTTTTTTTTTAAGTGTGAGATCTAAATGTAATTAAACTAAAATCAAAAAGGACGTAAATTAAATTCTCCCTTAAAAGTGTGTGATAAATTATTATTATTATGTTATAAAGAGTTATAACTTCTAGTGTGGAATATGAATAATGATTTAAACCATTGAAATTGGTAAGCAGATTAACAGAAATTTATTATTTTTTACCTGCTAGTTGGGAGATTGGATCTCTGCACTACATATGCACACGATCAATAGAAAAAGGTATGGTTTGATGGAATTTTTGGTGGATATGTGAGGTTAGGCTACTTAACGACAAGAAAATGATAAAATGTTACTTTCGGAACTCATGTAATGCGGTTTGTCATTCCAATACCTAATTGAGTTCTTTTCTATACTCAAATGATGGGTGCTTTTATTTATTTATTTTTTATTAGCCACTTGTAACTTTGGTTGAGAATGAAGCCAGAGATATAGACAGATTGATAGAATTGTATATAACTCCTAATCCTGAAATTACTTTAAATTATAGATTTGATTCAAAATGTACTTATTTATACCTACAATAATAATCCATTTATTATTTTATTGTTATATATGTCTTAAAATAACAATTATAATTTTATTTAATAATTTTCTTAACCATGAATTGTGAAAAGAAATAATTACTCAATAAAAGAAAATTATAATTTTATTTCGTAAATGGTATTTTTGGATATATGAATAGGATAAAAAGTCTAGTGACCAAAAAAATAAGATAAAATTGTCATAGAAAAATGAAATGGGAAGGGCTTAGTGGAAACTTTCAAAATAAAAATATATTTATGCAAAAATAAATAAATAAATAAAAAGGGCTAAAGTGAAATTTGTTGAAAACAAGAATAAGGATGCTATAACTTTTAACTCAAGAAAAATAGAATAAAATATGTCCTTATTTTCTTATAGAAATAACTAATCAAAACAGAATTAATAATAAATACTATCTTTTCATTTAATAATTACCATTAAAGCGGATGAGTATTAACTCTTGGTGTATTTTTTTTTTTTAAGTAAAAGTAAGCACTTGTCCATATCCATATAGAACTAATGTGGGACAATGCGTTTTAGTCACATTTTCAAGGGTAATGGTGTAAATGCACCCTAAATTTTACCAATTCTTACATTTTTGAACTTTCTGTGATATTTAGCCCCCTCTCCTCCAATACATGTTTTGGTGTAAGACGTCAACTATTTTCCGTCAATTTTTGGACGGAAAACACACGTGCAGTAAGGTATGCGGAGGGGTATTGGTGGTTATTTCATTATGAAGGCTTGCTGAGAGGGATCAATATGCAAATTTTGTATAGTTTAAAGAACAATCATAACAAATTTTTGAAAAATACATGCCTAAAATTGTCAAAAGAAAAACTATATATTAAAAATATTGAGTTATAAATTAAAAATATTGCGTTTTGGCACTTAAAAAACCTGCAAAAATATTTGCTTAAAAATATTTACTAGTAATAAAAAAATATTATTACAAAACGAAGTAGCAAGAAAATAAAAAATATGAATAAAACTACACTAGGATTGGAAAATATATAAAAAATTTGATTTTTTTAGTTCTTTGTGAAAAATTATATTTGTTTATAAAAGATATATAAATATATAAAAAACATGTATCATACACCTGTTTTGAAACTAAAAAAGGATTAAAATAATTGTAATTAAAAATTATTTTATAGGTGGTTGTCTATATAAAAATGTTACAAGATATACACACGAAAATAAATATATATATATATAATTTTTCTATGTTGCATTCCGAGTATGCACAATAATTTGCGTGCCTCATGTGAGAAATATGTTGCTTAACAAAACTTTCAACAATGTATTGCCTGATGTTGAGTACGCAAATTATAATTTATATCTAGTGTACGCCATAGTATAGCTATATATATATATATATATATATATTTATATATATAAATTTATCATCATTTTTTCTTTTAATTTAAAAAAAAAAAAAAAAAACTTGTCACCAAAGATACCTCAAAATGGGGAAGAAAAATTTTAGTCTTCATATTTGATTTATTTTGTCAAGTAACACCAGCTCTATATCTAATATTAATAGAAATCAAACAAATTTCCTTCTATTTTTGTTTGTATATGTTATCAGTATTTTATTTGTCAATGATAGCTTTATAAATTTAATTTATCAAAAAATATATATATAAATTTAAGTTTCTTAAAATATAGAATTTATAAGATTTAAATATTATGTTCTCTCTCACAATAACAATTTTGATCTTTTTTATGTTTTAGTAAAATATATTTTTATGTCTTTAAATTATTTATTTGGCTTTTATTTATTTATTTATTTATTTAAGGACCAAAGTAAAGTCATTTCAAAATTCCTATATTAACAACATTTTTATAACAAAATTACCTTTAAATTAATCGTATAAAAGAACATTCATCCAAGATATATATATTTCAGTAGAATAATTCCCAAAAGCCACAATGAACATGGAGGGGCTGAGGTTGGTCGATGTGGTGGGGTGTGGTTGGGTATTAGTGGTCTTGAAATTATTATCATAGAAAAATTGATACCATCATCGATTTGTGGTGAGATATTTTGTGAGTGGAAGTCTTAGGTGTTGTCCACGTTAGCTTTTCGCCCACTCTACTTTGTCTCCTTCCCTTTTGCTTTCTCCATAACAAAATTAAAAATAAAAAAATAAAAAAAAAAAATATTTGCGCGAATCAAATTTGATAAACATCGAGATGCAAGCAAAATCCAAGGAGACAAAGATTCTTCTACTTTAGCAGTATAGCACCCCCCATTTATACTATTGCATGTATGCATATATTCATACATCTTATCTACAAATTTTGGTCACTTTTCTAAATATTTATTTTCTTTTGTAGTTTAATGCTGCATTTTTCTTTGTTGACAAATTTGTAGGATTTTCTTCCATTCATGCATATTCTCTCTTCTCATCCAATGTTGGCATAAAAAAACGACATTTGGAATCTACCCTGCTAGCGCATGCTTAAGCTAGTGGACACTTGGTATATGCACATTGCTTTCAATAAAGTTTTAAATGGTAATATAATTTTTGGATACTTTTGGTACTATTAAATTTTCACTATTTTCAAAAATTTATATAATTACAAAATATGAATTTATGTTCACTAAATTTTAAAGGGAAATAAAAATAAATATATGTAAACTAAATAATATTTCAATAAACATTGAAAAAAAAAAGTAAAATAAAAGTAACATCTATAAAGATCCATTATATTTATGGAATTATTTTGCACATTGTCTTTGCATCCGTGCATGCATAAAATAAGTACCTAGTTCACAAATAGAATATCAAACTTCTCATTCTTTAGAATTTTACAATCTTATTTGTAAATCCGTGACAACTATTTCAGAAAATAATAATAATAATAAAGAAATAAATAAACATTTAGTGGTCGGACCACATAATGATATATTGGGCATGGATAGTTATCATAAATAAAGATTAGATTAATACCAGAAAAACCGAATACAGATGGCGGCGCCAAGAGAAGAAGCGCTAAAAGAGGAGTTCTTAAATGGCAATAAATAGCTACCAAACAAATTATTAATTTCAACAAAACCCTAACACTACACTGCACACACAGACGGCAGAGAAATTTTGGGGGATTCTCACTGTTTCTCAAATATATATTACCAGCTCGGGTCCAGCAGTATTTTCGCTTATTTTTTCTTTTTTCCATATATATATATATATATATACACTTGTTCAAAAATCTTTTATTTTTTCCATAATTGAAAATACAAAATTGCTTTTCTCAAGATTGCCTTGCCTTTGTGAGCGCATTTACAAATAAATTACATATCTATCTATATATATATATATATATATATATAAGTGTATGAATCTGACAGCCACTGCTATTCAAAGAATCAGAGGACCACCTTTCCGGCTTCAACAATATACCCGAAGTTTCTTCTTTTTATCTCCTTCAATCTTTCTACTCCCGCTCCGATTCTTCCACATTCCAGGTCCTTCTCTCTCTTTCTATATTACTTTATTAGTATTATTATTTGCAGTGGGAATCTTTACGTTTCGATTTGCCTAAATCCTGAGAGACTAGTAATTTTTTTTTTTCTTTTATCCAATCAAAATATTGTTTTTTGGGTTACTCATAACATCTTTTATTAATGGAGATAAAGAGTTTGTTGAGTGTGGTGGATAAGAATTGGTTCAGACCTTTTGCCCTGTTTTGTGCTCTTTCTGACGTGTGTTGCCTTGATGGTTCTCGTGATTTTATTGAGTGTAATCATAACTGGCTTTAGTCTTTTCTCATGCTCTGATTGAGGTATGCGCTTGTTTGTTCAATGCTTTGATTTGTTTTCAGGGTTTGGTTTATCTGTCAATATTAAGATGCTTTGTAAATGAGTGTTTGCAGAATCTTTATCTGTATTCTACTTAGCATTTGTTCTTGCCATGTTAATGTATATTACCGTATTATCTGTTTTTATCGTTTTCTCCTTCTGAATATGTAAATGCCGTATGAATGATTTGGTAGCAATATGACCATTTTTACATGGTAAAGGATTATGCAAGACGGGAATATGACCATTTTTAACTATTATAGAAGCTTGATAAGTTCTTAATCATTTTAAAGAAGTGTCTGGAGTGCAAGATATATGAATTTATTTGCTTTTGAGAATGATGAAGCACTGGAATATCGTGCTACAGATTACAGTATATATCTTGCGTTAGATTTGACTGTTCTGAGTTTGTTCTAGTTCAAACTTAATTCGATGACCAACATAAGAATCATCTATTTGGTTTTTGGGATCGTAGGATTTCATTATGAATGGATATTGTTAATTATCTTTTAGATTGTTATTGCTAGAAAGGTAATTCCTTGATAGTTTAGTAATGATGAGCACTGAACGTTATCCTTAATGTTTGTTGAGACTTGATACTTGAGAGAATTCCTCTCTCCTTCTCTAACTCCACTTTTTCAACTAATTATTCGTTGTCTTTGTCTCCCTTCTAGTTCATGCATGTCTTCAGTGACTTTAGCCTGTGCTTTTGTATTTATATCCAAAGACACATGTAAAGAAAAGGAGTCAGATGTGGTAAATTACATGCTATTTCGAAATATATTTGTTAGGGATGTATCAGTTCCATTAATGAACAACTTCTGTTCTCATATGTCAATTTTTGCTACAAGAAAAGTGAAACTACTAGAATCTTTGTTAAATGACTAAACATTCTTGAAGGGCTTTTGGGAGCTTCTTTAGTTTACCGTGGAATTTGTGTAGAAAGTTTCAAAGATGCACTACCTGGGTTTAGGAGTGATTTGCTATTGCAGATAATGTAAGGAATGAAAATTTACAATATGTGGATGTTGAACGTCTTGTTTTGGCTTTTCGTAATTTATTTGGGTATGTGCTGCTTCTATTATTGTTTTAAAGAATATCAAAAAATATGAATAGCAGTTTGGACTTTGGATTGTTTAGTGAATTGTGATTATGAAGGTTTTTAATTGGAAATTGAAATTAAACATTTAAATGATGATGGACAGAGATTGAATATTGTACTGTAGTTTAATTTCAGTTATACTTTTTATTTATGAGCTAAATGGAAAGGAGACAGGGAAAGCACATTCATGTTTTGACTTTATCTCTTGATTATGATGGCTGATATACTAAATCCTGTTGACCTGTATACTATGCACATATTAACGTTTTATTTCCATGTAAATTTGATTCATGTGCAGAGAGAATTTTTAAGGAGGTGTAACTGTGTTGTACTGGTTATAGTTATGATTTCAATACTGTGTCATCATAATTTTTCTAGACCTTGCTTCTGCAATATTATGCTGAATCTTGTTACCAAGGTTGTATGGAAGAGAGATATGCCTGCTTATGCATTAATAATTTGAACAAGACTTATGTTTTGTTGATTGTTACCTTTCAGATGGAGGCGCATAATTCTGAACATGGGCATCTAATTGAAGTACGTGGAGATGTGCCAGCTGTGGAAACAAGCATTGTGGGGAGTAAGATATGTGGGGAAGCACCATGTGGATTTTCAGATTCTAAAAACAGTTCCAAAGATGCAAAGGAACGATCAGCATCCATGCGGAAACTTTTCACTGCTGTTGTACTTTGTGTCATTTTTATGAGTGTGGAGGTTGCTGGAGGTATCAAAGCTAACAGTCTTGCTATTTTGACTGATGCTGCTCATTTATTGTCAGATGTTGCAGCTTTTGCAATTTCTTTGTTCTCAATCTGGGCATCAGGATGGGAGGCAACTCCTCGTCAGTCTTATGGATTTTTTAGGATTGAAATATTGGGTGCTCTTGTTTCTATCCAGATGATATGGCTTCTTGCTGGGATCCTTGTTTACGAAGCGATTGCTAGAATTATCAATGACACTGGTGAAGTTCAGGGCTTTCTCATGTTTATTGTTTCTGCATTTGGTTTAGTGGTTAATGTTGCCATGGCCTTCTTGTTGGGGCATGACCATGATCATGGCCACCATCATGATCATGGACCTGGGGGACACAGTCATGATCATGACGAGCATCATCATAGTCATGAGGATCACGATGATACACATCACCATGGGATTAGTGTTACAACACATCATCATCACCATCATCATCATGTGAGGCATACACAACAAGATGGAGAGCACCATAATGCACATGAAGTGGACAGCACCGAGCCCCTGCTTAAGCCTTGCTGTGAAGGTGAAAAGAAACCAGAAAGTGGAGCTAAACAGAAGAAGGAACAAAATATCAATGTTCAAGGGGCTTATCTTCATGTACTTGGAGATTCTATTCAGAGTATTGGAGTGATGATTGGTGGGGCACTTATATGGTATAAGCCAGAGTGGAAGATTATTGATTTGATATGTACCCTTGTATTTTCAGTGATTGTGCTTGCAACGACAATCAGGATGTTGCGGAACATTCTGGAGGTTCTGATGGAGAGCACACCTAGAGAGATTGATGCCACAAAGATTGAGAAAGGTCTCTGTGAGATGGAGGAAGTTGTTGCCATCCATGAACTACACATCTGGGCCATAACAGTTGGGAAAATCTTGCTGGCTTGCCATGTTATAATAAAGCCAGATGCTGATGCCGACATGGTATTAGATAAGGTTATAGAGTACATAAGGAGAGAATACAATATCAGTCATGTAACAATTCAAATAGAGCGCCAATGAATTTGGAGGAGAAAATTAGTTATGGGTAGGGTGTTGAGCGTAGGAGGTTGGTTGTTTTAGAATCCATAAGTTTCTCTGCACTTGAAATATCATTTATACTTCTTATTCAATATATATGCATATATTTTTGGGGAATATTCTCTTTTAGCTGTTCTCTCCGTGAATTAACAATTGAAGATCTTATCACTTTGCTGTTTTGTCTATTTTCTATATTTGCTATTGGGTTTTTTGTTTAGCAGCCATCTTTATTAAACGGCTGATGGGTTTATGAATTGCAGGAAATATAATGTTGTGTCTTGAAAATACGTTGTGGTTTGCTAGTTGTTGTTCAACATTGTTGATAGAATAAGATAGGATTGGTGTAAATGCAATAGAGGCAAAATTATGACATCTGGCATATTTTTACTGTCTATCATTGCTTTCTTTTGTCAGGTGATGTTAACCAAGAGGAGTTTCTCAATGGCTTCTTTTCAATGGGCTTGTGATGTGAGAATTTAGATCCTTGGCTAAGTGTCTGCGTGTCCCTCGCGATTGCACAGCTACTATCATGATGTTTGATGACATGACTGAGTAATATTCGAACCAGGCCACAAGCTTTTCGTGTCTATATGTGTATTTATCAAAGCTCGAAGAATAGAAGATGAATTGAAAAAAACATATTTAAATTCGGTGATGCATCTAATACAAAGTAATTTATTCAGACTATTGATACCACAGCCAAAGGTTTTTTCCCTTTTTTTTTTTCTTTGTTTTTTTTTTTTTTTTTGTTGGGAATACCGAAACCAAATTTAGTTTCATGTTTCGCAGTAAATTCTTTTTTTTTTTTTTTTTTTTTGTGTTAAATATTTTGCCATAAATTCAACAGAGCATTGTGGAACTGAATTTCATGTGTTCTTAAAGATCTCCATGACAGAAAAACCATAAGCAGAACATGCCACTCGGATACTGGAAAACCCTGCTTCTTTTGCGAGGTTTTCAAATTCTCTTTTTGTCCTCTCTTTTCCTGTCGGATTCATATTCATCATGATCATATCAAACTGAAACAAGCTTCTTGAAGCAACACTGGTATCAGAGGCTTCCTGTATCACCATATCCACCACTATCACTTTGCCACCATCTGGTAAGGCTTCATAGCAATTCTTTAAAATCACCAGGCAGTGTTCGTCATCCCAAGTATGCAGTATCCACTGTTTTATTAAAATCCTCACATCAGTGAAAGCAATAAACTAACATAATACTAATGCTAATCGACATCGATAGGACATGCTGTATGCCTTTAGGAGCTATGCGTATTTGGGTTTTGCAATAAATGAATGTCTTAATCTAATCAAACATTTTGAATAAGAAAAAATAATATCAAATCTAACCTTCATGAAAATGGCATCTCCTCCTTTGGGGATGCTTGTAAACATATCGCCTGGAATCTGCTCAATACCTGAAGCAGAACATAAGAAACAGGGTAATTGGAATATACTTGAGCTATCGTTAAACAAAAGAAGATATGTAATGTTCAAGTAAATATAACCTAGTGGCCTAAAAGTGCTGGAACTTGATCTAAAAGTTTTATATGTAAAAGCGAAACTCAAGCATAATCTATACCGGGATAGGAGGGAGAGTTTTGGATAAGAGCAGCCAAATCAAAGTTGATACCCTTGATAGAAGGATGCTTGGAAATGATCATTTTAAGAAGAGTGCCATCACCACCTCCCACATCCACCAATGAAGTTAGACCTTCAAAACCTTTATACATCTCGAGGATCGTCTCCATCAATATGGGGTTAAATTCTTTCATTGAGCTCTTGAAAAGTTCACCGAACCTAGCATCCTTCTTCACGTACTCTGCCGCATTCATCCCATGTGCCTTGTCAAATGGAAGACCTCCTTCCAAAACTGCATCTTTCAAATGGTACCTGTTGGGACATTGATCTTTGACTAAGAACCACTTCACTTCATATAGCTAGGAAAATATCAAATTGATTAGGAAAAGATCATATTGATTATGGGCTTAATTTTAGCTATCAGATATCTCATATATATATATATATATATATTTATTTATGTGTATAGTACCAGGCACCTAAGAAGACCTCGTCCTGGATCAAAGATAGTAAGGGTGCCAGAGACACTCCATCTTTGTTAGGGAGCAAGTAGTTGGAAACGGGTGTCAAAGCGTAAAGCCTTTGTTGATCAGATTGGCAGGCCGAAACAGAGCAAGTGAGAAGAGAGTGGGCAGAGAGAAGGCGGAGCATACGATCAACAAGTATAGGAGCTTCTGGGTTTTGAGTGGGGAGCTGGGATGCTATTTCTTGAGCGGAGAGCCGAGCAGCTGGACCGGCTTTCTGGATGATCTCAAGAACGCCCAGCTCCATAGCTGCTTTGAGTACCATGGGTAGAACCGAAGCGCTTGCAAGTTGCATCGCATATTCATGTTCGTGCGTCATCTGGGTTTTGTTGGATTCCATTTCCATAGCAACCAACTAGATGAATATCGATTTTAAATTGATGAACCTCCCCTGATTAATGGATTCCCTTTGATTATATAAATTGACTTTTGTGATTTTGAATTCCACAACCATAAGCAGGCATATTAGAAGGGAGACTTTTCCTGTGTGACATTTTGCATTTTTATAATATTATTTTGTTGGAAGTTTCCTTTAGAATTTTCTTTCGAAAAGTGTCCAGATTAGAGCGAGAAAGACAATTTAATCCCCCATTGGCCATGCCCTTTCCTTTTTCCTGCGGTGCGGTCAAACATGCATGGGGAATAGGGGAGAGGAGATGGACTATTCTCTCCTTCTCTTCTATCTGATAAAGTCAAACGTCAGATTGTGATACCATGAATGGGCCCCACAAATACGAAAGGCGAAATTAAACATGGTTACGGAAGGTGATGGTCCGGTCCATTTTATTTATTTATCTTATTATATTATGATCTGTAGTGGACAGAAGAACTGAAGGTCTAACAGGAAATTCACCGTTGTATCTTGTGAGATTTAGAAATTTTCAAATACCCGACAGTTTGTTAGTGTAGAAGAAATAAGAAACTCAAAAAGAGTTCATCTATTATTTTATTAATATTTAAAATTGCACAGGATGAGGAATTTAGGATGAGGATGAGGCGGTTTTGAACATATCTAAGCAGCACTCAGTTGCAAGCCCTCTGTCCCAGAATTTGTGGTAGTATTCAGCGTAAGTAAAGCTCCTGTAAACCGGGGGATGGTCAGGATCGATCAAATCCTGGGCAGGCCCAATCACTGCTTCTTGTGATGGACAGTAGAAGGTTGGAATGGATATACGCGCCCTGTCGCTGTTAACAACTGCTCGGTGGAGAACACTTTTATAGCGATCGTTGCTAAGCACCTGTAATATCAATATAATATTCATTCTGTAATTCATTCATTCATGATACGTAATCATCATGCATCATTCAATTAATTAATTAAAGAATTCCTCAAAATTATAAAAATCTTGTTTCTGTAAATGAATAAAATTGATACTATCTATGTATCAGGGTATACACCTGCATCTGATCACCGATGTTGACAATAAAAGTGTTTGGGATGGGATTAACAGGCAGCCACTTGCCATGTCTAAGGACCTGCAATCCGGGAACGTCATCCTGAAGGAGAATGGTAATCAAATTGGGGTCGGTATGGCCAGGCAGTCCATAAGTAAGCTCTGGCTGGGGACAGGGAGGATAGTAATTGAGAGCCATATGTTGGCCATGCCTCCCTAGTGAGTCTGCAATAATAGTATGTTGTTTAAGGCCTAAGCTCTCGGATATGGCCTCCAGAAGTCTCAGCACCAGCTCTCTCACACTGCTGCAGTACTCGCTTACAACTTCCCTAAAACATGGAGGATTTTCAGGCCATTCCTTCGCGTACTCCTCCACAGGGTAGCAGTAGAGTCTCAGAAAGTCCCTCCAGTTTGACACTTTCTCCCTCTTCACGTTGAAGCTGGTCGACAGCCTCGTCGTTTTTGAAGGGTCGTCCGAGTACTTCTTCAGCCTCTCCTCCTCTGGCAGTCTGAAAAACTCCCCTGCTATTCTTAACATGTTATTGATCGTTGACTCTGCTATTCCGTGGTTTTTAACCTGCATGACCCCAAATTTAATTTCATTATTAATATAATATTATATATACATATATATATATATAGCTGCCTGAGTGTATATATATATATATATATATATATATTCATTATTATCATCTACTTTAATATTATAACGAACATATATGTATACATACATACCTGGAAGAAACCATCAAACTGGCAGGCTTGTCCAATCTGTTGGATAATAAGAGAGTGGTCGGGGCCGTGGAGGCCTTGGAGATCAATAAGAGGAATGGGGACGTCTGAGGAATTAACAGCGGACAGATTTGGACGGTCGGAAATGGGTCGGACATAGTTAGAAGGCACATTTTTGATACCGGACGCAATGTCTGCGAGGAGCAGCTTAGAGTTGGTTGCGGCCATTTCTATTTATTATCTATTAATCTCCGTTCTTCCACTCGTCTATTTCTTTCCAGGCACAAGTAAATTTCAAACTTGGGAGGCTGGATTGTAGTTGAATATTGTGGGGTTCAGCAACGGGTTTATATAAAGATATTGGCAAGTGAAAATGACGGCAGAATCGCGTCTTACCCACCTCGGTGATTAATTAATAAATAAACGTGTTAGTCTTTTGTTTTTTTTTTCTTTTTTTTTTTCCTTTTTTTATTTATTTACTTACTGCAATTTAGAGTAGGGAGACACGTCGGTTCTATTTTTTTATATTCTTGTTATTTTTACGTCAAACATTAATGAATTTGTCATTCATCGTTTGCAGAAAATTTCCCCCCAGCCAGCGAATTATTGGTTAAAAGTGTACCAGAGGACAGAAGGAGTAGGACACCGATTGATGCGCAAGCTCATCTCTCATCAGCAGCTGACGCATGCAACAATGACATCAGCTACCTTCATCACTGCCAGTTACTCTCTCTCTCTTATACTGTGTCACCGTTAGCCATGAATTTTTCATATATATATATTTTTTTTTGCGTAAAGAAAACCGAATTCAAGAGGAACAAATAGTGAGGGAATCGTTACTGTTACGTATGTATGTATATTCAGCAGTGGGAGGTGGATACACATTAAAATTCACTTCCACATTCCAGCTGGTTTAAGAAACCATAATTTTATTGCATTCCTCGTGTGGAATTTGATAATGAAAATGAATTTGAAATCACTTATCTCTATTCATATCACCACCACTTATTTTTATTTGGATCAGATTTGGTTCAAAAAGAAAAAAATCTTCTTTCTTTTGTGTTAATTTAAGTAAGTCTCGCAAGTAATTACTAATTTGCTATGAAAGAAAAGTACAAAATCAGGTTGCGATATTCCCGTCATCATTGCCTAAGCCTCGCTATGAAACGAGAATCTCACAAGCAACACGTAAATGTGCAATTTTGTAATATTTTCAAAAAACTTTAATGAAAGACGTTGGCTAAGCCTCGCTATGAAACGAGAATCTCAGCATTTTTTTGTGACCACTTTCCAACAGATACTGATTTGTCAGCTGCAGCCAGCACGTGAATGGTGGCCAAATAGTCAAATCAAGGTATGACAATATACATATTCTATAAATATGTTGTTGAAGAGGCGGTTCGACAATCTTATACTATTTTCAATGAAGATGTTGACAATATTTTCAAAAAAATTATTTTTTAATAATAATATCTAAAATAAATATTAAAATAATGTAACTTGAATACTTTTAAGATAATATCTGAAGCGTATATGTGCTATTAGGCATTTTAAAATTTTTTAAAAATATAAAAAAATAATTTTTTTACAAAAATAATAATAAAATATTTAATGATTAAGAACTATAAATAACTGGAGTACATAATATAATTGGATAAAAATTTTAAATTTAAATGTATATTATGTTATTTAAATTTAAATAATATTATTTTTTATGTTACTCCATATTCATCATTAAATATTAAATATGTTTTTATTAAAAATACTATTAGAGCAAAAGCTGGAGTTTAGTTTAATACTACAATAGCTTATAAAAAAAAAATCTTTAAAATTTGATAAATTAAGCGTTTGGTAAATTATTATTTTATAATTACTATATTATTCAAAATTAAAATTTGAATGTTCGATAAATAATAATAATATTTATATATAATATGATTAAAAGATACATTATTTATTATCAGTTTTATTTGTAGTATTATATTTTTATTATTATATGGAACATATATTACTAAATATTCAACAATTTTTTTTTATCACAACTATAATAAATGTTGATCCAAAACAGACTATAGTAAAAAAAAAATAAAGAATAAAAAATATTGATTGTAATGTTATTTAGTAGAATACCAATAAATCTAGGATAAAAATAATATTTACTTTTATATTTTAATTATGGATAATTAGAAAAGCTACAATTAGAATTTCAAAAAACTAGTTTATTGTTGCTTCTCAAAAACAACTTCCAACGAATATGAATTTTTATAAAATTAGAATTTTTAAATTTTACTGAATAGTTAGAATATCTTTAAATTCTTTGATAATTAATGTTTAAGCTCTAAAATCAATTCCAAAACGAAGCATGAGTTCGTGGCCATCCCTATAGCCACTACTGACAAATTAAAGATATCCATTCCATCATTATTGTGCGCATTATATTATTAAAGCATTTTCATTTTTTTTATTTATAAATTACTAAAATTCTTTTGCCTTATTAAAAATATAGACAATCATTGAAACATATATATATATATATATATATGTATATATATATATTTCATTGGATTCTATATATATTTCAATGGATTCGTCTAATGATTCTATAAAATTAATGCATAAAAAACATAACATAAAATAAACATAGTAAGAGCATCTTCATTTCATTATTTTTATAGATCGCAATTTATGTCCCATAGAAATTAGAAATGCGTCCTATATATATGGCACTATTTAATACAAAAATCAATTAAAAAAGTAACCTCCAATAATTTTGACTATATTAATGGGCATATATATATATATATATATATATATATATTTTAAATATTATATTATCGATAAAAATTGTTTTATTCTTGATAAGAATTGTTTTTAATATTTTGTTGGGTCACACCATGACCATCTAACAGGCTACAGGCTTTTGAAAGTAAAGAATCTCTCTAATAGTGTTTATTTTTTATTTATTTTTTTCACCTCATGGGTTTGATAGAATTATTAAACAATTACATTGGAGCCATAAGATTATTTAGAACATTAAATGTAGATTACTATATTTGTGATATTGAAATTGATTTGCTAAATATAAATACATATTCAATTATATTTTTTTTATAATTGTAATATGCATAAAAAGCTGTTTATAGCTATTGATTAATTAAATACTTATTAGTTTATTATTTTTTTAAAAAATAAAAAATTAATTTTATAAAAAAATTATGAATTTTAGGAAATTTTTTAATGTCTAACATATCCTCTAATAATAAAGGGTCATCTGGATATTTTTTGTTGCGCCATATTAACTTGATAAGGCATATAGACTAATCCATTGGAGTTTTTTTTTTGTTTTTTTTTTTTTTTTAAATTTTAAGTGGCTATCTATTTTTCTAATGAGTACGCTATAGACTTTATATAATTTACCAGCGTATTTACCAAAAATACGTAGATTACTATTAAATTGATTAACATATAGAAATGAATATTCAAATTCTTAAAAGGATAAATGTTATTGAATATAAAGTAATCAAGTAATGGCATACATATTCTTGATAAATATATTTATAGATGAGATGATGACTCTAGTTATAGTTACCTAGCAATAAACAGAGGCATTGAAAATGCTCCTATGTGAATTGCTCTATATGTAGCATATAAATTAACAATGTTTAAATTTAGATAGTATAAATGTACAATCAATTATGAAATTAAATATTTTATTAGTTTATTTTCTTTTTTGCTAGCCTTTGGATTTGACATTTTAAAAAACAAATCTTTTTTAAAAAGTTAACCTTTAAAAAAAAAAAAAAGGAAAACATATTAATAAAATTTTAAATTAATTAATAGCATAAATAGTTTTTATGTGCATTATCATTGAAAACAATTTAATATTTGAATATATGTTTATGTCATTCAGATTTAAATAATATCAATTTCTATACCACATAAAAAAAAGAAATAACCAGTGAAGATGGTGTATAACCAGTGAAGATGGTGTATGAGCATCTCTAGTGGTTTGTCTATCTAGAAAAAATTTTACTACATCAGACTAATAAACAATCTTTTAAAAAAACCATGTCTAATAATATTGTGCAAGACCTTTGTCAAGCTAAGGTGATATAAAAAAAAAAGAAAGATGTTTAATAGATCCTCTCTTTATGGATGGTTTATTAAACACTACGAATCATAAATTCAGCTTCTTTCTATATTATCTCTTCTCATTAATTCATAGCCTCTTCTTTTTCTTTTTTCTTCTTATCTTCTCTTTCAACATGCTAATTTATTTTATTTAAAATTTTAAATAGAATTCATTGTAGAAGAATTTTAAACAAATATTGTATATTAATAGATACAATATTATCCAAGCATCAATAAATTTTAAATTTTTTATTACGTAAGCTTCAATGGATAAAACCATTGAAGATCATCTAATGTTGGAAGAGTTTGTTATATTTGCAAAATAAATGTCTACTTACTTTTAAAAACAATCCTTGTTAAAAAAAAAAAAATAATCCAATCCTTCTTCTTCTTCTTACTATTATTATTATGGAAAGACAATCCTTTTTAAGGATATATATTTTTTTTAAAGACAAAAAAATAGATAAATATATTAATATTAAACGAAATAATTTAAAATTGATTTTTAAATTTATGCTACATAGATAATAATAAGGTTTTTTATTTTTATTTTTAAAATTTTGCACCATATAAAACATTTCCAATGGAAATGCTCCTAATAATATGTGCCATTTAGCAACTACATCAAGTGCAATTTATTTTTCAAAGATTTTTATACCAAACTTTAGTTGTTGAAAATATATATATATGGCTGAGCTGGAGATTTTTTACAAAAGTAATGATGCAAAAAATCGTGGCTGTCATGGTGTTAGCATGGAACAGCAATTGACAGATAATTCAATCCAGCAAGTTGAGTGGAGGTTGGAATTAGTATCACTTTTTATCACATACCATACATTTACAATCATACATTAATACTAAAATAAAATATGTAAATATCCTATAAGATATAAATTATTTAGCATTTTCGATTAATAAGTAAATTCTACTACCAGTCTCATTTATATACGGTTGCGTAAAAGAAAAAAAAAAATCCAAATTATTTAAAGCAAAAAAAAATAAAAAAAAAATTCCAAATTAGATCGGGCACGGAGACAGACAGGTGGGACGGGGAAGTCGGTATTTTATCGGATATTCCGCTGCACATCACGCTCACATGCCATCCGTAATATAATTGAATACCACAAATTTTCCAACCAATAAATGAGGTTGACGTCATTATTATGACATCGCTTACATAACGTCATTCCTTATGCTATCCATATCTCTCTTCTCTGTTCCTTACTCCTGCCGACCCACACCATTTTATCTACATACTACAAAACATAACATGTTAATTTTTTATTTTTATTTTTTTTAGTAGAAAAGGAAACATGTAATTTTTATTTTTATTTTTGGTAGTTAGATTTTTATTTTAATTTTTTGATATTTTGATGACTTAATTTTAATTTTTGACGTCTTTTAATTGATAAAATCATTTTTTAAATCTACTTTTTTTTTTTTTTTAACAGTTTTAAGATGAACTGTAAGGTTGACCCCTTTTTAGTGTTTTATAACTGTATTCTCAAAACTATTAAAAATAGACGGTTAAATTACATATATATATATATATATATATATATAAGTTATGGGATCCACCGGCATGCGGAATCCATGTTAAAATAGATAGTTTTTAAAAATAATATTGATTTTATTATGTATATATATACAGTAAAACTAATATTTTTTTTTTAAAAAAAAATATCACTTTTGATGTTTGATACAGATTTCTATATGGACGGATCTCACCGTAATATCTTTATATATATATATATATATATGTAATTTAAAGTCAAACAGTGTACAAAGTGCTTAAAACGCAAAAACCAGAGATCAAAGTGCAACAACCCACCAATTGAGGGCATAGGTGCTAAAACCATTTATTTATTTATTTTTCTTTATTAGAGTTTCACTCATTTTCACGTCATATTCACGCACAACCTAAGCACGTAATATTTTAATTGAATGAAAGTTTATAATTTAAGATAAAAGTTTATATTTAAGGTAATGGACCCAGAGAAACGAAAAATTATAAATTTTTTCAAAATAAATGCAAAGATATTGTTCATATAACTCTATATGTAAATGTTAATCACGTTCTGATAGAACGGTCTAATTTATAATGTGCTGTAGTTTAAGAATAGCATAGTTGAAATAATTTAAGACCAAAATGAAATGCAACTTAAAATACATCGGTGACAATTGAAATCTATCTATTTTTACTGAAAACAACAATGGTCCATGGAGTTCCCAAGGCAGCTCAAGTCGAGATGGAGACCGAATACGATTTGCACAAAACTACGCATGGGGATAGCGGATCAAGGATTTAGTTGTTGGAATTTGAGGCCAGTCTAAGCAACAGCCCAGTAAGCACCATAGCATGGGGACTTGAAAGAGAACACAGAAGCATGAGATGAAACGGCATTGAGAAGAGAAAATGCGCAAGTTATGGAGTACTTGTCCGGGTGTGAAACAAAATTGTTAAAGAGTACATGAAATGAATGATATCCCTCAACACGTAGGGAAAGAACTGGATTGCTAAATCCATTCAGAAAAGAAAGCAAACTATGCAAGCTGATCAAACAATGAAAAGCCAAGGGACGAAGGTTTATTAGTAGTGCATGGACATGATCCTAATCATGTAAACAAAAGTCACAATAACATTATCACCGCTAAATCTACAATCACATTACTACTGATGGCTGCAAATGCACTGGAGATAAGATCCTGTAATGAGTCTAATTTTCCCATGCAAAAGGGTGTTCTTAAGTTAAGCTTGTCCATTCCAAGTGACCCTTCCTTGATCGGGGCTGAAGCACATCTAAGGACTGAAATTACTTTTTGTCATGACAAAATGCCTACCAGGAAACTAGTGGCTATTGTATTACCCATCAAAGCAAAAAGGGAACGGCTTCCGATTATGAGGGTGCTGTTGGACAAGAAGTACAAAACACAAAACAGTACTCTGACAAGCTGAAAGACGCTCGTCCACTTATCAGTAGAGCACAGGGGAGTTGGCCTCCTAAGTTTAATTATGTTATACACCTCCGGAGCATCATAGGGAATAGGGTTTTCTGATGATTTGATTGCGGGGAATTTTCAAGCGATTTAGGAAGGACTTCAGAGAAGCACATATTAGCATATGGGAAAGAATTTGTTGGTTAGGAGAACCAAAAGAAAGGCCAAATGTTCTTATTTAACCAACAAGAGCAGACAGTTTTGCAGAACTAAAGTATAAAAAATCAGCATAATGAATATTCAAAAAAAAAAACAAATAAAAAAAAAAAAAAACAATTATATCCCCACTAATAAAGATTCAGGGTACCAATACAAAACAAACATAATCCCTACTTCCAGGTGTGTTTTTCCTCAGATAAAAAAAGAAACTATTGAGTTTTTCAAGCAAGTGTTACCCCAAAAATTTCATTGTGGTGGACCACTAAATAGAGCTCTACTAATGATGCCAGTGGCTTCAACATAGCGATCCATACATCTAGAGATGCAGCTGCCCTCGCTTCCACTCAAGCTTGATCCTGGTTTTGTGATGCACTTATCAAAACACTTCGCTCTTAGGGTCTGTATACCAAATTAATAAAAACCCGATAAATGGAAAGGAAATTGCAAATTATTTGAAATAGATGACAATAATTCTTATCGCATTTCCTACATTTCCCAAGTGTCCAAAAGATTCATCAGCAATCCAATTAATATACATACGCTACATATGAAGATCTGTGAAAATATCACTGGTATTAGGAGTAGAAGCACGTTAAAATTCGAATGGGGGCAATTTATTATTGTCTAAAAAATGTTTGAAATTCGTCCTAAATGAAAGCTTCGTAGGAAATTTTACTACTTGCCCGCCGTCTAAGGGTAATTCCAGGACCTTTCAACAAGACCAACAAATCAGTTGTTTCAATGAACAGATTCTTATCTTCCCAACCCATAAACCTCCCAGACAAAAGCAAATATTGCATTCAATAGAGTGAATTTGATAGCAAATAAGCAGAAAATTCTAAATTTCCAAAGAAACAGTTACCAAACAAGTATAAAGAAAATAAGATTATTACAGATTAGTTGGAGAATAAGATAGAAAAATGAAACAATAAGATGGGATTGTTGGTGTACCTCAAGGAACTCCTCGGCATAAGCCTGGGCAAGCTGGTTCTTGAGCTGGTCCTTGAAAACGTCTGCGTTGAATTGGCTCGAAGAAGAGGATCCACTCGATGGCGATGAAAAATCCATCGTTTTGCGCTGCGCTCTCTTCCTCTTTCTCTTTCTACCTCCCACTCACAGGTCACAGCCACACCACTCCTTCTCCAACTACAACAGTTGCCGCTAAAAGGCTATTCCCCAAAAACCCTACCAAGATTTTGCCTACTCCTGGACTGGGCGGAGGTGGACCGGGCCTGCCCTCTAACTATAGGCCCTGACCCATCTTTCTCTTTTCCTGTTTCATCCTTGATTACTCAAAACCCATAGAACAAGGCTCTACTTAAAGTGACCTTGTGTTCTGGGCCTTCAGGCACAGTTTCGCAATTTGGAATCTTTGAGATTGAGAAAACAATGGATTGGATATACATTTATATAAATAAAAAAAAGTGATTCCAATACTTTTTTTTTTCCCCTTGGTGAATAATTCCTATAAGTTACCATATTATTTGGTATATAAAATCTGATAAATTAATTTCGCCATTTTTGCATTATTTTTTAAAAAATATTTGCCAAGAAAATTGTTTATTTATTATTTTGTCAATTCAATCTATGAAAAAAATTTAAATAATCATGTGTTGTACTTATTGTCAGTTGGAGCGATTACATTGTCCATTGTTACTCAATCACCGATTTATGATCACTAATAGATATCAACAGCTAATAGGTTGATATTCTGATCATGATGATGACGTTTTTAAAAGACAAAAATATAGGACCACGATGGAAGAGCTGAAGAAAGAGAAAAGTAGTGATGTATTTTGTAATTGTGCATTCTATTCGATTCAAGTTAAATATTAATGGGTGCACAAGATTTATATATTATATATATAGTTTATCTATATTAGTCTTGGGGATAGGAAGAAAAAAGTAATAGAAAAAGAAAAAGAAAAAGAAAAGAAAAGAAAAGAAAAACATAGCTTGTCCCAAATTAAAATTAACCACATATTAGTGCACGGTGTGGGTTGAAACGTCCTTGACATGGTTAGTTCAATGGATCATTTTATTCTTTCCTTGATTATATTTTTAGTTATTAATGTCAAACTAAGTTGTCTTTAGGTTTTTTAAAATTTTACTTTTGTTTTAGGTCCATTAGATGTTAAACCAGGCGATGCATTGAGAAAGATTGCCCTAGCTATAACATAATTAATCTTATATGAGAAAGCCTGGATATTTGTTTGATTTAGTCATGGGTGCAATACGTGATGATTATATATAAGTGGTGGTGTCACATTAATTTAGTGCATACGATAATGCATAAAATATATGAATCATCTGCTAATTTACATTCGAAAGCTACTAAGTGCCCTCAGCTTAAGTCTCCTATAAATGCATGTTATAATTAATAATAACTCCCTCAAGCCCTGAAAAGATTTTTTTTTTTAAAAAAAATTAAAAGAATGATAATAATTAGCCTTTGAAAGCATTTGGAGCACGCTGGTTGCAAGTCACTTTCTTAACACCTGTTTTTATATGATTGAATGAATATACATAAGGGTTAAATTAAGATGAGAAAACGACTTATGAGAGGATTGATATCTGTGAATTCGACATAACACACATGGGATGGTTCGGAAGAGGTTTGAATTAATTATAAGAAATATATGTAATTATATATATATATATATATATATCCAATGGTGGAAGGGTCTCCTTCACGTTTCTCTGACCATGGATTCAGTTGCTGGCTTCTTTCGGTTAATTTGGTCACGTATGACTAATAATAATAATAATAAGATATTAATTTTCAGTAGTGTTTTATTTAAATTAGTTGTTCGAGACGCATTTAATTCGTTTTTAAAATAATTAATATAAAATCATGGCCAATGAATAAGGTGGTCTGTAAGTTTGTACTATATATGAATCTTAAATCTAATAAATTTCTGTAATTTAATTTGTATTAGATGTATAAGCAAGCCAATAATTGTCCTCCAAAACACACAATGGTGAGAATTGGAAGAGGACAGCGAAGATATAAGACATGATAGCCGCCGACTGGTGGGTAGACTCTGATTTCTGCTTGGTGGTCCCTTCCCGTTTTGGAGAGCTAGCTGTGGTCCTACACTTATCTCCCTTGCTGCCTACAACACCATCTGCATCAATTTCTTACTGCATACACTCAAATAGTTTAATTCTATTTATTAATTCCGCTTTAGCTTTAAATAAATATATACATATATATATATATATATAGATATATTTTTACTCAATTAACTCTTTCCTTTGATATATACTTCATTTTCTTTTATCAAACAAACAAATAAATAAAATTCATTTCCTCCCTACAAATATACAAAACACCACTTTTATTTACTGCATTGCGTCATTTTGCATGCGCTTAAATTAATATTAATTATTGTAATTTGCTTGTGCTCAAATTAACTTGTGGGGTATTCATATTTGCAAGTGCTGCCACTTTCAAAACCCCATTGATCTTCGAATTTGAATTTGAATCTGGATACGGATATAAATATTGTACAAGAGGAATTGATAAACATTCATTTTAATTATATATATATATATATATATATATATAAATTAGAGAAATTGACACCATAGATTCCTAAACTATATCCTCTTTAATAAGTTAGTCCCTAAACTTCTTTTTTAATAAATTAGTCCTTAAACTTTCATTTCAATATCATTGTTAGCTTTTTTATTTTTTTTAATGTATTTCTTTTAATTTTTGATGTTAAATAACACGTGAATTGCACATGAGATTTTTTTTTTTTTAAAGGATTTTCTTATCTTTTTACATGCACATGGGTTTACGGATAAAATAATATATATATTTTTTTTTCAGGTCGAACAATACCTTTTTTCTTGTTCATTTTCTTCCCTCACATCTTCCATATAGTACTTCATCTCCACCATATTCATCTATTTTCTGGTTCATTTTTTTATCAACCACCCACCATGTTTATTTCATCTGTAATCTTATAGAACCATAGCGATTAACTTCTCGAAGAGGCACATTTTTGAATTTACGTAATAAAAAATCATCAACCAATTAGGTTCTTCGTCGGCTTTCCTTGTCGGCCTAGTTAGATTTGCATTTTTAAAGGGATTGGTTAAGATGAGTAAGAATAAGAATTGGATTTTTAAAACCCCAAATAAACCGCCTCCAATGATTTTGAACGCATTTGGTAATTTTTTTTTCTTAATATGGGTTGATTGTAGATCTAGTTCAAATGCATTCTATTACTGGTATTTTTTTTTTTGTTTGCTTGCTGTATTTTTGATTGAAACTTTATGGAAATTAAAATTGAAAAGGTGTTAACATATGGTTGTCGAACTCATGGTTAGCTGCTTTGAATTTTTTAAGTTTAATTCCTTTTCATGTTAGAGAAGTGAAAAGGAGGTTAGGGAAGAGAGAAACAGTTTCTTCTTTTATTTTTTATTTTTAGAACAGAAGAGGAAACAAGTCAAAGAGTGTTATTTATTTTTATTTTTATTATTTTTATTTTTTCAGAAGTCACCTTGAACGAGCATTGTGACTACAGATATATAGCAAGATGTATTACCAATTTGAAAGGCAATGTTCTTTTTTCATGTTTTTATTTTTTTCTTTTTCACATACTTATTCATCCCATGTAAAATGACGAAAAAAGCTTTAAAATATGTTCCATGTGCAAAATATTTGCTACTTAACGCCCAAATCTTATAGATTTATACGAAAGGACTAACGGTGCCATTAAAATCAAAGTTTAGGAACTAATTTGTTAGAAAAGAAAGTTTAAAGACCAATTTGTCTAAAAGGATATAGTTTAGGAACCTATAATGTCAATATCCTTTAAATTAATTGGCACTTGTATGTATTGTGATAGAGATGTAACAAGGAATTGTGATATCATAACTAAGGGAGCAAGGCCCGACCTAAAATACCATAGGGCAACCCTAATTTAGCTAAACCCACATAGAGATGGGGGAAAATAAGGAGGTAGGCTAGAAGGGGAAGCCACAACTAAGTGTACTGCAAAGCTTAAAAGAGGTATAATATCACCTATTAAAGCTATATGTAATTGTCAAATGCATGCCAATAGCTCAAACCTCATAGGCAGGGGTCCATATTCATAACTCCAACTGGTGAGACATCGTAGTCCTCTCCCCCCATCCCCTTCTGCACATTTCTTTATTCAGTGATATGCTAGCTGGGAACTCCATCTATAATTTTATTCTCATTTTTTTTTTTCAAAAAGAGAGAGAGAGAGAGAGACAGACAGACAGAGAGAGAGAGACAGAGAGACAGAGAGACAGAGAGAAGAAGAAGAAGAAGAAGAAGAAGATATTCTATTTCTGTATAATAAAGTGAAGAGTTTCTCTTCTTTCTTTTTTTTTTATTTTTTTATTTTGCCCCTTTCTTTTGCTCAATTAAAAACTTACATTTTCCCCCCTTATATTACACAATACACGGGAAAAACAAAGTGTTGGGTGACTTGACTTAAAAGCCCTCAACTCAAACTGGCGTAAGAATAAAATCGTGTATATATATATATATATATATATATACTTGATTGATGATTACCATGCATTTATACAATTCAAATGCGGGCAATAAAGTGCGACAACCGACAAGTAAATATCCTAATTATTCAGGAGAAAACCCTAGAAATGATCTGCTGTTGAGACACTGGAAGTGAAAACAAATACTGTGATTTTTTGCCATACAATTAATATGTAATGTGTATATGCATATATATATATATTATATTATGGGTGTTTTTTAGTTTTTTTAGCATTGCTAATAATTTCAGATCAGAGCTTGTAGAATACGGCCGAAGAGACATGTCCAAACATTCAAATCAATAATCAATGTGTTCTGGTCAAATCCTCATATTCCAGTCCAACCGACGTAGGTTAATCACAAAGCCCAACCCAAGCATCACAGATCAATTAAACCGGCTCATAGACCGATTAAACTTAGATGCTTTAAAATTTTAGAGCAAAGACATTATTTTAAATCCTATTTGGCATAATTTCTACCATGTTTTTTGTTTTTTGAGAAGTACTTTTTTATAAAAAAAAAACTATCCTTCATTGGTTTTGACCAATCAACTATAAAATCCAGTTGCTAGGCTTTAATAAAACCCTAACACGTGCCACATTCATTTTCTTATGAGGAAGGCTTATAAATAGAAAAGATATTTTCATTGCAAAGGCATGCTCTACGAACCTTTTTCTCCATTCATTGAATCCGACTTCTTGTAGACTATAGACCGACATCATATACAGGTGTCCTATTTACTGTTAACTTTTTCATTCCTTGCTGTTAGGTGATTTTAGTAGGAACTATTAGAGAAATTTTAATTTGATTGTTTGTAATCAGACACACATACACAGATATATAATTAATCAAACATAAATTGGTTTGAGACTAAAATATATGGATATTAATTTAATACTAGTTATCATAATTTGAATTTTTTCACTTTCAATATAAAAAAAAAATTAAAAACAAAAAATACTACCTAACTTGCAGCTTGATGATCACTGGTCAATTATCATTACTTGTCAATACCACTTGCTACTTTTATTTATTTATTTATTATTATTATTGCAATCTGTTGGCAAATCCAAGTGAAAATAGGGGAATTTACCCAAAAAAAGAAAAAGAAAAAGTGAAATGGAGGAAGATGAATATTAAAAATAAAAAAAAGGACAATATTTTCAAATAGTCCTAATCAAGTATATTTTGGAATCATTGAAAAATTACCTTTTAAAACCCAAATCAAATATTACCGACAATGTCAACAAGCTGCTGGTAAATGAAGGACTGTCTTCATGTAATTATTAACTTTTCAAAGGCTAATTAAAGCGTTTTAGTTAATAATTCTGATTTTATATGCAACTGCCCAACTATATATATATATATATATATATATAGAGAGAGAGAGAGAGAGAGAGAGAGAGAGAGACGTAAGCTTTTATTGTACAAAGCTTTTGCTTTCTCTGGCAAACCCTGCATGATGCATCAGTGTCGTCCTTAGATCAGTAACTGTAGGGATAAAGTACCCAAACTTCAGCATACTTTCAGGGTCATTTAAGAGACTTGAATCTCTCCAATTTGGAAGGAAAATTTCCATGCCTTGGGTGTCAATTAATTTTTCTTCCCTTTATAAAATATTGTTTAGAAATGCCTTATATTTGAATTTATTTGAATGTCATGAACAAGGAAAAGTTAATTACATATTTGAATTTATAATATTTCAAGGATTAATGCCGGAAGCAAATTAGTAAATGTTAAAAATTATGAATACAAATATAGGCAAATAATTATATATTTTGAAAGATCTCCACAATTTATAGTTATGCAGGTCATCATTATTTATGGATTTCAAAATTTTGTACTGTACACGGATATATATATTATAAGTTTGTACTCTAATTTAGGTCCCTTTAATTACATGCCTTATGAAATTAACTCCGAGCTATAGTAACATCTCAAGCTATAGTAACATCTCAAAGCTATATTATCATCTCAAAGCATCTTCAATATTGGCATAGAAATTAATAATATTACTTTTTAAGTGGCATGAATGTCTGATACATCGATAATATATTTAAAAAAGCTATTAATTAACTGTATATTTTATTAATATTAAAAAATTGACTTATTAAGAGAAATTTTGTTTTTCAAAAAAAAAAAAAAAAAAAAGATACACAATATCTAACAAAGTTTTTAAAAAATAAACATTTATCCTAACAATGTCTCTATAATGTTAGCTTGACATTTATTCTACACATTTGAAAGAAGTTTTTTAAAAGTAATTTTCATACTTATATGGCATGCATGTTAAATTTTATAATCCACAATCACATTAAAGCATTTTCAATAGTTTTGTGGATTACGATCTATGTGGCATAAAAATTAGATAGACATATTGTCTGTATAACTTAGATATCTACTTAATAAGTTTTGTTTTTATTATTGATAAGGATTACTTTTAATTATTTTGCTAAGTCACACAATTTAAAAAACCTTCTAAAAGTAGATGGTTACCCTAAAAGCATCTTTAATGGGGTTGTGAATTGTGAAAATAGACATGTCATATAAGTAATATGAATGGTGTTGTTTTTTTTTTTTTTTTTATTCTTTCTAATGGTAATGTTTAGAATGAATATTAAGCTAATGTGTTTTAAACATTGTCACGATAAATATCTATCTCAAAAACTTGGTTAGAAATTGTCAAGTTTCTTAAAAAGCAAAATGTTCATTAATAAGTTAATTTTTTCAAAAAACAAAAAATATTAATAAAATATATAATTAGTTAATAACCATAATTACTTTTTTACACATTACTATTGGAGAATAATTATAAAATTGTCTATATATTTATACCATATAGATTTAAATAATATCAATTTCTATGCAATACACCCACACACACATATATATATATATATATATATATATATTTATTTATTTATTGATATAAAATTTTTATGCTATATACAGAGTAATCCACATTTAACAGAGAATCTCTAATAATATATAATTTTAATATTTACCATATTAATTTGATGGAGTATTTTAACAAACTTGCATTTTTTTAAATGATTATTTATCCTTTGATGCGATAAAATAATTTTAGGAATTTGCGTAGCCGAGATGTTCTTTAGAGATATTCCCAATATCCTCCAGAAATCAAAGTGTCCAAAAGTTTAGTCCGTATCCTGTAAATGAAAGATATATATATTAATTATATATTAACTAATTAATTAAGGTAACTAAGCGAAAATGAAAAAAAAAAAACTAATTAATTAAAGGTTAAAAAAAAAAGCAAACTGATTAGAAGGAAAATAAAAAAAGAGTAGCAGAGAGATGTACAATAATTAAAAATAAGGAATGCATATCACATGCGTGGAATTTAATTGAACGCCTAATCAAAGAAGGTTAAGATAAATGTTAAAATATTGAAAGGTAACCTAGAAGCATATTGGCAAACAGTTACTACTTGGTTTATATATATTAATATTTGATAAGATCTAAAATGTTCATTTTAGCATACAGTAAGAAGAATAGAATTAAATAATGGGAGTTTGGAGTCCCAATGACATAAGCTTGAGATGCAGCAGTTTAATTTTCCTAGGATTGATCTTTTTTCTTTATTAGTCTTTACAATGAGAGCAAGAGATGGAAAAATTAATGACTAATTTGATTTTTGTTTCGGCCAATTAAGACGATGGAAAAACGTACGTTGTTCCAGGAAGTTGCTTGGATTCTGAAACCCTTTTTGATAGCGAGCGCTTAATTTAAGGGAACAAAAAGACAAAAAGCATGGGTTGGACGGCTCAACAAAGTCGAAAGTGGGGCTTTCCAAATTTTGGGATGCCAAAGTCCCCCCCACCTCCCCAACTTGGTTTGCCAAAAATTAAATAATTAACATCACCACGTCAAAAGAATCAATCTTTTATTATATAAACTATTACTTCCCATAAACACAAACGTCACAGTAATCAGAGGGTGATGACGAAAGACGTATCTTCAATTTCTTAATTAATTTATATTTTCTAACTACGACTCTTTCACATACAAACTAAACTAATCATCGCTTTGTATTTTATAATTTAATTATAATTAATAATACAAAATACAAATCATCTTACGCTGTCCTTAGTGTGGTCCATCGCTTGCCTTGTCTCCAAGTGGTCAGGAGATAGGGACCAACCACAAGACAAACATGTTATCATATAGTAGTACCACATTTGTTTTACTTAATCCCTCGCTTTAATTATTTGCACATTTCGATGTGTTCCTACTATTCCTATATATTATTCAATTCAGAATTTGGGGATCACTAACTTTTGCATAAATACCAACCGTTGATTTCAGTCTTTAATTTCCTTACTGCATCCAGCTATAAGTTGAATTCCTTGGCAAATCTTTTTCTGGTAAATTCAAATTTCTTGATAAAATTGATCATATATGTATTGGCATAGCATTTTTTTTTTTTTGCTGAAAATATATATTGCATAACATGTACAAATGTACATATATATATATATATGTAGTACATTTTAATCGTTTTCTGATTTGAAGGTACACAATTATCGATATTATTAGATGATGAGACTTTTGTAATTTTAATCTGACATGTACATGGTGCATTTGCACAATCCGTGTTGCATATATATATATATATATATATTAATTATAAAAAAATTTATGGTGTGGATAGTTATATGAATTAAAAAAAAAAAAGTTGATTTTTTAACATAACAATAATGCTCATAGATGATAAATGCATTTTGAATTGATACAACTGTTATTAAAGAGATCGTTGTATTTATTTTTTATACAATGGAAGCTGAAATTTTTAAAAATTTGGAAACAACTAATAGGTTCATCATATAAGAGAAATTATACACGATGGGCCACAACGTCTCATCCTATAATAGGTAACACAAATACGATGATATAACACATGTTACTGTCGTATTGACAAACAGATATGACGGGATAAATATAGCTCGTTGTATTTGATCACAAATTAGATACGATGAGTATTATATAAATCGTGGCATCTGATAACGAGCATTACTCCCTATTTTATCGTTTCTTCCTCGTTTTGCAAAAATAATGGATTAGCTTTCCTTAGTCTTCTCCAACATCGACTGCTCTTTAACACTAATTTAGCTCGATTGTTGGTTGTTTTAGCTTGATTCTTGCTCAGGAACAATATATTGTGAGTATTTCTTTGTATTTCGGCTTGTCGGTTTTATTTGATGGTTGAAGTTATGGTTTTTTTAAGGATTATTATTTTGGCTTATGGATGCTTTAATGGTGTTTTTCTTACCAAAAATTTGCATTTTTTTCATTTAGTTTAGTAATATAGTTCATTTTTACTTGTTTCTAATGGGTTGGTTTCAAATATTTGGTGTGGGTGGCAGGGGGTGTCACGGTGTGGGTCTGCAGCCTTTGAATCTAGTGTGGATCGAGGTGGTGGCAGTTGAAATCCGGTGTGGGTTGCGGTGGTAAGAAACCAAATCCGATGTGGATCATGGTTTGGTTCCAACTTCGACTTGTGGGTGGTGGTTTGATTCAAAATTTGGACATTTACGATGGGATACATGTTTCTCTATTTTTGACCTATATGACAGTCCATTATTTTTGGTAAAACGACAATGGACCGGTCCAACATATCCACATATCTTATACAATGGACTGGTTCGTCGTATTTAATCAAATATGATGGGGTAGGCTAAGTCCGTTGTATTTGATATGGTAACACGTCATCAAGTTTTCCATGTGGACGCCATGTCGGACATCAAATATGATGATGCCATATTTGACACACCAAATACAATGGGGTCATGTGGACAATCCATCTCATCATGCTTCCAATATTACGAGCCTCGTTTTATGCCTATCGTATATGATCGTTGGATACAATGGAAAATGCTCATTGTATGTGGGTCTTTGTCATATATGGCAAACGATACTATGACAGGGTATGCTCCATCATATTAGTATTATGGGGCATTTTTTGGTGGTGTGTATAAAAAAATCATTATATGTCACATTGATGATGATTTTTGCAAAAACAATAGTCTTTGAGGATATCCACATATGAGGATATTTACACCATAGAATGATTTTTGTAACTATATGTAAATATAGTAGATCACAGATCTCACTGTAGATGGATCAATATAGCTCAAAAGAGTCTGCAGATAAAAGATGTTAAAAAAAAAAAAAGGAGTTAATAGTAAGAACCATATATATATATATATATATATATATATATATATATATATAATTAGGCTTTTAGGGCATCCGAATTGAAGAAACTAAAGCTGGAGGATAGAGACCTGAAGTAAACAAAAACCCCCACATACTAATCATGTATTTAGGCATCTCCATCCAGGCAACTTGATGAGTAGGTGATCTTCATCAATCTCCTTTTGCTTGTATGCTATATTCAATGATGCACAACCCATGTCCACCATATCTATGCTCCTGGCAGTCAATTCTATATAAGCGCAATGATTGGATTGGATGGTAGGGATCGAATCATCAATTAATACACTTTTAAATATCCGAACCTAATATTGGAAGCATTTGCCCTTTCTCTCGTACTTTTTCTAATATACTTTATTTCAGGTGTACATATGTGAATATAATATATATGTATACGTCCTATGGTATGTTGAATTTGCTCTTGTAATTATTTTAAAGTAAAACCAGCTGCAATCTATCCTGCAAAGAACTCATACTAAGTCAGATTGATTTTGGGATTAAATTAATACATGGTTTTAATTAATTACCATGCTTCTACAGAAGAAGATAATGGTAACAAATTTTTATATAGAATTAGGAATTCTTATATGGTGCTACAAGTTGTCATATCTAATTTAGAATTTTAGATTTAAATTCAAATATTAATTATTAATTTATCTAATGGTTAAATTTTTGTTATATATGCATTCTGGATTTTACTAAATTAGGAATTTTTTTGATAAGAGACTTGCTTGTAGACCTGGTAATGTGTTGTGTTGAATCGTATTCGTGTCATATTCGTATAGAATTTGGATAATCCAAACATAATCTGTTAAGCTTTCGTACGAAAATAGATAAACTTAAACCCTTTCAAAAAATTATTATGTAATCCTTCACCCGATCTGTTAACCCATTAATAATAAATATAAATTTGACTTAGCTTTCAAATAATAAAATAATATTTTTAAAAAATGACAAACATTCTTGTTTTTTTTTAGATTTTTTAAAAATCAAACTAAAAAAATCAAATTAATACATATTTAATAATATAATAAGTACTTTTAATATTATAAAACTTGTGTGATTATAAAAATATCATTCTTTAATGGGTCTAATAGGTTTATTGTGCATTATCATATTTTATCAGTTAAAACTTGTTAATTTATTGGGTCTTATTGGGTGATACTGATACGGATGTAATACGATATCATCAATTCAAATTCATAAATTATCATATGGGTTCGTATCGTGTGAAATTTTACCAGGCCTACTTGCTTGTATATATATATACATATATATATATATATATATAGTCTTCTATATTCGAATGAAAAAATCATGAGGACCTTTATTATTAGTAATTAGATTTTTCTTTAAAGATTGGAATTTTACTATGCAATTAAAATGACTTGATAGTTATCAACCTTTAAATCACATTAGCAGTTAGAATTTAAAATTGAAAAAGTGATAAAATATAAGTATAATGTCATATGAAAATTCTATTTATAGAAAATGGAGTTTATTAAGATTTAATAATTAATAAATATAATTTAAAATCTTAATCCGTAAACTGACTTAAAATCTAAAAAAGGAATTCATGAAATTAGTTTTGATTTTATGACCTGATTTAAATCTAACTGTATTTATATATATATATATATATATATAGATGGATTGTGACTTTATTAGTGAGTATTGGCCAAATAATAGATGTATTTCTATCCATCTAGTGTGTGTGTGTGTCTGCGCGCATGTGCGTCATATTTCAAAAACAAAAAAAAAAAAAAAGAGGAAAAACCATCTTAAATGATGGTTAGCTGTGTTTAAGAGCCAAACTAGCATAAACATGTAAGATACAAAATATGATTGATCTATTTTAGCTAAGTCAAATATTAGTTGTACAACCATTGTACTAAGCCTCTAGTACCCTATTTATTACTTTGGATGTCCTAACGATCGATTATAGCATTGGCTACGATAATGTGTGTTTTACTTAATTACCTTATATTATTATTAGATTTATTTTATTTTTTACTATTTATTATTTTTTGCACCCAATATCTCTTGAATGAGGTTTGATGTGTTGTAAATTGCTTTTTGAACTATCAACATAGTAACCTCTTGAACTTTCTAAGCAGTATTCCATGTGGACACTTAATCAGTCTACAATACTTAAATATCTCGTGGACCACATGTGAGGTGATAGGTTGTTGTTGTTGTTTTTTTTTTTTTTTTTTTTTTTTTTTTTTTTTTTTTTTTTTCTTTCGGTTTTATAAATTTTCAACAATTTCTCTCATTTTCAATGTTTGAAACCCACAATTTTCTAAATGAGATAATAAAAATTAATAGCGAGCGGAGAAATCTAATGTTTAAGAGCATATCTAGTACTTTTTTTAATTTTTAATTTATTTTGAATGACATAATTAGAGAATCTTGAAGGATTTAATATATATATATATACACATACATATATATATATATATATATAAATATATATATATATATATATAAATATATAAATATAGTGAGATTTTCTATCCAACTTCAATAGCACTTTCTAAACATACTCTTTATTTTGCATTTTTATAAACAATTATGATTTACTTTTTCTTCGTTTTCCCCTTCCCTATAGCAAAATATCTTTTACTGAAATTATAATTAGTAAATTTAATTATAACCATGAATAGAAAATTGTGGGTTTGATCATTTACAACAATTCCCCATTTTCACAACCTCATAGATACGATAAATATTATTTTATTTTATTTTTACCGCATTCTATATAGCATCTTGTCTCTACTTGTCACTTTCTATTCATATTGGCCTATATTGTTCCTAATTTAACCATTGCATTTGGCATGAAAAGTTTTTGTTTAGAACTTCTCAAAAGGTCACATATCTTTGGCTACTCTTGCCTAAGCATATATAACTTTGAAGTTCTTTCGAACTCTTGAAGCCAACCATTTTGAATAGGCTTCAACGTTATATAAGAATGACTATCATTACATTTGAACCATTCTTTAATCCACACTTTAATGATGTGGGTCTGGATATATGGTAGCCTTCCAATGTTCTGCACTCACCTACACTGATAGTCATAATTCACCCCTTTTGGACCCAGCTTCCTCGTTTGTCATACTTCTGGCTGAGTACAGGCTCTGATACCATTTGTAACACCCTATCTCTATTGGTGGAAGTTTTTGCTGATATTGTCCCAAATTTAATCATTGCATTCGGTATAAAATTTTTTGTTTAGAGCTTTCTAGAAGGTCATCCATCCTTGGATTACTTTTATTTAAACACGTTTAACTTCAGAATTCTTACGAACCTTGAAGCCAACTGCTTTGAAAAGGCTTCGATGTTATAAGAGTGATTATTATTATTATATTTGAACTATTTTCTTATATACATTTGGAAGATGTGGGATTTGACACAAATAGCCCGTCAATGTTCTACACTTGCCCACACTGGTCGTCATAGTTTAGATGTGATTGTTATTTTCATTACTTGGTATGATGAAATGCCATGAAAGGATGAATGCTTTATGGTCCCCTCACTCGAAAATATTCTATTTGGATTTAGGGCAAGGGTAACTTGCAACATATATTATTGTGCAACTAAGATCCATTTTACTTTATTAAACTAAAGTTCACTCTTGATAATTATTAGATTACATTAAGGGTTTTAATTTAAAGTTCAAAAAGTGGCTAAATATATATTTAGTGACATATTAAATGTTTAGAAAAAATGAACAACGTCAGGACAATGTACTAAATATGTAATATTAAATCTCAACCTTTGATGTGATCTAAGAGTTGAAAAAGGGAGAACTCATATAAATCCTCATATTAAGGACCTTATTTGAGCCTGACTATATATAAATATTAAACAAAGAAAAAAGAAAGAAAGAAGCCTTAAAGGCTCATAAGAAATACTGAAAGAAAAGGATCTAAGATTTATTATATAAGATTACTTAATTAAAAGTTATTATTTTTTTAAAAATCAATTGATTATTTAGCCATAAGCATATATGTATATATATATATATGTGTGTGTGTGTGTGTGTGTGTGTGTGTGTGTTTTGATCTAGTAAGTTATTTAGCTCATTTTATGGTATCAGATATTAATGTAACACAAAGTTAAATGGGATTAAAGAAGGAAATATATAAAATTTTCAATTTTTTAAATGAAAAACAGTGTTATTTAAATACCATATGAGAATTTAATTGGCTTCTACTTTTAGTATTGAAAAACAAAAATAGAAACAATGCTTTAAATTAAATTACTATATATGATTTGCTGGTACTATTTTTAGATAGTCAATTATAAATGTAAGCTAGGTAATCCACTAGGTTATTATTGTATCTATATATATGTACATAGTCTTGTTGTTATAGGAGAGGTTGCATGTAACAGCCCAGACCACCTGTGTCCGATATTGTCCTCTTTGGACCTGGAGAATTCTCTTACAACCCAGCCCTCAAGGTTTTGTCAAAACGTATCGTACGGGAAAGGTATCCACACCACCTTATAAGGCGTGCTTCGTTCCCCTTTCCAACTAATGTGTGACTTTACAATCCTCCCTCCTTGGGGTCCAGCGTCCTCGCTGGCACACCGATCCGGGTACTGGCTCTGATACCATCTGTAACAGCCCAGACCACCCACGTCCGATATTGTCCTCTTTATGTCTGGGGAATCCTCTTACAACCCAGCCCTCAAGGTTTTGTTAAAATGCGTCGTACGGGAAAGGTATCCACACCACCTTATAAGGCGTACTTCGTTTCCTTTTCCAACCGATGTGGGACTTCACATTGCACACAATATGATGGGTGTTAGGGCTGGATTATATGTGTTCTATATAATATATTATCCTTGATTCATGTATTCATAGAGTATAGCTTTGAAATTATGTGTAATTTGGTGCCATTATTCACCATGTTGTGGGTGACCTTGCCCATGATAGCTAAAGTTTTGTTTTCTCGGGCAAGCCTAAATTAAAATGAACGTGCTTAGTCAATTATTTGCAACTCATTGATTATTATAGATCACATGATGATTACATGTAATTGATCAGATATAACTAATGGATAACATGTATTGATTGGTCATACTCATCTTAATCTGGCATGCTCATGATTTTAGCTAGTAGAATTAATTATATATATATATATATATATATAATTTTGTTATAGTAAATTTATATGTCCATATTGGGCATAAACCTCTTATAACATATAGTGGACACTATTTTATCATATATAATATTCAATGTATGTAGTATATGAAATGATTTAATATGGTAAAAGCTTTGTAAGGGACTTATAGAAAGTGAGTAATATATGTTTTCTACGTAGGAATTCACATTATCCAACCAATGATACTTCATTTTAATATTTTTTTATTTTTTTTAAAAATAAAACATAAATAGGGAAAAAGCAACCATAAAATGTGTGCTAGATACAATATTAATTATTATTTATGGTTGATTCAACTTTTTTAAAGTTGATTAAAAAACTTTTTTTTGACGAGGTAGTTGATATGACATATTCCTTTGCATAAGACCTTTACAAAGTTTTTAAAATATCAAAAATGATTATATGAATGCAAATATGAGTAGTTGATATGATATATTCTTTTGCATAAGACCTTTACAAAGTTTTTGAAATATCAAAAATTATTATATGAATGCAAATATAATTCAGGGTGCTGCACCCACATAATGTGGGTGTGCAAGATTATTACTATAGCATGATTGTATATATATATATATATATATATATATATCTATATGAAATCTTGCTATAATGAGTGAGGTTGCCTACAATATGGAGAACGACATTGCCAAATTACATGTGATTTTAGGTATCTACCTCATAAATTACGTGTAATTAGGAGTGATATTTCCCATGGATTACATATAAACAAGTGCTGACATCCATCATGTTATGGGCTACTTTGCCTTTAATATCTAAACCTATATATATATATATATATATATGGTCTCTTATAAGAGAATCCTTGATTTAATTAAATCTAGATTACTTATGCATCCAATGCTTATCCGTTGGTTCCCTTTATGAATTATTATTTAAAATTAAATCTAAAAACCTAAAATCGGATGCAATAACCACTAGCACTTGCCACATAAAAGTTCCAATAAAGTCAGGGATTCTGGGACTAAAGAATTGTTGAATATATGTATAATTTTAATCAAGTTAGAATATTTTAATGTAAAAATAACTATATATATAGTTATATTCTAATAGGCTGCATAGTTCACCTTAATTTGAGTTATGTGGGGATAGAATCAGTGAATTAGGAAAAATAATGCTAATTTATAACATTTATTTTTAATTTTCAATAATAAAGATTTATGATGGAAAATGAATCTTTTAAAGGTAGCCAAAAATATATACATATCTATATATATATATATATATATATGTATATATATTTTTGCATTTTCATTTTTGTCCACACTTAATACTATGTCACATTAATATTATATACTATAAGATAGGCTACATAATCCACTATATCAAAGTTATATATATATATATATATATACATATACATATTTATATATATATATATATATATATATATATATATATATATGTATATACAGGCCTTCTATTATAGTCGTAATCGTCCAACCCAAATATGTTTAACTCATTGGATATATCATAACGTTTATACATAATCCATGGGATATTGATATAGATCTAAATTATATATAATTGTGCATGGTTGTCTACCATGTTGTGGGAAACTACACCCATATTAGCAAAATTATATTCTGTATATATATATAACTAGGCTCACATTAGATCAATAAGATATTTTTATTATTAAGACTTCATTTATCAATTATTTAATTGTGTCTAGGACTAATATTGAAAAAATACATTGAGGTCCCTTTGGGAAAATAATTTAACTTGGATAGTTATTAAGAGATGGGAAAGTATTGGACCCAAGTGATCAAAATTCCCAAAAAGTAAGTGGAAAAGTTCATAACTATATATATGTCATTTTGAGAATCTCTCGAAAACTAGTTATGTGGGTTTTTTAAAAGCCAAATTTACTATTGTTTGTAACATAAAATTTATGTAATTACTTTCAAATCCTAAAATTCCTATTACTAATAAAAAAATGAATAGCACTACAAACACCATCTAGTCTACCAAGTATATACATAGTTAACGTATAGATATAGTCTATATATGGATAAATCAACCCTTAAAAGATAAGTGTAATTAAATATGAACAAAAAAAATAATGATATGTATACATTTGATAGACTAAATTGTGCTGCTAGTATTATTCATAAAAAAAATTATAGGAGAAAAATAAATAACAGGAAATGAATCTCATAAATCATTTTTTCTAAAAAAAAAAATTAACGGTCCCAAACATAACCTAATTATTTTTTAGATGATATAAGAATCAATTTATCTAAATAGGGATTTAAGTATTTCATTAAAATTATATTAGATAATTAATTCATTTAATTTCAGCTTTAAAGCAATTTTTGATACTAATAAAATCTTATACTAAATAACTATTAGATAGATTTGATGTGAGCCTTACTATATACAATAAACATATATATATATATATATATAAGAGGTAGATCAAAAGCAAATAAATATATGAGTGTGTACGTACAACTCAATGATAGATGGTTGTAACACCCCGTCCCGAATCGCACCGGAATCCGTGCACGTTGACCGAGGTTGACCGTTGACCGTTGACCGAAGGGGTCAAAGTTGACTTTTTGACTCGGTGGGAATTTTGAGTTGACCAGGGTACCGTGGCGAAGTGCATGACGCCCTGAGTTCGTAGACTAGTAGCACGTCGAAAACGGAGCTACGGTTTGAAAGTTATGGGCAAAACAAGTTGAAGTGTAAACTGTCTAAAAGGTGCCGGGAGTTGACTTTTTCTTGTGATGTAATTGTGAGTTGACTCTTGTATGGTTGTAAAGTACTCGTCGATACGAGTTCATAGACTAGCGGCACGCTCAAAACGGACATCCGGTTAAAAAGTTATGGACGTTTGAAGTTTACCGGATACCGTATTATTTTAATATTTTTGGGTCGGTGAACAGTGAAATGCCACGTGTCAGCTTCTGAGTGGTCCACGTGGCATGAACAGTGTCACACAGGGTTTTAATTTTGAAAAAACTCTCGGGGAAGAGAGAGAAAGAGAGAGAAGAGAGAGAAAGAGAGAGAGGAGAGAGAAAGAGGACCCGCCGGCCGCCGGCCATTTTCACGTTTTTCCGGCCTAGTTACTGTACACGCGCCGGCCAGCCAGATTGCCCACCTCATTTCCGGCAAAACCTCCAAATTTCACGGCGAACGGCCGCCGGACGCGCCCGGATCGGACGTCCGAAGTTTGGCGGCGATTTTTCCCCTCCACCGCCGGCCACCGCGAATCGGCACTATTCCGGCCGATAAACAGTACACGCGCCTGACAGCCTTGATCCTCTCCTCAAGTCCGGCCTACCCACCAAAAATCACGGCCATCGGACCACCGACGCGCCGGGATCGGAGCGTTTTCCGGCGAGGGGTCGAAAATCTTCAAACGGTGATTTCTCCGCCGTCCGACCTCCGTTTTGCTCACCGTCGGTCCCGTTGGATTGCTCTCCTCACGATCTACAAATCTGCAAAATTTCACAGCAAACGGCCACCGTCGGAAATTACTGTTCCGGCGACGGTTGCCGGTGACGTGGCGGCCGCCGGAAAGTACTGTTCCGGCGAGTACCCTGAAAATTCCGGCCAGCTCCAGTCCGCAGTGTTCGACCTCCTGAACCCAAATCCGACTTCCGTTTCCACCAATTCGCGACGGTTTGGGAGAATTGCGGAGCCGAAACCCGAAAAGCTTCCCGATAAAATTCCGACCCCGTCGGGTACGATCATCGGAAATTAAGACCGGATCTGTGATTAGCATCACTCGAGCTTCGATTCGGTATATAATTCGTAAATTTTAGTTATCGTTTGGTGTTCGCTCCTCGGGTACCCATTTGGGGATTACCCGAATAAAATATTAATATTTGTGGTTTTGGTACTGTGGGTGTTTTAGGTGCACGTGCAAGTAGCGGAGTCGATCCTGCGGAGGATCTTGATTGAGATACGTGCACAAGGTGAGTGACCCACCTTCAAATTAATTTTGGGGAATTTAATTGATGAATATATTATGTGTGAATTAAATATTTGGAATTTAATATCTATGTGCCAAATATTTATTGGATTTATTGTAGAATTATTTATGAATTTATTGGATTTAAGAAAATGCGAATTCTACAAATTTATGCCATGTGGAATTATTTTATGGTTTTGAGGATTTTGAAATTGGTGTGGTTTTAATGGTAAATTGGGCACGATTTGATTTTCAAATATTTCAAGGAAAATATTTGGTTATGTTGGTGATTTCAATTTTTATGAAATATGCCCATAAAATAATATGGGATTTGATTATGATATTTCGAGAAATTATTTATGCTTGGAAAAATGTGGATATTTGAATTGATGGATTTGGGAGTTGGTGGATTTGAAAATCATGGAATTTATGGTATGGATTATAAGGAAATTGTGGAGAATTTCCCGGTTCAAGCGGATGGATTATGCCCGCTATGCTTATGAAAAATGTGAAATTTGTTTTATGATTTAAATTTATGGATTTTATAATTTTTAGATGCACCGTGCACGTACTGGTGTTCTGATTATGTGATATGGTATATGTGATATGGTTAGTGTGCACACGGTTGTGATTAGCGCGCAGGTGGGTGTGAGTAGCGCGCGGTTGATATTATGAGGGTGTCCTGTGGATGCCATCGGAGAGGGCGGCCACCCCCCTTTGGCCGGGACACCAGGTTAGCAGCGGCGCAGTGGGACGCCACGCGACCGTATGCCGGTTTCTTTCTATAACCTCCTGTCTGGCGGTACCTTGGGACGCTGGGTACTGTTGGCGCCACTGGTATATAGTGGGTGCATCAAATGATTTTCAGAACTGTGTTTTAAAAATAAAATGTTTGGAAACTGAATTAGAATTAAAAATATAATTGTTACCGCTTCTGGTATTTAATTGATGTCTTGGTTTTCGGGAAATATGAATAAAGGGTTTTGTGAAAATGTTTTAAAAGGGGAACCTTTCCAACTGAGAGAATTGTAAGGGTTTTGAGAGACATTATTATTTCCAAATAATTATTATTTATATACCTATTACCGTGGTATGATAGTGTAGAGTAGTAGGGTCGCTCACTGAGATGATTAGCATCTCACACTCTTAAATTTCGTTCCTCTAGGTACCAGGTAGTCGGTGTTCACTCGGAGCGGACTCGATCTTCCTCGCTGTATTTGTTCGTGCAGTACCTTGTTCTTCTTTTACTGCAGTTGTAATATTTCGTTCACTTTTGCTGTATTCTGTATTTTGTAGTACTTCATAAAGCTCTGTATACTGTATGGGACACTTATGTATTTGTATTGCACTGGATTACTGTATTTTTATTTTGGAGTGCTGAAATTTGTGGAACCAGTTCGTCGTACTGTGGGAGAAATAAGGGAACAATTATAGAAGTGTGTTTTCAGTGCAGGAAATTTTGTGGTAAGTCCATCCCTTAGGGGAGGTTCTGCCGGATCTTCCACAGAAGGGTCCGGTAGGGTTTCCCTGGGATCAGGGCTTGTCTAGGGTTCCGGTGGGGAACTTTGGACGGGTCCTGACAGTTGGTATCAGAGCATAGGTTCTTGTAATCCTAAGGGACTGTGCATTGCTGTACAGCCCATCCGTAAATTCCTTCCTTTTGTAATCGTGCTTAAGTGTCCCTGTTTCTAAACTCTTGTTTGTTTCTTCAGTAATCGACTACGATGAGTCGGCGGGACACACGTAGAACTCGGGAACGCTCGGCTGAGAGTTCCGGGAGTCGATCAAGCCTTAGAGATCTGGTCTCTCAGCTAACTAGAGCCTTAGGAGGTTCAAGCTCTAGTAACCGATCCGTGGATCAGGCTCGACGTTTAGGAGCCGTGGAGTTCGACGGAAGCCAAGGTCCAGCTGCAGCCTTGAAGTGGCTATCCAGCGTGGAGAAAATCTTGGAAGAGGGGATGCAGTGCCCCGATGAGGATATGGTGAGGATTTCTGGGTTCATGTTAGAGGGAGACGCCCGGAAGTGGTGGCAAATGGAGAAGACCCGCAGAAGGCATACGTGGGACCAGTTCAAGATTGCCTTCTCTACTGAGTTCTGTCCTCCTGCCTACCGTGAGGCGAGAAGGAGAGAGTTCGAGGGACTGCGCCAGGGAAACATGACGGTGACAGAGTACGAGAGGAGGTTCCGGGAGCTGTCAGAGTTCTGCATGCACTTGATTCCCGACGATCACGCGAAGAAGGTGAGGTTCATAGACGGGTTGAACGAGAGCATCGGCTACACCCTTTCTGGGTCAGTACACCCCACCTATCAGTCCGCCAGGGATGCAGCGCTCGAGCTAGAGAGACAGGCGGAGATACACAGACCCTCGAGGCGCAGACCGTTCGAAGGTTCGTATAGCGGGGTACCTCGACAGGGGGCATCTAAGAAGAGTCATAGTTCAGGCTCAGACAGTGGTGGGTTCAGCCCTCGAGGCAGATTTCAGAGGAGAGGCGGCTATCGTATGCCCCAACCAGCGCGCCATTCCATCAGCGGCGGCACGAGCTCATATCAGCACTCTGGGTTTAGCCCTAAGCCATTCTGCAGACGTTGCAATAGAGCACACCATGGGATTTGCCAGTTTGAGGGTGTGTGCTTTCAGTGTGGACAGGCGGGACATATTAAGAGAAATTGCCCTTATGGAGAGGCGGGAGTGTTAGGGGCGAGCCCACCATCACATCAGGCCAGTGGATCGCGGGGTCAGAGTTCCCGAGGGAGTTATGCAGTAGGAGGTTCATCGGGATCAGTCCCACAGCCTGTTGGACCGAGCAGGGGTAGAGGACGGAGGCCCCAGCAGACAGGGCAGGGTCGAGTGTTTGCGATGAAGCAGCAGGAGGCCCTAGCTACACCGGACGTCGTGGCAGGTACGTTGAATATATTTGGTAATGATGCATTAGTACTTATAGACCCGGGAGCAACACATTCATTCATCTCCAAGGAATTCGTCATTCGGGTCGGTATGACCCCTACTCCTTTAGAATGTCTAGTAGAGATAGCCACTCCTGCAGGAGAATCCTTGTGGCCTAGCCAGTTAATCAAGGAATGTTTCTTCTGCATCGAAGATCAAGTGATGGAGGCGGACTTGATCCTGTTGGATCTGTCCGGACTTGATGTAATTTTGGGCATGGATTGGTTGGCAAGGAACCATGCATCTGTAGACTGTTTCAGCAAGGAAGTTACATTCAGGAGGCCAGGGTTGCCAGAAGTAGTATTCCGTGGAGGAGTTGGAAGGCCCTTACCGAGGTTGATATCTACCCTTACCGCCAAGAAGCTACTGAATAAAGGTTGCCATGGGTATTTGGCTCATGTGATAGATACCCGAGTAAGTGGGGTCAGGTTGGAAGACATGCCCGTTGTGAGGGATTTCCCGGACGTGTTTCCTAAGGAGTTACCAGGATTGCCTCCGGAAAGGGAAGTTGACTTTCCCATTGAATTGATTCCAGGCACCGTGCCTATTTCTCTACCACCGTATCGGATGGCTCCAGCGGAGTTAAGGGAGCTAAAGGTCCAGTTGCAAGATTTGGTAGATAAGGGGTTTATTAGACCAAGTATATCGCCGTGGGGAGCCCCAGTTTTGTTTGTAAAGAAAAAGGATGGTAGTCTAAGGCTGTGTATAGACTACCGACAACTTAATAAGGTCACCATTCCTAATCGCTATCCGTTGCCAAGGATAGATGATCTATTCGACCAACTCCAAGGTGCCAAGGTGTTCTCCAAGATCGACTTGAGGTCGGGATACCATCAGTTAAGGATCCGAGAGTCGGACATTCCTAAGACTGCCTTTAGGACGAGGTACGGACATTATGAATTCCTAGTGATGTCGTTCGGACTCACCAATGCCCCAGCAGCTTTCATGGACTTGATGAATAGGGTGTTTCGTCCGTACTTGGATCATTTTGTCATTGTATTTATCGATGACATTCTGATCTATTCAAGGAGCCAAGAAGAGCACGTGAGGCATTTGAAGAAAGTGCTCCAAACTCTAAGGCAGCATCAGCTATATGCTAAATTCGACAAGTGTGAATTCTGGTTGAATCAAGTGGGTTTTCTCGGACATATCGTGTCGGCAGAAGGTATCTATGTGGACCCTGATAAGGTAAAGGCAGTGTTGAGTTGGGAGCGCCCTACCACTGTGAGGGAGGTACGAAGTTTTCTTGGATTAGCGGGTTACTACCGTCGTTTTATTGAAGGGTTTTCAAGGATTGCCGGGCCGCTTCATAGATTGACCCGAAAGAATGTTGAATTTAGTTGGACGGACAGGTGTGAACAGAGTTTTCAGGAGTTGAAGCAAAAGTTGACATCCGCACCTGTTTTAACTTTACCTGATGGGAATGAAGGTTTTGAAGTTTATTGTGATGCATCCCATCAAGGGTTGGGTTGCGTGCTAATGCAGAATCAAAGGGTGGTAGCGTATGCATCTCGGAAATTGAAGCAGCACGAACAGAATTACCCTACGCACGACTTAGAATTGGCGGCGGTAGTCTTTGCTCTAAAGAAGTGGAGGCACTACTTGTATGGGGCCACGTGCCAAATCTATACCGACCACAAGAGCCTCAAGTATATTTTCACTCAGAAGGAGTTAAATATGAGGCAAAGGCGATGGATGGAGTTGTTAAAGGATTATGACTGTGTGATTGACTATCACCCGGGTAAGGCGAATGTAGTGGCAGATGCTTTGAGTAGGAAGGCTACTGGATCCCTTGCTCACATCCAAGTCATCCAACTACCTCTCATGGTGGAGTTGAAGAAGATGGGGGTGTTAATGCATATGCATCCTTCAGGAGTTCTCATGGCTAGCTTCCAGGTACGACCGGTGTTGGTGGATCGTATAGTAGAGACCCAAATGGAAGATCCTAAGTTGAGGACAATTAAGGGCAAGGTACAAGAAGGTCTTGATCCGGAATTTTCCATAAGGAGGGATGGAGCCCTCGTGTATAAAGGACGACTTTGCGTTCCGGATATCCCAGGACTCAAGAAGGAGATTTTGGAGGAGGCGCATAGCTCGATGTATGCGATGCATCCTGGGAGTACCAAGATGTATCGGACGCTTGTTAAGTATTATTGGTGGATTGGTATGAAGAGAGAAGTGGCAGACTTTGTATCAAAGTGTTTGATTTGTCAACAAGTGAAAGCAGAAAGACAGAAGCCTTCGGGACTACTCCAACCTTTACCGATTCCCGTGTGGAAGTGGGAAGAACTCAACATGGACTTCGTATTCAAGCTTCCTTCCACACCTAGAAGGTACGACGGCATTTGGGTAATCATTGATCGTCTCACCAAGTCGGCACACTTCCTACCGGTACGAGAACGTTTTTCGCCCGAGAAGTTAGCCCAGTTGTTCGTGCAACGCATTGTAAGTCTTCATGGAGTACCGTTAGCCATCGTCTCCGATCGAGATCCGCGCTTTACTTCACGACTATGGCGGAAGTTGGCTGATGCACTAGGAGCAAGACTTAACTACAGCACCGCTTTTCACCCACAATCTGATGGACAAGCAGAGCGCACAATCCAGACATTAGAAGACATGCTAAGGTCTTGCATTATGCAATTTAGCGGTAGCTGGGATGAACAACTGCCACTGATAGAGTTTGTCTACAACAACAGTTATCAAGCGAGTACTGGAATGTCCCCGTATGAAGCTTTATATGGGAGGCAGTGTCGGACACCTTTGTGTTGGAGTGAGGTAGGAGAAGAGAGGCTCCTTGCAACAACTAATGCGGTCGGATCTGAGTATTTAAGGATGACCTTGGACAAGGTGAAGATCGTTAGGGATCGATTGAAGGTTGCCCAAGATAGACAGAAGAGTTACGCCGATGTGCGTAGAAAGGATTTGGAATTCGAGGTAGGAGATTGGGTATTCCTAAAACTATCTCCATGGAAAGGAGTAGTACGTTTTGGACGACGAGGTAAGTTGGGTCCTCGTTATATTGGGCCTTACGAGGTTACGGAGAGGATTGGCCCGGTGGCGTATAGGTTGGCGTTACCGGAAGAGCTAGCTCGAGTACACAACGTGTTTCATGTGTCGATGCTACGGAAGTATATTGCAGACCCTTCGCACGTACTCGAGAGTCCGGCTATAGAGATAAGGGAAGATCTTTCGTATGTGGAGCAGCCAGTACAGATTTTGGATCGCGAGGAACGCACGCTACGCAACAAGACTATTCCTCTAGTTAAGGTCTTATGGCGGAACCACTTGGTCGAGGAAGCAACGTGGGAACCCGAAGCACAGATGCGTGAGCAGTACCCGTATCTGTTCCAGTGACGTGCGGAAATTTCGAGGACGAAATTTTTGTAAGGGGGGAAGGCTGTAACACCCCGTCCCGAATCGCACCGGAATCCGTGCACGTTGACCGAGGTTGACCGTTGACCGTTGACCGAAGGGGTCAAAGTTGACTTTTTGACTCGGTGGGAATTTTGAGTTGACCAGGGTACCGTGGCGAAGTGCATGACGCCCTGAGTTCGTAGACTAGTAGCACGTCGAAAACGGAGCTACGGTTTGAAAGTTATGGGCAAAACAAGTTGAAGTGTAAACTGTCTAAAAGGTGCCGGGAGTTGACTTTTTCTTGTGATGTAATTGTGAGTTGACTCTTGTATGGTTGTAAAGTACTCGTCGATACGAGTTCATAGACTAGCGGCACGCTCAAAACGGACATCCGGTTAAAAAGTTATGGACGTTTGAAGTTTACCGGATACCGTATTATTTTAATATTTTTGGGTCGGTGAACAGTGAAATGCCACGTGTCAGCTTCTGAGTGGTCCACGTGGCATGAACAGTGTCACACAGGGTTTTAATTTTGAAAAAACTCTCGGGGAAGAGAGAGAAAGAGAGAGAAGAGAGAGAAAGAGAGAGAGGAGAGAGAAAGAGAGAAAGAGGACCCGCCGGCCGCCGGCCATTTTCACGTTTTTCCGGCCTAGTTACTGTACACGCACCGGCCAGCCAGATTGCCCACCTCATTTCTGGCAAAACCTCCAAATTTCACGGCGAACGGCCGCCGGACGCGCCCGGATCGGACGTCCGAAGTTTGGCGGCGATTTTTCCCCTCCACCGCCGGCCACCGCGAATCGGCACTATTCCGGCCGATAAACAGTACACGCGCCTGACAGCCTTGATCCTCTCCTCAAGTCCGGCCTACCCACCAAAAATCACGGCCATCGGACCACCGACGCGCCGGGATCGGAGCGTTTTCCGGCGAGGGGTCGAAAATCTTCAAACGGTGATTTCTCCGCCGTCCGACCTCCGTTTTGCTCACCGTCGGTCCCGTTGGATTGCTCTCCTCACGATCTACAAATCTGCAAAATTTCACAGCAAACGGCCACCGTCGGAAATTACTGTTCCGGCGACGGTTGCCGGTGACGTGGCGGCCGCCGGAAAGTACTGTTCCGGCGAGTACCCTGAAAATTCCGGCCAGCTCCAGTCCGCAGTGTTCGACCTCCTGAACCCAAATCCGACTTCCGTTTCCACCAATTCGCGACGGTTTGGGAGAATTGCGGAGCCGAAACCCGAAAAGCTTCCCGATAAAATTCCGACCCCGTCGGGTACGATCATCGGAAATTAAGACCGGATCTGTGATTAGCATCACTCGAGCTTCGATTCGGTATATAATTCGTAAATTTTAGTTATCGTTTGGTGTTCGCTCCTCGGGTACCCATTTGGGGATTACCCGAATAAAATATTAATATTTGTGGTTTTGGTACTGTGGGTGTTTTAGGTGCACGTGCAAGTAGCGGAGTCGATCCTGCGGAGGATCTTGATTGAGATACGTGCACAAGGTGAGTGACCCACCTTCAAATTAATTTTGGGGAATTTAATTGATGAATATATTATGTGTGAATTAAATATTTGGAATTTAATATCTATGTGCCAAATATTTATTGGATTTATTGTAGAATTATTTATGAATTTATTGGATTTAAGAAAATGCGAATTCTACAAATTTATGCCATGTGGAATTATTTTATGGTTTTGAGGATTTTGAAATTGGTGTGGTTTTAATGGTAAATTGGGCACGATTTGATTTTCAAATATTTCAAGGAAAATATTTGGTTATGTTGGTGATTTCAATTTTTATGAAATATGCCCATAAAATAATATGGGATTTGATTATGATATTTCGAGAAATTATTTATGCTTGGAAAAATGTGGATATTTGAATTGATGGATTTGGGAGTTGGTGGATTTGAAAATCATGGAATTTATGGTATGGATTATAAGGAAATTGTGGAGAATTTCCCGGTTCAAGCGGATGGATTATGCCCGCTATGCTTATGAAAAATGTGAAATTTGTTTTATGATTTAAATTTATGGATTTTATAATTTTTAGATGCACCGTGCACGTACTGGTGTTCTGATTATGTGATATGGTATATGTGATATGGTTAGTGTGCACACGGTTGTGATTAGCGCGCAGGTGGGTGTGAGTAGCGCGCGGTTGATATTATGAGGGTGTCCTGTGGATGCCATCGGAGAGGGCGGCCACCCCCCTTTGGCCGGGACACCAGGTTAGCAGCGGCGCAGTGGGACGCCACGCGACCGTATGCCGGTTTCTTTCTATAACCTCCTGTCTGGCGGTACCTTGGGACGCTGGGTACTGTTGGCGCCACTGGTATATAGTGGGTGCATCAAATGATTTTCAGAACTGTGTTTTAAAAATAAAATGTTTGGAAACTGAATTAGAATTAAAAATATAATTGTTACCGCTTCTGGTATTTAATTGATGTCTTGGTTTTCGGGAAATATGAATAAAGGGTTTTGTGAAAATGTTTTAAAAGGGGAACCTTTCCAACTGAGAGAATTGTAAGGGTTTTGAGAGACATTATTATTTCCAAATAATTATTATTTATATACCTATTACCGTGGTATGATAGTGTAGAGTAGTAGGGTCGCTCACTGAGATGATTAGCATCTCACACTCTTAAATTTCGTTCCTCTAGGTACCAGGTAGTCGGTGTTCACTCGGAGCGGACTCGATCTTCCTCGCTGTATTTGTTCGTGCAGTACCTTGTTCTTCTTTTACTGCAGTTGTAATATTTCGTTCACTTTTGCTGTATTCTGTATTTTGTAGTACTTCATAAAGCTCTGTATACTGTATGGGACACTTATGTATTTGTATTGCACTGGATTACTGTATTTTTATTTTGGAGTGCTGAAATTTGTGGAACCAGTTCGTCGTACTGTGGGAGGAATAAGGGAACAATTATAGAAGTGTGTTTTCAGTGCAGGAAATTTTGTGGTAAGTCCATCCCTTAGGGGAGGTTCTGCCGGATCTTCCACAGAAGGGTCCGGTAGGGTTTCCCTGGGATCAGGGCTTGTCTAGGGTTCCGGTGGGGAACTTTGGACGGGTCCTGACATGGTGGTTAGACATTGCTACAAATCTAATGCTTGCATTCACTTTGAATATTGCACCAAAGAATGGTCCATCCCAAATAAATGAAAGCAAGTTAATTAGTTAACCCCTACCTCCTCCTCCATTAATACATATATATAATATAAATATTACTGCAAATGAAATGCAAGTAGTTTTTTATGAGAATAAATTACTATTCATATTTTTAATTAATTAAGACACTCAGTAATCAAGCATGTTCTCCCTGTTGTACACGAATGAGGTAAAAGCATGGGAGTCAATTTTATGATTTACACGAAGTTTGAAAATAACCGTGATCAATGTAATCTAAGACAAAATAGAAGTTTAGTAATGACAGAGGATTGAAGAGCGCCAGAACATACGAGGTCCATCATCCACTGTCACATATGTACAATGATCAACTCTACCGAAAAGATCAATTAAAGGCAAAAATCAATATTCACACCACTACATTGGCAATTTATATAAGCTATGGGTCTTTTCGGACAACTAATTTACATTTGCAATTACCCATGAACTTCCAAATAGGTTCCATCAGATTTAGAGCTAGAAAAAACTCCTATTTTCCAATTTAACATATGTCAAAAAGGAAAAAAAATAAAAAATAAAAATTGGACCGCTGTGTGGCGAAAATGTAACGGCTGTTCCTTCTCTCCATATATGTTATATTATATATTTGTACGAATCCCTTTTCAGTGTACAGACGTAATAGAATGCTCTTTTTATTTTTTATTTTATTTTTTATAACAATGCTCCTTTTATTAAGTGGGGATATCTCTGTTCTTGATTTTTTTTTTTCAATTCTACAAAAAGGCAGCTTTTTTTAAAAAAAAAAAAAAAATTATTCGGCCATTAATTGGTGGTAGTCACAAGATGACAGAGTAATGTTAGCGTTCTAGCAATCTCTAAGCAGTATTCGATTAACCAAAGAAAGGATCCCTTTTGAAGTGTATGAAAGGTTCAACGAAATTAAGCACAATTTAAGAAATTATACAAATAAATTAGGCATTTAGTGATTGAAATATAAATAGACATATATTTGTCTTTTGTTTTTTCAATAAAATCCATCATAGAAACATTTTTTAGGAACTATTTTCAATTTATAATATATTAAACAATGATGTACAAAGTTTATAATCTTAATTATTAAATTTAAAATTGAATTGATTTGGCAACCTTAAACATTTGTCATATCTCTGTTATAAATTAAATCTATTTATGTTATTTATATATGAAAATTGACCGTCAATTTTCTGAAGAGGCGCTTATATAAAACAACAGATTATGATCCAAGATTGGTCTGTCGAATATGACAAAACCAAATGACTAAATACTTGAGCAATGGACAGTCAAACATTGCCCACCACGACCACCGCGGGATATGGTATAGTCGTCCGTACATAAATAAAAAAGCAAAGAAAGTCAAAACTCTAAGAATTACCCCTTGTTTCATCAAGAAATTAATTAAGGATATTTGAATCAATTAGTGAAGAAGCAAAATTCCAAAATTATATATAATGGAAGGGGAAAAAAAAAGTATCAAAAAAAAGAAAGAAGAAAAATGGTCCACCAGCCCTAGTTGCAAAATTAAATTAGAAGGTCATGCTCTCCAAAACAGCTGGCCCTCTGGGCCTCATCACAATAGTATTATTATAAGAAAGAAAGAAGGAAAGAAGCAAGGGAAAACAATAAAACACAGAAAAAAAAAAAAAAAAAAGCACCCAGCAGGATGATGACAGGGACAAGCTCACATGAGCCCAACCAGATAATACATGGGGTCCCTACGTATAATCTCTCTCTTTCATATGGAATGGAAGAAGAAAGTGAAAAGATATTGAATTTTAATTATATTTATTTTGTATAAATTAATATATATATATATATATATATATATCGTAGTAGAAAGAAAGAAAATAACTAAAAAAGTAAGATCAGAGAAAAACGGCCTAACTTGAGAAGCTTCCAGGGAGGAGGCACCACTGGGGGTTGCTGGTGGTTGCAATTTGTGAAGACTAAAGATAGAAATCACACAGTAACAACAGCTAATAGATATATATATACATATATAGCCAATCCTATCCCTGGCGTAATCTTTCTCTCTCGCTCAAAAACCCTCTTCTCTCCCCAAAACATTAAGGTCAACAAGAAGAAGAAGAAGAAGAACAACAACAACAAACTTTGCACTCTTTTTGAAACTTCCATGGGGTATTATGTGGTTTTCCGTCTCAGTGGTCTTCTTCTTGGTCAAACAACAACGCACCGACCCTCATTGTATTGAGAGCTACCTTTTCTGCTTCTTTTCCATCGAACGCTCTTTCGCTCTCAGATTTTCATTAAAATTCTTTTGCCTGAAAATTATAAAATAGGATAAAAACAAAATTTAATTATATATATATATATAATAAAAGAGGGTAAAAAAAAAAAAAAAAAAAAAAAAAAAAAAAAAGAAAGGAAAAAAGTGAGGGTGGAAAAAAAAAAAAAAGGAAGAAAGATGCGAGCTAGCTAGCACTGCCGTGTTGCTTTAGCCCCAAATCCCATCAGCCTCTTTCTCTGTACGGGACACAGTTTGAATTTTGATTTGTGGCTGATTTCATCTCCAATTGTTGTTTCAAATATCCAAGATCCAGATAGCAACGCCAAAATTGGTGGATTGGATGATGGATTTCATGTCTGGTAGAGGTCGGGGGTTTTCTGAGGATGAGCACACGGCTACTGCCAGAGGTACATAATTAAGCAACCTTTTTTCAAAAGATTTCTCCTATATATATATATAAATATTCCTACGTTCTTTTATTTTTTCTTCTTCTTCGCCATATTGATTTTCTCCTCCGTCCTCACTACAAATCATGACTAGTAGTAGTATGCATGATATGTATGATATGAGTGCTGGAACAGGTTTTTCCAGTAATTGGGTGTTCGAGGGTCAGGAGGGTCCGGATACAAAGCTTGAGCTGATGGAGTCGTCCCCAGGCAATGAAATGGTGGAGGATGGGAGAAGAGGAGAGAAGTCGTCATCGGCGGACGCTAGAGAGGGAGGGGGAGTGAGCTGCTGCATAGAGAGGGAGCATATGTTCGATAAAGTGGTGACGCCCAGCGATGTGGGGAAACTGAACCGGCTGGTAATTCCAAAGCAGCACGCCGAGAAGTATTTCCCCCTGGATTCGTCCAACAACGAGAAGGGTCTGCTGCTCAACTTCGAGGACAGGAATGGCAAGCCCTGGAGATTCAGATACTCCTACTGGAACAGCAGCCAGAGCTACGTCATGACCAAAGGTTGGAGCCGCTTTGTCAAGGAGAAGAAGCTCGACGCCGGCGACATCGTCTCTTTCCAGCGAGGCCTCGGAGATTTGGGCAAAGACCGTCTCTACATTGATTGGAGGCGCCGCCCTGATGCGGCTGCGGCGGCCGACCCCTCCTCCATCCACCACCGCCACCTCCCTAATCCTCGCTTGTCGTTCCATCACTACCGAGGGTCGTCTATGCCCTGGAGTCCTTTGCTAATGCGGCCACCAGGAGCGACACCTCCATCTGTGTCATCCGTAATGCCCCAGCTGCATCAGCGGGACCACTTGCACTTGCCACCCCACCTACACCTAAATTATGGTCATCAATATCCATATCGGAATTCAACTACTTATGGTTTCGGAAATGTGGTGAACCCTCCGGTTTATAATTATAATTATTACCAGCTGAGATCGGCATCTATGGCGTCCGCATCGGCATCTGCAGCCACACAAGATGACGACGATGATGAAGATCATCATCATCATCAGATGCAGCAGCAAGCTGTTCAACTCCAACAGCCTCACCACATGCCGCCAGTGGTCTTCAACTCGGTACCTGTGGTCCACGGCAAGGCTGCCGCCAAGAGACTGAGGCTATTTGGCGTGAACATGGAGTGTCCAACATTGGAGACGACGCCGTCTACTGGGGATGAGCATGAGCAGTGCGGTGTCGTATTGTCCCCAACCACACTGGCTGCAGCAACCCCTCAGCAGGCGCTAGTTTCTTCTACTCCATCGTCCATGTCGCAATCAGCAGCAGCTGCTCCGCATCACCAATTGAGGCTCTACCACGGCACCCCACTGCCAGGCATGCCCACCATCGACTTTTTCAACAAAGGGAAGGCTTCCATGTCCTTTGATTTTGATATCTGAATGATTGTGAGAACATATAAATATATTCCAAAGGAGACCTTAATATCCTCAGACAGACATACCGCCCACCGCCCGACAAATTAGTTGACGGATTCCACTTCCATTTGAGAGCTGGCTAATCATCCTCATCCTTAATTCTATACATCAATAAGAACCAAGGAATTATAGCTAGCTAGTAGGATTTCGGTCCATCTCCGTTGATCAGCACAGAGAAGGGGTACAAGGTTTGGGGTTCTTTATTTTTCTTTGAAGAATTAGCTTAGAGAAATGCCACCATATATCGATCCAACTGTGTCTAGCTTTCTTTCTTACTTAGTTTTAACTCTACTGTGTACAAATGTTTCTCTCAATACAATTGATATAGATAGATAGAGAAGTAAACAAGTATATTGGATCGGTGAAGAAGATAAGGTTTCATGTTCTCTTTTCTGTATCAAAGCCGCCCCGCAGCTTAACTCTCTCTCTCTATTTTTCCAACAACTTTCTTTCTTTATATATATTCATAGTATTCTCTTTGATCGGTTACCGACTTAATTTCTCTCTTTGTCTGTCTCCATTGTTCTTTAAATAAGTGGGAACAACTTACAACCTTTCCTGACTGCTCTCAGCAACTCATCAGTACAGTGCTAGCTACCTGATGTAATAGCAATTTTGTATTTTACCTTGGTAGGTTGTTGTTCTTGTCGCTGCTTCGTTGCGCACACACCCGCAGGTTTTGCAGACGAAGTTGCAGTAGCATAAAGAGGTAGGATTTTTATCTTCATTGTCTATTTATATCTCCTCAATTTTTCTTCTTTTTCTTTAATTTCTTTTTAAAATTTATACGTATATATTACATATAAATATATACTATATTATTTTTAATTATTTCCATGCAGCTTCTCTTTTGCTGCACTAGTAATATTGAATTTCAACTCACTCTTTTTTCCTCCTACCACACTTTTTCCTCATTTGATTTCACTGCACATTAATTAATAATTTCTTCTGCAAAAACTAATGCCCTAATACCCTTTCCTTAATTAATTAAGCCTCTCGCTTTTTAACTTCCATTTCTAGCTACAACTACAACAAAGTACAAGGTCTCTTTTCTATCTCTCATTACTCATTACTACTTATTGTATTTTTTTTCACTTCAGGAAAAACATCACAATGCTTATTATAAAACATATTTCAAAGCACTGCAATGTCCTAAAATGTATAATATATATACTAGGCAAATTATAATCCTCCCCAGTAACAAACAAGGAGCTAGTTTTCCCCTTATTTACTTCTGTTCATTTTATTTTTTATTTTTTACTTTTTTTTGTTTATTAAAAATATCACTCGTAGTCGCTAGTAAACAATCTTTAATGTCAAATATATACCTTCCTTTGCATAAACCAAATCTCGTTTTCCAAAAAAAAAAATAAAAAAAATAAAAAAAATTGTAATAGCAGAAAAACGTATCTACTTTCTATTTATAACTATCACAATGAGATAATTACATTATTTATTAGTTTTATAATTTATAAGTGCAGAAATTAACTTTATATACCAACATCTTCGAAATCCATTCATCATGGATTTAATTTATTAGTTTTGGTCATTAATATTTCAATGCCGATTAGGATTGTTAATTTTGACATACATACAATGTGATCTTACAACAAACTTCAACTATTCAAAATCAACTAAAACTTATACCGGCATAGGTTAAACAAATGTAATTATTAGTATCATGGTGAAAATATATATTCAATATTTTTTCGTATTTTATACTTCCACCTTATGAATTTTCCTTGCATGTAACATTGATATAGCAATCAAAGTTTGCGCCATATATATGGGTACAACTTACGACCTCAACTAATTGAAAGTTAAAACCAGTACTTATCTTTCTCTATGGCTTCGCTTCAAGATGACTGTTTAGTTGATGCCTATGTACTTGTAGTAATTAATAACTTTGCTTTTGTGAAATCTTAAATGTTGAATAAAGCCTATGTTTATTTATCTTTTTAAAAAAGGTATCATTGCTTGTTTTTATTTGACTATGGTAGTTTGTCTTTTTACATGCATCTCATCTCAGCATAACATAGCGTAACTGTTCATATGTTTGCTTTTGAAAAGATTTCATCTTTTTCGTTCAGGTCTATCTTTAATCATGATTTCTTTTCAATCAATTACTCTTTAAAAAAATGATCGAGTACATTTTTGGAATGAAAATTTTGTGCTCTTTCTCAAATGTTGGACTACATGATAGGATATCCTTCTCCTTTACTTAATTAAATAAACCTGTATCCGGTCTAAAACATATAATTAAGAGCAAAGATTCCCTCTTTCTAAAATTTAGATGCCTACCTTTTTCTTTTTGTAAAATTGTTTTCTATTTCTCTTCTATTCTATGATAAATTTTAGCTTAAGTATTTTCTCATCAACTTTGATATGTGGCTGCCAAGAGTATTTGGGATAATTGGCTATTTGAGAACTCTGATGATTGTCATAACTGTTTGAAATATTCCTTTTGTCACATAAGTACCCAAGGTGGCTTATATCTAACCATCTAATTTATGCAGGACACACTTACAAATACTTGTTTTTAATTTCTAATAGTTAATGATTGACATCTCAAGTATTGATTAATGCTTTATAACAAAAGTATATATATATATCTATCTATTAATCCTGTACGGTAATCAAAATTTTTGAAGATAGTGAAATGAATAATAAATTTGCATAAATAAACCTAGAATGTTGGATACCTCTAATAATATTGAATATATATATATATATAAATAGTCATTTTTTCTTTCAATATATTGATATTAGCCTTTGTATTGCTTCAAAATAAATATAATATTGAACTATATTTGTAAAATGAAATATTATAGCTTTCGGAGGATAAAATAAATATTAGATGGATTTATATAAATTTCAAATACATTTTTAAATTTCAACTTTTAAAATAATTTAAGGAGTTATAAGAGAGACTCGGATGATTTTCTATAATGACAATCTTGGTAATTCATATATCTGTATATATATCTTTTTAACTTATACAATTTTGCTAGCCAAAGCTTTTAGGAATGCTAAGATATATAGTTTCGATTGAAAAAAAAAATAATTTCACTTCAGTTCTTATATCTTGCTATGTCATTGCTCAAAACAAGTTAATGAAGCTAGATAACATAACCATTATGTTAATGATTCATTGGTACTTTAAAGCATCAAAACAGTATTTAACTATCGCAAAAAAAGAATATAGAAAGACTTAAATTGCAACAACCTTTCTTTGATAAAATTAATCAAGCAATAAAAAAGTTTCTGAAAGGCATTTTTATATGGAACTATGATTTTTAGATAAAATTGAAATGCATGTATGTGTGCGTGTGTGTTTATGTATTTGAGTCTTCAAATTTGATACATAGAATAAATCCCGTTGAACTATTTTAATTAGGTAGGAGGGAAGGAGCTGTGGAAGGAATTGGATCAGTAACTTCCTTCAGTTTATTAATAACAAATACATCGTGGTCAAACTGGAGGACATTCTTATTACATATCAAGAAAGGCTAGCCTTATAATTATAGAGTAATTTATAGATACAGATTTTAAAATGTGAAATTAGCTAGATAGTGATTGCACACTTATATATATATATAAATTATCGTTTATCATGTTGTCTGGCTAATATTATATGAGAATTTTTATCACAATGATTTGTTTAAAACTATTTGAAATATTTTTTTAAAATTAAATTTAAATGATTGATTTCATATATTTTTATAATAATATTATTTGGTTGACTTGATAAGAATCTAATTGCATATGTGTGTACACGTATATATGTGTGTACATGTATGTATGTATGTATATATGTATGTATTAAGAAAGTTGGAATTAACTGGATATGTAGGTGAAAAGTACTTGTGTATGGACTCAAAGTGGTGAGGACGTACATATATTAGCCATAGCTTGATTGCAAATTGAGCAATTAATTAACATATAGGTGGTTTCGGCTTCCCCATTTGATTAATCTTGTACTAAGCACATAAATGAGTTAGACGTATTATGTTTTACAGGATCTGGAGTTGATTGTTGATACACAATATTATTTGGTAGCCTTTGCTAAATTTTGTAATCCAGTTAACAGATAGGATCAGCATGCTACGTACCTTTCGAAAGGAACTTATAGTAACAATATTCATAAATTTGTTTTATTTTATTAATTTTCATATGCTGTCCAACTGATCATACAATATACACATGCAACTGATTAAACGCATCTTACAAAAGTTCCCGTTCAGATGATGCATTACTATTATTTGGATATGATGCATTACTATATATGAAGCTCGTATATTGTTTGGTTATTTTATTTTAATTTTAATGTAACCTGAAGAGTACATGCTTAATAGATTAGAATTTCAATTGGAAGCAGAACCATTTGGTAATTGCATAAAATATCATATGTATATATGCTTACATAGATATAAATAGATGAATTCGTTCCTCTACAAGGACCTGCTGATTTTTAAATTTTATTATTACAAGATCTAAAGATGAAAAATGCTATTTACTAGTACTAATAAATGATTGAACGATTATCAGTAGAACCTACATATTAAATGAAAATTTAAATAATTACTATTAAATAATTGACTTTAAAGGTTTTAAAATAAAAGATAATTAATTAAATGTCTCGTAAGTTGGTGATCACCATCATTAATGACAAATAACAAAATCTTTTAGAAGGTATTTAAATTTATAAAATCTAGTGAAATACTAAACGAGTCTTACTATTTATCACTGGTGATAATCATCTGCTTATGTGGTAAATCTTAATTGAACTATTTAATTTTATTATTTTTTATGCTCAAATCTTAAAAATGAACATTTAATAGTAATAATTTAAATTGTCATATAATATATAAATACCATTATAATCATTCATAAATAGTAATAAATAATATTTTTCTATTATTATTATTATTATTTTTTTCCAAATATAGGATTTTCGCAAATGAATTCTTTATGTGTATAATAAAATTATACAGATCTAGCTGTCACTGATTACCAAATTTGTCACATAAATGACTAGAAAATGCTATTATTTCTTTAATCAATTAAAGTCAATGGAAAAATATAAAACCATTCTACATATATCCAGAACGAACACATAATATAATTCACCGTTTAGAGGTCAAACTCCAATATTAAGGCTAAGGACATTGCTTACATGTATGAAGGGTGAATTATATATAATATACAAGACTTATGATATGGGGGGTTCCTGATATGGGAAATTAGATAAGGAATGTTCAAATGGCAGGTATTAAAGGTTGCACAATATTTTTTAGCTTTAGATTTAAATTAAAAAAAAAAATGTTAAGTATTTGGACATATGCATTCATAATTTAAGTAAATCCGGAATTGAGAATTTGATAACAGATCGTTTTTATATACTTATTGGAAGTGTATGAACTTCAGCTCATATTAATTGGTTTGACAAATTTTTTATTGGCAACTAGAATGAGTGTCAAACCCTGTTGTGGAGTTTTCACGTTTGGAGAAATTGAGTTTCAGCTTTCTTAATAGCAAACATCTCTTATGGAAATATGGATTCATTAGTATAGCATAAAAGTTGGAAAAATTTATTGTTCATGCAGTATAGATTGAGTTTTGTTATTTGCTATTATTAGTGATGATTATTAATTGATATGGCATAAAAAAATTATTGATGATCATTAATCAACAAGAACAAATAGTATTTTTCATATAAATTTTTAAATTCAATTCAAAAAGTAGTTTTCTATCATTCTATTTAACACTTATATGTCTAATCTATTTTTTCTCTTAAAAAAAATATATTATTAATAATTAATTATTGCTTATAATTATTTTTTGATTAATCACACTATCTAGGAGACAAATTAGACAGCCAATTGTTGTTTTTGCGGCATAGCTTGAAAGAGTCCTTCGATAGACGATCCGTTTTGGAGAGTTTTTATTTTTTTTATTTTTCATTTTTTCAAATAGTTGTATATATATTTTTATGTGGCAAAAAAATTTAAGCAATCTACATGGCTATTGATCGAGATGCTATTACAATATTAATATTAATCAATCCCCATATATATTCTTAAACACCGAGTAAGAGATAAAAGATCAAATTTAAATATAAAGCATCATTTTTGGATTGACGAGGCTCACTAAAATATAACTATTTAATTCTTATAATAAAGCTCCTAAAAGAATCAGTGTTCGTTTAAATAATTTTTCACAGATGTTCCGCCTAGGAGCAACTTAATACGTAACTATATTCCAGTTGATCCAATTTTTCTAATTACTTACCTAACATTAAACAAATAAACAATGGTGTAGTCTGTGTCCACCCAAAAAAAAAAAAAAAAAAAAAAAAAGAAGGGTGTAATGAGTATTTTGTTTTATACATAATAAAAGGGCAAGGATCCTTGCACCAAAAAAAAAAAAAAAAAAGAAAAAGGGTAAGGACAGAGTAAAATAAATAAATAATAAAAGTTGAATGGCTAGCCAATAACATGCTTGAAAAAAAACCTTTAGAAAAAATATTATTTATCATTATAATTAGTAGAATCTATACGCAAAATTTTAATTTAAATAGTTATAAAAATAATAAAATTAAATATGTTGATCGAAAATTTATCCTATAAATTGATAATTATTATAATAATAACAAAAAGCAAAACGTAACTTTTAGTTAGTTATAGTAGGGCATGAACTCCGTTGACACTTATAAATTTAATTGATTGAACGATTAGATATTTTAAAATTTAGAGTAGTTTAATCATATGACATGGACGGTGGCTAAATATATATTGAAAGATAATAATATATGTAAACTTATAACACTATATGTGCATATGCTTGATTTGTGTTAAAGAGATGAGTGAATTAAGAGAAGAGTAAAAATTTGTGAACCAGTTCGTTTTATTGGGAGAAAACCTGAGGAGAAATAGTGGCATGATTATGGTTAGTCGATCGGCTACATAGGAGGGTATGCATTAAATAGGGCCCCCTACCCCTACCCCTACACCTACATGTAAAATGTAGAATGTAGATGGCGCCAGGCAACCTGCCATAGACCCATCAGTATCTACTATTTACTATCCAGTGGTCATGAAGCAGCAGACCCAGCACGCATATTTAACGTGTTGCCCAAATCGCATATTACGTATATATGTCCTTACTTGTATGTTAATTGTGCTTGTACCTGCTTAATTAAGAAAATGTCGTCTCATTTCTTTAACTTAAATGCATATCCTTCACTACTTCTATTATACTAATAATCATATATTCCACGTCAGCTTGCTAGCTTACTAATCCATGCAGATAAGATAAGATTAACGTATGTGAATATGATGATGATATTAATAATTTGTGAGTGGTATGCACACCTATGAATGTAATTTATTTATTTATGAGAGTGTGTTCAAGGGTCATACATGGATTTGGTGGCGTAGTACGTACATATTTAAAGTAGAGGGCAGTGGTAAGTGGTAAACTGGTAACAAGGTTAGCTTTTGGAGGACTATATATAATATATATGTGTGGATGATGGATAGAGAAGCGAGCCAAACAAGATTCCTATCAAACTCTCTCCCCCAAACTCTCCCCAGTCCCCACCCTACAAAATAGAGGCCGTAGGTATTAGGCTTAATATATAGGACGTAATCAATGACGCCAATAAAGGAAGCAAATGAAAGACATGTAGTTTTCGTCGTTTTAATTTTTCTTACTCTCTCTCTCTCCTTTGAGACTGCCAACTCGCGGGACGCGTGCAATCTACTCCCACTCCATGGACTGCATGGACCACGTTGATATTTCTTTAGTTTTAATGCACCATATTCCCGTGATACCCTTCTCTCTCTCTCTCTCTCTCTCTCATACACTCATACCACCGATGTTATCCATCTACTTTGGCTATATTCAGCCGGTAAATAAGGACATTTTAATGGTGAAAATCAAAGAATTAAATAAAAAATGGCATGGCCTGAATATGCTTTCTTCCCACCTCCCCCCACTCATGACTCAACAATATTAATTCCATGTTCGCAAAAAGTTAAAATGGACTGGATATGGATTTGGACGTTTTGTTTTGTAAGAAATGTAAGTACGTGTATAAAATCAGCTAGCTATTGTACCTATAAGCTATAGCTTTAGCTAGCTGATTAAGCTATAGCTTTAGCTAGCTGATACATATGGGAAAAAACAAGTAAGGAAGGACTGTGATACACAGGCATGGGGTTGCCCTTTTTGTTCCGTTATAATCCTGATACTATCGTAAAAATAAAGGAAAACAAAAATAAAAAATAAAGAAAAAGGAAAATAAAGCAGGTGGGGTTGCACAGAATACAGCTAGGGATTTCATGTTATGTGACAGAGCATTAACAACGACAGTGCAAAGGGTGGCAGCCGATCCCATAAAACAACCGCAATTATAGTGAAAAAAATAAGGGGGCCGGACGACAGTAACGGGTCATGGGGGGTGGGGGTAGGGGTCGGGGTGCATATGCCCTAGCTAACCTCCATCTCCATGTACAACCAAAACAGCCGTAAACAACAATATTGTAATAATGTTACAATATAATACCATATATATATATATATATTATTGGAAATAAGAAGAAGAAGAAGAAGAAGAAGAAGAAGATTGATAAGAATAGAGGAGAGGAAAGAGGCATGTGAGAAAGACAGCGGTGGGCCTGACTGTAAAAGTTCTGACCCACCTGGATGGAGATGGGGGATGGAGATGGGGGATTGGGATTGGGGACTGGGCATGAGGCTGAGGCTGAGGCTGAGGCTGAGGGTTAATTAATGCCTGGTACCAACATTCATGCTAAGGTATTTAAAGTTCACCATATGCATGATTCTACCCCCCAGTTGCCTATCCTCTTATCGTCACTGCATCCCCTCTTTCCATTTTCGTCTCCTCTTGCTTTCCAACTTACCATTATATCTATACAGCTACCAGATTCCTTCTTACACAGGTTTCTTCATCATTAATTTCCTCCATGCATCTTTAACATAATAAAAATTACTTATTAATATACTTAAAAATATTAATAATGTTCTCCTAATGCCTTTTTATATACAGAACCCTAACAATCCAAAACAAGGAAAAAATAATAATTTCTTATTTATTATTTTTTTTTCCAATTACTTTAATGCCTTGCAAGTCATTGCACTTAATTTAGGACTTGCCTTTACGTACTTAAATTTTGCAGACCAAAAGTATAAAATTATGTTAACAATAAAGAAATAAAATTAAATATGGTAATAATGCCCTTACCGTCCTACGTCATGTATACTCCTATTCATTTATATATAAAACAAAATTTTACGTATGAAACCAAGTCAATCTTTTTTATTAAGTCGATCTGTTTTATTACAATACTCCCTGGTTATGCTGAATTTATGTGAAATAACAAAGTCAAAAGGTCCCCACTGTCATGACTAGTCGCTTACATGGATTGTCCATATGCTTCCAATTTTCCTCTTAATTACCAAAAAATACTAAATTAATGCAAGATAACTATTATATAAACTAGTAATTTCCTATGGTTGAAAAATACTAAATTAATGCTAGATAACTATTATATAAACTAGTAATTTCCTATGGTTGATTTTATTATTTGAGTGTTCCCCAGATTCCACCTCAGCAATAATAACCGATCGATAACTCACAAGAAAAACTGGATCCTGAAGGAATGCTTTCATATATTTCAAAAACACGTAATCAAGATGTAATCTTAAAGAACTTAGTCTATCGCAGTGCTATAGCCAAAGGAATAGAGATTAGATAGAATCTGTTGTAAATGTCAGCTTAATACTAATTATCTGTTAGCTATAAACTGAAGAAAGCCAAGCATTTTATTATTCGGCTGTATGAATTTCTAATATAGGAGGAGAGTATAAATAGATACAATTGAATATTTAGTTTAAGGTAAGAATAATATAAAAAAATTAAATTACTCTAATTTACTAATTTAACATCATTGACCCTAATAATAGCTTTGATAGAGGTTGTCAAATAGGAATTTATTTTGGCAGATATCTTTCCTTCAATAGAGGTCTTTGTAAGGTAAGATTCTTCCTTGTCTTATGAGTCCTTATTTTGATTTTGTTTTGCTAATGGGCCCTGATTGTCTGAAACTTGATATGCATCTCTATCATGCTCCCTCAAGCTTGGGAGTAAGGTTGTTTTGAACTCCAAGCTTGGACCAAAATTGCTGAAATAGATCTGCTGCTAAGGGTTTTGTATGAATATCTGTAACCTGGAGATAGGAGGGAATAACGTGAGTAATTAGATGACCAACAACAACTTTCTCTAGAACTAAATGATAATCCATTTTTATGTGTTTTATTGGTCCATGCAAAGCTAGTATTATTGTCATGTACAATGCACTCCATTTATTATTAGAAAGGAGGTACCTAGTGAAACACCGATGTCATGCAAGAGGAACGTTGTCCAAGGGATCTCTGTAGTGGCACTTGCCATAGCCTTGTATTTTGCTTTCGTGTTGGCAACCGTTGGCTGCTTTTTCGAAGACCATGAAATGCAATTAGCTCCAAGGAATGCAACATCCACTTGTTCTGCATCGATCTTGTAACTGGGCATCTGCCCAATCAACGTCGCAGTTTCAAGTAAGATTAAGAGTGCTTTGTTGAATGAAGCGAAGGCCAAAATGCGTTATCCCTTTAATAATGGAGGATACGTTACATCACATAAATGAAGATGAGTCATATTCTGAAAGGGTTGACATACACAGCTGACAACATGAATGATATCTGGTCGTGTAAATGTTAAACATTGCAGACTTCCAACAAGTCAACAGTATTCACAGGTGTCAACTGGTTCATGATCATTGTCTTGAGGAGTAGTTTTAACAGCTATAGGCATTTTCATATGGGCAGCTTCAATCATCTTGGCTTGGGTGAGAAGATCATGTGCATGCTTCTCCTAAGTTAAGCACATGCCCACTGGAAAAAAATTGGGCTTTTTCTCGAAGGAAATAAAGCAACTTTCCCAGGTCTTTTGTTGTAACCTCAATACTCAATTTATGCACCAGCTTGTCAATAAGCATTGGATTATTTCCTATCATAAGTAAATCATCAACATAGATAAAAAGTAATAAAATTGTGTTTTGATTTTTAAAAAGAAACAAATAAGGATCAAATTTGCTATAAACCATGCTCTAGCGGCTCGTTTTAGCCTATAGAAATATCATTTTGAAAGACATACATGATTTGGTTGTGAGGAAGAGATAAAACCTGGTGGTTGCTGCATGTAGAAAAGCTCTTTCAATTTACCATGTTGAAAGGCGTTTTTGATGTAAAGTTGATGAAGTGTTTAGTTTGCTATTACCACTATAGAAACACTGAATAGAATTTTTGTGCGTTTGACAACTAAGCTGAAGGTTTCTTCGAAATCGAGTTTGTCCACAATTCTTCGCCATTGGATGGTAAAAAATCTAGGAACAACCAAAATCACTTCTTCATAATAACTATATAATCATGGTCAATCACTTAAGGATACACCTGAAGGTCTTTCCACAAGTGCCTGGTGATTCCCTGACAAATGGAGACAAAGGAACTAAAGACAAGGCATTCCCTTCTAGTTTTCCCATCTATAAATGGTTTCCAGTTCTGGAAAAGAAAGTAAAAAGATGAAATCTTTTTCATACTTGATTGAAGCCTGTTGCTATGAGCCTGGCCTCATAGTGATCAAAGGTTCCATCTTTTTTTATATTTTGTTCTTTATACCCATTTATCCTACTATGTTGACATTAAGGGTATAAAACTAGTAACCACATATTGTTTGCATGTCGAGTTGAGATTTCTTCATTCATGGCTTGAAGCTATTGTGGATATTTTAAAGCTATTTTTAAAGATCGTGGTTTTGGAGAGGATGAAATAAAAATCATTTGGAATGGGAAAGTTAGATTGGTTCATAGCTTTCGTTGAGTTATCATAGGGTGCACATTGGGTAGAGACAAATCAGTTGCATCCATTGGAGCTAGTATATTATGTGATGGAAAGATGTGCAAATCAACTATCAGATTATCTTGGATACCTACTGGATCATACACTGTTATGGTTGTTAGTTCCATGTGTTTGTTGAAGATGAAATCCATCTTCTATGGAGTTGACTTTCTGGTTAGGCATCACATGCTTCAGTGTTGTCATGAGTTTGTATGATGAGAGATATATTATTTCAAGAGACTTCATTGGTAATGTTGTTGGTTCTAAATAATGATTCATTTCCGTTGGTTGATGTAGATGGTGGCAAGTTATTATGAGTATCATTATAATTGGTGCTGTATGAATATTGATGTTTGAATCTAGTTTGGTAGGAAGCTTAATTTGTGTTTTAGCCTTTTGTATCCAATCTTCATAATCTAAAATTTTGTGAGATAGTTTTGTTAGTGTTATCAAAAGAAAATTTTGTTTAATAAAAAAGAACATGTCTGGAAATATAAGCATGTTTTGTTTCAGGATGTAAATATCAAAAACCTTGGTTGAGGAACATATCCCAAAAAGATGCATGGGTAAATCTTTCTCATGAATTTATGGTCTTCATAATTCCTAAACTATGGACAATACTTACACCCAAATGCCCTTAGGTTTCCATAATTTGGATGCCTTTTAAATAATTAGAAGTGGAGGGTATCTTGCTAGGAATGCCAATGAGGTGAGGTGAGGCTAGTTTTTTAATTTTTAAACCTATCCTCACAACAAATTTTATACTTTGTCCCCAAATAATTCATTGCATATGAAAAGTTGAGGCATGGACAAGGATTCCCAAGTTTAAGACAAGGATCCCCTTCCCCCACCCTACATCCTTTTTTTTTTTTTTTTTTTTTTTTCCTTTTTTCATTTATATTTTTTAACCAAAATTTGTTGTAACACCTCGTCTCCACTGGCGAACTTTTAATTCTCTGCTGATATTGTTTCTAATTTAGCCACAGCACTCGGTATGAGATTTTTTTTTTCTCCGAGCTTCCTAGGAGGTTACCCATTCTTGGATTACTCTTGCCAAAATATGCTTAACTTGAATTTCTTTAAAACCTTGAGACTAATCCCTCTAAAAAGGCTTCAGCGTTATGAAAGTGACTATTATTGCATTTGAACCTCTCCTAATTTACAACTGAGCGATATGAGATTGGATACTAGATAACCTACCAGTGCCCTCACCCACCTACATTGGTCATCACAATCCACCCCTTTATGGTCCAACGTCCTCGTTGACACACTCTCGACTGAATGCAAGCTCTAATACCATTTGTAACACCTGCCTCCATTAGTGGACCTGTTATTTTTTGTCGACATTGTCCTCAATTTAGCCACTACACTCAGTATGGGATCCAGACGTCCTTGCTTAAACCCTTCCAACTTGGTATAGGCTTTGATACCATTTGTAATACTTCACCTCCACTAGCAAACCTATCACTCTTTATCAATATTGTCCTCAATTTAGCCACTATATTTGGTATGAGATTTTTTGCTTAAAGCTACCAAGGAAGTCACCCATTCTAGGATTGATTTTGCCTAAATGAACCTTGAAGCCAACTCTGAAAAGGTTTCGAAGTTATGAAAGTGATTATCATTATATTTAAACCATCCTCTAATCTATATCAGAGGATATGAGATTTGACACAGATAGCCTGCTAATATCCCACACTCGTCTATACTAGTCATCACAATTCATCCCTTAGGGCCCAATGTCCTCGCTGGAACACTTCTAGAAGTGTACAGGCTCAGATACCATTTCTAACATCTGCCTCCACTGCCCACATTGGTCATCACAATCCATCCCCTTGGGCTCTATTACACTTTCAACTGGATACAGGATCTGATACCATTTGTAACACTCCGCCTCTATTAGCGAACTTATCACTCTCTGTCGATATTGTTCCCAATTTAGCTACCGCACTTAGTAAGGAGTTTTTCCTCAAAGTTTTCCAGGAAGTCACCCATTATAGATGTGCTTTCTCTTTAACACACTTAATGTTATAGTTCTTTCGAATCTTGAAGCAAACTGCTCTGAAAAGGCCTCGACGTTATAAAAGTGATTATTATTACATTTGAACCATCCCCTAATCTATACCTAAGTGATGTGGGATTGGACACCATGTAGTTTGCCAGTGTTGCGCACCGCCCACACCAATCGTCATATTCCATCTCCCTTGGGGCCTAGCATTCTTGCTAGCACATTTCTGATCAGGTATAGTCTCCAATACCATTTGTAAACACCCTGCCTCCATTGGTGAACCTGTCACTTTATACCGATATTGTTTCCATTATAGCTACCGCACTCGGTACAGAATTTTTTGTTCATAGCATCCTAAAAGATCACCCATCCTAGAATTGCTCTTACCTAAGAATGCTTAACTTTGAAGTTCTTCCAAATCCTAAGCCAACTGCTTTGAAAAGGCTTTGACGTTATCAGAATGATTATTATTATATTTAAATCATCCCCTAATCTACATATAGGCAATGTGGGATTGGATACCAGATAGCTTGCCAGTGCCCTGCACCCATCTACACTAGTCATCATAGTCCATCCCCCTTTAGGCCTAGCGTAATCGTAGGCACACTTTCGATCAGGTACATGCTTTGATATAATTTGTAACACCTCGCCTCTTTGCCGATATTATTCCATATTCAGTCACCATACTCGATATAGGATTTTTCTATTCAAAGTTTCCCAAGAGGTTAGACATACTTAGATTGCTCTCGCTTGAGCATGCTCAGCTTTGGAGTTCTTTCAAATCCTAAAGCTAACTACTTTAAAAAGGCCTTACTGTTATTAGACTGACCATTATTACATTTGAATAATCTTTTAATTTACAATCGTACAATTTGGTATTGAACATTATATAGCTTGCCAGTGGTTTGCACCCATCCACATTGGTCATCATAGGTGAACCTGTTACTTTTGTTGATATTGTCCCCAATTAAGCCATTATGCTTGGTATATGATTTTTTTGTTTAGAGCTTCTTAAGAAGTCACCCATCATTGGATTACTCTTGTCTAAGCATGCTTATGTTAAGAGTTTTTTGAACTTTGAAGTCAATCATTTCGAAAAAGTCTAGACGTTGTGAGAGTTACTATCATTACGTTTGAATCATCCCTTAATCTATACTCGGGTGATGTTGGATTGGGCACCAAGTACCCTACTAATGTCCTACACCTGCCCATATTGGTTGTCACAATCCACCCCTCTGATGGCTTAGTGTCCTAAGATGGTTAACTTTGTGGAAAGTTCTGAGTGAAAAATCTCATACCGAGTGTAGTGGCTAAATTGAGGATAATAATGATAAAGAGTGAGAGATCTGCCAGTGGAGGCAGGGTGTTATAAATATTACTAGGGCCCGTAACTAACAAGAAGTGTGCCAGCATGGATGGTTGGCCATAAGGTGGTGGATTGTGACTATCATTGTGGGCATGTGTAGGTCACTGATAGGTTACCTTATGGCAATCCCACATCGCTTGGGTGTAGATTAAGTGATGGTTCAAATGTAAAAATAATTACTTTTATAATGTCGATGCTTCAAGGTTAGAGTGGTTGGCTTCAAGGCTCAAAAGAGCTCTAAAATTAAGCATATCCAAGTAAGAGCAATCCTCTATGGGTGACCTCTTGGGAAGCTTTAAGCAAAAAATACCATACCGAGTGCGGTGACCAAATGGTATCAAAGCATATATTCGATTGAAAATGTGCAACCAAGTATGTTAGATCCTAAGGGGGGTGGGTTATGACAACTAATGTAAGAATGTGCAGGTTATGGCAAACTACTTAGTGTCTAATCCTACATAGTCTGGGTGTAAATCAGGAGATGGTTCAAATGTAGTGATAGTCACTCTTATAAAGTCAAGACTTTTTTAGAACGATTGGCTTTACGGTTTGAAAGAACTCCAAAGTTATTAAGTCAAGACTTTTTTACTGGGCGTGATGGATAAATTAGAGACCATATCAGCAGAGAGTGATAGGTCTGCTAGTGGAGGCGAGGTGTTACAAATGGTATTATAGCCTATACCTGATCAAAAGTGTGCTAGCGAGGATATTAAGCCCCAAAGAAGGTGGATTGTAATGGATTGTACTGACAAATGTGGGTAGGTGTGAGCATTGACAGGCTACATGGTGCCTAATCCCACATCGCCTGGGTGTGGATCAGGGACCTGGTGTCCAATACCACATTGCCAGGTTATAGATCAGGAGATAATTTAAACTAATGATAGTGTAACAGCCCAGACCACCCGCATGCGATATTATCCGCTTTGGGCCCAGCTCGCACAGTTTTGTCAAAACGCGTCGCAAGGGAAAGGTATCCACACCCTCTTATAAGGCATGCTTCGTTCCTCTTTCCAATCGATGTGGGATCTCACAATCCTTCCCCCTTGGGGTCCAGCGTTCTTGCTGGCACACCGATCCGTGTACTGGCTCTGATATCATCTGTAACAGCCTAGTCCATCCACATGCGATATTGTCCGCTTTGGGCCCAGCCCGCACGATTTTGTCAAAACGTGTCGCAAGGGAAAGATATCCACACCCTCTTATAAGGCATGCTTCATTCCCCTTTCCAACCGATGTGGGATCTCACAATCCTCCCCCCTTGGGGCCCAGCGTCCTCGCTGGCACACCGATCTGGGTACTGGCTCTGATACCATTTGTAACAGCCCAGACCACCCGCATGCGATATTGTCCGCTTTGGGTCCAGCCCTTATGGTTTTGTCAAAACGCATCGCAAGGGAAAGGTATCCACACCCTCTTATAAGGCATGCTTCGTTCCCCTTTCTAACCAATGTGGGATCTCACAGATAGTCACTCTCATAACGCCAAGGTATATTCAAAGCGATTGGCTTTAGGGTTCAAAAGAATTCCAAAGTTAAGCATGCTTAGGTGAAAGTAATCCCAGGATTGGTGAACTCCAAGGAAGCACTAAACAAAAGAACCCTATATCGAGAGTGAGAGATCTTCCAGTTGAGTTGAGGTGTAACAAATGGTATTAGAGCCTATACCAGACTAAAAGTGTGACAACGATGATGCTGGGCCATAAAAGGGGTGGATTGTGATGACCAGTGTGAATGGTGTGGTGCACTAACATGCTACCGGGTGTCCAATCCCATGTTATTGGTATATAGATTAGAAGATAATTCAAATGTAATAATAGTCACTTTCATAATGCCAAGACCTTTTAAGAGTGGTTGGCTTTATAGTTGGAAAGAACTCCAAAGTTAAGCGTACTTAGGCGAGAGTAATCCAAGGATAGGTGAAAATATTGACAGAAAGTGATAGGACCACCAGCATAGGCAGGGTGTTACAAATGGTATCAAAGTTTGTATCTAACTGAAGATGCGACAGTGAGGATACTAAGCCCGTAGGGTGGTGGATTGTGATGACAGTATAGGCGGGTGCAGGGCATTGGCAATCTATCTAGTGTTCAATCCCACATTGTCCGGGTGTAGATTAGGGGATGATTTAAATGTATTGATAGTCACTCTTATAATCTCAAGGTCTTTTCATAGTGGTTGGTTTCAAGGTTCGAAAGAACTCCAAAGTTAATCATACTCTAGTAAAAGTAATCCAATGATGGATGACCTTGTTGGAAGCTATGTACGAAAATCTCATACTGAGTGCTATGGCTAAAACATGGATAATATTGACAGAAAATGACAGTTCCACTGATGAAGATAGAATGTTACAAATGGTATCAAAGTCTATACCTAGCTGAAAGTGTGCTAATGAGGATGCTAAGCCTTGTTGACCTAGAAGTGGGCTCAACTAATTAATTGGCTACCTACAGCCTAATAGTAGACATATAAGTGAAAGGGATGAGTAGTCTTGCCTTTTTTAAACAAGAGTACTACTTAACAGGAAGGTTAAAGAGAGAACCTGCAATCTATCTTCTTGGCGTCTCACGGTGCTAATTGCTTATAACATGCCATGGCTAAACAGTCGTCCTTCAACCATGAAGATGGCTGATGCTCACTGTGTACTATACTTGTCATACTTCGAACCCATAGCTTCTACTAGATGGCCATATATATATGCACGCTAATTCGTAATGACAGCCATCTTGCGACAAAGGGGGAGACTACTAGTGCTTACTCTATATTATATTTGCTTGCCCTCATAGAAACAACTATAAATGTAGCTTGCGCACTGATCCATAACAACCACCTGCGGCCAAGGAGGGGGACAGCTACTATTCACTGTGCAAATTTACTTGCTAGCCCTCATGTCCATGGCACCCACAAGATAGGCATAATGTAACAGCCCAGCCCAGACCACCCACATGCAGATATTGTCCTCTTTGAGCCTTGGAAATCCTCTTACAACCCAGCCCTCAAGGGTTTAAAACGCGTCTGCAAGGGAAAGGTATCCACATGCTTATAAGCCATGCTTCGTTCCCCTTTCCAACCGATGTGACACTTGACAATCCTCCTCCCTTGGGGCCCAGCATCCTCGCTGGCACACCGATCCGGGTACTGGCTCTGATACTATCTGTAACAACCCAGCCCAGACCACCCGCATGCAGATATTGTCCTCTTTGGGCCTGGGAAATCCTTTTACAACCCAATCCTCAAGGGTTTAAAACGCGTCTCAGTGGTTAGGGGGAATCCTCTTCCAACCCCTACCTGCCAGTCCCACTGGCCCGGGCCTCCCAGGCCCAACCAAGATATTGTTCGCTTTGGAAGCTAGGTGGTGATCCCAATCCTACCCCTCACGGTTTTACTTTCCCTCATGGGAGGTGGTCTGGGCTGGGTTATTACACATAATAAACAACCATTTACAGGATAGTCATATATACTTGCACATTATTATACAGCACAAAACACAAGTACTGCATAGTGCATCTAAAAACTATAAAAATTTTATAATATTATAAATATTGAAATTCAATAAAATACCATCGAGTTTGTACATTTTTAGTAAATCTATAAAATTCCATATTTCCTTTTAAACTATCTTATAAACCCAATGATTTTACAAAGTTAACCATTACCAAAATAATGATCAATTTCACAATATTTATTATTCTTCTTAAATCCTTAAAGTTTATTTATGCAAAAATTACATCAAATCATCAACAGTTTACATACAACTAAATTTCACACAATATATTTTATTATGCAAAATAATTATAATAGTAAAATTCAACAATAATTCCAACAATAAATAATCACATAAATAATTTCACTAAAATCATATAATGAACATTATATAACAAATATATTTAAATTACATAAAAATAATCATTAAAATCAAATAACAATTTCCTTAATTTTTAAAACATACATAATACTTTCCAAAATGTTAAATAACATAAAATATACATCCACACACACATACTGTGAAGTCCCACATCAATTGGAAAGGGGAACGAAGCATGCCATATAAGTGGATGTGGATAACTTTCCCTTGCGAGGCCTTTTAAAATCTTGAGGGCTGGGTTGTAAGAGGATTCTCCGGGCCCAAAGAGGACAATATCGCATGCGGGTGGTCTGTGCTGTTACAGATGGTATCAGAGCCAGTACTCAGATCGGTGTGCTAGCGAGGACGCTGGGCCCCAAGTGGAGAGGATTGTGAAGTCCCACATCGGTTGGAAAGGGGAACGAAGTATGCCATATAAGTGGGTGTGGATACCTTTCCCTTGCGAGGCCTTTTAAAACCTTGAAGGCTGGGTTGTAAGAGGATTCCCCAGGCCCAAAGAGGATAATATCGCATGCGGGTGGTCTGGGCTGTCACAGATAAAAAAAGACTGGCAGGTAGGGGTTGTAAGAGGATTCCCCAGGCCCAAAGAGGACAATATCTGCATGCGGGTGGTTTGAGCTGGGCTGTTACACATATACATGTGTACAACCTTTTAGCAAGTATGTACACATTCATATATATATATACACACACACACACACACACACACACACACACATATATATATACAGATACATATATTCAAATGTATATGGTCATATATTAAAATATATACACTCAAACCATTAACAAGCATATTTTTAATAAGTATATATGTTCACATAAATATATTTTCATGTATATATACAGAAGCACTCCACAAAAATACATTTAAACAATTATATACATGTATATATTCATACACTGTCAATATATATATATATATACATTTTCACAAACGAACACACACACACACACATATATATATATACACAAAATATACGTAATTGCAAACCTACACGCATATGTACATTTAAACACATATACATGTTCAATTTTTCAATTTTCCACATTAAATTTAATAATTTATTCAAAAATAGCAACTTTTCAAATACACATCCATAATTCACAAATAAAGTATCAATAGGTAGCTAAAGAGATGGGGAATACAATTCCAATATTTGATTGGCTTCAAACCACCGGCAGTGGCCGGAATTTTCATTAGAAGCCGCTGTTAAATTGCCCCATTTGTACACCATAAATGAGCATGAATTAGAGCAGACGAAGACCATCATCAGCTTCAAGGGGCGTAAATTAGGAGGGAAGGACTGCGAATGTTGCCCGAAATGGTCGGAAACAAGTGGTCGGATGGTGTGCTCACCATCTATTTCCATGGCTGTTTTCCGAAGCATCGGCGGCTTCCCCAGTGATCAGAGCACACCTTAGTGAAGCTGACATGGTAAGCTATCGGATGGTGGGGGCGATCTGGCATGGGCATGCTAGAGCACAGTAGATTGGTCAGAGAAAGGAAACATCGGCCTCAGGCTTCCACCGCCAGATCTGGGTGCATCGCAGGTCGATCGACCACCAAATTTGGTTGTCGAGCTTGCTAGGAACTGGGCTACACCGGAGGCCGGCTTGTGTAACTCAAGGTTGGCTAGAAGTTCATCAATTCCCGCCAACCTGTGTAGGGGGAGAGAGAGAAAGAGAGAGAGAGAGAGAAAGAAAGGAGAGAGAAACTATTTTGGGGGTTGAGGAGAGAGAAAGGGAAAGGAAAGAAGAAAAAGAAGGGGAGTTCACGTGACTTTCATGGATTGGTGACATATGGCACCTCTTGAATATTTTTCAAAATTCCTCCCACATGTTCATAATATTGTCCGGAAATGTTGTTCCCGCATTTAAAGATCTGTATCTTTTCAAATATAAGTCTAAATTAAGCGTGCCACCAATCTGCATACTCGTAATGATGAGCATTATCACATATTATGTGAGTCAACATGAAAATCCATATAAAAAAGTCAACTCTAAAGCTGATTGATAAGACCGGATCGCATATTGTTTTGACTATAACTTTCTACTCTTAGCTCTAATTTTGGCATAGTACTAGTCTACGAACTTGTATCGACGACTACTTTGCCATGGAACCTTGATCAACATGAAATTCCTCCTATGGTGAAAAGTCAACAATGGAACCCACTTGGTCAACTTTGGTCAACCATGTTCAAACTTGGTCAAAAAATTGAACTCGGGATATTGTCATGGATCGAGGTGTTACATGGATCTCCTTGGAGTCCAATTTTGAAAACTTGAAGTAGTGAAAGTAATTTAGACTATTTAGAGCATTCCAACATCTTTGGTTAACGTTATTATTATATTCATAGTATATTTACCCACCAGGACGAAACTTACGACTGACTTTGCAGTAAAGCAAGATTAAGCAAACGTCAGTACTATGAATGGTATCTTTTCTAAATTATGATTGGAGGTTAAATATATATTGGCTATTAAATTTGGATTTAATGTGTTATTTAACAAATTATTATTATTTGGGTATTTTATAAATTTTTGAAAATTTAAATGTTTTTGTTAATTAAAATAATTCCATTCATTGATATATTAGTTTTAAATGCCGAGTTATAGTTTAGTAAAATTCAAATTATTGGTTTATGCTTATTTAAAATTAACCAAGTATTTGCTTATATATGGATTTAGCATTTTAGTATTGTATGGTTTTCTCTACCTAATTTATTAAAGTGCATTGATGGAAATTGGTTATTATGTATAATAGTGATTGTTTTATGAGGTTTATATTTAATATGTTACTTTATTTGTTAATAATTATATTATTAAGCTACGCAAATGTGCTTTACAAATCTTTATAAATTGAAAGTTGAGATGTTTTTGTTGAATTAATTTTAGTTATTGGTTTAATTTTAAGTGCCAGATCGTGATATTGAGGTTGGTTTAAAAGTGGTTTTGTTTTCTTCCTAAAATAATTTATGCATAATTAAATATGAAATTGTTTAGTTGGGTTGATTATAGAATTAAAAAGGTATTATTTATATGGTTTCTTTTTAAACGTTTCAATCCCTTAATTTGATTATAAATATGTGTATGTGTGTATTATACAAATATGAGTTGTATATCATTTTCTAAATTATGTTTGAGTTATAAAAAACATTTATTATTAATTTTAGATTTAGTGGACCATTCATATTATTAGAACATGTTCATTTATATGCATATATATATATATATATGTGTGTGTGTGTGTGTGTGTGTGTGTGTGTGTGTGTAAATTAAGATATGCATATGATTTTGAAAGATTATTTGTTTATTATTTATTTATTTGTTTGTTTACTTAAATGTTGATTCAAAAGAATTAGGAGTTATAAAAAAACATTTAATATTAAGATGATTTATATGTGGTATGTTTTCTCAAAATTATGTTTTGGGGTTACAAAACTTTTGTATAGATTATTAATTTTTGGATGATATTTAAATGGATAGAGTTACATTTGATTTTATGAAAATTGTAAGATTATCCATTATGTTTAATTTTAATTATTTTTATTTGTTTATTATTTACTTATTTATTTATTTAAAACATTTATTTATGGTTTGAAAATGTAATTATGAAAATCGATACTTTTGTATTTATATGTTTTTATGTGATTAGATGGTTTTTAGATGTACAATATAATATCAGTATTTTTAATTTACATGTGATCAATTTCAGTGCACATGTTATATATAGTCGTCCTTTGTGTAGTGTAGCAGATGAAGTAAGCAATTATTTTGTAGTAATGACATTACTCACCCTTCCCATAGCTAAAAGGTAACAAGTTATATTTAGTCATCTTATTGGAGCTAACATGAATGAGGATAGGTAGGTATTTTGCAATGATGAAACCACCCTATTCTTAGCCATAAAATGGTAAGTTATTTAACAGAGGTACCTTTGGAACACTAAATGTAACACCCCGACTCGAGAAATTGTTCCGAGTTTGAATTTTTAACCAAGGTTGATTAGGATTGATCAAGTAGGTTCTACAGTTGACTTTTTATTGTGAGAGAAATTTCATGTTGACTAAAGTACTATGCTAAAATATTCATCGACACGAATTCATAGATTAGTAGTACACCAAAATCAAAGTTAAGAATATAAAGTTATGGTCAAAACAAGATGCGATCTGATCTGATCTATGAGCTCCAGAGTTGACTTTTTTTTATATGGATTTTGACATTGACTCATGTATTACGTGATAGTGCTCATCATTATGAGTTTGTAGATCGGTGACATGCTTAACTTGAACTTATATTTGAAAAGATATGAGTCTATAAAGTCGAGACCAACATTTCCGGACAGCACTACGAACATGTGGAGGAATTTTTAAAAATGTCCGAAAGGTGCCACATGTCACCAAATCATCCTATATATATATATATATATATTATTGCTTATATATAGGAGAGTTTCTTTTAACAATAATTTGGCCAATGGTTGAATATGCATGCCTTCCTCCTTCCTCCACTCCTGCCAACTTTTCTTTCTTTCTTTTTCCTGTTAATTCTTCTCTTCTTTCAAAATAAATAAATAACTAAAAAGATAACCAAGTCTTGGGCTTACCCCATCCCCATAAGATTCCAACATAATATAGTCACCAACATTCCCAATTTCTTAAACTAAAAAAAGATATAAAAGATAGAGAGTTATTACGGATTTATTTTACCTGAAGGTAAGTCGCTCAAATTCCTGAAACTTGGAAACTGTCTATATTGTGTTTTTATTTTCTTTTTTGATAAATTATAAATTTCCCCCTAGATTAAGTGGAGGCTAGTTAATGCAATTTATGTTTAACTTTTTTGAATAATATAAACTGCCATGAACTTTTGATCAACACTGTCAAGACCCGTCCAAAATTCCTTCCCGGAACCCTAGATAAATCCTAATCCCAGAGAGATCCTACCAAACCGTCCTATGGAAAATTCGACAGCATCTCCCCTAAGGGTAAAACATGTCCTCCTAAATACTATCACCTTATCCCTCCCACCTTACTACAATAATTTCCACAGTGGCAGTACTTCGATAACAATTTATATATAAAACACATACGTATATATATATATATATATATATGTATATATATATGCAATAGGAATAATCAGCTAAATAAACAACCAATTATACCTTTAATCATTCACGTCCGCCCACACCACCCACTGATTGCCTTACATTTCAAATACATTTTAAATATTGTGTTACAAAATATATTGTCAGGACCCGTTCATAATTCCTCCCCGGAACCCTAGACAAGCCCTGATCCTAGGGAAATACCACCGAACCTTCCAACGGAAAATCCGGCAGCACCTCCCCTAAGGATAGGACTTACCAAAAATTACCTGCACTGAAAACACACTTCTATATTCATCCCCTTATTCTTCCCACAATACTACAAATTGATTCCACAATTTTACAGCACTTCACAACAATAACAGCAACCCAGTGCATAATTAAAACATAAGTGTCCAGAATAGTATACAGAGCTTCATGAAGTGCTATTCAATAGAAAATACAACAAGGATGAAAGAAACAATACAACTGAAATGAACGAGTACAAAAGAACTTCTCGAAACACGATAGCGGCGGAGAATTGGTTCGCCCCGGAAGAACGTCTACCACCCCTTACACCTAAGGGAACGGAATTTAAAAACGTGAGATGCTAATCATCTCAGTGAGCGACCCTAGCTACTGAACACTTTTAATAATAAAAATAATAATATAACAAATAAGGGAATTTAAGTAATACCGGCAATTAAATAGGTAAATAAATATAGCAGTTGGAAATAATAATTTCCCTCAAAACTCTCACTAATCACTCCGTTGGAAATGTTCCCTTTTTAAAACATTTTCATAAAACCCGATATTCGTATTTCCTGAAAACCCGGTATAAATAATAATTTAATAATTAAATAATTTAATACACAATAATTAAATAAATACCCCAAATATAAATAAAATGTAATAAATTATAATAAATAATAATTTTTTTTTGAACACCTTTGGGGTTTGAAATTTCATTTGAAAATTTACATTTGACGCACCACACCATATACCGGTGATGCCCTCCGATACCCAGTGTCCTGAGCACCGACTGGCGGGGAGATTAAAGAGAGAAACTTGCAAACGGCACTTCGGCGTCCCGACAGTACCGTTGCTGAAACCGTCATCCCGGCCAAGGAGGGGGGCGGCTGTGGCCAATATCAAACTTGCCTGCCCACGGTCCAATGGCAACTCACAGGAGACATAATACTTGCTCGCTAAACCACATATACATACATCAGAACACCAATACTGTATGAATACATCTAAAATAATTATTAAATCAACCGTACCGTTCTTTTCAAAATTACCGTGGGAAATATACCAATTTGCACACTTACCATCCCACATATTTTCATTTAACAACCCGGTACGAAAACATCGATAACCAATAAAACAATAATTTTTTCTCGTAATACGAGGTTCAACAAATAAAATACCGTGGGCATAATTATAAAATTAAACCACCAATTTAAACAAATATTTTCATAAAATATTTAAACCAATTATGCTTAAAAATAATATTTAAAACCACATACGATTTATTACTGAAAATACCTTGCTCATGCATAATAATTAAAATTAAATCACAATAAAATAATAATTAAATTGCACCACATGAGCATAATTCAAATATCAAATAGACACCAATTAAATATAATTAATTGCCCCAAAATAGTTTTAAAGGTGGGTCACTCACCTTAAACGCGTATATCAGCTAGGATCCTCCGCAGGATCAACTCCACTACTCGCACGCGCACCTAAAACATCCACAGTATACCAACCAAATATATTAATATTTTAATCGGGTAACTCCCAAATGAGTACCCGGGGAGCGAACACAAACGACCACTAAAATTACGAGTAATATACCGAATCGAAGCTTGAGTGATGAGGATCACGGATTCGGTCTTACTTCCCGGAGATCGGACCCGAGGTGGCCGGAATCTCGCCGGAAAGCTTTCGGGATTCGACTCCTCAATTCTCCCAAACCATCGCGAATTGGAGGAAAAGGATGTCGGATTTGGATTCAGGAGGTCGGAATCAGTGGACAGGGACCGGCGGTGCAACTGGGTACTTGCAAGAACAGTGACTTCCGGTGAGCCGCCGCAGTCACCAGCAACCGTCTCCGGCGGCGGCACGTGCGGTGGCCGTTGGCTGAGATTTTTGGCAGTTTTGTAGATTGAGGGGAGAGGATTCCAACGGGACCGGCGGTGAGGCAAACGGAGGCCGAACGGCGGAGAGATTGGGTTTTGAAGATTTTCGGCGCCTCGCCCGAAAACGCTCCGATCCCGGCGAGTCGGAGGTCTGGTGGCCGTGAAATTTGGTGGGCTGGCCGAAAATGAGGAGCTGGTGAGGGGTGGATGGCGCGTGTGGCCTGAAAATGGCTAGAAAGGGGTCAAACGGCGGTGGAGGGGAAAATCGCCGCCGAGCTTTGCCGGCTCGATCTGGGCGCGTCCGGCGACCGGCGGTCTTGAGATTTTGGGGTTTGGCCGGAAATGGGAAGGTGCTCCTGTCTGGCCGGCGCGTGTAGCAAGGGTCGGCCGGAAAATTGGACGATTCCGACGGCCGGTCGTCTCTCTCTCTCTCTCCTCTCTCTCTTTCTCTCTCCTCCCCGGCGTTTTTGCCAAATAAAAGCCATCGTGGGTGACACTGTTCATCCACGTGGATCAATCAGGTGGCGACACATGGCATTACTGTACACTTAAGTTAGATATAATAAAATATTACGGTATCCGACGAACTTCAAACGTCCATAACTTTTTAATCAGATGTCCAATTTAAGCGTGCTGCTAGTCTATGAACTCGTATCGATGAGTACTTTACAACCATACAAGATTCAAAACAAAATTACACAACAACAAAAAGTCAACTTCGGCACCTTTTGGACTGTTTGCACCTCGACTTGTTTTGCCCATAACTTTCAAACCGTAGCTCCGTTTTTGACGTGCTACTAGTCTACGAACTCGGGGCATCATGCACTTCGCCACGGTACCATGGTCAACTAGAAATTTCAACTGAAACAAAAAGTCAACTTTTGACCCACTCGATCAACGGTCAACCTCGGTCAACGTGCACGAATTCCAATGTGATTTGGGACGGGGTGTTACATATACCGATGAGTAATATAAGAAGAAAAGTAAACAATTATCACATCAACAATAATTATAATAATAGCAATCATTTTCATGATAAAAATAGTTCTAATAGCATCTATCATATTTACTCGAAGATAATCACTTGTCCAAGAACTATCACATAATCACAGCTGTTCCAAGGACTATCTCACCTGCCCAAAGGCTACCACTTGTCCAAGGACTATTATACTTGCCCAATAGCTATCTTTCTTGTCCGTAGGCTGTGATACTTGTCCGGATATATCATATACTAATAATAATAATAGAAATAATAAAATAATAAAAATAAAAATAAATAATGGCAATAATAATAATCATAATGATGATGATAATATTAGTAATAATGAAAATAATTGTAAACATAATTCTGATAAATAATAATTGTAATATTAATAACGACAATAATATTAATAATAGTAATGACAATAAAAGCAATTAAGTATAATGCTAGAAAATCAGGTTATGAATAGATAGAATAATACGAGATCAAATAATAATTTAAAATTCAAAAAATAGTATCAAATATACACTCGTATCAGGGGTACAAACGATACCCTCCAACATGTTGCGCAATCCATGATTCCAGCTGTCGCCAGCACCCTGCTACCAATACAGTCTGGGATGGTTGCCTAGATTGGCCGTCTAATCTCCGGAACTCGTAGGTAACATAGTTACGAGGCTAGTTCTTCATAGACCACATTGGATCGCTGTCCCCGTACGATGTGATACATACAAATATAATATATATATATATATATATATATATATATATATATATATATATATACAAAAGATAATCAATGCACATACTATATACCAGTGGTGTCCTACGGTGTCCAGGGTCCCAAAACACCGTCTGACGAGGAGGTTAAAGAGAGAAACTGGCATACGGTCACATGGCGTCCCACCGCGCCACTGCTTAAACCGTCATCCCAACCATGGAGGGGGCGGCTATGGCCAATATCAAACTTGCCTGCCCTTGGTCCGATGGCAACTCATGGGAGACATTACAACCTGCACGTTAATCACATCCACATCCATCTGCATGCTAATCACATCCACAACTACAGAACACCGGTACGTGTATGGTGCATCGAAAACCGATAAAAATATTTTATAATATTATATATTTTTTAAATATAATATAATATTATAAAATTTGAATTTTTATATGATACACTTAAATTTATGCACTTTTATCAAATTCACAAAATTTCATGCATAAATAAATAATTAAACACATAAATATAGTTTCGATCACAATAATTCAATATAATCAATTCTGCAAACCTTCAAATTAATTCATACTAAATGTTAATAGAACCACATACAATTCCACAAATAATTAAGCATATAAAGATACATTTTATTAGCTGGCATAACTTCACAGTAAAGTTAACAATAATTTAACTGCAATTTAAAATCTACAGTTTTTCAAATTTAAGAAACATTAATTCAACCCATATTTATGCAATTCAACACAATTGGACATCAGCAATATAAATAGCAATTATTTAAACATCAAACATACATTTTTCAGATTATCACATTAAAATAATATTATTTTATCCAAAAATGGCATCTTTCTAAATACTCAATCACAATTCACAAATAAGGTGCCAAATGAAAGCTAAGGAGACGATGAGTGTAAAACCAACCTTCGTTCGGCTCGGAACCGTCGAAGTTGGCCGGAAAATGGCTGGGAAGTTTCGGCCGGGCTCCCCCTCCACATCTCACCAATGGCTTGGAATTTGGGCAAATGGATGTCATTTTTGGAATCAGGGGGTTGAAAACTAGGGGGAGGGACCAACCTCGGGACCGATGGCCATCAAAAAACCGACCACCCACCACCTCGCCGATCGTCAGCTTTGGCATCGATCCCGGCACGTCTACCGGCCAACCAACGGGCGACTCGATGCCCGGGCTTGTCCAGCCGTGGGCCACCATATCGTCCGGCGCATGTGGCCGTGCAACTGCCGGAAGAGGTGCAGCAGAGAGAAAGAGGGACCGGCGAGAGTGAGAGGGAAGGAAGAAGAAGAAGGAATCGGAGGAGAGGGGGGGGGGGTTGTGTTTTTTCTTCCCACGTGGGGAAGAAGAAAAAAAAGTAAAACAAAAAGAAAATAAATAAATAAATATATAAAATAATATTAAAATAATAATATAATATAATAAAACAATAATAATAATAATAATAAAATAATGAAATATTTAATTGTCTGAAATTTGGCATTTCCTTGTCGTGACACATGGCACCCTTTATAATGCTACATGTGGCATCGCTGTTCACGCACACTTACATATCGATGAATTGTAATAGCTGTCTCGGAAAAACTTCATAGGTCCGTAATTTTCCAACCATATGTTCAAATCGGGCGTGCCGCTAGTCTACGAACTCATATCAATGAGTACTTCACAACCATATATAAGTCAAAGCTCAATTTTACAAGAATAAAAAGTCAACTCTGGTACCCTTGGACAGTTCGAACCTCAACTTGTTTTACTCATAACTTTCAAACTGTAGGTCTGTTTTTTACATGCTACTAGTTTGTTGACTCGGGTCGATGCATACTTCGCAATAGTACCTTGGTCAATCTAGATTTCTCATCGAGTCAAAAAGTCAAAATTTGACCCTTCTCGGTCAACGACAGTCAACTTGAAAAATTTCTGGTGTACTTCACAACGGGGTGTTACAAACACAATATAGTTAGGTTATTTTATTAACAAATTAAGCTAAAATTTAATATTACATGTAAAACCGACCAAATTATCTCACTAGTGCATGTCAATCACCAAGAACGAGTAAATTAATAAGAGGCTTCTACATAAAAGTGCGATTATTCATAATCAGTTTAATTATTTTATAAGTCCGTAATCCGCATTGGTAGCTTTTAAATTGATAAAAAAAAAACAACCCGAAGTCCTCTCAAATGGAACATAAACACACAAAATAAATAAATAAATAAAAATAAGTCCTTTTTTTTTAATAATCTATCATATCATAAATGTAGAAGTGATAGATATACCAATTGAGCTAACTTTTTGTCAAATATTTTTGTGTGATTGAAACATCATATTTGACAATAACCATATAATAATAATTCATTTTTGATTAAGTATCATTTATCAAAAAAAAAAAAAAAACCAAAAAAAAAAAAAGAAAAGAAAAGAAAAACTTAATTAAGTAACATTTCCGAGACGACAGCAGTGTAGATAATCCCTTTTAATTAATTTGTTAAAGCTGAGGGACAAATAAGCACATTTCATGATATATATGTTCTGTAGCCTGTAGATGAAAACAACAACACGGCCTGTCCTCTCACAATAAAGATGCGCAAGCATGGTTCATATATATGTAGATATATATAATTAATACAAACACCATGCATGCATACTAGTTATTGAAAACAACAGTTGCATGCTAATTAAGAGTGATTGAACTGTTCGATTGAATTTATTCGGCACTTCTACATATATATACACATGAAAAGTTGAACAGATCCTTTTCATACTCCAAGCCGTACTATATTATGCATATATATATATATATATATATATGGCGCATGAGAATATAATTACATGACATGGCAATGAGGATGAGGATGAGTATGGATATGAATTAAGAGAATAATAATGAGTAGCTAGATTTTTTTACATGAGACAACAGGCATTGACGTTGTCATCGTTGAACATATTGCTGACTTTGTCGTCTCCGCGGTGAGTGACAGGAATGTTGCCATGCCTGTCGGCAACATTGTAGCCGTGCCTATAGTAGTTGTAACTCTCCTTGAATTCATTAGTCGTATCTTTAAAGTATTCATTGGCTGACGTGAAGTACAAAGGAGGATTTGGGTATGGCCAGAATTCCGCCCTTTTTCCTGCTCTCCTCACTGCCTTGAGCACCTTGTTCCGATCCACGTAACCCACTACTGTCACCTTTTCCATCTCCAGGTCCACCTCCACTGAGTCCACCCCTGCTTAATTGTATAATTTTGAATTACTATATAAAAATATAATATAATATAATATATATATATATATATAGAGAGAGAGAGAGAGATATGTATAATTAAATTGGATATGTATACATTAATAAATATATACCTCTAAGTTTGAAAATGGCATTTTTCACAACTCTTTCACACCCGGTGCAGCACATCCTTACTTTGAGATCCACAGTCTGTAAAGCATATATGGTCATTAATTAGATTCCTTTTCGATAAAGTATTCTTGGTTTGTCATTAAAATCTATTTGGTACCCTTTCCTTTCCTTTCTTCTTATTCCTTTGTTCCTTCTTTCAAAAACGTTACCTTTATCCTTTTAGACTTTTTAGGAAAACCAACACATTAAGCAATGTGCCATATTGGATATGCATTATTATAATATATTAACATAAAGAGAGAGAGTGAGAGAGAGAGAGAGAGAGAGAGAGAGAGAGAGAGAGAGAGAGAGAGAGAGAGAGAAAGAGATTAAACTTATTTTTCATAGGTCGATTCCTATATTCGCCGTGGCTGTTGAACTTACATGTGTTCATACATTTTTAGAATACCGGCCTAACCAGAAACGATTCAAGACCGTCCAAAAAAAGAAAAAAAAAAAAAAGTGACTGAAGAGATTAGCTAACCAAACATTATCTGACGTGATTAGAGATTCTCTGGTTACTACATCTCTGGGCTTACTACGAGTTTAGATTAATTTATATATGGGTTGTTCTCCAATAATATACAATCAAGTACAACTGCAAATTTAATTAGTTGACGCATATTATATGTTGGATCTTTTTTCTTTTCTCTTTTTTCCCAAATCAGTTATATATTTGTATCCAATACAACCAGCGATATCAGACAAAATCTCAGCAGGCTGGTTAAATGACTTGAAAACATGATATCTATTGCTTCCTTGCTGAAAATAATAATGACTCCTAATGGAAATTACAAACATAATATTCATGCATCCTCATGAAATCGATTAATATAGAATATAGCTTTAATTTGTATGTTCTCCAATTTATTTTGGTAATCTTTTGTAGTATTTGAAAAGCATCTATTTAAAAACATGATTTATTTCATATAACTGCTGAATGGCACTATTTTGAAATTAAGAACAAATATAAATTAGATTAATCCTACGTTATCGGTTAAATTAAATTTATTGGATTAATTATGAAATTAGGGAACATGATTTTTTTATTAATTGGACCAATACCTACAAATAAATGGGTTAACTTTAATTTCCTTTTACTTCAAAGAGAGATATTTGTGTGTGTCTGTGTGTGTGTATAAAAGAGATGGAAAGGCTTTCTGGAAAAAAGAGAGGAAGGGCAAGAGATAGGTTTGTCTATTTGTTCCAAGGCAAGCTGAATTAACTAAGAAAATATGGTGAAATTAAGATCATTGTAAATAGACACCTGGAATTAAAGATGGAAATTAGGAAAATATGGACTTAGGATAGGAAAGTGAACCTGCAAGGAAAGAGGTCGACCCTTAGGCATTTTGTGATTGCGGTGGATGCCGTTGTTGCTTTTGTGGTGATCTCGATAGCGAAAGAAGCAGTATGCAATGGAGGATACGATAAAGCCAAATGCTCTCTCTAGAATGGTAGCCATGACCTTAAGTTTGTTAACTATATATATATGTACGAAGCATGAAGAAAGAGAAAGAGAAAGAGAAACCAAACTTAAGAGAGGTAGTCCAGACCTAGAAGATATTCCACTTGTGCCGGGGCAGGTTAATCTCTTAGGAAATATATTCCAAAATCTATTCCAGGGTGAGCAGTTTCTTGTGGTTAAATTCAGTGACTCGTGAATTATTAGAAGGCTTTAGACAGGGAATGGTATCTAAAACCCCTCACAAAATAATAATGCTTGAAATGTGGGTCAAGCTAACATGGTTGCTGACACACACTAGTACTGATGAGAAAGCACAAGGGAATATATGTTTATCATCTTCCAATCCAATTAATGGTATATATATTTATGGACATATATGAGTCTTCTTAAGGCAAAGGCAAAGGGAAGGAAAGGTGAGTTTTGAATTGATGCAAAGGGAACATATATATTCTAAAATATCTTTCTTTATTTTAACCGTCTTTGAAAATCACTACACAATATGCACCATTTCCCATCTATCTAGAAAGCCTAGCTATAGCCTACACTGTAGCTTACCAAAGTAATATTCGTGCGTTGCTATTAGCTATTGATAATGAATTCATTCTCATCTTTTATGTATGTTGCATATTTATTTGTATTTCTTCATTCTAGAACAAGCCTGCCTTTGTTAAAAGCAGAATCATTTGGTTCCATAATTAAAAATAACAACTGGGCAGCAGCTGGGTGTTTAATTATTTATACATGTATAATTATACATATTAATGCTACAAAATAAAACTTACTACTTGCAACCACCAAGTACTACTGACCAATACGCTGATATTAATAACATTCCTTTAGCAATTATATAACACGCCATCCCTATAAAAACATTCAAGTTGTAAAAGTTATCATGTTATAAATAATTATCCGAACTTGAATCTCTCGTTTATTTTATTTTTTTTTAAAAAAAACATATATATATATATATATATATATATAACATGTTGGAAAAATCTTCCAAGTTGCTAATGGTAGGTGCACTTTCCTAGTAGCTGAATGGTCATTTTATTTATCAAATATTATTATCTATCTACAAATGCTTCCTAAAATTAAGAATGTTATCCTCCTGATCAATCATGCAAATTAATGTAATTATAGCAAGGAATTCTGACCTTTCGCTTATCGAATTATTCTCCTTCTGCCTTTAATTAATTATATTTTGCTAACCCGATCAATCGGTCCTAGCTAGGGCATAAACTGTCTTCTGCATGCAATTTATGTTTCAATTTGGATAAAAATATTTTTGTCTTCTCCGACATCCCATAAGCAAAGCTTTTAGAGAAAAAGGCAGCATAAATTCCAAGGAAAATTAGGAACATCCTTTTGATCGGTAAAGAATCAATTGCCATTGATACTTGTAATAATATGTGCTTAAATTAATCAATCATTTATTTCAGATATTCTATTTTCTGTTGTTCCTTCGTTTTGTAAATTAAATTCCTCAACATGACATTTGGAAAGGCAAAAAGCCACGCAGATATAAATTTCAATCGGTTCAAATCGATCACAATGTTAAAATTTGTCGGTACTTACAATTTTACGGCTAAAATTAAGAGGATTGAAATTTTATGGCTAAAATTAAGAGGATTTAACTTGTTTCTTTGCCAGTTATTGTTCGATTTTTTGACCAAATGGTAATTTTGAACATTTAAAAACTGTCCAGACTCATCGAATTTTGGACGGTTGATTTTGGTTTTTAGAACTTTTTAATAAATTACAATTATTATTAACTTGGTGAAAGCCCCAAAAAAAAAAAGAAGAAAAAGTATATCATATTTATATATATATATATATATATATATAAACTTGGGGTGGACATTGCTTAGGATTGGTCAGTTCCCGTTGGTTTTGGTCAGTCAATTATTTCGCTAAAACACATTGAGGTCTTTAAAACCGATTAAAACAGGCCAAATTTAATTGGTCAGTTTTGGTTTTAGGGAGAAAAAAGCCAATAAAAATAATAAATTGATTTGAGCAGTTTTGTTGTTTGATTATTTTGGTTTTTGGTCTTTTTTCGATTTTCGGTTGGTTTTTTTGATTTTCTATCGGTCTATTAAAAATGTTAAATAATATATATAATATATGTAAAAGTATTAAAATATAAAACATCTATAATATATATATATATATTAATACTTTTTTTCGATCGGTCTTAGTTAATCGTGGATTTTTAAAACCTAACATCGATGCCAATCAACCACACATTTTTCAATTTGGTTAACAACTGGTTTCAGTTGGGTTTTTTGGGTTTTCATTTATTTTCAGTTTGGTTGGTCAGCTTTTCGGTTTTGTTGGTTAAAATGCCCACCCCTAATAGAAACTTAGGCAGATTTATTTGGTCAGTTCGTTGGTTAAAATGCCCACCCCTCATATTAAAATATATAGAAAATTATTTTTAAAGTGTTTTTTTGGCTAAAAAACTTATTGTTAAAGTTATTCAGTCAATTGACGAAGTGTGGGTTAAGCATCCATATCTGTGTCTATGAGAGTGTGAGTTCGAATCACACGGGATGCGGAAGGATTTGAATAGTTTATAAATTAGGTAACTTATTCAAAAAAAAAAAAAAAAAAAAAAGAAGTTATTCAGTCAATTTGATTAACTTACTAATTGGTTACACTGACATAGAGAATTAGTTCATATGGTTACTAATTGATTATTCAGACACCGACCATCCCTATTTTCATCAATTTGATTTACTAATTGGTTAACGGTGGGCATTTTTGGTTTTCGATTGGGTGTGATCAATATTTTCAATTGTTCGGTCATTTACCCACCCCTGCTATGAAACCATATGAACCATCCATCCTCAATTCCTCATTTCAGCGATTTTCTTTACTGATGTAAATTTTTCGTTTCTTTTTTTCTCTTTTAGGGTAAAATATATTGTCTATTGGTCCATATTTGTAACAGCCCAGTCCACCCGCATTCGATATTGTCCGTTTTGGGTGCAGCCCGCACGGTTTTGTCAAAACGCATCACAAAAGGAAGGTATCCATACCCTCTTTTAATGCATGTTTCGTTTCCCTTTCCAACCGATGTGGGATCTCACAATCCTCCCCCCTTGGGGCCCAGCGTCCTCGCTGGCACACCCCAGCGTCCTCGCTGGCACACCGATCCGGGTACTGGCTCTGATACCGCTCTGATACCATCTGTAACAGCCCAGTCCACCCGCATGCGATATTGTCCGCTTTGGGCCCAACCTACACGGTTTTGTCAAAACGCGTCGCAAGGGAAATGTATCCACACCCTCTTTTAAGGCATATTTCGTTCCCCTTTCCAACCGATGTGGGATCTCACAATATTAGTGACTATATACATATATGCTTATAGATGGCATGCATATGATTAGATCAAGACATAAACAAAATTAATAAACCACGAATTTAAGATTTTATAAAAATTGTCCTAAAAAAGTAGATTTTATAAGACTACGGAGTAAAGAGAAATGAGAGGAAAAAAATTGGAATATAAGATAATAAGAAGAGAAGAGGTGAGAAGGAAAAGGGATACTGAAAATATGAAAATATGAAATGATATATGAGCTTTGCTATTTATTAAAGCTAGTGATGAGTAGGTGTATGCAAAAAAAGGATTAATTGAGTTATCCAATTCAATCCAATTTTTTTGGATCGACTATTTCATATAATCAAATTGGATCATGTTTAAAAATTTAAATCCATATAAAAAAAAATGAAATCCAAACTAAATGATTTAAAAATATATATTTAAAAAATAAGTTAATTATTGTTGTTTTTATTTTATTTAATATTTTTATTGGTTTGTATTATTTAGCTTAAAAAAATTAGTTGTAATTGATTTATTATTTTAATCAATTTTGTTTTATTTATCTTATTCTAAAAATAAATATTATCATTTTCCAAAATGTTCAGAGATTTTAATAAATATAAATATCTATATATATATATATATATATATAGATAGATATAGATATATATACATGTGGTTATTTTACATAAGTTAAAAAAAAAAATCAAAATTCAAAATTTCAGCTACCTAAATATTTGTTGTTTAGATATAAGAATAAAATAGCTATTCCATAAGTTCAACTTTTTCTGCATTCGATGCATTTTTTAATTTAGAAATAGTCATTCCACAAAAATATATTACCCTCCATTTGAAAGAATAATTATTTCTTCAATGGCATGTTTGGTAGGTAGAAATAAGGTAAGGAATGGAATAACCATTTAATAGGATTAAATAAACTTATGTTTGGTTAGTTTTCATGTCGAGGAATATATATTTCCTAGAAATTAATTATCTCCTATTTGAAAGAATATCCATTTCTTATCAAAACTTAAAGTTCCGTTTGGAAAATGTCAAAGTTGAGAAGAAAATTAATTTTCTGGATTTAATTTTCTAAGAATTAATTTTTCTCTTGGTCTGTTTGGTGAGTAATAGAAAATTTGAGATCTATAAGTAATTAAATTTAATATTGTATAATAAATTAAGGATAAATATATATTTTTTTAAAAAAAATTCAAAATTATTTTTTCTGTGATTCTTAAAATGACACCTATATAAGTGGTAATAATTTTATCACATATTTTCCTACATTTGTGGGAATCTAATTTCCTAGATCCACACTTTTCCACCTTACAATAAATATCCAAACAAAAGAAAATCATCAATTTTCCAAAAGAATTATATTTCCACTAATTTTATTTTAATCCAAACATGCTGTAAGAAAAAAATCATTCCTCACAAAAATATGGTAAACCCTTTTTTGTAATACAATATGGTAAATATAAAATTGATAATTTTTAAGAATCTTAATTTGGTGCATTATCTATTTAAAATATGTAAATAAAAAATATTTCAAAAATCACATAATTTAAAAATTATATAATATAAAAATTTTAAAAATAATGAATTATATATTTAACTAAATAAATTTTTTTTTAAATAAATGTAAAGACTATAAACATAAATATAAATAAATATTAACAATTAAATTAATGTGTTTGTGCTAATCATTATATCTAATTCATTGATAAGAATAGTGATTCTTTTTCCTTATTATTAATTTTTGAAATTGTTATTCCCTTTTCATCAGAAATAATTATTCTGTACACAAAATAAAATCTAAGAATAGTAGATAGATATATTATTCTAAATGAATTTAGAATGGTTATTCGTAGTGATAAAAAGTTCAAAAATGGATTAACTATTCCTCTTCTTTAAGTCTAACTACGACAAAAGGTTATAAGTAGGAAAAAAATTAAAAATAAAAGGAAATATATTATCCTCTTCCTCACAATCTATAACTCCACATGAGTTTTTTTTTTTTTTTCCAAATTCAAAATTAAAATTATAACCATTAACCCATCATAATACAGGTATTATTTTAGATATTATAATCAATCAAAGCCCTACTATTATAAAACTTCTTCTGACCAACATCCTTTGTTATTAGCTTTGAAACTAGCATAAAATAAAATAAAAATAAAAAACCGTATAAGAAACTGATTTTGGCAATGATTCAAAATAAGGAGAAAAAACAAAAAGAAAAAGAAGATGAATTTAAAATATCTTTATTCTTTTGTCATATTTATTTAATTGTAAACTAATAAATTATCTTACAAGGTAAAATATATGTAGCAATTAATAAATTACCTTACAAAGTAAAAAGTAAATAATAATGATAATAATAATAATAATAATAATAAAATAATAATTATAATAATAATAAAAGTAATTAAATTATATTATAAGGATTTAATATAGAATAATTAATTATTTACAAAGAATAAAAAAAGATAGTTAGAATTAAAAAAAAATATTAAAAATAGATTTATAGTCACCTTATTAATATCATTGTTAGTTTAATATGTTTATTTTATTGTAAAATAAAAAGATTTTGTATATGGTAATTAATAATTACATTCCATACATTAATATATATACATATATAGATGTACAATAAATGAAATTTCAATATCATAATATATAGATTTCAATAATGAAATTGATTTCCTTATTTAATCTTAATAAAATATATCTAACCATAAATAAATTATATTATAAGGTTAATGGTAAATAATAATGGTAATAATAATAATAATAAATATAATTAAATTATATTATGAGGATTTAATATAGGTAAATTAATTAATTGCAATATCATAATATATAGATTTCAATATCAAAATATAATTAATTATTTGAAATTAATAATGATGATTTAATATTATAATATATAGATTTCAATAATAAAATTGATCTCCTTATTTAATCTTCTTTAAAAAGGGATGGTGACTATACATGGTCAATTTTCGAGTTAATTTAAATAATAAAGAAAAAAAACTTTTAATATGGAATGGTGGTTTAATTTTAGGAATTGAGAAAAATTTACATTCATTATTCATAATAATATTTGTATTCTTATAACATTTAAAGGTCTTCACCTATAAATAGATAATGAAGCAAGTAATTTTTAACTCTCAATCAATCAGACATATAACTATTGAGCAATATTTCATCTTTAATTTCAATTTTTGTAATAATAAAAATTATATAGTTAATTAATTTGATTCGATTTGAATATGATTAATTTTCAAAATTATCTATTGCAGTTATGCATACCGTGGATCGCACCGAATCAATACTAGTAATATATAAAATAAGAAGTGTATGCGCTACGTGTCAACATATCCTTCTTCCAAATTCCCTCCAAATGTACCTGTTTATTTTTATTTTATTTATTATTTATTATTTATTATTTATTATCTTATATTTTATAGATATAACCAAATATATATATAATTATTTTTTGATATAACTATCCATAACTATCAAATAATTAATAAAATTAAATATGGTAATGATTTTGAAATAAATTTAAAGTAAATTAAATATTTGATTTATCTTATTTACCAAATATGTATTTTTACCTTTTTTAAATTATATATTATTATTAAATAATATTATATTTTATTATATTATATTATATAATTTAAAAAAGGTCATCTATATAATAAATAAAAGTAAAAAGTCAGTACAAATTTTTGCCATGTGTCATTTTGGTGTTCATTATGTTCCCTACAAAATCATTAAAAAAACTAAAATTCAAAAATAAAATTATCTTAAAAACTCTACGATCTTAAAATCATTACTATATATTTCCTTATATTCATTTTATTTCCTTTTAAAGGCATTATAAATAATTAAAATCCAAAAATAAAATTATTTAAAAATTTTCACAATCGTAATAAAACTTGTAAAAAATAATTTGATCTTGCCTTTTTGAAACTTTCCATAATGAATGGGCATTATCATGATTTGGCTCTAAATTTTTGCAATAAAATGTCAACGTTTTTAGAATAATTTATATAAATAATATTTTCACAAATAAGTTATATAAATAATATTTCCAACAATAAAAATTATACGATCTTCTTAAAACTTGGAATAAAAAAATTGATCTTAATTTTTAAAAATTTCCATAATATGTGGGTATGAAGATTTTATTTTTGGTGATGGAAGATTTTATTTTTGATGATGGAATAAAACTTGGCAAGAGAAATTTTTTTCTCTACTTATTTGGTTACTTTTTGAAGTTTTTAAAGATTAGGTAAAAAAACATATATATAATAAAATATATTTTTATTATTAAATATATTTCACATAAAAACTCTATACACATACATATTTATACATGGATATGCAATAAATTAAATTTTATTATAAAATAATAATATTAATATATGATCATTACTAATGAAATTGATCTCTTTACCAAAAATTTAAAACGGATAATGCATTTTTTTCAATACTTTTCAAAAATTGCTCAATATGGTTATATATATATATATATATATACACACATGACAAGATTTAATTAATATGGTGTAATATAAAAATATAAAATCAATTTTATATAAAAGGTGGATTTCGTATTTAAAAATATAACTGAATACTTATAATGTAATAAAAATTGTAAAAAACTAATACCATTAATTTGATTTGTAATTATGATTGAGTTGATTTTTTTGTTCTTATTTAATCTCAAATCTTAAATACTATCTCACGCTGATTTATCTTATTAACAAGATTAATAATATTATTAAATAATTATTTTACTATTTAATTATTTTTTATAATTATATTATTATGTTCTTAAATATAAAAAATGAATAAATTCAATCTGGAAAGATAATTACTAAATTTAAATTTAAATTGAAAAATTAATAATTATCTATAATTTTAATATTTAATATTCGATATTAAATTATATAATATCTAATATTTAATATAAAACAAAATTAAAGATTTTTCAGGAATATGTTAAGGCATGATTTATGTTAATCATAAATATACATATTTGTACAGGATTTGACTAATATTTACAAGATAAAATATTCTATATATTGTATAAATAATTGTATAAAAAAACAATGAGTTATAAAATTTAACTATATAACATATAAAAGAAGAAGTTTATGCGCCATGTGTCAGCATACCTTTCTTTCAAATTTTCTCCGAAAGCATATTTTTTATTTATTATTTATTATTTATTATTTATTATTCATTATCTTATTTTTTATAGATATGACAAAATATATATAAATTAATTTTTGATATAACTATCTATAACTATAAAACAATCGATAAAATTACATATGGTAATAATTTTGAAATAAATTTAAAATAAATAAAATATTTGATTTTTTTTTATTACCAAATATATATTTTTACCCTTTTTAAATAATATATTATTATTATTAAATAATATTATATTATATTATTTAAAAAGATCACCTATATAATATATAAAAGTAAAAAAGTCAGTAAAAATTTTTGCTATGTTTCATTCTCATGTTCATTTTGTTCTTTACAAAATCATTAAAAAAATTAAAATTAAAAAGTAAAATTATCTTAAAAATTCTAAGATCTTAAAATTATTGTCATATATTTTTTTTATATTTATTTTATTTCCTTTCAAATGCATTATGAATAATTAAAATCCAAAAATAAAATTATTTAAAAATTTTCACAATCTTAATAAAACTTGAAGACAATAATTTGATCTTGATTTTTTGAAACTTTCCATAAAGAATGGACATTATCATGATTTGGCTCTAAAACTTTGTGGAATCAGTTGTAGTTCGTGGGAGGAATAAAGGGATGTTTTAGAAGTGTGTTTTCAGTACAGGTAATTTGTGGTAAGTAAATCCCTTAGGGGAGGCTCTGTCGGATTTTCCGTTGGAGGGTCCGGTAGGGTTTCCCTGGGATCAGGGCTGTCTAGGGTTCCGGGGAAGGAATTCTGGACGGGTCCTGACAATATAACGGTGAATGTTGATTCCATAAAATGATTGTATACCACATCATTTTCCAACATTCACCATTAGAGATACTTTGAAATTTTAAAAATATGGCATCTAATTTACCATTTTCATTTTACAAAATTGATTTATAAAAATCGTTTTGAAAAACATATAGACCACCCAATGTAATCCAAACAGATCATTATCAAATTTGATCGTATTAGATTTTATGTTGAAATCAATTTAAACTAGATTGAAAATTATCAAATTGGTGATTGCCAAAATATGTAAATTTCAAGTAATGAACACCACTAATGATAAGCGCTAATGAAATTTATTATTGAGATGATAAATATTTATTGGATATATTTAATAATGTTTTGACTTTTTTATACTAAAAATCTAATATGAAAAAGTAAACACTTTTGGAAAATCAATTAAATTTTGATATACATATGAATTCCATTGCTATTTGTCATCAATAATGATAAATAAACATATTATAAAAGAAACAAAATAATGGTTTATAAAATAAAAATATAAAAGATTAAAAACAAAACTTCTAAGATTTGTTTGAGAAAACAAGATACAAAAAAGCTAAAAAAGATTATTAAAGATGTAATTTGATAACACGCTAATTTTTTTATTTTTGATCTTTTTTGATCTAATTGTATATAACTTACTTATTTCAAAATTTTTTTTTTTTTTGTGATTAAAGCTCCTTTAAAATGTTTTATAGAGGAAATAATAATTAAATGTCTAATAGTCAAGTAAGGTTAACTCAGTTAATATATCTTCAATCATATACCAATTAGGTCATGGTTTGAAAAAATAAAAAAGAAAAAATTACTGTAAATTATCAAAAAAAAGATTCAATATCTAACAAATTTTAAATACTACTTACAAACATTTAAAATAAGCAAATCACAAAAAATTAAACAGAAAAAACCAAAAAATCAATATGTTACCAAACCACACCAAGGTAAATAGCTTTATTGGCATGTAGACAAAGATACTCTCCTCATTTAAACCTTGCCTAATCTTTTAAAGATCTTTTAACATGTAGCATTGACAAATATTTGTGTATTCTAGATTCATTAATAATATAATGACCAAAGGTGAATCAGTGTGATACTATTAAAGTAACTGTGGCTGATGCAATGTAACACCCCGTCCCAAATAGCACCGGAATCCGTGCACGTTGACCGAGGTTGACCGTTGACCGAGCGGGTCAAAAGTTGACTTTTTGTTCTAGTTGGAATTTCCAGTTGACCAGGGTACCGTGGCGAAGTGCATGATGCCCCGAGTTCGTACACTAGTAGCACGTCGAAAACGGAGCTACGGTTTGAAAGTTATGGGCAAAACAAGTTGAGGTCAAAACTGTCTAAGGGGTGCCAGAGTTGACTTTTTATTTATGGGGAAATGAGCTTTGACTCGTGCATGGTTGTGAAGTGCTCGTCGATACGAGTTCACAGACTAGCGGCACGCCTAAAACGGACATCCGGCTAAAAAGCTATGGACGCGTGAAGTTTGCCGGATACCATAATATTTTAATGTTTTTGAGTCGATGAACAGTGAAACGCCACGTGTCAGCTTCTGATTGGTCCACGTGGCATGAATAGTATCACACAGTGGCTTTTATTTGATAAAATTCTCGGGGAAGAGAGAGAAAGAGAGAGAGGAGAGAGAAAGAGAGAGAAAGTCCGACGGCCACCGGAGATTTTCAAATTTTCCTGCCGATCTACTGTACACGCATCGGCCAGCAAGGTTCCCCTCCCCATTTCTGGCAAAACCTCAAAGTTTCACGGCGATCGGCCGCCGGACGCGCCCGGATCGGACGTTCGAAGATCGGCGGCGACTTTTTCCCTCCACCGCCGATTGACCCATTTCTGGCCATTTTCCGGCCACACGCGCCAGCTAGCCTTCATCCTCTCCTCAAGTCCGACCGACCCACCAAGTTTCACGGCCACCGGACCACTGACGCGCCGGGATCGGAGCGTTTTCCGGCGAGGGGTCGGAAATCTTCAAACCGTGATTTCTCCGCCGTCCGGCCTCCGTTTGCCTCACCGCCGGTCCTGTTGGATTGCTCTCCCCACGATCTACAAATTTGCAAAAAATCACAGCCAACGGCCACCGTACGATCTACAAGTACCCAGTTTCCCGGTCGGCTCCAGTCCACTGTGTTCGACCTTCTGAACCTGAATCTCACATCCGTTTCCGCCAATTCGCGACGGTTTGGGAGAATTGCAGAGCCGAAATTCGAAAAGCTTTCCGGCGAGATTCCGACCCCGTCGGGGCCGATCACCGGAAAGTAAGACCGAATCCGTGATCCTCATCACGCGAGCTTCGATTCGGTATATAACTCGTAACCTTTAGATATCGTTTGGTGTTCGCTCCCCGGGTACCCATTTGGGAATTACCCGAATAAAATATTAATATTTTTGGTTGGTGCATTGTGGTTGTTTAGGTGCGCGTACGAGTGGCGGAGTTGATCCCGAGGAGGATCTTAGTTGATTTGCGTGCTCAAGGTGAGTGACCCACCTTCAAAAATTTTTTTGGGCAATTAATTATGTTTAATTGGTATTTAAATTGGTATTTAAATTATGCTCATGTGGTGTGATTTAATTATGGTTTTATTGTGGTTTAATTTATTTATTATGAATGAGCAAAGTGTATTTCGGTAGTATTTGTACGTGGTTTCAATATTAATTTTTCGGGCATAATTGGGTTAAATATTTTACGAAAATATTTGTTTAAATTTTATAAATTATGCCCGCGGTATTTTTATGGTTGCATCTCGTACTTCGAAAAAATTGTGGTTTGTTGTTATCGCTGTTTCGTACCTGTTTATTAAATAAAAATATGTGGGATCGTAAGTGTGAGAATTTAATGTATTTTCCACGGTAATTTTGGAAAACGGTACGGTTGGTTAATAATGTTTATTTTTAGACGCACTCATACAGTATTGGTGTTCTGGTGTATGGACACGTGGTAGCGCGCAGGTATTATGTAGTTTAGCGCGCGGTTATTACTTCACCCGTGAGTTGCCATTGGACCGTGGACAGGCAAGTTTGTTATTACGCACAGCCGCCCCCCTCCTTGACCGGGTTGATGGTTTTAGCAGCGGTACTGTCGGGACGCCGAAGTGCCGTTTGCAGGTTTCTCTCTTTAACCCCTCCGCCAGTCGGTGCTCGGGACGCTGGGTATCGGAGGGCATCACCGGTATATGGTGTGGTGCGTCAGGTGTAATTTGCAAATAATGTTTTAAACCCCAAAGATGTTCAAAATTATTTACTATAATTTATTATATTTTAATTATATATTGGGGTATGTACTTATTTATTTATTGTTTATCAAATGGTTTAATTACTTATTTATTTATTGTTTATCAAATGGTTTAATCTCTTGGTTTTCGGGAGGTATGTACATCGAGTTTTGTGAAAAGGTTTTAAAAAGGGAACATTTCAAACGGAGCGATTGGTGAGAGTTTTAAGGGAAATTATTATTTCCAACAGTTGTCACTATTTATTTATTAATTGTTGGTATTTATTCAATTTCCTTAATTGTTATTATTATTATTATTTTATTATCATTAAAAGTGTTCAGTAGTTAGGGTCACTCATGGAGATGATTAGCATCTCACGTTTTTAAGTTTCGTTCCCTTAGGTGCAAGTGGTGGTAGACATTCTTCCGGAACGAACCAAGTTTTCCGCTGCTGTTGTGTTTCGAGAAGTACTTCTGTACTTTTTCATTTCAGTGTATTATTTCTTTCAGCCTTGTTGTATTTCTGTTGATTTGCACTTCTTAAAACTCTATATACTATTGGGACACTTATGTTTTATTTATGCACTGGACTGTTGTTATTGTTGAGAAGTGCTGAAATTTGTGGAACAATTTGTAGTTTGTGGGAGGAATAAGGGGATGAATTTTTGAAGTGTGTTTTCAGTGCAGGTAATTTTTGGTTAGTCCTACCCTTAGGGGAGGTGCTGCCGGATTTTCCGTTGGAAGGTTCGGTAGTATTTCCCTGGGATCAGCGCTTGTCTAGGGTTCCGGGGAAGGAATTCTGGACGAGTCCTGACATGCAAGGTAATAACAGGCTATCTTATCGGTGTCTAACCCCATATTACTCGGATGTAAAATGGTGATGGTTAAATATAAAGTAGAAATTTTCTTAACAACTAAGGCTTTTTCAGAGTTGTTAACCTTAGGGTTTGAAAAAATTTTGGAATCAAACGTGCTTTGATGGAAGTAATCTTAGGATGAATGACATCTTCCTAAATGTTAACAAAAACACTATACCATCTGGAGTGTGGTGGGAAAAGTGGAGGTAATACATAAAATGAAGGTAAAGCAAAAGAATGGTAGGACATTACAGATGGTTTATAGCTTTTATCCAACCTGCAATGTGCCAGCAAGAATGTTGCGCCTCATATGGGATTGGATTTTGACGAACATAGGTAACCTAGTATCATGCTACCAGAATAAGTGCAGGCGAGTACGAGACACTAACAAGTTACCTTATTGGCCAACGCTACTTAGTATCTAATCTTATAACACTTATTTGGGATGCTAGATCCCAAGAAAATTGAATTGTGATGACTAAAAGTGAATTGGTATGATGCTGCTAGGGTAAGTATGGTGGTTGTAAACACTAACAAATTACCTTATTAGCAAAAGTTACATGATGTTCAATTCCACATTGTTAGGGTGTAAAACTATGACAGTTTAAATGTAAAGTAGTTATTCTCTTGACAACAATACTTTTTTAGAATTGTTAACCTTGAGGTTCAAAAAAACTTTATGGTTAAGTAGTAATTAACTTTAGGATGAGATAGAACTTTATGATTAAGCATGCGTCAATGAGAGCAATACTAGTACTTCATGGAAGTTTGAACAAAAATACAATACCGTCTAAAATGCAGTAGCTAAATTAGAGATAATATTAGTAGATAAGAGGATGACAGAGTATTACAATTAATATGTGGATTTGCCTAATGCTACTTTTTCTTCTTCTTTTTTTTTTTTTTTTCTTTTTCTTATAGAAAGTTTAATATTTGCTCGAGCATGTTAAACAAAGTTTTAAAAATTGTGATATCACTAGAAAACTATGAAAAGTTATTTTTCAAAATAATAAAAAAGAAATTAAAAGTCATGTACAAAAACTATAATATATATATATATATATATGTATAATTAATTTTCAAAGAAAACATTATTCATTATAGGAGTAAAAACCAACACAGAATCGAATGATTTGTAAAAATTTTGTTTAAAAAAAATAAAAATAAAAAAAAACACTTTTTAAGTATGTATCAAAGGATCCATCAAAGAAAAAAAGTACGTATCAAAGAACATTTTTGGAAGGGAAAAAAGGTAAACATGAAGCAAAGAATGTATTGCAATTCTTTTGAACTCTTTTTAATTTTTTTAAAATATGTTTTGGTAAGAATTGTTTGGTACTTCGTAGACTTTTTTTAAAATTTTTGTAGCCATGGTATAGAATTTATTATTTTTCAAAAGAAAAATATTTCTTACGTAACTATAGAAAACAATTTATTTTAAAGAATCTATCTAATTAAAATAATATTTAAAGCATCAATAAATAGATTAAAAAAAAAAAAAGAAAATTGGAAGAATAAAGGAAGAAAGAATCTTAACCATTGCCACATGTTAGATTACAAAAAGGAAAGGTGAGGTATGGAAATTGGTAACCGTGAAGGGAGCTTCACAAATAATCTAGAAAAAAAAAAAAGGTTATTTTTGGCATTATAAAAATAAAAATAAATAATCAATTGATGACATTGACAATAAAGTTTCATTCACAAGGTTGGCGGATTGAAAATGCAGACGAAATGCAAATGAGTGACATTTGTGATTAGGCAGCGTGGCACAGGACCAAAAATGTCAATTTTGTATCAAATTTCAATGTAAGCATTTGATTACAGAGCTTAAAAATCCAGTTGGGATTATAATTATAATGGAACATCAGACTTGCCGTTGATACTATAAAATTCAACAACAATCATTAAGTAGGTTGATTCCTTATTCACCAAAAAAAGGAAGGTTGATTCCTTTATTATTATTATTATTATTATTATTATTAAAAAAAATGGTAAAAAAAAAAAAAAAAAAAAAAAAAAAAAAAAAAAGCATAGCTAGGACAGGATAGGAGCTTCCACACTCTTCTTTTTCCTTGTATACTACAGGTTAATGCCTTCATTATAGCAATTTGCAGAATCATATATATGTTAGAAATTGATCGGAATTCCATAGATCCAGAACATCAATATCCACTCCCTGTTTTAAATGGAATCACGAAGATTAACAAACAAGCAAATTAAAAAAGAACTAGTGCGGATAAGTAACATAGGTTACATACAAAAACAAAAGTGTATAGAATGAACTATGCACAACCAAGTAAGAAATCCTGCATCTAATAAATCTAATCTAAATTCTCAAGACTCAAGCAGGAGGGGCACGAATGAGAGGAGGAGCATAGCCATAGGAAACGAAAGGAAGGTTGCGAAGTATCAGAAAACGAACTCGACCTGGAAAAGGCGCCGATTGGAACATATGCTCCAGCATCCTCGCTAGCAAAGCCGTATATTCCTCCAGTAGTTCCGCCATTATTGCCACCAGTATCATCTGATCTCCTTCTTGTTTGTCTGTTTTTTATTTTTCTTCTTTGATCTGTTTATTTAAATCTCAATTTCATATACCATCCAATCCCACCCATATAAATAAATAAATATGAAACATCCAAACCTCCAAGCCCTCTTCTACAATCTTTTAGATTCTTGAACTGAAATTGGTGGGACGTAGGAACTAGAAACTACTAGCAAAGCAAGTACTTGCTGTGGGCTCTGATTTACCACGGCGCCCGCCCCCCATCAATATATATCTATCAGTAGATATTATTTTTTTAATTGTGCTTCCAGTGTGCTTGCCGCCCAGCTTCCACGTGGCCATCCCCACCACGCGACCCCCTTTTGATTTACCAACACATTATCTCTTTCTCTATCGTTTCCCTTTTTCTTTTTTAAAATAAACAGAATAAATAATTAATTAATTCTCTCTCTGTCCCTTCCCCTCGGCTCTCCCTTATCTTCTTATTATTATATTTGTTTGTTTAGCCACGTAATACATTTATCCACCCATGCTACTGGTGAGCTCATTTCTGATGCTCCCCCAGGTGCACAATCAATAATACAGCCGTCCGTCCCACTGGGTTGGCACTTGGCAGTATCATTAATTTGGATGCATCACAAATTTACAATTCACTATTGCTAGTTGAATGTCTCAGCAGCCAGTTGAATGAATGCTTACCCAAAAAAATAAAAAAGCCTATATTTTTCCCATTCTTTATTCCAGATATGCAAATAACAACTTCAAATAATAAATAATAATAAAAAAAACATTCGAATACATTTACTGTTCGTAAATAGCTGGCTATTGTACATAGCACCTGGTATCGCCCAAGATGTTGATTGTGAACAGCTAAAAAGATATTTTTAACAGCTCCACATTTTAGAAAACAGGGACATGTACATGTACATATCGAAAATGCAATTTACACGCCTATAGCTCCAGCACCGATATCTATATCTAGTGCTTTCCATAAGCCAGTGGAAACTACCAACAGAATTACAACAGCTATAATTACAACAGCTATAGTTAATACTCCTACCGAAAAAATTGAATGTCGAGGAGGAGATGAATTCAAAAACAATGACACTGTCGCCTCCTGCATTTTACTGCTTTTAATTAATATATTATGCCCCTTTGCTCTTAACCTCAGTTTCCTATAAGATTCTTCAGAAACCTCCCTGCTTGGTTCGATTTTCAAGCTTGTATCCAACTTCACAAAATGGCTTTCTTCGTCCGGTCCATCAGAGTTTGAGCTCGGCTCTGTAGTTTCTATGCCCTACATGGAACAATTATGCAGAATCATTTTTCGGTGAATATAATATACACATATACGTTCAGATCTACATAGTAGCATAACCTGATAACCCTTACATCATAAATAGTTGATTGCACTTCATCTTCTTTTCGCCCGCAGTTTTCATTTATCACATTGCCATTGCCCGGAGCAGTGCCTGGATTCATATTATCGTCCAAATTCGGTTGTATAAGTTCTCCATCATGACCACCATCGTAGTTTATAATTTTCTTCTTACTGGCCGCTTCTTCCTTGCTCTTGATCAAATCATAGTTTTTCTCCTGCTCATTAAAGTTGGATCCTTCCTCTGTGCCTTCTTCTCTAGCCTATGAGCAAGAATCAGAACAAATATTTAACAATCACATTACTTCATTAAAGATTCTAGGTTTAACATTACCAGTGATCTTTACCTCAGTAACAGCTTCATTAAAGATTCTAGGTTTAACATTACCAGTGATCTTTACCTCAGTAACAGCTGATTGCCGTATTCCGTATTCTTGTTTGTTCTGCTTCACATCTCTCACATCATCATTGACCACTGACCTAGGCAAAGTATTCATTTGTAGACGTATTCTTCTTGGAGCAACGCCCTGTGCTCCAAAATTATCTGAATTCGGTGGTTGTTGGGGAAAACGAGTCCTAATCTTGATTGCATTGCCATAAGCAATATCACCAGGATCGTCCCTATTCATTGATTCTTCCTCATTGTTAGACATAACAAACTCCTCCTGCTCAGTCACTTCTCTAGCCTGCAGGAAACAAGTGAGACAATGTGAATGCATATTGTCACAAGTTCACAACTCTAAAATTAGCTTCATCAAATGACTCGTACCTCTGTATCAGTTGATTGTACTTCTTCTTCTTCTTTTCTTTGGTTTGAATCCCTCACATTGACATTGAGGATTGACCCAGGGGAAGAATTCATCAGTAAACGAATTCTTCTAGGAGCAGTGCCTTGACTGACAAAGTTGTCCAAAATTGGTTGTCGTTGAGGTTGACGGGTCCTGATTTTAATTCCTGTTCCACCAGCATGATTACCACTGTAGCCAACAGGATACTTCCTACTGGTTGCTTCTTCCAAGCTGTTGGACATGCCATTGGCCGAACCCAAAGCAGAGTCACCACTGAAGGAACCTTGTCCAAAAAAATTATCCCTGAGGTCACTATTATTTCCCAAACTAACTTCACGGTCAACATGTGCCACATCAGCTTGAGATGATCCAAATAGTGTTTGAATCTGCAACATGTCTTTGGTATCCACTGGCTCGTTATGCCACCCTGAAGCTCTGATATCCAGATCATGCTAGTGTACAAGAACAAAGCAATAAGTTAGAGATCAAATTTAACTCTGAAAACTACAAACTGGGTTGAATACAAAATGAGGCTCCCATAAGATGGCTATCCAATTCTTCAGCAACCAACAAGACGGGATACAATGAAAGTTTAACAGCATAACAGTGTAAAAGAGACTGGAGAATACCTGGGCCATTTCAGTGTTCAAGTCACTGCATGCACCATTAAGACGTGAACTTCCTGGTGGGATGTTGTATAGCGTACATGATTGTCCACTTGCGACAACGGAGTTCTTAACGTTGGTTGACTCTTCACAGAAGAAATCATCATTATTATGGAAGACCTCATCCAACAACTCTGTGAGAGATACATCTTGTTCACCGGTACCATCCAGGAAATGCATTCCATTGTTGTCATTGCCAAAGTCACAGGCAAAAGGTGAATTCACACGGGGTATCAGCTCTGTTTCAACCTGTGATTGCAATAGGGAGAAAACTGGGGATCAATTTCAGTAAAAGCAGGTTGTAGCTTAGAATTTTCTTCCAGAAGCATATTCACCTGGAATTTTGTGTGCTTCAAGGGAAAAAAATAATAATAAAAAAGAGAAATACCAGGTCAATAAGTTTACCATAATTATAAATAAGCGAATAGAAAGAAAAGAGGAATGCAACAGATACAGAATCCAAATCCCACCTGTAACGGAGTTTCTTCTGCGACATGGTCTTCCACATCAGAAGCCATATAACTGTTGCTGCAGCTCTCAACGTGTCTAGCAATTGGTGTGATGGTATCCAAATTATCAGTTAACCAGCTCTTTATCCCTTGGGATTGCTCACATTGCATGTCAGATGTTGCAGTCTCTTGAAGAAGATCAGAGGAGGTATCATCGGGAGAAGACTTGGTTGCGGTAGGAGACAATCCAGTTTGGTCTACCTCATCGTACTTGAGTGCATCAGACTTGTCTTCTGGCTTTCGGAACAGGCGACACAGAACAAATGGGCTCTGGTTTTGCCATAAGAACAAAGATACAAAGAGGATGACAGACACTTACTGAATCGATGAATAATTAAAAAATATCTAACTCCACAACTAAATTACAAATTTGCAGACATTAATTTCCCAGCTTTATATATATATATATATATATATAATTAAGATTGTTAGCAAAAACATACCTGACCGGGGGCGGTACCATCGAGGTCCTTGAGAGTGGGACGGTACTCGTGCATGATCCAGTGGGTGCGCTCCCCCTTAGGAGCGCGGCCTCTGTAGAAGACCAATGTCTTCTTCATCCCAATCAAGCCGTTGGTGTTGGACGCTGACTTGCAGTTGCGGGACTTTATGGTACGGTCCTTGCCGGTTGCTTTCCAATAGCCGGCATCCGTGGCTCTGTTGGACCGCTGCCCATTTGGGTACTTGCGATCACGCGGGCAGAAGAAGAACCACTCCGGGTCTTCTGTCTTTATCACCGACAGTCCTGCGTGCGTGCGGTCCAAATTCCACAATTATATATAATTATACCTTTACTAATTGAAGATAATTATATTTACATATGAAATGAGATGAAAATAATGATTGGGAATGAAGAATTCATTCGGTTCGGGGGGAATAAAGGGAAATTGATGCAGCAAACAGAGAATCAATCCAATTAACCAAACAGCAAGAGAAAAATACAGAAAAAATAAAGAAAACAAAAAAGTTAGAAGAGCAGAGCAGAGAGAAAGAGAAATACGTACGGGGTAAATCCCAGGGCTCCCATTTACAGACGTCGACTTCGGGGATAACCTGGACGTCGGAATGACGGCCGTTGATCTTGAGCCTTAGGTAGTGGTTGATGAGCTCTTCGTCGGTGGGCCTGAATCTAAAACCTAGAGGCAGCGATTCCAGCGACGCTACTCCCATATCTCCCCTTCACGCACGCAGTCAATCGGCTGATTTTCGCTCGCTCGATTCCTTCTCCTCCGTCTGTAAAACTGTAATTTGTGTATAGTTCTCGAATTGGAGAGGGTAGCCGAGAGAAGGTAAAGGCACATAGACTCGTCAAAGTCAAATTGTTGGGGACAGAAATCCACGTGTATGAATTGAATTGATTTTTATGAAGCCTGGTGCTACTTCTTCAATTCCACCACCCTTTAGCTAATTTTTTCTCTTTTGTTTATGATCTTTCCTTTTTGAATACCATTAACCATCTGTCAATTTGCTAGCAAGGCAAATAATTTTTTTTTTTTTTTTTTTTAACTCCATGTGTTATGACCTGCTTTATTTGTCTGTCTCAAACAGTCCAAGTATACTGCTTTTGTGTTTGGTTTTGGTCGTGGAGATCATATATGTGAATTACTATATAAGTAAATCATCAATTCATCCTATTCACCAAAAAATAAATAAATAAATAAAAAATCATCAATTCATCCACTACTCATCATGACTCATGACGACGACCTTTTTTTCTTTTCTTTTTTTCATTGTGTTTTTGCAAATTACATAACTACCAACAAATGTTTAACAATATTGAATCCTTATTTTAATGGCCCATATGTTTAATTAACAGTTTTAGTAAATATTAATTATATAAATGTATACAAATTTTGGCCTCAAAGCTTTTTTATACCATATCTAGTTGCAGCATATTGAGATTGCAAAAAACATTAGATATTAGATATTTTACAATTCTCAAAAACTTTCGTAATATTATTCAATTTAAGAATTTCATTTAAACACCAAGATCTTTTATTTGAAAAAACCAATCAAGAATCGGTACATCTTTAAATATAAACAATTAAAAATTTCATGTTGACTTTGTTAAAAACAAAATAAAGTTGTCTAACATTGTGGATACTAGTAAAATTTTTGAATAATATACATAAGATATTATGAATTTATTTTACTATGTTTAGTATGCTTATAAAAGGCAAGGATAAGTAACTAGAAAGGAAAAAATTATAGGTTAATTTAGTCAATGTTCCATAACTGGTCCAAGTCAATTGGTTTTCTACATCCTAGCAATATCAAAAGCATCTAAAAGTGTAATTCACATAAAATTTTAAATTGATTAAATTAAAGCTAAGTTATTATGTTTCATAAAACATAAAACAATATAAAAAAGGGTACAAAAGAATTAAATCATAGACAGCCAACGATCACATCCAAATTTAATAAAATTTAAATATATTATATTGATTATTTTTAAACACCAAAATCGATAATTAATCCACTCCAATTGGATTTTAAAAATTTTCAAATTAATCCAATTTAATTGGATTGAATTGATAGATTTTATTGGACCTATTATAACTTTGTACACCCCTAATGCACATTTAACGGGATTTAATCAGAGAATTTTATATTATAATTGAACGGGTTAAAATAGCTTGCTATAAAATAAAAAAATATACTTAATAACAAAATGAATATTCCTGCTGGAAGAACTCGATGGTAATAGTTGTTTCCCTCAACAATAACTCTAGTTTAAATCTCCCATCTCCAAATATCAAAAAACAAAATAGCAAAAAGATAATAAACCTCAAAACCATGCAAAAGAATCATTTTCGTATTCTTAGGCTCAAGAAAAACTCATACAAAAAGCATGCCTATCCTAAACATTTTGTAGACTTTATTATTAAGTTTGTCTCATCTTAATTTTTAATCTATAAACTACCCAAGCATCTAAAATACAATATAAAAGGCATTCTAAACTGCAAAATGAAAATAGAGTAGAAGAAAAAGAGAAATACTAGAAAGATGAGGAAAATTGGTAGCATTAAAATTCTTAATTTCTTCATGAATGCCCATCCGAACATAAATATCATATATATATATATATATATATATGTGTGTGTGTGTGTGTGTGTGTGTGTGAGAAATGAGATTAAATAAAAAGAAACGAAAAACTATATTGCATCTATTTTGAGAGACACAGGTACGAAGGATAACTATGTAAAACTAACATTGCTTAATCGAAGAGCAAGCAAAATAAAATTACCTAAAAACCATATCATATTCATTTAAAACCATAAATATAGAGAGCAAATTTGTAAAATTAATACTAATTAATTAGAAAGCAAACGAAAAAAATAGTAAAAAGATAAATAGGTAAAATCAATATTAATTCATTGGAGAACAAGCAAAATAAAATCACCTAAAAACCATATCATATTTATTTAGAACCACAAATATAGAGACTGAATTTGTAAAATCAATATTAATTAATTGAAAAACAAGCAAAAAATAATAAATTGATCTAAAAACTATGTTGTATTCAATTGAGAGCCACAAATATAAAAGGATAATTATATACAATCAACACTAATTAATTGGAGAGTAAGAAAAATAAAATTACATAAAAAAGATATATCCCTTTATAACAACAAATATAGAAAGAAAATTTATAAAATCAACACTAATTAATTGAAAAATAAGTAAAAATAATAACACCATATGCTTAAAAAAAACTATAAAAATTAAAAAATTACATAGGTGTCATCTAACCTTTTATTGGCACTTTTAGTATGGCTATGTGTGTGTATATATATATATATATATAATATTAAAATTAAAAAATAAAATATAAAAAAATAAAAATGTCATTGGATGTTTAAACTAAACACGAATTAATCATCTACTCCATTTCAAAGCCCTTGGGCCGAGCAATATGCCATTTGAGAGTATGAACCCTCTCAAAGCCCTCGGGCGAGCCAGTATGCCAACCTTATTCTAGCAGCAGGTGAGGACATTATTAGATTGGTTCAAAACGTGTTTAGATTAGGTGAAATTCGGAAAGTTACAAATACTACTTTTTATGTTTCAATCCCAAAGACCAAATTCATGTTTAAGATTGATCATTTAAGATCACTCAATCTCTGTAACACAACGTACAAGGTGATCTCTAAAATACTGATGAATAGGATTAGACAATTGCTGGAAATGTTAGTATGCCCCATTAGGCAGCCTTTGTGTCAAGGAGCTGGATAGTGGAAAATTCGATTTTGATTGGAGAAGTGGTTCACATGTTGAGAAAGAAGAAAGGAACTAATGGATTGTTGGGGATCAAGCTTGGTATGTAGAAAGCTTATGATAGAGTTGATTAGAAGACCTTTTCTCACATTTTCACTTGTTATGGGTTTTCCTTTGAAGTGGTGAATTTAATTTCATAATGCCTGTCAATGGTGTCTGTTTTTGTCCTCCTCAATGGAAGTGTGTGTGGTTCGTTCTAGATGGAGAGAGGCTTGAGTCAAGGGGATCCTTTATCCCCCTTCCTTTTTATCATCCATTATGAGCTTTTGTCTAGACTGCTGCTGAAGTATGAAGGGGAGGGGAAAATACACAGCATTAAAATTGATCAGTCTAGCTTGTCCATATCACACTTACTTTTTGTAGATAATCTCCTGCTTTTTTGCAGGGTGAGAATGCTATGAGTATTGTCAATTTCTTATCTAAGTACTATAGGTGGAATGGTTAAAGGATCAACTTTGAAAAATCTGGAGGCTTTTAAAGATGAAAGAAGTGGATAAAACTTCCAAATATCTTGGCAAACCCCTATTTCTAGGTCATAGCAAAATTAAGCCTTTCGAGGACTTGAAGCCTGTGTGGAGGTTAGCTTCCAAAATTGGAAATCCGAACTCTTATCCCAAGCTATCAAATATACTTTGACCAAATCAGTCAGTTCAGTGATCCCTATTTAGCTATGTCTTCAAGCATACTAATGGTGGGATGATGTAAGGAGGTGGAAAAGAAAGCTAGAGCTTTTTTTGGGAATGGTGATCCAGGAGGAAACAAATGGAAAGGAGTTTTATAAAAAAATATCTGCCAGCCAAAATCTTGTAATGGCCTTAGAAGTAGGAGGCTAAAGGATATGAATAGAGCATTGTAAAAAAATTTGGATGGTTTCTAAGTATTGAGGAAGATAGGATGTGGGTGAAACCCCTCAAAGCTAAATACTTTTCGAACCCCTCAAAGCTAAATACTTTTCGTTATCTATTTTCTTCAAATGTAAGAAAAGGAAGAATTGTTCATGGATTTAGAATAGAATTCTCAATGTAAGGAAGGTCATTGCTAAAGTTACTTTATGTGGGTGGAGAAAGGTGACTCAGTCAGTATTTGCAAAGACCCTTGGGTGCCAAACAATGACCAGTTTGAGCCAATACCTAAAAAAGGTGTTTCAGCTGGCTAGGTGGGGATGGTGAATTTTCTCTAAGCAACCTGGTAGAAACTGAAATTTGGAGCTGTTGGATAACTTATTTGACAAAGAAATTAGCAAGAACATAAAGAAAATGTTCTTGAGTCTCGAATACCCTCCCTGATAGACCTATATGGCTAGGTAGTAGGAGCGGGAATTTCAGGGTGAAATCTATTTTCTTAATGGATAATTAGGAAAACGCAATTAAATCAAGGTAATGGAAGTTTTTGTGGAGTAGTAAGATTCATGATAGGTCAAAATTCTTTTTATGGAAAGTGGCAATTTGGGCGTCCCAACTAGGTCTAGTATGCTAGCAAGGAAGTGGGATGGGATTGCCTCTACATGCCCTCATGAATGTAAGGAGGTTGAGTTTGAAACTCACTTATTTTTCCAGTGCCATGGCTGTCCAAAGCCTTTTGGTTTGCAACTCCTTAGAATATCATATGGTCCCTAATATGGAAGTTCTCTACAAAAGTTTCTTGATTGCCTCATGGCTCCTAAGGTAATGTTGCCAATTGCAAAAGGGGATGAAGACTCGTTTTTTTCTTTATGCTACAACTTTGTTAGAAAGTATCCGGTCCATCCAAAACTCTTTGGTCTATGAAGGAAAAGCCTTTTCCATTAACGATGCCATTTCTATTTTGAATTTGAAGTTCTCTGAGTTCTCTGTTTTGTAACATCCTAATTCTCACTCTAATAGATGCACCCGAAGTGAGAGTGCCATTTGGTTACTGCCACCACAAGGTGTTATGACGATCAATTCTGACGTGGCTATAACAATGGCCATTGCTTTAATGGTTTGGTGGTGAGGAATGCTGATGGTGGGTTGATCAAAGTTCAAACTTGCAAGGAGTCTATTCATATCCCAGAAGTTGTTGAGCTCTTCGCGATTCAACAAGCTATCTTGATGGCTAAGGATAGTGGCAAGAAGAATATCCTATCTAAATGTGATTCCAAAGTGGTGGATTTTTTGAATTGGCCAACGAACCAAAAATTACACTGGTTTTTTAATTCCATTGTTTTTGCTTTTTGATTCCATTGTTTTTGGTTGGGTCCCTCAGATCAATCAATTGTTTAGCTCATAATTTGTGCCAATGGGCTTGTAAATTTGATAAAGTGGGCCTATGGCCTGCATCTCATTTGTTTCATTTTTATGAAAATATCAAGGACTCTTTTAAATGGACCATGCTCTTTACTTTAAAAATATAACATTTAAAAAAGAATTCAAATAGATTTTTTATTTTAAATTTTTTATATAAGGAATTGGTTTGACTTTCCAAATATAAATAGTCAAAATCATTCTTCATTTCAATAATATATAAATTTAATTGAATATAACACATGTTCATATGCCACTATTATAATATTTTAAGAGATAGGTAACTTATAAAAAAAAGAAGGGCTACAAATAAAATAATAAATATCTATAGAGAAAAAAAAATTATGAACATAAATAAAAATTTTTGTTGAAGGATATTTTCAAATTTTACTAATTATCTCAAAAGATGTTGTTTATTATACAAAAGATGTTTTTTTATTTTTTAAGAATCTCTTGGAGATGCATTGAGAAGTGTCTGTGGATCAAGAGAATGGTAGGTTTGCAAACTCTTAATCTGCTGGCAAGCTTTCCTTCTTCTTAGTTAGCTTGTCTTTTTTGGTTTATAAAATACCCTTTTTTTAGCCCAAAAAAAAAAAAAAGAATTAATCATCAACTCCTAATTGCTCTTGTGATTCATTATGCAAATGTAATGCAAGAGATCTTGAAAATCAAGTTGTTTCCGATGATGAAAAGTGCATTTTTATTATTTTTTTTATGTTATATGAAATTGATGAAAATCCAATATTTAAAGGTCGATAATGTTATAAGACTGGTATCTGATGATAAGATAGGGAGTGAATAAATGAACTCCCTTTGGAGCTACTTGCTTTAGTGCAAATCAACAAGGATTGGAGCTGTTGGATGTTGCTCTAGAATAAACATGGGTTTTTTGCATGTAGATGCAATAATTAAAAATTATTGTTGTGTGAGAGAACAAGGCAGCTTTCATTTAAAAAAAAAAAAAAAATTATTGTTGTGTGAGAAAGCAAGGCAGCTTTCATAAAAAATATATATACAAAAAAATAAAAATAAAATAAAATAAAAAAAGGGCTAGGGAGCTTTTATGGATATATTGGGTTGGTTTGGTGACGATACTAATTGACAGCATAGTATTAATATATATACTAACGAGCGTTCATCGAAAAAAAAAAAAAACAAAAAAAAAAAGAAAAAAAAGGGAGGAAAGCTAGGCAGCTGTTATGGATATAAGGGGTGGTTTGGTGACAGTAGCAATTGACAGCACAGTATCCTTAATATGCTAACCAGCATCGGGCAAGTTACAACATGCAATCCAAGGCGTTTTAAGTAAACCAGGGCGCATCCCATTTTGTACTATATGGCACACAGCTTGACCCGGGGTGGGATCTCGCCTGCAAAAGATCAAGATATGCGTGTTTAGCCATCTATTTTTTAAATAATTTTTTATTCCGTATAACACAAAACTATTTTTAAAATAAAAAATTATCTGATTGAGTATTACTTTTCAAAACAGTTTTAGAAAATAAATAAAAAAAAATTTTAAAAATAATAAAATAATATTTTTATCTATTTTGAAAATAATAAAATATATATTATTTTAATTTGTTTTTTTTATTGTTTTTTTTTATCTGTGTTTTTCTATCTTATAAAGAGAAAGTTGTAGAAAAAAAATATTATTTCAAATTTTTAGAATATTTTAGAGAGAGAAAGTTGTAGAGAAAAAAATATAGAATATTATACCTTGATAAATGTATCCAATTAAATTTTCTTATTCTCTTATTTTATCTTCCTCTTTTTTCAAAAAAAAAATTAATAGAATAACTTAAAAAAGTAGCTATTTCTTTTTTTTTTTAATCCTTTATAAGTTACATCAATTATTTTTTATTTTCTTTTCCTTCGTTATATACCTATTAGTTTTTTATTTTTTATTTTTTTTTATCTTACTTCTTTCATCAATGTTTTTTTTTTGACAAATATTTCTTATATCAATTATTTATTTTGCTATTTTGTTCTTTTTCCTTATCAAATATTCTCTCTCTCTCTCTCTCTCTCTCTCTCTCTCTTTTCTATTTTGTTCTTTTTCCTAATTTTCCATTTCTCCTTTATTCCATTATTTTTTTTAATTTTTCATTTATATCAGATTTTTTTTTTATTTTTCAATTTTCACTTTTTCTTTTTCATTGTTTTTCTATTCTTCTATAAGTTATTCTTTTTTTTTTTTCCCTTATCTCCAATTTTTAGTTCCCTTTATCTCCCATTGTATTTATTTTTTTTATTTTTATTGTTTATTTTTATTTTTATTTTTCCTCTGCAACAATGTCAAAAAGATCTAAACATATGGCTTGACCATGTTGGTAACATATAAAAGTTAATAATTTTATTATTATGCTAATATAAGATTTTATAGATGTTTATAGTTTGAAATATTATGTTAAACTTGTAGAATTTAATTTCATATAAACCTCTTCAGATTTGCATTAATTTCAATTTAATTTCTAAGGTTTTAAAAACGTCATTACCTCCTCTCAGGTTGCAAAAAGTTTTCATTTTTTTTTCCAATTATTTCATTCACACCCCTTAAAATAATTTCATCTACATCCCCCTATAATAGTCCCAGTTATAATTTTCAAAATCGAAGAGGCTAAATTGAAATTAATTCAAACCTGTGAGTCTAGATGAAATATTCTCAAAAAAATATATAGTTATCAATATTATATATAATGTTAATCAATTAATAATAACTAAAAGAAAGTTCAACAGAAAATAAATGTTATATTATATTTTGATATATTATATATATATATAATTCATTAATATGTGAATGCATTAATATATATATATATATATATATATATATATATTATATATAAGGCTCCTTGTATGTAAAAAAAAATTCATTTTATGTAAAAAAAAATGTAGAAAAAAATGAAAACTTAAAAAAAAAAAAATTTAATTATTTAGCCAAACATGTTTTCTGTTTTTTAGTTTTAAAAATTGTTTTCAAATATTAATGGTCAAATGCTCTTTGTTTTCATTAAACAACAAAAAATAGTTTTCCATTTTTTATTTTGAAAATAATGTTTCGAAAACAGAAAATATGACCAAACAGGCCGCAATTTTTTTGTTTTTTGTTTTTTTTTTTTTTTTTGCAAAAACTAATTATCTTCTTTTAATTTATTATTATTATTATTATTATTATTTTTGGGGGGAGTAGGCTATTTGGATTTATTCAATCTATGCAATTTTTTTTCTTTTTTTCTTTTTTCTTTTTTTTTTTTGTTTAACTGCTTATTTTTTCCTTTTTGGTTTTTTTTTTTTTTGGTTTTGTTTTCTTTTTAATTTTTCCTTTCTTTTTTTATTTTCCTTACTTAATATAATAAAATTCATGTAATAACTATAAAAAAAATATTCAATTTTTTTAATTTTTTAATTATTAATGTTAAAGCTTCCTATAAGTATTTTAACAGTTAATATTACTTAACTTTAAATAATGTAAAATACCATCATGAATAACAATAAAGTAACTTAATTTGATAAATTATGAGTAATTTAACAATTTTAAAAAATTAAAATCAATTCGACCTAATTTGAACTATATTTTTATTTTTAAAAGATTAGATGAATAATGATAAAAGATCAATTTTTATATTTTTAATAATGTAGTTACTTAAGAAAATTATATATATATATATATATATAAAAGATCAATTTTATTTTGTCAAAATTAATTTTTTAATAAAAATTTGTAGTACAATGCAATCTTATACCAAACAATGTACAATATTATTAACACAATACAATTTAATACAATACCATCTAGTTCAATATAGTGCAACAGAATTATTACACTACCTGCATATCGAACATACCCGATAGGCACAAGGTCGAAAGAATTGCATTAATTAACTATATATATATTAATTATAATAGAAGGAACAAATTAATTAAGATGCATCAGCAATTAATCACCCTAGCACGGAAGACATATAGAAGAGAGGATCCCAAGAGGCATTAGCACCTTGGCAAACCTCAAATTGCTGGTGATCCGATGACCAAAACCCTTCAGATGTCCCATGATGTATTGCGGAAGATGAACTCAAATTAGCATCAACCTTAATTGTTGGCGGCTCCAAAGAGCAGTAGAACTTATCCGTATATGACAAATTATTAACACTACTTGAATCAAGCCTGGGCACGGCCCAAGTCACAGCAGCAAACAAGCCGTCTTGATCATGATGATCAGGAACCATATGCTTCAATTGTGGCACCCAAGACTCCAGATGATTAACCTGACTATTATTATTACTGTTACCATTAGACCACACAGCAGCGCTTGGCTGGGTTGATGTGGATATTATTGTTTGGGAATTATTACCCGCAGCCAGCTGATCATGATCATGGTGATGCCACTGGACATTCCCAACGTGGTGATGATGTGAGAGGAGATGATCTGGCTGCATGGGGTTCGAATTCGCATATGATGATCCATCTCCATTAATAGTAATACTACTAGTAGCGGCGGTCGTGGATGTTGATGCCTTTAGCTCTGCGTTAGTATTATTATTGTTGTTGTTGTTGCTACCTTTGATTTTGATATTATTGTTGTTGGGTAACAGCGGAAGCACCCGAAGTCCCCTTCCATCAAGTAACTTAGCCTTAAGAGCACCAAGAAGACCTTCTTCTGTTTCAGTCGTCCCTATTGAGTTGCCACCGCCGCAGCATATGTCCTCAAACGAAAAGGGCTCGGCGTGATCGCCGCTAGAAGTAGTGCCGATATGGGATGCGGAGGAGTGACGATGATGTGGTAAGTCGAAGTTAGTACGGGCATTGACACCCCGCAAGGCTCGCGCTGCATCATCGTATGCGCGGGCCGCATCTTCGGCAGTGTCGAAGGTTCCAAGCCAAAGCCTAACCTTCTGCAGGGAGTCCTTGATCTCCGCCACCCATCTTCCCGAAGGTCTCTGACGAACTCCCACAAATCTATGGTGACCCCTCGATGACGATTTCCTTCTTCCCCTAATGCCACTATCGCTTGGTGGCCCCATTTCTTATTATTTGAATCTATCCATTGGTTTTCTTATACTGATTCTCCCGAAAATGAGCATCTCTAAGTGCGTATACGGACATTCACACAGTGCCAAATGCGTCGCAATTGCAGGCCCTTCTCATTGTTTTTGTCGCCGCTATTCCTTTTCTTCGTAAACCCACAAACAATCATAATAGACATCTCCGCTTAGCGTTATGGTCGGTCTTCCATTTGCCGTCTTTTCAGCTTTGATGACTTCGTCATTGCATGTGTAGCATGTCATCATCTTCATTCTTTTTTAATTTTTGTTTTTTTTTTTAATTTTTTATTATTATGATATATGACGTATACCTTTATTAATTCAAGATATTACTATATTACATATGAAATGGGATGAGAATAATGATTGGGAATGAAGAAGCCATTCGGTTCGGGGGAATAAAGGAAAATTGATGCAGCAAACAGAGAATCAATCCAGTTAACCAAACAACAGAAGAAAAATATAGAAAAGATACAGAAAACTAAAAATTTGGAAGAGCAGAGCAGAGAGAAAGAGAAATACGTACGGGGTAAATCCCAGGGCTCCCATTTGCATCCGTCGACTTCGGGGATGACTGTGAAAGAGTGAGTTGGAAAAATAAAAGCTCTGTTATTTCATTGCTATACAGGGGATGTTAAATACAATTACATAAAGGCTATACAAGGTAATGCATTTAATTATACACGGTAATACAGCTATTTCTAAATATTACATAAGGTGAGAAATATATATGGAAAACTATCACAGCAGATACAGCTAGGCATATCAGATAAAGATGGGAAATTAATTTTGTGGGATAGTGTCCTTAATAATGACTTGGATGTTGGAATTATGGCCATTGATCTTGAGCCTTAGGTAGTGGTTGATGAGCTCGTCATCGGTGGGCCTAATTCTAAAACGTTGAGGCAGCAATTCCAGCTACACTACGTTGAAAAAAAATTTTGGAGTTTGGAGGTAAAACTTAAAAATAGAAGATTTAGAAAAAGAGGTTACTTGTTTTATTTCTCACTTCTTGCTTTCTTTTTGGCATCATCCAAACTTTTTTTTTGGCATCATTCGAAATCAAAGATATTATCTTTATTTATATTAGTGGTACCTCCGAAAATCATTGGCAAGGGTTTTACCAATTCTAATCTAATGATTACAAATATCTCTCTAGAACCTCCTTATACATTCTAGACAATTCTATAGAATATGTTAAAATAAATTTTTAGATGAGATTTTTTTAGAATATACTAAGCTCTTATTTAGACAAGATGTTTCAAGAAGTTGGATTTTACTTGAATAATCAAGGCCCAAATACTAAAAACCCAAAATCAAGTTTATATTTCAACACACTGCTCCCATATCTCCCCTTCACGCGCGCAGTCAATCGGCTGATTTTCGCTCACTCTATTCCTTCTCGTCTGTAAAACTGTAATTTGTGTACAGTTGTCGAATTGGAGAGGGTAGAAGAGAGAAAGTAAGCGCACACAGACTCGTCAAAGCCTAATTGTTGGGGGACAGGTATCCACGTGTATGAATTGAATCGATCTTTATGAAACTTGGGTGCTACTTCTTCGATTCCACCACCTTTTAGCTAACTTGTTTTCTTTTTGTTTATGGTCCTTCCTTTTTCAATAACATTAACCATCTGTCAATTTGGTAGCAAAGCAAATAAATCTATTTTAATTTTATTTATTTATTTATTTTTTTACTACACCCTTTTAATTAGAGTTTAATTAGAATACAAGTTTCGTTCTGCCTTATTTCTATGTCTTGTTAAACAGTCCAAGTATAGTCCTTTTGTTTTTGGTTTTGGTCCCGAAGATCATATATATGAATTACTTCATAAGTAAAATTAATCCATTACTCATCATGACTCATGACGACGACCATTTTTTTTTTTTTTTTTTTGGTGTGTGTGTCTTTCCAAATTACATAAGTACCAACAAATGTTAACAATATTTCAGCAATTTATGTTAAAATTGACTAAATGGATCAGATGTATCATATATTAACAATTGAATCCTTAATTTAACGGCCCATATGTTTAATTGATAGTTTTAGGTACCAAATTATTTGTTTTTGTATGCCAAATGATGTAAGCAAATGGCAGTATTATTATTTTATTCCTTTCCTTTCTTTTTTTTTTATCTTCAAAAAGTGCTAATTTTTTTCCTTTTTTATTTTTTTCGGTGTCATTATTTTAGTTTTTTTCTCAACGGTATTATAATTTTTCAAAAAAAATACAATAATTATCTTTTTTTCCCTCCAACAAAGCTATAACTGCGGTGTGATTAACATCTAATTCTTGAATAAGTACAATACATACTCTCATCATTCTAATTGCTTATCATTCTAATGGACTAGCAAGAATGTCTGTTAAAAAATATAACAAGTTGATTGTAGTAGTTTAATTACTAATTTTGTATTTAAAAATGCTACAATAGTAAATTTTAAATAAACTTTTAAAAGTGTTAAACAATCATAGTATGTAAATTTGAATCCTTTTTATTTAATAAAAATTAATGTTTCTATTCATTGTATTTATTATTTATTTTAAATATTTATATGAAAAAGTAACCTATAAACTATAAAGTTAGTCTAGGCCCCTAAATTCCAAAGCCAGTCTTGAAAGTCCCTTAACAATCTAACACCAAAATACTCTTAATCTCATATTTGATGTAGCAGCTGACAAGATTAAAATATATATATATATATACCCACACAGTTATCCCATTCTAAAAAATCCTGGATATAATCATCCCATCTCTATTTCTGGGATAAAATTATCCCACTTAAATAAAAAAAAATTAAAAAAATTAAAAAAACTTCTCATACAGTTTTCTCGCTCTAATAGGATATGATTATCCCACCTCTACTTCTGGATAAAATTATTCCACTCTAACAAAAAACTTCCTTCCTTTTTTTTTTTTGCCTCAAGCCCCACAACTTATTTTCTTTACCTTACTTTGTTATTTTATTTTTCTATCTTTTTTTTTTCTTTTATCTTCAATATTTTTTTTTTTTTTTGTGTTTTATCTTCTACTTTTTTATAGTTTTTTTCTTACCTTGGAATTTGCTTTTTTCTTTTTATCTTCAGTTTTCAGTATTTTTATCTACTTTTTTTTCCTTCTTTTTTTTTTTATCTATTTTAATCTGATTTCTTCTTCCATGAGTTTTTTTTTTTTTTTCCTTTTTCTTCGTACTTCTTCTTCTTTTGTTTATCTTTGTTTCTTCCATTCATGTTTAAGTTTTATTTTCTATTTTTAGCAATATAACAATTATATTTAAGAATTTTTTTGAATATTTAATATAATATATACAATTTGGATAATTAATATTTATAATATAATAATTCAACTAGATAGACTTTTTTAAACAAATTATTAGACAAAGAAATAATCTAAGTTAGATAACTTGGATTAATTGAAAAATCAATAACTTATCAAAAAATGATATTTAAAATAAAATAAAATAAATCCAATTCTGTTGACACCAAATATAAGGTTGGATTAATTCTTATTTCATTCAATCCTAATCTCAATCCCAATCAAGTGATATCCTATAATCCTCCATAACAAACAAGTTATATCCTACGTAACAAACAGAACCTAAGGGTCTGTTTGGCCATGTTTTCTGTTTTTTGTTTCTTAAACATTATTTTCAAAATAGAGAATAGAAAATTATTTTCTACTATTTAATAAAAACAAAAACCGTTTGGTCATTAATACTTGAAAACAATTTTCAAAACTAAAAGCCAAAAAACATGTTTGGCTAAACAATTTTTAAATTTTTTTAAAAAAAGTTTTCATTTTTTTCTACTTTTTTTTTTTAAATAAAATGAATTTTTTTTTTTTTTACATACAAGGAACCTTATATATAATATATATAGCTATAATATTTATATTTATATTTATATTTATATATATATATATATATATGTATGTATGTATGTATATATTAATGCATTCACATATTAATGAATAATATATATAAAATATATATCAAAATATAATATAAAATTTATTTTTTGTTGAATTTTTTTTTAATTATTATTAATTGATTAGCATATATATAATATTTATAGCTATATATATTTTTTTAGAATATTTCATCTAAACATATATATAATATTTATAGCTATATATATTTTTTTAGAATATTTCATCTAAACTCACAGGTTTGTATTAATTTTAATTTAGCCTTTCAGATTTTGAAAATTACAACTGGGACTATTATAAGAGATGTAGATGAAATTATTTTGAGAGATGTGAATAAAATACTAGGAAATAAAAATGAAAATTGTTTGAAACCTGAGAGGAAGTAATGACATCTTTTTTATTATATATATTTAATTTTTCATTGATTTATAGTTGGTCTTTTAGAGCTACGTCTTTCCACTCCTTATATAACTAACAATTATTCCACATTATCAGTCAATTATCTTTTCATCAATTAATTTTTAAACCTTATTAATATTATACAATGTATGTTATTAATTCTTTCATATGAGTTTCAAGCAAATAAATTCATGTGTATACATAAATAAAATAACTATTGGGACTTGGGATTTTGCATTAATTAAAAATTAAATTCTACAAGTTTAACCTAATATTTCCAACTATAAACATCCATAAAATCTCATATTAGCATAATAATAAAACTACTAACTTTTATACATTACAAACATAATCAAGCCACATGTTTAGACCTTCTTGACACTGTTGTAGAAGAAAAGTAAAAACAAAAATAAACAATAAAAAGGAAAAAAAAAATAAATACAATGGGAGATAAAGGGAAATAAAAAATGGAGATAAGAAAAAAAAATAACTTATAGAAAAACAGAAAAACAATGAAAAAGAAAAAGTAAAAATTAAAAAATTAAAAAAAAATCTAATAGAAATGGAAAATAAGAAAAAAATTATGGAATAAAGGAAAAATGGAAAATTAGGAAAAAGAATAAAATAGAAGAGAGAGAGAGAGAGAATATTTGATAAGGAAAAGATGAAAAATAAGGAAAAATAAATAAAATAGCAAAATAAATAATTGGTATAAGAAATATTTGCCCCAAAAAAATTGATAAAAGAAGTAAGATGAAAAAATAAAAAATAAAAAAATAAAAAACCAGTAGGTATATAACGAAGGAAAGGAAAATAAAAAATAATAATAAAAAAATAATTGATGTAACTTAAAAACAATTAAAAAAAAGAATAATAACTATTTTTTAAAGTTGTTCTATTAAAAAATGATTTTAAAAGAGGAAGAAAAAAAAAAGAATAAAAAAATTTAATTAGATACATTTATCAAGACATAATATTCTATCTTTCTCTCTCTACAACTTTTTTTCTCTAAAATATTCCAAAAAATTGAAGTAATATTTTCTCTTTACAACTTTCTCTCTACAAGATAGAAAAACAATTAAGAAAACAAATTAAAATAATATGTATTTTATTATTTTCAAAACAGGTAAAAACATCATTTTATTGTTTTCCAAATTTTGTTATTTTTTTTTTTTCTAGAACTGTTTTTGAAAACTAATGACCAAACAGATAATTTTTTGTTTTGAAAATAGTTTTCTGTTTTACAAAACAGAAAATTATTTTAAAAGCAAATGGTCAAACAGGCCTTAGGTTTTTAATCACAAACATTGATTTGCTTAGGCGTATTTTAATTGGACCGGATCCACTTTTAAAGCTAAATATAAAAAATTGATTTTATAGGTAGCACATTTTTTTCAGACTTAAGAAGCTGAATGTTTGTGTATGTGTACATAGTGAAAAGTATTATACACGTATCATTTTCTTTTTTCTTTTTGGTGTATATCCGTACCATGGTATGCATTATATGGTGAAATGTGAACAATGAAACAGCGGAAACGAGAGCACATTCATAATTTTCTTTTTTCTTTTTTCTTTTTTCTTTTTCTTTTTTTTTTTTTTTTTTTTTTTGTGGTTCCAGGGAAAAGATAATATAGAGAATTTCAATCATTGAACTGCCCAAATTTGACCAACCAATCTTCTTCTATCCATTATCCAATGCAAGTTGACACCAACAAAAACTGACCAAATGCAAACTAACGAAAAAGGGAATGAAAGCAGAATTCCAAAACACAACAACGCTCGTGATATACAGTGCCAAAACTAAAACAGATCATACCAAATCCGCTAAATTCTATACAAATCAAAATCAAATAAATCCCATACATAACAAAAACACACAATTAATGACGGACTGATTTTACCCACACATCACTTGGACCCTATTTCCTGGTAGAAACTTTGGGCAGCATGCATATCCAACCTCTCTTGGCTTTCGCCTTCATCTTCATCGATTAGCTTGTACTCGCTGAAGTGGTTGACCCTGAACGTCCATTCTCCTTTTATGGGGTCATAGGAGACAAATTCAGCACCTTGGTCCTCAGCTTTCCTCTTCAGCATCTCCTTGTATTTCTCAATTTTTGGCCCTTCTGTATGCTGATGCCCGGTTTTTTTATCAAAGCATTTAATATTAAGAAGTGTTACCTCAGCAGGCTTATTCAGGCCTTGCCCAACAGGAGGTTTCTTGCTATCATCCATGTAAACAATCACCTCCCGATTGTTGAACTGAACTAGCGACTCAAGATCAAGCCTTCTCACATCTGTCTCACCCAAGAATTTGATGCTACCATAACCATGTCGTCCAACTACAAAATCCTTGACATGGCGGCAGAATCCCGGTTCTGCCCTTTCTTTGGCTGCCAATTCTTGGATTCGTGGCTCCGTATAGTAGTCAGAGCGTCGCAGCTTTGGCATTAATGCCTCAATGTCTGCACCATGCTCATACACAATAGCAGCTTCACCAGCTCTATGCCCACTCAGTGTCATATATGAATCTCCTTTTTGAGTAGAATGATCATCATGAACTCCATTAGGTTTTTGGTTCACTTCGACCACATGAGGACGCTCCTCAAAATGACCATCTTCATGTGAATTTCCTACAAATAACAGAATTTTAAGACAAATCTATAAATAGCATGAAGAATATTTCACTATGTTATATATTTTGCTAAATTAGCTCTTGATTCCCAGTTCAGTATTTCAGAAGACAAGTTTCCTGTAGTCATGACTGCCATTGCAAAAGAAGAGTAAAACAAACTAGGGTCCTGAAGAATAAGGTATTTAAAGAATGCATAAGTATATTTAATATATTGGCAGACTTAAGTATGAAGAAACGAGCAACCAGCAATTGATAACCATCAACTGGTCGCTCCTCCTTTCAAGGACCATACCAATAGCTATTAACACATGAGAGCTAGTCCTCAACCTATAAACCAATTTTAATGCAACCAGTAACCACTACTGAAAGGTACCACTAATATCAGCTCAAGTTTCACATTAACAAAAGAATTACCAATTAAAAACTAAATCCACAAGAAAATAAAACCAATTACTAATTCTACTTGAAATTGGAACTTTTTGGGGGAGTAAGTGAAAGATATACTTACTATTTTTATCCTCAGAGTTGGAACCACCTGAGGGAGGGCATGCTTCAAAACTATTTCCTGATTCAACATTGTTTTTAAAGAGTCAGTAAATAGTGAAAAAAATCCTCTGAATGAACACAAGTGCATTCATATTTGAAGACGTTTTATGAACCATAATCAAACACATATAAAAGGTTGGTATGGAGTATCCATACATTATAAGATATGAATAATGTAAACTAGTATTAGCAATCACATTGAGATAGAAGGGAACAAAACAGAGGCAATGGAATCACATGTGCAGGAAGCTAGAAAGACTCCATAATTTGTCAACATATGCCAATCCAAAAGAAGCCTAATTACTTCCATCGTAGATAAAAAATTACCATTGTATTAGAATAGGAAAATAAAAATAAAGTCATTTAGTTGAAGTTCATTTATATGACAGCCAAGTGTGAAGTAGCAAACCAGAATAGGAAACAACAAAAGTTATGTCGGCTAACCAACATAAGAGTGCAGTTTCCCATAAAAAAAAAATAAAAAAATAAAAAAAATAAAAAAAAAAACTTTTAAGTTGAAAACAGAAACAGCTTTTAAGTGAAAACAAATTGAAATAACTTGCTGACAGGAACTACTTGTCCAAAGCAAACTTATACTTCTTTCACAGTATCTGTTTCTCCTAACTCCTAGCACAACACAATTGAGAAGTAAAATGACCTACCATTCTCCTTTATTGGTGTAGAAGTATCGTTTATTGGGGATGCCTTCTCAAAAGTAGACTTCGAAGGCCATGGTTCTGTAGGACAAATGACAAGTGCTCTTGGGTTATCCCTAGGAAGAAAAAGAGCATCTGCTTTTGGTGTACTGGCTGTTTCTTCATCATCGCTAAAAAATGGAACCTGTTAAACAATAGTAATGAAATGTAGGTAAGCATCCATATGTAGTGATAAAAGGGTTCATAGAAGTAAACAATTAAAACTCAGATTGAAGCTTCACAATAAATGCCTAACCTTTGGACCATCATTCTTAGGATGATATTTCCTTGCAGGCAACCTGATCCGCCTTTGTGATAGGTGTCGAGAAGTTAATAATGATGATATTCTAACTGGAGCAGGTTTGTCTAATACCTGATAAAACAAATTAAAAGATTCAAACTTGGTCCACTTGCCTTCACAGCATAATCTCAAGCAATCACTCACTAATGACAAATTACAAGCTACAACAGCAAAGTAATTCTCAACAGACCACATTAAACTAGTTTAATTTGAATTTAAAAAGTAAATGAATCCCAAAGATGCATCATACTTACAGGCATGCTAGATATTCCATATTGAACTGATGGTGCAGTGCCACCCCGACCAATTGACATTTGAGGCATTGCAGGGAGTGTGCCGAATGGATTTGTAACTGGTGCTGGCTGTGCAACAGCAGAGCTTTGAGTGGCAGACCTGTAAAACCAATAAGGCATGCCGAATAGTTAATACATAGTTGAAAAAAAGAGCATGGCTCACCCAGCAAATAACAAAATGTTATTTTTGACTTCCAAGAACTCGGGCAATATTAAGGAAAAATATGCACAGCAGGCAGCACTGAAACATTACTAAACATAATTAGTAAATTTTGGCAAGGAGAATAAATATTGACCAGTGTTCCAGAAATAAGGCCAAAATTTAGGTCAACACCAATCTCACTGAAAAACTTGTAGGACTTGGACTTATTACCAGGCATTAACATTAGGAATTTTAGACATATGCTCTCAAAATTCATGATAAAATCCCATAGCCTACCCTCTCTCAAAACAAAACAAAACAAAACAAAACAAAAATAAATAAATAAATAAATAAAAACTTTTACTATAGAAACAAATGAACAAATAAATACTGAAAAATGCCACATCAAATGAAGATATTCTAAAAGCCAATGACAATTTCAATCATATCACATGTTTAGAATTTCTTGCAAATGTAAATTTAACATACATTTGTCCAAAGTTATTCTGACCAAAAATGCCTGTTGGAGCAGCACTTGCATTGGCTACCCAAAAAAAAAAAAAAAAAAACAAATTTAAATGTCAGCACTATAAACAAAAAGCTAAAAAACTGTAAAATGAAAGAAAAATATTTATAAAAGATAGACATAGAGTAAAAACATGAGTTACCTGACTGAGACTGACCAAAATTACTAAAGCTAAAAGTACCAGTTGTCTGAGGTGGCTGGGCAGGAAATGGTGTAGAAAAAGAAGCCTACAATAAAGAGAAGGAAAAATAACATCCAGCATCAACATAAAAGTTCAAAAACCAATAATTAGTTTATTTCTACATGTGAACACGTGCAAAGATACATAAGTTACTCAAACTATACATGAATGAAATTTTACAGGAAGTCATAAGTGAATATGACTCCAGAAACCAATAAATTGCTTACTTTAAATGTGCTGCATGCAACCTTGTTTTAGACACCAAGATTATAGACCATTTTATGACTCATGCCACCGCTAACAAATCTCAAAACTACACACTCTCCAATTTGACACTCCATCCACACATCAAATTATCATTGCCATTGAATTTTCTATTCCAAAACCTGTTGTATCACCTACTGTGTATTTATGTTGGGTCAGGCCCCACTTTGAGAAAAAATTTCATGATTACATGAGAAATTTAATGGATAGAGATAAATAAGTTAAATATAAACCCGGACACTTCTATCAGAGCAAAAACCAGACAGGACACATAAAAGATAGCATATAAGCAACAAATCATCTATATCATAAAAGATTATGCATAGGAAACATAAGCACAAAGAGCTTAAATAGTATAATGAAAAAGCTTTCCTAAAGAAGTACTTACAGCCGTTTGACCGAAACCCAAATTGTTGGTTGAAGTACTAAGCGATGGAGTGCTCGAAAACATGTTTCCAAACCCAGTGGAAGGATTGTTGAATATGTTAGGTGTTACAAAGGAAGAAGTTGTACTCGGCCCAAAAGCAGAGGTAGTTTGTCCAAAACCAGTTCCTGCTGGTCCAATTGAAGGTGTAGAGGAATTGAACATAGCAGTAGAATTAAATGCCGGGGTTGATCCTTGAACTTGAGAAGTAAACACTGATTGCCCAAACCCTGGCGAGCTTGATGAAACAAATGAAGGAGTTGAAGTGGATGCAAATGGAGCTGAAGTTGTCCCAAATACTGAAGGCGTTGATAATGAAGTTGATGTGAAAAGGTTGGAAGGAGAAGAAACTCCGAAAGGTGAAGAGGTAAATGCTGGAGATGAAGTTGCAAAACCTGGAGTTTTTGGACCAAATAAATTAGAAGTTGGCGTAGAAAACAAACTTGAAGATGATTGGCCAAAAGTTGGTGAAGGACCCGAAAGGTTTGACTGTGTAGTTGACGAACCAAAGTTTATCCCAGAAGACTGACCCGCAGGGAGTGGTCCACCTGAAATTAAAGATAGATAGAGCTCAGTGATGTGGAAACAAGGGCCTGAAACCTTGGCGTTCAAATACAGTTATACTAAAGCATACCTTTATCTCCCAACTGATAGTCCTCCCATCTCAGCTCCTCATGGCTTTTATCTTTATAAACAGGCATGGCTGATATCGACTCTAACTTTCCCACTGCTCCACCAGCTCCACTACTGCTATTATCTGGTTCAGGTGTTGGTGCATAAGAAGTCACTCGACTCCCCCCACGTTGCCCCACAAAAGCTGACTGCCCAAAACCAGTGCTTGCAAATGTTGGTGTTGTTGACTGGGCTCCTGCATCACAACACATAAGAATAAAGTACAGCAACGATAGAGTAATTATACAATAATTTAGAGATTATAGGTCTTTGTGAGCTAAAACAAAGCATAGTACAGAAAGTCACATTATGCCATAAACATTTAAGGAACTCACCAAACATGGAACTCTGTGCTCCAAAAGGAGATGTAGAGGTACCAAAGGGGCTGCTGCTGCTAAATGTAGATGACGATTGGCCGAATGCAGGTGTGGATGCAAAGCTGAAGGATGGATTACTTGAAGCCCCAAAAGCCGGAGCACTAGAGGCACCAAAACCAGGAGCGCTAGAAGCTCCAAATGCAGAGGAACTTGAACCAAAAGCAGGGTTGCTTGAAGCCCCAAATGCTCCCCCAGATCCAAATAAAGGGGCACTTGAGACCCCAAATGCAGTCCCAGTGCTACCAAATGTTGGACTTGTTGTTGAACCAAATGCCGGGGTACTTGTTGCACCAAAAGCAGGTGTACTTGAAGCACCAAAGGCAGGGGTGCTTGTAGCACCAAAGGAAGGGGTGCCAGTGGCACCAAAGGCTGAGTTACCAGTAGCACCAAAGGCTGGGGTGCTTGTACCACCAAATGCTGGGGTGCTTGTTGCACCAAAGGCCGCGGTGCTAGTAGCGCCAAATGCAGACTGACTTGATGCACCGAAAGGTGTAGAGGAACCAAATATACTGCCCCCAAATGCTGGCTGTGATGGTTGAGCTGTGCTTCCGAAAGGACTAGTTTGAGTAGATGTGGACCCAAACGCTCCAAAAACCGGCTTCTGACCAAATACAGAAGATCCTATTCACTCACACACATGGCAACATCAGTTGAGAAAATAAAAAGAATAAAAAAATTCAAATCAGCCCACTTAAAATGACATTATAGATAGTCTTTTATTTTCTATACTAGTAAAATGCTACTCAACAAAGAGTTAAAAAGTTCTTGGCTCTAAAAAGTTATGTTAATGAAAAACAAAAAAAGAAGGAAGAAGCAGAAGATATTTGCTATAAAGGAAGCAATAAAGCAAAAATCCAAAAGCAGAGGAAAATCACAATCCATAATCTTTGTAGGAAGATAAATACAAGATACAAAATGTGCAAGGCAAGCAATGGTAGATATGAGTTTCTGCAATTTACTTCAAAGCAGGCCAATAGATCTGGCATTACATTGCCAATAAATAAGTAACAGTATGTATCACCGATATTTTCATTTCACAAGGAACATCACCCACATTCTCACAGGCATAATGTTCAAAAATATACTCAAGCACCTCAAGATTCTGTTCAATATCACAGGAAAACCAATACGGAAGAAAAAGTCAACAAACTAACAACTCATGCAAAAACTAAAGCCAGAATTGAAAGATTATAAGATTGACAGACTTTACAATCCACATCTAATTAGGATGCTTCAACCAGCTAAAACACCATAAATCGTGTAAAGGGTCAAGTTATATCATTTAAAAAGTAAATCTCAAGGTAAATATACTCACCACCAAAAGAAGAAGATGAACTACCAAAAGCAGGTGTTGAACTTCCAAATGCTGGTGAGGAAGAAGCTCCAAATGTTGTCGTGGAAGAAAAGGGAGAAGAAGATTGGGTTGCACCAAAAACACCAGTTGAAGTACCTCCGAATATGGAACTGCCTGTTTGAGCACCAAAAGGTGCTGAACCACCAAAAGGTTTGGGAGCAAAAGGATTGTTGCCTGCATTGCTCGACTGTCCAAAGACTGACTGGGACCCAAATGGACTACTAGATGACTGCCCAAAAGCTGTCAAACAGTTTTCCCATTATTAAGAAAAGAGAAATTACTGACTGTTATAAATAAATTCAAGGGAAAAAAGCCAAGGTAATATATAATATGGAGATAATCTAGCCAACAAACTGTTTTTTTTTTTTTTTTGTGGGGGGGGGAGGAAGAAAAAACAAAACAAAACAAAACTGCCTCCTCCTAAAAATTGTACAAACGTCTATCAAAGACATAGCTAACATCGGTAAGTTACTATCAGCTTTCTATAATTAACATTAGCTAGTGAAAAAAGCCTCACAGACATCTGCAAGTACAAATTCACTAGAATCCGGAAGGACAACTCTATAGTTGCCCAGAAGATGGTCTATAAAAATGGGATAACAGTTTATAGACTCTAGAAATATGCATTTCATGACATGCAAGCAAGCAGAGAGAGTGAAGTATCACATCAAATCATGAAATTGTATTGTTGAAAGTTGGAGAAAATTATGCCAAAACAAATTCAGCTATGAAAAAACATTAATGATCCATGAAATTATAATTTAACCTAAAAGATGTTTTAGAAAAATAGAAAATAAATAAAAATCTATAACATACATCATCCAAAGAAATTTCAGTGCGACACCAAGATAATGCAACGAATTAGAAACTCATATAAGAAAAGAAAGCCACCAATCACGCTATCATCAAGCTTCAAATCTCAAAAGTATTCACAACACATTAGGTCAAATGTAATTAAACAGAAGTTACCAAATAGCAGTTTGTTTCACCAATCAAAAATCAAAGATTAATAATCCAAACAAACATGATATCAGGAAAAGAAAATGCAAATAAACTATAGCTCAAAATATACAATAAGACATTGACACTTACGGTTAGTAGAACCAAACATCTTTCCTTATATTTGTGTGGCTGAAAACCAGCAAGAGGTTGTGAATCCGAAGCTGCAACAAAAATGGCACAATTATCAAACTTAGCGTACGACATGAATGTATAAGAAGCTTCATTCAACCAAACATAATTGTGAGAATGTGCGAACAATAATAAATTCAATATTTAATAAAAGCAACTCAAATATAAAATTTCAAAAGAGCTCATAGTGTGGATTCGGGATCCCCTGGAAATTTGTCTTATAGAAACCCTCGAATTGTATAAGAACCGCTCCGCTTGGGATTTCGAATTGAAAAGGGATTTCGCATTTATTATTTGAAAGAAAAATTTCCATTTACATAAATATATGCACAAAATCATACACAGCGATACGAGAATTACTACAAGTTCAATATCTCGACGAATCGCTGAATGTAATGTAAAAATGGGATGGTGCTTGGAGAAGTTGGAAATAAAGAAAAAATTATTAAAAAAATAAAAGTTAAGGGCTTTCATAGAGGAAATAAAACGGTTAAATTAGGGATTGGAAGAAAATCGGACTCACCGTCGATTTGAAGGGATTGGAGGAGTTGAGAGAATGACAGAATGAGAGTAGAAGAAGAGGGAAGACGCTTCTTTACAGTACGCGCTCTTCTCTTCAGAGAGAATCAGGCTTAAAAAAAACAATTACAACCCCCCCGCCCCGCAGATGCGCAAATGGTTTTTATTACAGTCTCAGGCTTAGTGAGAGCCGCGTTGCGTTAAAGTTAAGCCTCGCAGCGATGTGTTCCGTTTGCGTTCAAAGTAAGTCCGTATTACCCAAAATCTACATTATTATTTGTTTATTTATTTATTTATTTTCCAATTTCCAAGTAATATCCAATATCAACCCCAAAAAAAAAAAAAAAAAAAAAAAAAAAAAAAAACAACTTGCAAACTAATATGGAAATCATAGGTCATATAGTAATTTATATTTGCATATATTATTTGGTTTTTTATCATGTCAAATTATACTGATATCCACATATTTATCTTTTGCATATTAATTATTTTATTATAGTAAATATTTTGAATTTAGAAGCTCAAAATTTATTGGTTTGAGATATATATAGAATTGACTTTTTTTAATAATATTTGAGAAATTTTTGGATTTTGATGCTAAGTTATATTGAATTAGGAAATCTCTCTCTATCACGTGCAGTTTATGTCAGGTTTTGAAAAAAAAAATATATATATTTTGAGTTTTGGAGAAGAAAATCCATAAGATTTATAGTATGTATAGGTTTCGGTTTGAGTGTTTGGTTTTGATGAAGAAAAGTATATATGGTTTTGATATAACAAGGGATTTAGAGGTTTTGTCTATTATTAGATTTTTTTTATCATATCAGAAAAGTAGGCAATCATTCAGAAAAAAAATATATATATCCGATGAAATTATATAAACAATTCGTTAAGTTGATGTGACAAGAAAAAAAAAACATTATCATAATAATCTTTTACTTCTGATTGATTTGTCAGATATTATGAAATTTTCTTAAAAATAAAATTTCATTTAAAAAGTCAAAATTTTCAAAAAAAAAATAACTTAATAAAATATATAGAATTAATTAATAGTTATAAATAGATTTCTACCCATTACCAGTCCAAAGCAATTTTAAAATTGACCATATATTTATACTATTTAAATTTAAATGATATCAGTTTATATGCTATATGGACAGTAATACATATTTATTATTAAAGATGCTCTTACAAAAAATGATTGTAAAGGACAATTATCCATAATCATCATATCACTAAAATTATGCTAATCTAATAGCTGGGATGTTATTCCTCATATTTTCTGTCCATAAGTAGATTACCATATCATTCATGTGTATATATGTATATGGAATGTTGCTTTAAACACATGAGTCTAATTAAAATGATTAATGATTTATTTGAGAAAACTAATTTATTTTTTTTTATTTTGCTTCAAAATTTGTACATTATTGTGAAATACTAGATACGCAATCAAAGAAAATTGTGTAGTTGTTCTTTCCGAATAATGAGAAAAGAATGATTAGTATCTAAATCTCATAAATTTATTTTCCTAGTTATTAGGATTATTTAATTTCTGTTTTTACTTCCTAGATTTAAGGAGGTGGTTAACCTAATTATGAGGGCTTCTCTCCTTGTAAATTCAATTCTATAATATGAGAAAAACAAATATTTTCTCTTATCTTTTTCTTCATGATATCATAGCATCCTTTGAACTGAATTGATTTTTCATTAATGGTAAAGTATGGAATGGGCCACACACAAAAGCACTACATCCAACACCTCTTGAGGCCAAGAAAGAATATCTCACAATGGCCATGGCAGATTTGAAAGTCTTGCTCTTCCAATAACTAGTCATAAATTGTATGGACAAAATTACTTTCAATGTGCTCAAGCAGTGATGATGTTCATATCAAGAAAGGGAAAAGATGACTACCTCACCAGTGCTATGAAACATCTGCGAGAGGAAGACCCAAAATTTCGAACTTGGAGATCTAAAAAAAATATGGTGATGTCATGGTTGATTACTGTAACATCCCGTTCCAAAGTACATCAGAATTTTCTAAAGTTGATCGAAATTGACCGGATTTGACCGCTGTTGACCAAGAGGGGTCAAACTTTGAATTTTTGATTCGGATGGAATTTTGGATTGATTGAGGCACTATTGTAAAGTACACATCAACTCGAGTCCGTAGACTAGTAGCACATTGAAAACGGAACTATGGTTTGAAAGTTATGAGCAAAACAATTTAAGGTCCGAAATGTCCAAGGGTGCCAGAGTTGACTTTTTATTCTTGTGAAATTTAGCTTTGACTCATATATGGTTGTAAAGTACTCGTTGACATGAATTCATAGACTAGTGGCACGCCTAATTTGGACATTTGGTTGAAAAGTTATGGATCTGCAAAATTTTTCGAATACTATAATATTTTAATATATTTTTTAATTTAGTGAACAGTGTCTGCCATATGTCATGTTCTGATCCAATCCCGTGAGTGAACAATATCACCCACGAGTGGTTTTATGTGGACTAAAACGCGTGTGTGAAAAAGGGAAGAAGAGAGAGAGAGAGGGGAGGAGAGAGAGAGAGAGAGAGGGAGAGAAGCCACCACCGTTGGCCGTCATTTGGTCATTTCTAAGCCACATGCACCAGCCACCCATCTCCACCCTTCCATTTCCGGCCAGCCCCAAAATTTTACAGCCACTCGACCACCGACGCACCGGAATCGGAGCCTTTTCCGTCGAGTGATTGAAAACCTGTCAACCTCAATTTCTCCCAAAGCGAACCTCTATTTGCCTCACTATCGGTCCTGTTGAGTCATCCATCCCCCGATCTACCTTCCACCAAAAATCACGACCAGAGGCCACCGATCGTGCCGCCAACAGTGATGGTCTCCGATGACCATGATGGTTCATTGGAAACTTAATTCCGGCGAGTTTTCGATCACATTACCCATCTTTTCCTACTAATTTGAACCCCCTGGACCCAAATTTGAGGTCGGTTTCCTCCAATTCATGGCAATTTGTGAGATTCGAGGACTTGAATTCTAGAGTTTTCTGGCGAGTTTCCTGCCACCACGGGTCCGATCTTTGGAAGGTGAGACTCGATTCTTAATCCTCGTGTAGTAAGCTTCATTTCAATATATTATTTGTGAATTTTGAATACTGTTTGTGTTAGCTCCCTCAGGTACCATGTATTATTTACCCGAATAAAATATTAGTTTATTTGATCTTGTATAATAATGATATTTTAGGAGCACGTGTAAATGGTGGAATTGATCACATGGAGGATCTTGATTGAATTGCGTGTCGAGGTGAGTGATCCACCTTCAAATTGATTTTCGGGTGTTAAATTATGAATATTTTATGTTAATTAGATATTCAAAAATTATATTTTATGTGTTTAATATTTAATTAAATTCTATTTGAAATTTTGATGCCAAAATTGAATGAATTAGAAATATTTGTGCATTAAGAAATGTTTTGATTTTTAAGACATTATGAATTTAATTTTCATTAAATTATTATTGAGTAAATGTTGAAATTATGATGCATGCTAAATATGTTTACATGATTTTAAGAGTATATGAATATTATGAGGTTTAAATATTATTTTTTTTTTGTATGGATTGCTTTTTTTGGATTTGAAGGGAAATAATTATTTAAATTTATTTTGCATTGAAATAATTGTGGAATTTATTTTATGGTATTGAGGAAATGTGTAAGTTAATTATGTATGAAATTTACATGGTTTTAAAGATACATTGATTTAAATTGATTTTGGGGATTTGAGAAAAATATGATTTTAAAGCATTATGTTTTAAAAATATTTTTATGTATTTAAATATTATGGATTGATTTTATGCCACTGGTAATTTGATATATTTGCACCAATGAAATTATGAGAATGGATTTTTAATGTGGTAGATTTACAATGATGGTTTAAAGAAATGTGGATTATATGGATTTGAAAAGAGGTGATTAATCCAGTGGTAATTATGAGATTTCAATATTTGAAAATACTATAATTTTATAATTTTTAGACGCACTCATATAGTACTGGTGTTCTATACTGTGTTTACATGGATATGATTAGTGCGCATGATTAGGCCATTGGACTTGAGGGCTGGCAGGGTATAAGGCACAGTGAGCATCAGCTGCCCCCTCTATAGCTAGGATGACTGTTGATAGCATCGGTCAAGTGGGACGCCACGGTGACCGGATGCATGTTCTCTCTTTAACCTCCCCGTCAGATGGTGCTTTGGGATGCGGGATACCGTCAGGCATCATTGGTATATAATATGGTGCGTCAGGATATTCTCGACATGATTTTCAAAATGAAATATTTTAAAATCGTATTTTAAAAATGCATTTTACTATGATTTTTATCATTTAAATTGATGTAAAGATTTAATATGGATTTTATTATATTTTACCACTTATTTCAATTAGATGTTTAAATTGATCTAAATATTTTTCAATTATTTCATTGATTTAATTCGTAAATTTTATAATTTATATAATGAGTTTATTTTTATTTTTTTGCCAAATTTCCTTAATATAAGTTTAATTATGATTTTATTTTATTTCATCTTATTCTAGATTTAATAAGTGGTTTTTAAAATGCTTTCAATGTAAACTTGATGTCTAAATTATTATTTGCATTTTATGTGCATCTTAATTTAAGTAGTCATTTCTTGATTTTTGGGGTATATAAATATTGGGTTTTATGAAACATTTTAAAAAGGAAAACATTTCCAACTGAGTGAACTGTGAGAGTTTTGAGATAAAATATTATTTCAAATGCTTAGTATTTATTTATTAATTTATTTATTATTAATTGATTAAGTTTATTTTATTATTATGCTAGTATTAGTATTATATATAAGATTGGGTCACTCATTGAGATGATTAGCATTTCATAGTTTTAAATTTTGTTCTCCTAGGCTCAGGTTGTAGACGTCAATCGACTAGAGATGAGCTCGACGACTTGTTCATTACTGACAGTCCGAGACGTCTTCATTTTTTCTTTTCTTATCTTGTAATATTTCTTTCTATTCCGCGTTGCAATAACTATCATACCTAGAATTTTATAAATGCTCTGTATACAATGTTGGATGTGCTATTTAATTAATTATGTACTGATTCCTTGTTATTTATTTGAAGTACTATAAACTTGCTGAAATAAATTGTAGTAAGGTAGGAGAAATAAGGTGGTGCGTATAGAAGTGTGTTTTCTTGTGCAGGGAATTTTAACGTAAGTCCAATGCTTAGGGGAGATTCTGTTGGATTTTCCATTGGAGGATTCGATAGGGTTTTCCTAAGATCAGGGCTTGTCTAGAGTTCCGATAAAAGATCTTGGACGGGTCCTAACAATTACTACCATGGAGAATGAAATTGAATAGAATTTCATGTTCTATGAAATTGCAAAAGAGATCTGGGATGCAAGAAAGGAAACCTATTCCAACAATGGCACTACAGTAGAATTATTGGAGATTAAAAGCAACCTCCATGATTTACGAAAAGGTGATCTTTTTGTCACTCATTTCTTATAACAATTGGATGTTTTTAAAGATTTCGATTGGGACTACCTTGAAAATGTAGCCAAATATAGGAAAAATGTTGAGAAGGATAGAGTTTCAAAATTCCTACTTAGGTTGAACAAGAATCTTGATGAAGTTAGGGAGAAAGTGTTTGGGATAAGGCCATTGCCAACAATTCGAGAAGCTTTTTATGAGGTGCACCGAGAAGAGAGTAGGAAGAAAATTATTATAGGAAATCAAAGCATCCTAAATGTGCCAAGTATTCTAAAAGGCTAAACTCTTGCAACCTGTGGAATCAATTCAACTAGTGACAGTAGACCTCGCAAAAGTAAGCCTTGGCGTAATCACTATCACAGGCTTGGACACACTAAAGAAACATGATGAAAAATTCATGGAAGCTAGCCAACTAAAAATCAAACAAACCATCTTAGGGAAAAGAAAGTCGTGGCTTTGTAGCCATCATTGGTGAGCAAACAACAACCGAACCTGCACCTCAATAAATAACAAATTGAGATGCTGCAAAAGATGTTCAATCAGCTTCAGTCAATTCCTACAGCACCAATCCTCAGTACAGGTTTTAGTAGTACAAAGGTGCTCTTCTAAGTGCTTTAAGAGTCAAAACTTAGAATTAGAAATCTTGAATTATTGATTATGGAGCATCTGACCATATGATGGATGCTTCATTATTCTGCAAGTATAGTCCTTGTTCTGAAAATTACAAAGTGAAAATAGCAGAGGGTTCTTTATCAATAGTAACTGCTATTGGGTCAATTATTATCTCAAAGATCCTAGTCCTAGGTTCAGTTTTGTTGGTTCCAAATCTAACTTGCAACTTGCTATTTATTAGCAAACTCACTAAGGATATGAATTGTGTTACTAAATTCTTTCCCACTCACTGTAAATTTCAAGATTTGAATTCAGGGAGGATGATCGGCAATGCTAAGGAAAGTGAAGGGCTCTACCTTTTAAAGAGTGATAATCAACTTGAAGAACAATCTCAAAGTGCTCATTTTGCCATAGTGAGTCAATCTGCTGAGGATTTAAATTTAGTTTCAATTTCCAATAATGAAAGTGTAGTTATATTGTGGCATTTCCGATTAGGTCATCCAACTTTCATTATCTTGAAAAGTTGTTTCCTTCATTATTCATTAATAAAAATTCAAAGCCTTTCTAGTGTGAAATCTGTTAGTTGCCCAAACATTCACAAAATTCTTATCCCATTCAACCATACAAAGCATCACATCCTTTTTTCAATTATATATAGTGATATTTGGAAACCTTTTTGAGTTAATAATATCACAAGAAGCCAATTGTTTATATCTTTTGTTGATGATCATTCTAGAGTCACTTAGATATTTCTCATAAAAGAAAAATCTAATGTACGATTGATTTTTAAAAAATTTCACTCAATAATCCAAACTCAATTCCAAACCACCATTCAGGTCTTTAGAATTGACAATGCCAAAGAATACTTTCATTCTATTCTTGGGGATTATCTTCTTTATCATGGTATAGTCCATTAAAGTTTTTCCATAGACACCTTTTAGAAGTTGCTTGTTCTATTATGCTCAAGTCATGTTCTAATACATTTTTTGGGGGATGCTATTCTTATCTCTACCTATCTCATTAATTAAATGCCTTTAAGAGTTTTAAAATTCCAGACTTCATGCCAAGTACTCACACAAGTCTACCCATAAACCAGAATTATTTCATCCTTGCCACTCAAAGTCTTTGATTGTACAACTTACTAAAGGAGCAAAATAGATCCTAAAGCCATAAAATGTTTATTTCTTAGATACTCTTCTCGTAAAAGAAGATTATAAGTGTTATTCTCTCACTAATAGGAAATTCGATAACACCGTGGATGTGACTTTTTTAAAGAATTAACTTTTCTACCCTAAAACTCATATTCAGGGGGTAGAATTCTACCTTGCTAGAAGAATATCAATTTTAGCAAGACATGGATACTTCTTCCTCCAGAGCTTCCACCTTCTCAAGTTCTCCTACTCCAAGAGTTACCACCACATCTTCAATTTCAATTGTACCTATCCTGTATGAGTCTTCATCCAAATCTGACCATTTTGAACTCACTGTAAATAGTTTTCAAGTTCTAATACAAAAAGAAAAACAAAATTTAAAAAAAAAGGATTGTTTACTCAAGAAGAAATATAGCTCCAATAAAGATAGATCCACTCACAGTTCTTGAGCAAAACCTAAAGTTTACTCCAAATCTAATCACTTCTACTTTAAGTAACAAAGATTCCTATTATGGTAAATGATCTTGATATTCCTATTACTCTAAGGAAAGGTTTTAAGTCATATACTCAACATCCTATCTCAATTTATGACATGTGAGAAGGCTTTTACCTCAAATCTATCTAACATAAAAGTCCAAAGTTATGTTGAAAAGGCTTTATAACACCCCAAATGAAAGGATGCAGTTAGTGAAGAAATTAAGGCTCTCAAGAAGAATGGTACTTGAGAACTCAAAGAACTTCCTAAAGACAAACATCGTGTAGGATGCAAGTGGATATTCACTGTGAAGTACAAAGTAGATGGAAGAGTTGATCGATACAAAGCAAGATTCCACTCATATCGAGAATGACTATCAAGAAACATTGGCTCTAGTTGCTAAGTTAAACACAGTTCAATGCTCCTTTCTCTAGCGACCAATTTATATTAGCCTCTCCATCAACTAAATGTCAAGAATGCATTTCTTAATGGAGACCTAAAAGATGAAGTCTACATGGAAATTCCTCCTAGTTTTGAGAACCCAAAAAAGGTCAAAAGTGTTTGCAAACTCAAAAGATATCTATATGGCCTTAAATAGTCATACAGGGCTAGTTCAAGAGATTTACCATAGCAATCAAGAAACATGGATATACTTTAGGCTATTTATTAAGAGGTATCTAAAAGGGAAAATACAATTCTCATAGTATATATGGTTGATATTATCTTGACAAGTGATCACGAAGAAGAGATAGGTTGGGAAAATAATTGTAACACCCCGTCCCAAATCGCACCGGAATCCGTGCATGTTGACCGAGGTTGACTGTTGACCGTTGACCAAAGGGGTCAAAAGTTGACTTTTTGACTCGGTGGGAATTTCGAGATGACTAGGGTATCGTGGCGAAGTGCACGATGCCACGAGTTCGTAGACTGGTAGCACGTCGAAAATGGAGCTACGGTTTGAAAGTTATGGACGAAACAAGTTGCGGTCCAAACTGTCCAAGGGGTGCTGGAGTTGACTTTTTGTTTATGGGGAATTGAGCTTTGACTCATGCATGGTTGTGAAGTGCTCGTCGATACGAGTTCACAGACTAGCAGCACGCTCAAAACGGACATCCGGTTAAAAAGTTATGGACGTTTGAAGTTTACCGGATACCGTATTATTTTAATATTTTTTTTGGGTCGGTGAACAGTGAAACGCCACGTGTCAGTTTCTGATTGGTCCACGTGGCATGAACAGTGTCACGCAGGGGTTTTAATTTTGAAAAACTCTCGGGGAAGAGAGAGAAAGAGAGAGAAGAGAGAGAAAGAGAGAGAGGAGAGAGAAAGAGAGAGAGAGAGCCACCGCCGGCCGCCGGAGTTTTCCACTGTTCCGGCCGAGTTACTGCACACGCGCCGGACAGAAAGCTTGCCCACCTCATTTCCGGCAAAACCTCCAAATTTCACGGCGAACGGCCGCCGGACGCGCCCGGATCGGACGTCCGAAGTTTGGCGGCGATTTTTCCCCTCCACCGCCGGCCACCGCGAATCGGCACTGTTCCGGCCACTTTCCGGCCACACGCGCCTGACAGCCTTGATCCTCTCCTCAAGTCCGGCCTACCCACCAAAAATCACGACCATCGGACCACCGACGCGCCGGGATCAGAGCGTTTTCCGGCGAGGGGTCGAAAATCTTCAAACGGTGATTTCTCCGCCGTCCGACCTCCGTTTTGCTCACCGTCGGTCCCGTTGGATTGCTCTCCTCACGATCTACAAATCTGCAAAATTTCACAGCAAACGGCCACCGTCGGAAAATACTGTTCCGGTGACGGTTGCCGGTGACGTGGCGGCCCGCCGGAAAGTACTGTTCCGGCGAGTACCCGAAAATTCCAGCCAGCTCCAGTCCGCAGTGTTCGACCTCCTGAACCCAAATCCGACTTCCGTTTCCACCAATTCGCGACGGTTTGGGAGAATTGCGGAGCCGAAACTCGAAAAGCTTTCCGGCGAGATTCCGACCCCGTCGGGTTCGATCACCGGAAAGTAAGACCGAATCCGTGATCCTCATCACGCGAGCTTCGATTCGGTATATAACTCGTAACCCTTAGATGTCGCTTGGTGTTCGCTCCCCGGGTATCTATTTGGGAATTACCCGAATAAAATATTAATATTTTTGGTTTGTGCACTGTGGTTGTTTAGGTGCACGCGCGAGTAGTGGAGTGGATCCCGAGGAGGATCTTAGTTGATTTGCGCTCTCCAGGTGAGTGACCCACCTTCAAACATTATTTTGGGCAATTAATTAAATTTAATTGGTATTTAATTTAGTATTTAATTACGCTCATGTGGTGTGGTTTAATTATGGTTTTAATGCGGTTTAATTTAATTTATTTGTTATGCATGAGCAAGGTATGTTTCGGTATTAATTTTACGTGGTTTCAAATGTGATTTCTCGGGCATAATTGGGTTAAATATTTTGTGAAAATATTTGGTTAAATTTTATAAATTATGCCCGCGGTATTTTTATGGTTGCATTTTGTATTTCGAGAAAATTGTGGTTTGTTGTTATCGCTATTTCGTACCGGGTGATTGGATAAAATATGTGGGATGGTGTTTTGTGAAATTTTGGTATACTTCCCACGGTGGTTTTTGGAAAAACGGTACGGTTGGTTGTTTATATTTATTTTTAGACGCACTCATACAGTATTGGTGTTCTGGTGTATGGTGTATGGACACGTGGTTTAGCACGCGGTTATTATGTGGTTTAGCGTGCGGTTATTACTTCACCCGTGAGTTGCCATTGGACCGTGGGCAGGCAAGGTTATTGTTGCGCACAGCCGCCCCCCTCCTTGGCCGGGTGATGGTTTTTTTTTTAGCAGTCGGTACTGTCGGGACGCCGAAGTGACCACTGCAGGTTTCTCTCTTTAACCTCCCGCCAGTCGGTGCTCGGGACGCTGGGTATCGGAGGGCATCACCGGTATATGGTGTGGTGCGTCAGGTGTAATTGTCGGTGTAATTGCAAATAATGGTTTAAACCCCAAAGGTGTTCAAAATTTATTTATTATAATTTATTATATTTTTTATTATATATTTGGGGTATGTATTTATTTAATTGTTGTTGTTAAATTATTTAATCCCTTGGTTTTTGGGAGGTATGCACATTGGGTTTTGCGAAAAGGTTTTAAAAAGGGAACATTTCAAACGGAGCGATTGGTGAGAGTTTTGAGGGAAATCATTATTTTCCAAAGGTTATTATTATTTATTATTAATTGTTGGTATTTGTTCCACTCCTTAATTGTTATTATTTTATTATTATTATTAAAAGGTGTTCAGTAGTTCGGGTTACTCACGGAGATGATTAGCATCTCACACTCTTAAATTCCGTTCCCTTAGGTGCAAGTGGTGGTAGACGTTCTTCCGGAGCGAACCAAGTTTTCCGCTGCTGTTGTGTTTCGAGAAGTTTCTTTGTACTCTTTCATTTCAGTGTATTATTTCTTTTCCGCCTTGTTGTATTTCTGTTGTTTAGCACTTCTTAAAGCTCTGTATACTATTGGGATACTTCTGTTTTATTTATGCACTGGACTGTTGTTGCTTTGAGAAGTGTTGGAATTTGTGGACTCAGTTGTAGTTTGTGGGAGGAATAAGGGGATGTTTTTAGAATTGTGTTTTCAGTACAGGTAAATTGTGGTAAGTAAATCCCTTAGGGGAGGCTCTGTCGGATTTTCCTTTGGAGGGTCCGGTAGGGTTTCCCTGGGATCAGGGCTGTCTAGGGTTCCGGGGAAGGAATTCTGGACGGGTCCTGACATAATACTCTTGCTAAAGAATTTGAAATCAAAGATATCAGAATGTTGAAACATTTTCTTGGCATGAAAATAACTCGATCTAGAGAAGGTATCTCTATCTCACAATAGAAGTACACTCTTGACCTACTAAAAGAAACATGTATGCTTAGTAAGCCTTCATATATCCCTACAGATCTTCCAACAAACTCAATTTGAAGGAAAATTTTGTTTAAGTTGACATAAGGGATACCCAAGACCAATAGGAAACCTCATTTACTTATCCCATATGAGACCAGATATTGGTTTTTATATTAGTATGGTCAATCAATTTATGAATAACCTAACTAAGGAGCATCTTAAAAGTAGTGTACATGATTCCAAAATATTTTAAAAACATTCCAAGAAAAGGGTTGTTTTTCAGAAATGGGATAAACTGGAATGTGGAAATCTTTTCAGACATTGACTGGGTAGGATCTTTAACTAATAGAAGGTACTGGGTAGGATCTTTAACTAATAGAAGGACCACCACAAGCTATTTTTCCTATGTGTGATGAAATCTTATTACATGGAAAAGCAAGAAGCAATCTGTAATTGCTTGAAGCAATGTTGAGGCTAAATTTAAGGTTATGACACATGTAATATGTGAACGAATACGGTTTAAAAGATTCCTAAGAGATTTGAAAATCTCTATTGAAAGTCCAATAAAGATGCTATGTGATAAATCAGCATTGCTAAGAATCCAGTTCACCAAGATAGAACTAAACAAGTTGATATCGATCGACATTTCATCAAGGAAAAGATTGACCAGGGAGTTATCAAGATGGTTTATATACCTTCAAGCCTTCAAATTGCAGATATTCTTATGAAAGATTTTTTTATCAAAATTAGTTTAAGGTCTTTCTTTCCAAGCTGGGACTGATTAACATACATTGCCCAGCTTGAGGAGGAGTGAAATTCTAAATATGCAATCAAAAAATAATAGTGTAGTTGTTCTTTCCAAATAAATGGAGAAGGATAATTAGTATCAAAATCTCATAGATCTAATTTTCCTAGTTATTAGTATTATTTTGTCTTTATTTTTGCTTCCTAGATTTAAGGAGTTGGTCAACCTAATTGTGAGAACTCTTCTTCTATTTATCTTTGTAAATTCTCCAATTCTAGAATATAAGAAAAACAAGTATTTTTCCTCTTATATTTTTCTTCACTTATATACTAGACTTTTTTTTCTATACCACTATTTTCGACCAAATAGGAAAACAAGTAATTTGGATTTTAGGCCTAAAAGATGAATTCTAGGGACAATGATTTTAAGGACCATGATTTTTGTTCAATCGAGGAATATTTTGCTGAAACTCTTATATTGATGGTGAAAGTTTATTTGAATGGCCAAATTCATGGATGGAGATATGGAAAAATAAGTTTTATTGGGACATGTGTAGTTGGACCAATTTAATGTTTTTTTTATCTTATAATGGTAGAATATTGAGTCTAAATTTAATGTCTTTGCCTTTTTAGATCAACCTTTTGTGATTAACCTCTTAAGATCAACACTTTAAGAACAACATTTTAAGTAAAGGTGTTGGACTTGAATGTTGGGCATATAACATATTTTTCTGAAGTTTAAAAGCAACATTTTTAGTTTATAAAAGGTTGAACCTAAAAATTTATTTTTTTAAGTTAGGAACAACTTTTTAGATAAAATATTGATATTAGCTTTTAAAATATTTTTTATAGAACAGATGAAGGATGAACGTCAGAGACATAAATGTTAAGCCAAATGAATTATTTCTTGCAAAAGTTACAGTTGAAGTAAAAATCTAATTATATTGGATCTTTGATAGAGAAATATTATTGGCCTAAGAGTTTTAGAGATAAGAATCCTATTCTTTGTGGAATTACATGTTAGAAGACTTCTAATACTATTGTAATTGAAGATTATCAGAGGCCATATAAAGAAATGGATTTAAGATTTCAGACTTCTCTCTACATGCACGCACACATACTCGACAAACACATATTCTTTTAACAAAAATCATCAGTCAAACATCCAAGTTTCCAAAATTTTCAAAATTTTGGAAAAGATTTCTTCAATTCGTTTATCATTGTTTCATTTGAAATTTGCTTGTAAAGTCCCTTTAATCATAAGTAATAAAACAACTTGTTAAAAATTTATTCTCTATTTTTAGTAAAATTGGTTGTCAGTAGTTAGATTTATTTAGATTTATTTTCACAATATTTTTTTTTCTTTTGAATTTACTACAATTCAAAGGTTGCACACTCTTATGCACTTAGAGACATTGATTGTTGGACTTAATAGTTAACAACTTTTCAAAAAATATATATAATTTTATTTCATAAAAAACCATTAACTACTTTAAATATATGCATATATATAGAAAAGTAACTTGTAAATTATATAAATAGGTCATAAAAACATACTTTCTAAAAAAATCGAATATTATAGCAAATGAATTAGTCTAGCAGTATATCTATTTTTTGAAAGAGGTCTAATAATATACCTGTCGCACTAAAATTGTGGTGTAATCCTAGTCCATATATATAATATATATCAAATATTATCCATAATTCCTTTGTTTTTTTCCCCTTAAATTATGTACATAACAAATAAATGTCTGATATAATATGAACAATGCTAAAGGTACAAATAAATATACCAAAATGTATATCAAATATCATATCAAAATGTATATCAAATATCATCTGTTAATATTTGATTGGTCTATGTTTAATTACAGTTAAACATTTAAAAATTATTAATATATTAACCAATAAAATATTAATGCATAACACTTATATACATTTTAGAGAAACAATTTTCACAATGTTGAAAAAAAAAAAAAACTATATGCATTTATACAGAATTTTAAATTACCAAAACACTGACGTCCACTTTCCCTTTTATATTTGTTTTTTCTTATTCCTCTCAAAAGAGTCGTTCCGTGTCGATGTGGAATGAACAGTGGTTACCTGCCAGGCGGCCGCCAAGCTCCAATGAGATTCTCAAGGTTTTTCGTTGTCGAAATTATTTTATTTTATTTTCTTACTCTACCTTATTCAACGTTCTTCGCCATTTATTTTCTTTCTAATGTTTCGTACTTCCCCTGTTTTCTCTCTCTTTGGTTTTGTTCCTTTTTCTCTATTCTTTCTAAATCTTCACTGATAATTAAAAAGTATGAATTTTTCAGATAGCCGTACATGGTTTCTTCTTTTTTGGCTTAGAATTGAAGAGGATTTTGCAGCAAAATGGAAAATAACAACAATCAGCCATTTTGGCAATTCAGCCATTTAAGGACCAGACTTCAAACTTAGATAACCTTTTTCATCAATAATTCCATATGAAGCAATGATTCCATCAACGATTTCATTGAGTTTAATGGTTTTAATGATGGTTGGAATAGTTTCTAGGCTATAGGTACAAAGTTTAATGGTTTTAATGCAGAAGAGGTTCTTATTGTTGGGTTTAGAAGAACATTGAAATTAACTATGGATTCAACGAATGGATTTATTCAAAGTCTAAAAACCATACCAACAATATATTATTGAAATGTCACAAGAATAATGATAAAAATGCATATGCTCATGAATAATGATAAAAGTGCATACGCTCATGAAGTTACAAATAAGATGAAGAATTTAATTTATTAAGGGTATTATTATTTTGGTAATAATTTAATAGTGGCATGTTGGTTATGTAAAATTATGGAGACTATATAAGTTATTTTTGCATCTCTACATTTTAATATATTTATTTGGTAACTTTAAGATTATTCATATTATATATAAAAAAACTAGCATTTATACCCGTGTGATGCACGGCACATATAACTATAATAGATGATATAATCATAATAGATCATGTTAAATATAATTTACAATAATTAATTATATTTGAAAATTTATTTAAAAGTTTTATTACTAATAAGTATATTTAGATTTTTTTTTAATCTATGCTATAGAAATTTGTTAACAACTATAAATTTGACTTCTATATATAATACTATTCAATTATGAAATTTAAATTCAAAAATTACCTATATAAATTATCTATATAATTTTTCCATATGGAATTAAATTCAAATTCAAATGCATTTATATAATTTAATTTTAATTTAAATATATTTAAATAATATTTTTCATCTACAGAATTTAAATTCCAATTCAAATATATTTTTTATTCTTTGCAAATAATTAATTTCTATATATTATTTACTTATTATTATTATTATTATTATTATTATTATTTATCCTATAAGGTAAATTATTTATGAGATTTAATTAAAAGTTGATTACCTATTTATATTTTTCCATCTATAAAATTCAAATTCAAATCCAAATTCAAATCCAAATGTATTTATATGATTTAATTCAAATGCAAATGTATTTATATAATATTTTCCATCAATGGAATTAAAATTAAAATTAAAATATATTTTTTGATTCTATATATTTTTAAATGAAATAATAGTATTCTCTATATCTCTTTCATTATCTAATATAGATTTTAAAATGATTTTATCAAATAATTATTTTCATTAAATTTTATATTTCATTGTTTCTATTTACAATTATTTATATCATATATAGAATATTTTATCTTGTAAATATTAATAAAATCCTATACAAATATGTATATTTATGATTAATAAAAATCATGCCTTAATATATTTCTAAAAAATCTTTAATTTTATTTTATATTAAATATTAGATTTTAAATAATTTAATATTGAATATTGAATATTAAAATTGTAGATAATTATTAATTTTTCAATTTAAATTTAATAGCTATCGTTCCAGATTGAATTTTTTCATTTTTTATATTTAAAAATATAATAATATAATTATGAAAAATAATTAAATAGTAGAATAATTATTTAGTAATATTACCATTCTAGTTAATAAAATAAATCGACCTGGAATAGCAATTAAACTTCGAAATAGAATAATATCTCAACAATCAACTTAGTCATAATCACAAATAAAACTAATGATCATTAATCTTGTACAATTTTTATTACATTGTAGATATTCAATTATACTTTAAAATATCCACATTTTGTGTAAAACTGATTTTATATTGCTTCATATTAATTAAATTTTGTCATATATGTGTGTGTGTGTGTGTGTGTATAAGTACATTTTGAGTACTTTCTGAAAATAATTGAAAAAATTGAATTATTCATTTTAAATTTTTAATAAAGAGATCAATTTTATTAGTAATTACCATATATTAATTTTATTATTTTATAATAAAATTTCATTTATTGCATATCCATTCATGAATATATATTAGTGTATAGAGTTTTTGTATAAAATATCTTTAATAAAAAAAATGTCTTTTATTATATACTTTTTTTTTTAACCTAATCTTTAAAAAATTCGAAAAGCAACCAAATAAGGAGAGAAAAATTTTCTCTTACCAACTTTTATTTCACCACCAAAAATAAAATCTTCATTCCCACATATTATGGAAATTTTCAAAAATTATGATCAAAATTTTTATTCAAAATTTTACAAAGATTGTATAATTTTTATTTTTGAAAATATTATTTATATAAATTATTTGTGAAAAAAATATAATATATAAAAGTAAGAAAGTCAGCAAAAACTTTTGCCACATGTTTATTTTGTACCCCCAAAACCATTAAAAAAATTGTATTAAAAAGTAAAATTATATTAAAAATTCTACAATCTTAAAATCATTGCCATATATTTCTTTATATTCATTTTATTTCCTTCCAAAATCATTATAAATATCTAAAATTCAGAAACAAAATTGTTTAAACAATTTCACAATCATAATCTACGTAAACATTTTTTGAATTTGAATTCTGTAATTTAATAGTATTATATATAGAGATCAAATTTATAGTTTATTAAAAGCTAATCGTGGAGTACTATATAAGGTACAAGTAAACATGCTTTATCTTAAAATCATTGTCATATATTTTCTTATATTTATTTTATTTCCTTTCAAAAACATTATAAATATCTAAAATCCAGAAATAAAATTATTTAAAAAATTTCACAATCTTAATAATATTTGAAAGAAATAATTTAATATTGATTTTTTGGAAATTTCCATAATATATGAGCATTATCATGATTTGACTATAAATTTTTGCAATAACATATATGGCAATTTTATTTTGGATTTTAATTATTTATAATACCTTCGGAAGGAAATAAAATGAATACAAGGAAATATATGACAATGATTTTAAGATAAAGCAGGTTTACATGTACCTTATATAGTACTCCATGGTTAGTCTTTAACAAATTATAAATTTGATCTGTATATATAATATTATTCAATTATATATTCAAGTTCAAAAATGTTTACCTATCTATTTTTTTCCATCTATAAAAATTTTCTATCCAATTTTTCTCCATGTGTGAAATTTAAATTAAAATTCAAATGCATTTATATAATTTAATTTAAATTTAAATATTTTCAATTAATAGAATTCAAATTCAAATTCAAATTCAAATTTATTTATGATTCCTTGCAAATAATTAATTTCCATATACAAAATAGTCATAATATAATTTATTTATTAATTTATTATTATTATTATAAATTGTAGTTGACTTTAAGACAGTTAAGTTTTACTGAATGTTTAATATATAATACAATAAATTTAATTTTTATAGAATCATAACTAATCAATTTATATAATGACCTAACGATTTAAATTAAAAAATTGCTATTATAATAATGACCTCTATTTAAATAATATAATATAATATTATAATAATACTAATAATAAAAATATATAAAATTTAAAAAGGGTTAAAAATATATATTTGGTAAATAAGATAAAATTAAATATTTTATTTATTTTAAATTTATTCCAAAATTATTACCATATGTAATTTTATTAATTGTTTGATAGTTATGGATAATTATATGAAAAATTAATTTTATATATATTTGGTTATATCCATAAAAGATGATATAATGAATAATAAATAATAAATAGAATATAAAAAAAATACTTTTGGAGAGAATTTAGAAGAATGATATGCTGACATGTGGCGTATATGCTTTTTTTTTAAGATATTACTAGCATCTATCCCGTACAATATACGGTATGTATAACCATAATAGATAATTTTAGAAATAATTTATAATAACTAATTATATTTGAAAATTTATTTAAAAGATTTATTATTAATAAGTATATTTGGATCTTTTCTTAATTTATAATATAAAAGTTTATTAAGAACTATAAATTTAACATCTCTATATAATACTATTCAATTATGAAATTCAAATTTAAAAGTGATTACTTATCTATTTTGTTTTCATCTATAAAATTTTTCTATCTAAGTTTTTTATCTATAGAATTTAAATTTAAATTCAAATATATTTAAATAATATTTTTCATCTATAAAATTCAAATTCAAATATATTTTTTGATATCTTGCAAATAATTCATTTTCAGATATTATATACTCATAATGGATTGAATTATTTATTTATTATTATTATTATTTATCCTATAAACATATTTTTATCTTACAAGCTAAATTATTTATGGAATTTAAATTAAAAAATGTTTACCTATTTAATTTTTTTAATCTATAAAATTTAAATTCAAATTTAAACTAAAATGTATTTATATGGATTAATTCAAATTCAAATATCTGTATATAATATTTTCAATCTATGAAATTCAAATTTAAATTCAAATGTATTTTTTGATTATTTGCAAACAATTAATTTCTCTATGTTAAATCCTTATAATATAATTTAATTGTATTTATTATTATTGTAATTATTATTGTTATTATGATAATCATAGTAGATAATTTTAAAAATAATCTATTTAATTTTATTTATTATTATTGTAATTATTATTGTTACTATGATAATCATAATGGATGATTTTAAAAATAATTTATAATAATTAATTATATTTAAAAATTTTATTGTTAATAAGTTTATTTTAATATTTTTTTAACCTATATTATAAAAGTTTATTAAGCACTATAAATTTAATCTCTATATATAATACTATTCAATTATGAAATTTAAATTAAAAAATGTTTACCTATTTTCCTTCTATAGAATTTTCCTATCTAATTTTTTCTATCTATGAAATTTAAATTTAATTCAAATGCATTTATATAACTTAATTATTTAAATAATATTTTTCATTTATAGAATTCAAAATTCAAACTCAAATATATTTTTTAATTCCTTGCAAATAATTAATTTCCATATATTAAATATCATAACATAATTTATTTATTTATTTATTTATTATTATTATTATTTATCATTTATCCCATAAACATAATTTTACTTTATAAGGTAAATTATTTATGGAATTCAAATTTTAAATTCCAATATATTTATATAATATTTTCCATCTATATAATTTAATTTCAAATTTAAATGTATTTTTTGATTCTTTGAAATTAATTAGTTTTCTATGTTAAATCTTTATAATATAATTTAATTATATTTACTATTCTTGTTATTAATATTATACCTAATTTGGATTTAAAAAGAGGTATATATATACATACCATATATCTACAATTTTACTACCATATGTGTCAGCTTGTATATTATGATATAGATCAGTATTAAATTAAATATAACTAATGGTGTGTTATATATGTTTTATTTTAATATTACATATAATTTTATTATGACTTACATTTAATGTGCATTACAATATTTATTATAGTAAAATTATATATATCATATTATAATCATATAGTTATTGTTTATTTAAAATTTATTTAAGAATAAAAATTGATTTTATATATATATTTGGGTACAACCATAAAAGGTAGAAAATTTTATTATAATAATAAAAATATATATTTTTTAATACAATCAATAAAAGTAATTTTTTTTATATTTTTAAATAGCTGCTCCATTTGGTATTAATTAATATTTTGATAAAAAAATAAATAATAAAAAAAGATAATTTTTTTATTGATAATTTTGGAAGAAATTTGGAATAATAATTTGCTGACACGTGGCACATGACCATTCTACATTCATATATTAAGTAGTTATGTAGATGTTTACCAATTTAATTTTTTCCATTTATGGAATTTTCCTATCTAATTTTTTTATCTATAGAATCTAAATTAAAATTCAAATGCATTTATATAATTTATTTCAAATTTAAATATATTAAATAATATTTTTCATCAATAAAATTCAAATTCAAATTTAAATATATTTTTTGATTCCTTACAAATAATTAATTTCCATATATTAATACTCATAATGTGATTTAATTATTATTATTATTTTTTATATTGTTATTATTATTATTATTATTTATCTTATAATCACATTCTTACCTTATAAGGTAAATTATTTTCAGAATTTAAATTAAAAAATATTTACTTATTTAACTTTTTCTATTTATAAAATTTAAATTCATATGTATTTATTTAATTTAATTCAAATTCAAATGTCTTTGTATAATATTTTCCATCTATGGAATTCAAATTCAAATTTAAACATATTTTTTTATTATTTATAAATAAATAATTTTCTTATGTTAAATCCTTATAGTATAATTTAATCATATTTATTATTATTATTATTATCTAATTAACAATAATTTGGATTTAAAAAGAGGTGTATACATATATACATACGTATGTATGTAGTTTCACTATCAAAGGTGTCGGTTTGTACATTATGATACAGATTAACATTAAATTATATATAACATATGGTATATTATATATATTTTATTTTAATATTACATATAATTTGATTATCACCTACATTTAATGTGCATGACAATATTCATTATAGTAAAATTATATATATATAATATTATAAATATATGTTTATTGTTTATTTAAAATTTATTTCAAAACAAAATTTGATTTTATATATGGTTAAGTACAACCATAAAAGGTTAAAAAAATTTATACTTTTTCAATCAATCATCTAATATTAAGATAATAAAAATACATATTTTTAAATATAACTAATAAAGGTAAAAAATTTCATACTTTTAAATAATTGTTCCACTTGGTAATATTATAATAGAATCCTAAATAATAGAAAAAAAATATTTTTTTTATTGATGATTTTGGAGGAAATTCGGAATGATAATCTGCCAATACGTAACACAAGACTCTTCTACTTTTATATATTATATAGATAGATTCAAATTCAAACATATTTTTTTATTCTTTACAAATAATTAATTTTTCTATGTTAAATCCTTATAGTATAATTTAATCATATTTATTATTATTATTATTATTATTATTATTATTATCTAATCAACAATAGTTTGGATTTAAAAAGAAGTATATATATATATATACATACCATATATATACAGTTTCACTATCACATGTGTCGGTTTGTATATTATGATACAGATTAATATTAAATTATATATAACTTATTGTATGTTATATATATTTTATTTTAATATTACATATAATTTGATTATCACCTACATTTAATGTGCATGACAATATTCATTGTAGTCAAATTTTATATATATAATATTAAAAATATATGTTTATTGTTTATTAAAATTTATTTTAAAACAAAATTTGATTATCACCTACATTTAATGTTCATGACAATATTCATTATAGTCAAATTTTATATATATAATATTAAAAATATATGTTTATTGTTTATTAAAATTTATTTTAAAACAAAATTTGATCTTATATATAGTTAAGTACAACCATAAAAGGTAAAAAGATGTATATTTTTTTCAATCAATCATCTAATATTAAGATAATAAAAATATATATTTTTGAATATAACTAATAAAGGTAAAAAAATTCATACTTTTAAATAATTACTCCACTTGATAATATGTTAATGGAATCATAAATAATAGAAAAAAAGATTTTTTTATTGATGATTTTGGAGGGAATTCGGAATGATAATATGCTGACACGTGGTACAAGACTCTTCTACTTTTATATATTATATAGATATAGATTATACAAGTACTTTGCATTTCACTTGAATTCAATTTAGGTTAACTAAATTGTGCCATGTAAATAAATTTGATTTATAAATAATTCTACAAGTACCATATGTTTTACTAACATATCTATTAAGAGTACACGTGTCATTATTTGATTGGTTTATATTTAATGATATTTATTCCTTCAAGGGTTAGTATATTTATTTTAAGATTATATTAATATGTTAATAAATTAAATAATGATATGTTTACTCTTGATAAATATATTGCTAAATTATATGGTATTAATAGCATTACTATTGATTTAAGAGTTTGGTTTTTGCCATGTCACCATTGCTAATTTAGAAACAACTCTATCACCAATCAATTAGTATCAATTTTTCCATTTATGCTTTTGAATGTAGGCTTTAGTTGGGATTGATTTTAGAGCTTCAAAACTGATTATCAAAAGTTTTAAACCTACTTTAAGTGATTGAAAAGAAAAATTTTAATTTCGATTTTACAAGAATTTATATTCTATTTTTAAGAAGTGTCAAAAGATTAATTTTTGAGATTATTATTTTAGCTTCTCTAATTGCCTATAATTGAAAAACCAATTTTATTTAAGGCTTTTGTATTTTAAAACCAAATCAAACCCAATTGATTATTGATTTTGAAATTTTGAAACCAATCCAATCTAATTATTATGGGATAATCAATCCAAATAAGTTGGATTGGATTAGTCAGTTTAGTCGGTTAATCAACCTTTTTTTTTTTTTTTTTTGGTTTTTTGCACACTCCTAAACCAAACCCTTAAAGCAAATTTATTGACATGATACAATTTAATTAATGGAAACATCATTTCTCATAAAATTGAAAGGACTTTTGTTCAAATTAATAAAATTTCAACAGTATATCACAAATAAGATTATAAAAAATAATTTTCTATACAACTTGGCTAGTATTTTTGGGATAGACCTAAAAAACTAGTGGGTTACTACAGAAAACCGCCTCTATTTCTGTTAACTTTTTTTTTTTTTTATAACCCATAAATTCTAATGTATCTCATTTCGAAATTTACTGTATTCGCATATAATATCTAGTTTTTTTCTTTTCTTACATTCTATGAATTTAAAAAAGAAAAAGAAAAAATAGAAAGATTATTGCTTGTGCTTCTCTTTCTAGATAGACACCTTACATGAACACATAACACAAGAAAAGGAAGGATGAAAACCATCTAAGAAAACTGTATAAGTAGAGTTTTTGGTTGTGTAAATACAAGCATCCAAAAAAACTATAAATAAATTGATTAAAAAATATATAATATACATCAAATATTTTTATAATTTTTATAATCAATTTGATAATTAATTAATTAAATAAGTAAATCATAAATTTTAATAAAAAATTTATTTTTAAAATAATTTTTGTTAATTTCAATCATTTGTATGAATTTTTATTAATATTTAATAATTTCTGATATTTTCATAAATATTTTTATATTTTAAATCTTTAATATTTTTATCGATACTAAAATTTTGAACTTTAGTATAATAATTATAGAATAATGATTAATTGAGTTTTAAAATAATGTTATGTAATTTTTAGGCGACAACCATTCTATTTTATGATTGATTATAAAAATAGAAGTAATATTTTTAGAAAATGTATTTAGTTAATTAGAAAATGGAAGATACCTACAAAGTTAAATACTAAAAGGAAATTAAATATCAAATTTAAAAACTTAACTAATAAAAATAAAATAAAAAACAAACAAATTCAAATTAAAGAAGTGCAAAAAAATTCTAAAAAATACTAATTAACTAGGTAACAGTAGCCATATATGTACATAGATTTGTTTTTGAATACTTGTCATTTAAATACATAATTAAACTACAAATATAAATTAGTATATATGTATATATATTTCAATATTTAAATTGATAAAATCTGAAATTTAGATTATACTAGGATTTCATTGCTACATGGATTATTGAAACAAATAAGACACATATTTGGATATGGATATTTGTCTTCAACTCCGCAAATATGTACTAATACATTGTTTTTATTTTTTTACACTTATAATTTAAGTGAATTTTCAGTTATCCATTTAAATAAATCAAATTAATTATTTTAATTTAATCTTTTTAAACCTAATAGATAAAAAAAAATTTAAAAAGCTAGCGGGCATGGCCCCATGCCTAAAGGTGGCTCCGCCACTGCTTAATGGCAAAATGAGAATGTGGGGGCAAAGAAAATAATGTGCTTCTTCAAATTATTTTAAATTTTAGAAACAAACGGGACCGACCCAAATTTGATGAAAAGAGCAAACCAAGCGAATTCTGAGAGCCGAAAGGAATTATAAGATTTTAGCGTTGGGAGTGGAAACACGCGTAGTTGGTGAGGGATCGTGTGGATAGTGCAGTGCAGGGGGACATGGATGAGGAATCGCCGTGGTGTTTATGATTCTGAAAGTAAGCTAATGATGGCGGCATCGGCATCGGCATCGGCATGGGCGTCGGCTTCGTCTATGGATGACGTAAGGATGTGGAGGACGGGGTTTCTCACGCTGAGAGATGAAACTCTTACATCTCCTCTTCGCACCCCTATTCCCCAACTCCTCCACCAACTCATCTTCTCCCACTCCCACGCTTTTCTCTCTGCCGCTCCACGTCTTCCTCTTCACGAGGTTTTTTATTTTTGTTCGTCTTATTTTCTTAATTTAATTTGATTTGGTATACTTCAATCATGAGTTATATTACGATTAGGTTACGTCGGACTTGTTGTTTCTAATGGAACTGGTCACAACCACCCGTGACTCTTCTCAAGATATAACTCCTGCCTTCTTCACTCACTTATCCTGCTTGGTATTCTCTTTCTTCTTCTTCTTCTTCTTTGTTCTGTTCATTTTTTTTTCCTATTCTTTTGATTGAATTTTCACATTCTTTCGCAGATCCACGACGTATGTCGCAGTGTCCCTCTCCAACTCAATTCATCTTCATGGACACTCATGCTCCGCTTTTTTGGAAACTTGATGGAATTTTTCATCGGCAGAGCTCCTACCGCTGATTCACCCAATGTTTCACCTCTTGTCCAATGTTTGTCCACATTAGGGTTCGCTCCTTTCTCTCACAGTTTCAACATTTTGTATCGCTTCTCTTCTGTCATTCCTAACTCTTTTTTTTTTCCTTTTTTTTTTTATTGCTCTGTTCTATTCCATTTTTAGACGACTTGTTAGGTCGTGTCACAGAAATGCTCCACCTTCAGACGATATTTTGTTAGTCAAATTCCTTCTGCGCATCATTGCAGTCTCGCATTCGGAGTTAATCCGCCGCAACCAAAACTCTTCTTCTCGAATTGGAAAAAGAGTACAGCAATACAGCCACTTGTGGGAAGTTCAGACTGTTGCTTTTTCAATGGTTGGTGAAGCTATCTCTAGAGCTGGATCATCCTTTCCTGCCGATGTATGGAAGTCAACTGTTGAGGTGGAAATATCTTTTCCCCTTTTGTCGTAAATTGTAGGTACGCTTGTGTACACTCATGTGTCTGATGCTAAGGCTAGTTTATTGTGAACTAGGTTTTGAGGAAAGTGATGGATGTGTTGGCGTCTGAGGGCGTGCTCGTGGAAGAGGAAGAGAATGATATGCCTCGGTAGGCCAGTTTCAATTTGGTATTAGAAGAAGAAAAGTAGGAGGGAAAAATAAGACTTTGCTTGTTTTAGCTAATTTGTTATCAAACTTTTAATCTTTATAATTGTTGGGATTTGTGCGTTGTAGGTTTTATGCATCCCTTCTGCATTGTCTGCATTTGGTTCTTGTAGATCCTAAAGATTCCCTTTCTGACCATGTACGTATTTTTTGGACTTTAAGATTTTTTTATTTTTTTTTTATTTTATCGAGTTGCATATGCAGAATTGTCTTTTTAACAGTTTCTGTATCTATCAAAACCTGCTTACATATATGTATTTGTTAATATTTAGGTGTCAGGTTTTGTGGCTGCTTTGCGCTTGTTCTTTGCATATGGAATTACTAGTAGGCCACAACTTGCGTTTCCAGCAAGTAGTCAGAAGGAAAAGGAACATAGTTTGAAGAGCCTTAAGTCGCCGCTGGAAGAACCTCAAAGAGTAGAGCATGGTCTATATAGGCCTCCACATTTACGCAGAAGAGAAAGTTCAAAAAAGAAGCAGTCTAGAGCTTGCAATTCTCAAAGTCTCTTGGATCATGATTTATCTCCACTTTCATCTGACTCTGAGTACAGCGACACTGATGGGTTAATAAAAGACACTGATGCTGTCCAGAAAGCAAAGGTTAGAATAGCTGCCATTGGTTGCATACAGGTAATCTACAACTTTCTCTTGTAGTTCTTGATCTGCTTTTCATTGTTTCAGTTGATTAAATTAAAAGTCTATTCATTTATTTGTTTGCATCTTTCTGTTTTGTTTGATGGTAATTTGAAAATAAGCTGCACAATAGGGGAGACATGCAATGTTGAAGAATAATCTTCCTTCCTTGAAGTACTTAACCTCCCCTTCAATATCACTTAACTGCAAAAACCTTATTTCTAGGTGATTGTATGCCGTCTACTTCACAGAAGACATAAATTTGAAGAATTAAAAAAAAAAAAAAAAAAAGGTCATCTATTGCTTTTGACATGGGCTTCACTTGAATATACATGACATGCTCTGTGGGAAGTGGCTATGATCTAGGTCTGACAATCTTATTCTTAGGTATAATATATAAGGCACTATGGGTTATACTTTTATGTTTTATCTTTATTTTCTTTGAGCTGTTGGTTGGTTTGATGGTTAGATTTCTGAGATGCCATGCAAAAGTGCATAAGTTAAAGGGCTTTGTGGAAAGTGAAAAGAGAATGATGTTTAGGACCGTTAGAATGCACAACCAATGAAAATCTCATGGAGAGAATCAGATTTGGTTGATGGCGTATATCTTAAAATTTTTTTAAAAAGTTAAGGTTGGTTTTGATATTTAGTTTTGGTACTTAAGCAAGCTTAACTTCTTATGAAAGGTTGACACTATCATAACTTTTTGAATGTTTAAATTACAAGACTTCTATTTCCATTTTCTTATAGGCCTTGAGTTTCTTGCAGTTGTATGCAAACACAAGAGGGTCGTACTAGGTTTGGTTAAATTTTGACTGTGAAATTAAGTCCCAGCAACAGGTTATATTCTGAATTTAATAAAATCTTCAGAACCTAAACGGTTTCTTGTTTTCTTTTTTGCGTGTGGAGAATTTCATATGGTGGTTATTGAGAATCAAATTTGCCCTTTTAATTTGGCATGAAGGATCTTTGTCAAGCTGATTCTAAAGTGTTTACCACCCAATGGATGCTGCTCTTACCAACCAGTGATGTGCTACAAGCAAGGTGAAGCACGATGTTTCGTCCATTTGACTGATAGTTGGTTTTTGTTTCGTTGCTTATGTTTCCTTAAAATTTTTCACTTTTCACTGATGTCTTGGTACCTGCTTATTTACAGGAAATTCGAAGCTACTTTACTTACGTGTTTATTATTCGATCCATATTTAAAGGTATTTTTAGCTGTCTGTCAAAGGATTTTTCTTCAATAGTATATCTATGTAACAAATACTCATTGTTGTATCTAGGCACGGATTGCATCTGCCTCAACTTTGGTTGTCATGTTGGATGGCCCTTCTTCTGTTTTTCTGCAAGTAGCAGAATACAAAGAATCTTCTAAATGCGGATCTTTCACAGCACTTTCAATTTCCCTAGGACATATACTGATGCAGCTACATACAGGTTTGAAAGGCACTGCTACCAATTCATTTTGTCTGTTTCAATGAACATGTGTTTATTTTCCTGTGTGTTTTGTTTTCTTTTCTCCTGATGCGTGTTGTGTAGGTATTCTTTACTTAATTCGGCACGAAACTCATGGCAAATTGCTGGCATCCTTGTTCAAGATTCTCATGCTTTTGATATCAACTACACCGTATGAATCTCCCCTTTTTCTGAATCTCTTTATATTCTTTCTATGTTAGAATATGTTTCCTATCTCTTGTTGCTATTTATATTGCTCATAATCTCAACTTCATTGATTTTGTTATTGTTAAGTCAAAATCAGTTTTAGTGCTTTAACTGTTAGAAACTGAATCCAACAGTATCTGTTAAGTCAAACAGATCATATACTTATGACTCTTCCTCCTCACTTGTGGCTGTAGGCTCCTTTAATAACCAGAAAACAAAGTAACCCTTATGCATGACGGGATGTGTTTCCAATTGTATATATTATTCCAAACTCTCTACATGATAATGAATAAGTTAAGGTCCATGACTCCTGATAATAGTCCTTTCCAACACTTGCATTTAATATCAAAATGCCCTTGAATTAATAAATGTAAATTTTGTTCTAATGCCAATGTGAATGAAGATACTACTTCCCATAATAAACTGCAATCTCTTGTTTCTGAAACAAATTCTGGCACTATAAACCTAGATTTTGTTTTCTGAAAGAATAATTGTTTTTTAGTCCGAGTTGATGAGTGATGCATCAATGGCTTCTTGTGGATACCTCTCAGTTTGCAAATTGGCATGTAATGATATTGGAAGCCAGTGATGACATATTTTTGTTCACCAGTGTATGCTTTCAATGATGGCTTATTCATTGACTGTCCAGGACTTTGATGCTGGATATTCCTGCTTTTGTTTGTTCTGCTTCCATCTTTTGAGAAAATGCTGTTTGTAATTTTGTAATGTTCTGCAGATATTCAAGAATGCCTACAGAACTATTGCCAACTGTTATTACATGTCTACAAGAAAAGATTGAAGAAGGTTTTCCTTTCAAAAGCGATCAGACTGGTTTGCTGGTAGTTATTTGTGTTTTTTTTATTTATTTTTTATTTTTTTTATTTATATAAATTCATATATAATGTCAGTCCTATTAGATTTTTCTTACCTGTGATGCCCATATAATATTTTACGACAATCAATAGGCCGCTTCAATTGGTTGCTTAACAGTAGCTTTCACTACTTCGCCTTCCTCACTCCAAATTAAAGAAATGCTCCAGAAAGATGTATCTATAGGTGAGCTTTGTTCTCATAGCATAAGTTTTAAGGGTGATCATATTTCTAAGTAATTGTTGCAATTGTTGCACTACATTATTTCTATATTCTGGTTATCAGCATGTCAGATTGGTTTTACACCCTTTATTTCCCCCCTTTGGTAGTACAACAAAGTAGGTTATATTTTCTTGTGGTTGGGCATCTTTATTTCTACGTATTTAATCTGTAAAACAAATTAAATGTGATCGCACTATTAATCATACTCTTTAGATACTTTATTTATTTACATCCATAAAGAGTGGTGCAGAACAAAATTATTTCTTTTATTTCATGAAAGGCAGTGGACACATCATATTAAGCTTATCTCAGGAATTGAATCGTTTGAAGAAACATTAACTAGATCTGGAAAAATCCATTTGTGCTCGATAAAGTGCATGTTGAAGACCTGAAGAAGATTGAAGACATGAAGTCTTGCTTTCTTTGAAGAGGTTGATAACTAGGATGACTAAGTTAGATTGAGTTGGTTAAGTTTTCCATATAACGAAGGTTCATTTGTGTGCATGTTAAAGCCTCGAAAAGATTGAAGACATGAAGATGTTTATTTTATTTTATTTTTTTAACAGCTTGAAGTCTAGGTTGAATAGGTTAAATTGAGTTAGTTGATCCATCAAACCTAGTTTAGGATAGACTGGATGGTATTGGATGTTATAGCATAGAAAAACATAGAATGTGCTTAAGGTTTTAGATTGTCCTAAAAAAACCTAGGTTTGTGTAGGTTTTGTAGCGTTCTGAAAATGGTTAATTTTGGTGCATATTGAAGACTTCTAGAAGTTTGAAGACATGGAAACTTGCATTTCTTAAAGAGCTTCTAGATTAGGTTGAATAGATTGAGTTAGTTAAGTCTGTCAAACCTAGTTTAGTGTAGTATTGGATGTTATAGCATACAAAAACATAGAATAGGCAAGGTTTTAGGTTGTCCTTAGAAAACCTAGGTGGGGTGAGTCTCTTTTTTTTCAAAAAACTAAGGTTTTAGGTGCATATTTTAGACCTCAAGAGGATTGAAGATATGGTGATCAAGTCAAAAGAGATGAAAACTTACTTCAAAAATGAAGATTTTGAAGGTCAAAGACTAGGTTGAATAGGTTAGGTTGAGTTATATTAAGTATTGAACTAGTGGTGGCTGGATGTTTCTTTGCATGATTTTCTTGTTTGGATATGTAACCATTTTTTTAATATTGTTTTTCATCTAGTTGAAGGAGGAAACTGGTTTGATGCATTTTTCCAGGTGTTCTTGAGACCGAAAAGAAGTCGGGTGTTCCTTTTACTTTGTTTAAGTACGCTGAACAAGTATACAACCCTGCAGTATGCTTTGAGGCTCTTCAGGTATGATTGTGGGAGCTAAAATTTAGTTGATTTCACTAATAAAGTTTCACTTCAATTATTTGCATTTATGTCATCGCTTGTTGCGTTCTTGTAATCTTGTTCTATATTCTTTGGATTTAGTTTCATTTTTAAAACTCCTAAATGTTTTTCTTGCCTCTTACTTGGCTTTCTTATTTTCTGCATTTGGCTTTTGCTATAAAATCATTTGTTCCTGAGTGTGCTTTGAGGTCCTCGTGATACTGTCGATGTGTTTCCATCTTAGTAAAGCTGTTTGTGTGCTTTATTTAGAGTGCTTGGTGCAGAAAAAAGGTTTTTTTCTATTTATGAGATAAGATCAGCAAGATGGAAAAATTCTTCATTTAGAACCTAAGTGTGATGGACTCACTGTTTACAATTTATTATTGTTTGGATACATTTCGAGTAGGTTGAGTTACAAGAGCTATCAGTCCGTGTGAAATGAAACAGGTGCAAATGGTGTGTCCTAAAGCTGCTGCTTGTGTTACTGAACTATGATTAGTTATGTTAAGGTTTTGTTGAAATAGTTTGTGGCTGACTCATAGTGCATGTAGATATTATAATTCAGAATAGAGATAAGAGAAGAGATCGGATAGGATCTCAGAGATTATGCTTGCTTTAAATTTCCAAGAAAGAGGTGCCTTGGGGTTTTTAGCACACGGGCGGGGGAAGTACTGAGCATTGAAAGTAAAAGAATCAGATCAGAATAAAATTGTTGTAGAAAGGCAGACTCGAACAACAAAGAATATGGAAGAAAATAAAGGGTTTATTCATAAGAATCAATATGCAGATTACAAGAACAACAGATCAGATATTCAAGAGGTTCAGATGGAAAGAAAGTATGAGAAGGAAAATCAACACTCAGTCAGGGGTATGTCAAGGAATGGTTGAACAGCTGTATTAGTAGTCATGAGAGATATGAGAGGTGACTCATGGAATAATATTCAGATGGGTGTGAGGAAATTGGTAAAAGAGTGAAGCACTCTGTTATCTTTTCAGCTTGATCAAGCTTTATGGTGGTGCAAAGAGTCTGAAGGAGCAAGAAATGTTTAGTCTAACTCCAATGGCAAACACTTTTCTGGTGCTTTTTTAGTCATGGTGGAAAGATGAAAGTGTATATTACATATTATTGATGTAAAGATTAAATATCTTAATAGTTGGACTGCTTTAGGAGGTTTGCCTTTAAATTTATGGTCAATCAAAACCTTGAAAAGTATTGGAGAGAGTTGTGGAGGCCTTTTGGAAGTAGCTAGAAATATAAAAAAAAAAACAGAGTAATCTTGCAATGGCTAAGGATTAAAGTTAGACGCTCTTTGATGGTTTTTATTCCTGCAAGAATCTTGTTTGAAGGCGTTGAAACCAATCTCTAGTCTTTGTATGGTCCATCAGAAAGACAATTTTATGGTTGGTTGAATAGAAAAAAGTAAAGATGGTGGAATCATGGAGGATGGTAGATCAAAAGTCATGAGATAGGTTATGATGGTAGGAGATGATGATATAGAAATTGAAGGAAATCATGCTGGGAGGATTGGCACACTTGAGCCAATGATAGATCAAAAGTCTCGAAGATCGTTCATCTGGAAGTCGAAGGGTTGAGGGGCATTCCAGATGGAAAAAAGTAGATGAAGGAACAAGTCCTCAGAATTCCTTCGCTTAAATTGCATATGCCAATCAAAATCCACAGGATTTCTTCAAGGTTTACAGATTTACGAGTCCAAAGCTCAACTTGAATTTGTTAGCAAGAACACTAACGAAATATCACTTTTTCAGTTTTGAAGCTAGGGTTTGGGATGTTCTTGAAAGAAGCATTATAAAAACACTTAGAGAAAACTTGTGAGAGAGGGAAGAAGAGTTAGGAGCCTTTCAGATGCGGGTGTATTTTTAATCCCCTATGCTTCATATCTGCGCAATGGTTTTTTTTTTTTTTTTTTTTTTTTTTCGCGGAAAAAATAACTATTGTATCTAACTGCAGGTCAACCAGGGTAGGCCTGATTGACCATGTTGACCTGCACCTCTGCAAATTTAGTTCCTGTTTGCTACACATTCTTTCCTACATGATCTTGGGCCAACCCTATTTTAAAGGGCCTTCTATGGGGCTTCTTGATTGTCTTAGCCTTTTCCAAGTTTCCCTAATGTTCCTTGTAGTCTATCTTTGTGAGTTTTTGAAAACAAGATAGGCTAAGCAAAACCTTTCTAGAAAGTTGCCAACCTAATTTTGCACTTAAATGGTTTTGTTGATTTTTAGACGCTTTTATATCCCTAAGACAATTTTTATGCATTTTTTTGTGCAGGCACTCAGAGCTATGTCACATAATTACCCAAGCATAATGTTTTCCTGTTGGGAAAATGTTTCAAGCATAGTTTATGGTCTTATGAGAACTCCTGAAGTTCTTACCAGACCTCAGAAGGGGCATATGGAAAACACTGTGGGACTTATTGGAGAAAAACTCATTACAGCTGGTATAAAGGTAAAATATTGTTATCCTTCTTTTAGTTCTTCTTGCTGTGGAAAAGTAAATTTTTATAATCTATTTTGTGTAAGATGTTTTTGCTTGCATCTGAAAGTGAGATGAAGTGTTCAAGTGTGGTAGTACATCATATCATTTTATTATTAGTTCCACAATTCTAAATCATATGTGTTGGTTCTTTGAATTACCATTTTGAAGTCATCGTTTCTTTCTAAAGACCTTTCCGGTGACTCGAAATTGGTGGGTACAGAGAAAGACACCAATGGAGGACACTGTAGGTTGATGGAGAGTTCACCAACCTTCTTTGCCTTATGTTAAAATGCATCTTTCTGTGTCATGAACTAGAGATTGATGGTGCATTAATGCAAGTAGTTGTTCTGCCTTTTAAACTTATAAGTTTTTTGTCTGTTTAACTTGAAGTCAACAACTGTAATCCCTTTTGGTTATTCTGTACCTCATCATCATATTTAGTTTCTTGTGTTTGCGACTGCAATTTGCTTGTGTGGTGGTTGAAGTACTTTAAAAGCTTCATATATATAAATGCATTAATTATATTTGCCACTTCCTATATTTTAACCTTTAAGCTCCTGCTTCTTTTATTATTGTCTGACACTGTACCATGGTTGTATCGTACAATACATGATACGTAATGTATGAGAATGTCATCTCAATAGTATTTTGATACGTACTGTTAGGTGTGTTAAGAATTTCATTGTATCCACCGATACAAAAAAACGTATCAACCAATACTTCTGATACATCGATTCACTGATATGCACACAATAAAAAAAAATGAAAAATTTTCAGAGAAAGAAAGCAGCTCATCTTTGCCAAGGAAGAATAAATAAAAAAAAAAAGAAAAAAAAAGTCTTAGGAAAAGAAACAACGCTTTGACTTCGTATTTGTGTGTTTTTCTTTTATTCAGTTGATATAAATGTTTTCTGTTTGCAGTTTGTGTTGCAATAGGAGTCTGAGATATGCCTGTTCTCCACTTGCAATTGGTGTGCATAGAAGTCTGTTATAGTGGGTCACTGTATAACATATTTCTATTTTCTAAAATAGCAAATAAAGACAATAATTTAAACTGCATAGTATTCCTCTTAATGTATCCTTTTTTATCCCCAATTACAATTATTATTTATTATAAACATTTATACTAACAGTTCTATGACTATACTATCACATCTCCACTAACTTTTTTTTTTTTCTTTTTTTCTTTTTTTCTTTTTTTCTTTTCACTCTGTTTTTCATCTTCATGAAAGATTTTGTGGAACAATGGAGACATATATTTACTATGTTTTTCATCTTATGATAGATATATGTGGAATAGTAAGTATATATATATATATATATAAAATTATATGAGCATATCTTACACGATATGTTACGATACACAATACACGTTTTAGACAAAATGATACATGATACGATACAGATGTTGACAACCATGCACTGTACAATCTTGTTGACATTTACAATGCCGTCAATAATATAAAGATTACAAATATATGGGAGCACAGTCATTATTCATTATATAAATATGGTCAAGGGCCTGAGTGATTATTGAATAATCATGTACTGTTCACTTCCAAAAATCATGTACTGTTCACTTCCATGGCTGTTGCATTTAGTTATTGTTAATTGGAGAGTGAGAGCTTGAACAAAAAAAAAAGGAAAAAGAAAGGGTATATGAAGTGTAGGCTTGTTGATAGATTCAAATGCCATACTTCAGAAATTTGCTTCAGCTCCCTTCTCACTGTTGCTTTAAGGTTCCAGAAAATATCTTTATGCTTTGGAATGTTTGTTTATATCTTTTACACAATAATTGTATCCTCACATTCTCCCTTTATTGCGTGGTTAAATTTGTTCAATTGGCATTTAGATGATCTTCGGAAATACATACAATGTCCAGTTCCAGAAATATGATTCTCATTTTAACTATGCTAAAAAAAATGGTAATCACTCTTCGAAGTATTCTCTTGAATATGATTGTGTGGTGTTTTTGAAACCTGACATAGGCAACATAGATGGAAACAGACACAGACACACACTTGCAAGATCTCTCACCCTCCTTCACTCTTTCGCTCTGTGACATGCTGACCTTTTTGTTGGTTTAATTTAATTACTGTCTTAATTTTATCTTATATCAGGTCCTGGACGAATGCCTTCGGGCATTATCTGGATTTAAAGGAACTGAGGATCATCCAGATGATAAATTACTGTACACTCCATTTACTTCTGATTGTATAAGGATGAAGAAAGTTTCATCAGCTCCATTGTATGAACTGGATAGCTTGGAAGATGTTAAAGATGAATATAATTCATGTGAGTCAGGAATTTTGCAGTGGTGTGAGGCAATTGAGAAACATATGCCTTTGGTTCTGCAACATACTTCAGCAATGGTTGGTTAACTGATGCGTTAAGTTTTATTGGTATAACTGATTATAAAAGAATAAAAAGATAACCTAATAATTACATTTATTGCTAGCTATTTTTGAACTTTTTCTATTTATCTAGGTGTGTGTGTCAAGAAAGTTGGTGAAGGAGGTCTATATGTTTGTAGCTTAATTGTGATGCAAAGCAAGTTTTAGATGGAGCAGAAGATCATACTATACTCGTATCCATTATTAAAATTTCTATGTTCTGAATAACATAATGCTTGTACATTTAAATTAACTTTGGATGCTAACTTTTCCTGTCAGGATTAGGTCCTTCAACATAAAAGGGATATAATTAAATGGTAGCATTAGAATGACCGACTTTATTGAATATCACTTAAATGTCTAGAGCTCTAAAACATCAATATGATTTATAAGTATAATTTTATATGGTATTATTGTGAATTTATGATATCCCATGCATATATGAATACCTATAGCTATATAACTACTACTCAGCAACGAGAATAAACTATTCAAGTATCTAAACTCATCATCATTTATGCAGGTTTGTTGTGTAATTCCATAGATGCCATGCATAAAGGAACACCTATAACTTTACAATTAGTTCTAGTTGCTTGAATATAGAAAGCAACTGATATAGTGATGATGAAAAATGATATTTATGTGAATGGTACCGTACACCACTAGGACAAATCTCAAATGATATTTTTATTTACATGCAATGTGAAGTCTTTATACAAACTCGATAGAATATGTGTTGCCTTTATCTGGAACTATCTATTTTGATAGTTACAGATCAATGGTTGGCCAGTGATTGATCCCTCAATTCACCATAATGTGAAGTGCCAACAAATTTTAGATGCATCACAACTTTTCATATTGTATAGTAGGCTATTTAGTTATGATTGGCCAACTAGAACTCCCTTTAGACAACTCCATTATAGCCCGATAATAGAGATCTGATCATCCTCAATTTATTCAAAATTACCTAAAATCTAGCTGATTTCTTGTTGTTCCAATATATTTCTATCTGAACATCACGCCCTTTTCCTATAAGGTGAGAGCTGCATCATTTACATGTTTTGCGGGTATCACTTCCTCTGTATTCTTCTGTCTGATGAAGGAGAAACAGGAGTTCATTATTTCTTCTTTGGTAAGTTTTGCTGTAACCTGTACTGGTTCTCAGTTTGACTTATTTTGTTTTGGTGCATAGCACTAAAAGTTCTATTGTTTTAATAGATTAGTTTATGCCTTATAAAACATTTGTAGATCTATGCTGCTGAATACGATGAGGTTCCTTCAGTTAAGTCAGCTTCTTGTCGAGCCATTGGAGTCATTTCATGTTTTCCTGAAGTTTGTAAGAGGTGATTCAGAATTCATTGAATGCTTTAAATTTATGCTGAAATCTTGGACAGAAAATTTACTCAAATCTTAAACCATATAGTGCAGAGATCGTTGACAAGTTCATCCATGCAGTGGATATTAACACAAGTGACCCCTCAGTCTCGGTATTTCTTTTTAGTTTTTCTGTCTTGCGTACACAATTTTATTTTATTTTTCAATCTTCTTCTTGTTGCCTATAAGTAATTTATTCCAGGTGCGCATAACTGCTTCATGGGCTTTGGCAAACATATGCGACTCTATCCATCATTGTATTAATTATTTGGCGTTGAAAGGGTCTAGTGGTGAGCTGATAGTTAGAAGAGGATGTTATTTTTTGGTTTGAATTTATTAAATTAAAACATATTTTTCAAATTGTTGGTGATACCAATACTTTTGTGTAGAGTATAATGCAGCCTCTCGGTCAGTGACATTATTAGCCGAGTGTGCTTTGCGCCTATCGAAGGATGGAGACAAGGTAAACATCTTTATTGGCTATATTGTTGATTAATTGCTGTTTTCCTTTTGTCCTATTTGCTCCTTTTACTTCATACCTAATTCTCTTGGATTATAATGGAGGATTCCTTCCCCCTTTTCTCCCTCACAATGCTTGAATTTGGTTTGGTTAGCTGGGGAAGCTTTTTATTACCACTGCACTGGACAATCAATAAGAACAGAGAAACAATCCTGATTTTTTTAATAAAAAATGTTGCTTTTCTAATTGTCATATCTTCCTATTTTTGGACTGCATGTGTAAATTTCTTGTTGAAATTGAATTTGGTTTTAGTATTAACTAATAGTACAGGCTTTGAAAACCTTAATTTTGTATCTCCCCTACTTTTTGGTATTGCATGGCGGACCTAACCAAGTGAAGAAATTGAGTGCAATTACCTGTATATGAGGAGAAAATATTCTCGGTTTGTATGGTTGAATGCAAATATGAGGCTCATTGCCAAGAAGTTGCATGTCAAGCAGGACTACAGAGATGGCAAGTATGATGTAACTTATAAGCTAGAAATCAGATAAAAGTACAACAATATTAAGGAGATAATGCTACATTGACTGGATTTGTGAGAACAGAAAAGTAATCCAGGAAGTACATGGAATATTTACACTTGGATGTCATTGCTAATGTTTGTTTGAGGGCCAATAAAAGTATCCTATTACGTGGTGATAGAGTATCCTTTTCTTTTCTTTTCTAAATCTCAGTTAACTCTCATTTTTAAACTGTCTTATATGAGTTTAACCTTAAAAACATAAGGGAAGTTCTGAAAAAAGAGAGGCTGACGAGTTAGTATTTTGCTTGGATGGACATCGATCCATGTTTGATTTTCTTAGTGTAGGAGAGATGAGATAGAAATATTTTATGGTATAGAGGACACAGTTTAGGCATAGTTCAAGTGTCTAATTTTGATTTCTGATTTTGCATCCTGAAAACTTGCTTTGGCATGATCAACAGTCGGCAATAAACACATATAAACAGTGGATGCATCTCAATTTGATTTCAGATCACCTTATTCTTATATGATCCATTATCAGAACATCTTATTGTTACCAGTAGCATCTCCATTTCCTCTAGTATCATTCTTCTCTTTAGTTGAGGTGTCTTCATCAGGTTGGTTGTTTTTAAGTTTTGGTCACCAAAAGATACTATAAGGGCCCATCTGGGAGTGATTCTTAGGAATCACTTGAAGTGATTTTTGAAAAATCACACAACTGGTGCTTCTTCTAGAATCAATAAATTGGTGATTTTCCAAAAACAAAATCACTAGAAATTGATTTCATATTTTGTTGCCAAACACTTTTTGAAGCACTTTTTATCTTTTTGGGAGTGCTTTTAACCATTTTAGAATCACTCCCTAATGAGCACTAAGTTGGAAAGAATTTTCTTGTGTTTCCTAAAGTGATTATAAACTCAACTTTGAAAGTCACTTCCTTTTTGTTATCATTAGATAAAATCAAATGCTGTGAGAGCACTTGGGAATCTTTCAAGATTTATGAAATTTACAACTCCATCCGGTATTGATGACACGATGCTGGATGATACTGGCTTATCTCTAAAGAAAAAAAGCATTGGGGAGTTTCCATCAACTGGTGATTGGAAAGGCAGACATGTATATGCATCAAATTTTCATCATCCATCTTCTTTGGGTGATGCATGTTGGCTTGACAAAACAGTGCGGGCATTTATCTCCTGTGTTACAACAGGAAATGTTAAGGTATAATACTCCTAATCTTAAATTCTAAAGAAATAATTTTAATTAGAAAAATGAGTAGTTCATGCTTCCTTGCTGTTGTTGTTATTAGTATTATTATCATTATATTTTTTTGTGCTTTGTCATCAGTTTAATTGAGATGTTGACAGGTGCAATGGAATGTCTGTCATGCACTGAGCAACCTATTTCTAAATGAGACATTAAGACTGCAAGATATGGATTGGTACGATATTTGCAAATCTTATATGCTTGTATGATTAAATTGCCACTTGTTTGTCTATTTAATTTTAATTTATTTTCAGCATTTTGATGTATGCTGCCAAACTGATGGAAACTGTATGGCCAATGAAAATTTATTTCTGTTATAGTACATGGTTGTGTAGTTCTCCAAAATGTTTATGTAATAGATAGTATTTCTGTTTTTATGTTTGGATCCAACCCAATAATGTATAAATACGACAAACAATAAATGGTTTTTTCCTTGTCTTTAATGTCACCTTTTTATTTGTAACTACGTTCCTTGATCTGAACCTAATCATCACTTCTTTCTTCACTAACATTTGATCTTATCTGCTGAAAACTTCCCGAGTCTCAATTGTCTGTTTATCTTTTTATTTTTTATTTTTTTATTTTTATGTGCTTCTCACCCTCCATGTGGTTGCCTTAAATTGGGATTCCCAATTCTATTTTGGATGGCCTACATTTCATGATAAATTGTGATATCGATGATTGTATCATTCATATAATACATAAAGGATTTTTTCTATAAAACATGGTTGTCTATGGGCGCTGAATAAATTTACATGCATACATGCCTGTCTTTTTAAGGATACGTGTGTAAATTTTTAGGTGCACAAATTATGGAGTGAGACAGACGTTTTTTGTAACATTACCAAATACATATGTATATATTTGTTTATATATATATATATATATGTATATATATATATATTTTTTTTTTTCTCTCTTTAGTATACATATATATATACATATTGATTCTTCTAAGTATGGAAGTACCATTAGAGAATGTAAGCATGTGCATACTTTTCTTTTGGCAGGGCTCCATCTGTTTTTAGTATTCTTTTACTGCTTTTACGTGATTCTTCCAACTTCAAGATCAGGATACAAGCTGCTGTGGCTTTGGCTGTGCCAGCATCAGTACTTGGTGAGTGGTAGTACAATTTGCTCCTTTCTATATCCGGTTGAATACATGGTTCTGTTTGCCTTGGAAACCCAACATAATCGCTCTGCATTCTCAAAAGTTACAATATTTGACTGTTGTCTGATGATACATTGGGTTGGCATCTAAATTCATCTTGATGAAAGCCTGATATTTTTTAGAAGAATAAAAAAAAAGTTGGCATTATTTCTCATAAGAAGGCAAGCTAATCTTCTCTACCTTTCATCATTGTAGATTATGGAAAATCCTTCTCCGATATTGTTCAGGGTCTGGAGCATATAATTGAGAATCTAGGCTCAGACCAGATTTCGGCACCATCAAGTTTTAAATATAGGGTTGCGCTTGAGAAGCAGGTAAAAAAATTTTAGTAGTTTTTATCATTGAACATTCTGTAGATTCATGTTACTTGGGATTTTGCTATTTAATTAGACAGTTAAGTGGCAACTAAAATTGTTGAAATACTTATTATGTATAATATTAAATTGAAAGAAAAATGTCAACATCGGAGAGAGCTGATGTGTGGAGATAACTTCTTGCATTTCTTGCTTTTAACTTGAAACAATTGGACTTGGAACTATATGGACAGATGTCGTTACATTTTGTAACAAATCACTAGCCAATAAGATAGAAGTGATTACGTGTGGAGATTTAATTTCCAATCTTGGCTGATGCTCCTTGGTATTTGTTTTCTGTTTGACTAGAATTGTTTCCTACTTATTTCCTATTCTGGAGCTGTATACTTTAATCTGTATGGTTTCCTATCCTCTTAGCTGTATGCTTATATATTATCATGTACTGGATAGAATATTATCAGAATGTAATTCAGCATTTCTGCCTACATCTTTTTTATATTCATATTCATCAGGTTTTTGTTTTGTTTTGTTTTGTTTTTTGGGTTTTTTTCACCAAGTATTTTGAAGAATGTCAAGTTGGGAACTAATTTATTGTTTTTCACTTTTTTATTATTAAAAAATTTAGATTGGTGTAATTATCAAGATGAATACGCTTTTTTTTATATGTATCTGCTGATACTTGTTCCTGTTTATAACAAGCCCATTATATTGATGGATTTCTTATCAAAATAATAAATAACGAATTTCATTTGCCTGAATTCTAAACTTTTCTCTGGCTCAAATTTTTATATAAAATCAATTTTCTTCATTTTTGGCAGACATGTAATATGGATGTAAAAAAGTATTAACTTTAGTTCTATGCTCCAATATGATCTTGATTAATAAGTTCTAGTAGGATCAAGATACATGATTAAGATTCGTAAAATGCACTCTTTATGTTTATGCTGGTTTCTTTATATTTTTGGATGATTCTAGCGCTTTCTCTCTCTAGCTCTCTCTCTCTCTCTCTCTCTCTCTCTAGCTCTCTGAATATTAGGTAATTCTATCTCATGTGACATTCAGGTAACCTCAACCATGTTGCACGTTCTTAGCCTTGCATCCAGCAGTGATCATGATCCTCTGAAAGATTTTCTTGTCAAAGTAAGTATTTATTATAGCCAATACTAAATATGAATATTTACAATAAGTTAGTTAATCAACTGTTCATGGGAACTTCCACTTGATCGGAGAATAAGTTTCTGAAAAATATATACGAATGGCTTATTTATTTATTGGGTAATAATTTGAATGGCTTAGTTATTTGCCTCGTTTTCTGGATGTTTTATAACTCACAATCTTCTTTATATAAAAAGATTGGAAAAGAGAAATTTAGCACTTCCATACTGTCTTAGACCTCAAAACTTGGGGATTTTATTCCTGGTTTTGCAATTTCATGAATCTTTTATTTCTCTAAAATTTTACGAGTTACAATTTTTTTTCCCTCTAGAAATATGCTTTTCCTTGTTCTCCATGTTTTCTGGGAAATGTGTCTGTAAAACAATCTAAAGTAAATAGAAATTTGGGTTGTAAAAAGGAACAAGTATAGCTAAAAATTTAGTTGGGGAGGGAACCAAAGAAGGGTCTGGTTGCATATGTACGTGAATGGCACTGTTGTGACCTTGCTGGATCCTCAAGTCTTTCGTAGGATTTGCCATGTTGGTCTAGCCAGCTGTTTTTTAATGTTTTATTTTCTGTTTTTTTGTGCTTGTGAAATATTGTTCATTTCTCCGTTTCCTGGCCGATCTGAATAGCATAAAAATAGGATGTTTAACTTGCCTACGTCATTCTCTGTTCCTTGTGTAGAAAGCCTCAGTTCTCGAGGAGTGGTTGAAGGTGCTAAGCTTGTCGCTAGTGACAACAAGTACTAAAACAGAAGTTGAAAGTAATGGATCTACTAGGAACGAGAAGAGAGAGATGATATGTAAAGCAATTCGGTCGTTAATTGAAGTGTACAAAGGCAGAAAGCATGATGCAATTACCCGTAAGTTTGAGAAGTTGGAGAAGAGCATAAATTGAAATCACGTTTGGTAGCAATGTTTGTGGTGTTTGTAGACAATGGTATTGTACGGATTTTGGAGTTTGGTGCCAAAAAAACCTTGTTTGGTATTCAAGTAGTTATCTGTCTATTATGTGTACTGTAGAGTGCTAACATATATATATATATATATACATATATTTGAGAAAGAAAAATGTTTGAAGATGTCCTAACGTATATAGTTTTTCTACTTTTCTTTTTATCTAATCTTTTTCATAAAAGATATTTTTGGACTATTTTTTTTGTTTTTTTTTTTTGTTTTTTGAATAGATAGTTTTGGACTCTCTAGGTCTAGAATGACCTCACCGTTTCAAAGAAAATAAAAATGATGACATGATACTTGAATAGTACTCCGCTCTGACATTTAGCCAAAAAAAAAAAAAAAAAAAAAAGAAGTGCTCTAACAGTTGATTCGCTAACAGTCTTTATTAACTGACAAGGATTTAACCGACTAATGGGTATCCTATGCGGTTCTCAGTACTTACAGGATTGGTCTACAAGCACAAAAAACTCCTCTCTCTCTCTCTCTCTCTCTGAAATATGAATTGATCGAGAAAACCAAATAAAAGGAACAATCTTTTTTTTTTTTTGGGGTAATTTCAATCTTTTCTTTTGTTGTGAACCATAAAGGAAAAGAGCATGCAGAAGCAATATTTTAGCAAATTAGGTTCTATGACGTACATGGAGGTTGAGAATCTGGTGGGTGAATATGGGGGTTGGTAGTCTCGTGTGTTGTCGTTGTGCCAGTATTATTAAGTTCATTAAGGGTTGTCCAATTTATGGTTTTTAACCCAAAAAAAAATAATAATAATAATAAAAAAATCATTGGTTATGGAATATGTTTTATGTTTTTGATTTTTTTTTTTATTATTTGTCAATAATCAATGTTTGTAAGTGTCAATGAGGTGCCATGTTCAAATTATTAGAAATTCATAGGAAAAGAAAATAAAATAATGTGCTAGAGAATTTTTTTTTTTTTTTTTTTTGGATTCTATTTTTGCTTTAACATTAAAAGGATTTTATAAAGAAAATTCAATCAATAAAAGTGTTGAAACTACAGAAGAACAAGTTAAAATTTGGATAACTGGAGAGCTTGAAATATGGAACGTGTACAAGAGGCGAAATTGATTTTTGATTCTTTCATATTGGTTCTCTTGATTTTCAATCCTAGTTAGATTCTCTTTTATATAGCTTCTTTTGATTTTTCTAGTAGGTTTAGACTTCTTTCATTGCTCCTCACAGCCATGACTCGAACCAATAGCAAATCTCCCCCTAAATTTGGATAAAATTAGACTTCTAATAATGTTAGATTTGTTTAATGCTTGTAAGTCTTGGCTTAGCAAAATTCCTTTCACTCATGTCTCAACAAAAGTTGTTTTTTCATGTTTTTGATAAGACTCAAATAGAGAAATTATCCAGTGCACATTGTGCATCAGGATGGATTTGGATTTGGTGGACATAGCAAATCAAATGCTGCCAAATGTCAAGGATAAAATATAAATTAATAATTCTTATTGATATGTAATAATATTTATACATGTATAATAATGATTTATACAAAGGAAATAAATCAAAGAATGAGTCAACAAAATATTTAATTAAAGATATGATGTAGCATAAGCTTATGGAAAAGACGAGAATTAATCAAATGTAAGCAGCACTAATTTCAATATTTATTGATTCATGCATGAATGCCAAGAATTGAAAGAAACAGAGAATAATACTATGAGATTTTATTAATCAAAATTAGTTCCTTTACAATCACCTAAAATGAAATTTAAATAATAGAGGTTTAAAAGAAACTTTAATGCATCAATAATTATTAAAATTACAATAAATATGAAATTTGCTTAAAAAGGAAAGTTCACTAAATTGGAAATAAAAATAAACTTTAATGCAACTATCGAATCATGATTTGGACATTCCTAGGCAAAGATTTCAATGTGTTAAAATATTATAAAAAATGGTAATTTTGACTTTTTGTATCCCTAAATGATGGAATGTCACCGTGGAACCCTGTTGATCACCGCCAAAGGTAGTGAGGTTGATTTGTAGTACCGATTCCCATTAAATTAGGCTAAAAGGTCGCCAAAATCCCACACTTTTTAAGGAGGTCCATAACAGCACTGACAGCTAGCCACATTTAGGATGGTCAATGTGCTGCACTTACTGCATCACTCTGCCTGTAGAGTACCATGGATTTTTTGGTATGTCTACCTTCAATCCCGACTTCCATCTTCTTGAAACCTCCCGATTTTTCGATTGCTGTCGTTGCTGATGTGGTGAAGCACCAAATGGATTCTCCCCTTCAGAATTGTCCGCAACATAAGTCTGAGAATGATTCTACATTAAAGCTTGTAAAGCAGTAAGCTAATGCGTTAAAAACTCTTAACTGCTGTCGCATCTGCGCATTATCATCACGTTCATATACTTCATTTATCTGTGTATCATGGGTGTTAAATCGTCTTCTAGGCGGCATTTTTGTGCGGCAAGAATGGCGACCAACGCTCTGATACATTCATTGCAGCCACATCATACCAAACCTTGTCTATGTAATTAAAGCCTGTTGAAAGGCTAGCACGGCTATGTCGTGCAACTGTCACCTTGCTCCCTTTCTTGAGCCATGCCAAGTTATACAGTTTAGGGTGTTTCTCTATGGTTAGGTCCAACTTCTACACTGTGTCCTCTAAAATGACATTTTACCTCTTATGGTGCAGGTAAACTGAAAAATATTCATCTGTAATCAGTCATTGTCAGTTTCATGGAAAGCCAAACAACTATGTCAGACACGGAAAAAATTCTAGTACTCCCGAAGTGCGGAGTGAGTGGGAACTCCTTCCATTCAACAAATGACACCTGGATAATTTAACCACATCAGCTTACACATCAGCTTATCTAACTTAACTGCTCTTTAACGTGAATCTGAAGGGGTAGAGTTCATCTTCTTCCTTATTCATCTGACATCGATTAGAAAACAAGACCATAAATTGTGACCCATTAAAAACTCTATTGAAATTTGATTGAGAAACTCTATTAAAAAAAAAAAAAAAAACTTTCTTGGGATCTTCTTGAATCCTTCCTCCATCGAAGCGCCCTTTTTTTTTTTCTTCTTTTTTTTTATAATTTTTTATTTTTTATAAATAAACACTAAAAAATAAAAGTTTTTCAGATCTGGTCTTTCTTCAGGTTTTCTTCAGTAGTCTTTTAAGTTACTTTTCTTTAGCCAAGGTTTTCTCCAACAGTCTAATGTTTCTTCCACACTGGTACTCATTTGAACTGATTGAACTAAAAATCTTTTCATATCAATTTGATTGAAGAACAAAGTTTGAAGATGCCCAAGAGATTGGCGTTTCTGGGATGGAAATTAGATGGACTAACGGGCTGAGGAGGGTTGAATAAGAAAAGGCTTTTTCCGTTTTAACGTTAACGTGATCGTGAAACTGATGTGTAAAATTGTCCACATGTCATTTATGGAGTGGAAGGAGTTCCCACTCACTCAGTACTCCGGGAGTACTAGAGTTTTTCTCGTCAGACACTACTAGGTCCTCCGGTAGAACTTCTAGCTCTGGAATTATCAATTCAAAATCCACCGTATAAATATATTCTATGTATCTGTAAATTTTTTCCTAATATGCTTCGTCACAAAGGCAGAGCTAGGATTTTCAATTAACAAGAGCATTTTATATATATATATATATATATAAAAGGGTAAATCACATAATTGATTTTCAAATTGTATTTCCATTTACAAGTCGGTCCCTAAACAATTTTTTATATCTAAACTCGTTAAAATATTCTATCTTTACTTCTTTGGCATTATTCTATCCAAAATCTACAATTAGATATACATGCAAATCTCATATTAGAAATCAATTTGTAATATAAGATATAGTTTAGGGATTAATATGTAACACATGATATAATTCGAGCATTAAATGTGTAGTTAACCCCATTATAGCATATAATTCTCAAATTATATTCGATGCTACAAATTGATCCCTACAACCCATATTAAGGTGTACAAAAAATTTTCGCGTTTTGATCAAGTTTTACTAGAGTTGACTGAAGTTGATCAAATGGGCCATGGTTGACTTTTTGCAACATGAAGAATTTTGCTTTAAAAAAGGCACTATGGCAAACTATGCTTTGACTGGAGTTCATAGATTAGTAGGATACCAAAATCGGAGCTATGATTAAAAAATTAGGATCGAAATAAGTTATGGTATAGACTGATCAAGCGAGTTCGAATTTGTATTTTTATTTTTATGAGTTTTAATTTTGACTAATGTACCATTGTATAGTATTTGTCGATACGAGTTCATATATTAGTGACATACTTAATTTAAACTTATAATTGAAAAGTTACAAATCTGTAAAGTTTTAATTATTTTTTTAGGACTGATTTTACTGGATATATTTTGTGACATATATGTAAAACATGCCATTTTTAAATTCCATTGATATGCACCATGTGTCAATCTCCCAGCCAATCCCGTGAGTGCATAATGGCCCTTCGGTGGTATTTTAGTGAGTGCACAGTGGCACCTTCGATGGCATTTTATTGGACACTTGGGAGGCTAGAGAGAGAGGATATGGAGGAAAAAGATAGAGAAATGGGGACGCCGGCAATGCCATTTTTGCCCATCTTTGGCAACTGACAAGCCACACGCATCGCCCCACTATGAAGGCCACCTTGCACTTGGCCGACAGCGCAAGAATCTCGACTAGATTGTTGGCAACTTGTCAGGATTGGGTTATTTTCGATAGTGGAGTCTGTTGGCTTCGTTGGTCGATTTCTCTCTCTTCTGCCACCATCTTGCCTCATTACTGTCACCATCGTGTTATCCATTTCAAAATTGATCTCCCCCTAAATTTTCTTGGCTGGTAACTATTTGACACACCAATGTGAAAGACGTTTTCTGGCGAGTTCTCGATCGATTCACCACCTCTTTTAACCAATTTTGACCCTCATGAACCCAAACCTAAGGTCCAATTAGCTCAATTAGAGCTAGTTCATGAGATACAGAAGCAGTAATTTGACAAGGTCTTCCGGACGAGATCCCGGTTAGATCTTCGACAAGTAAACCGAATTCACAATTCTTACGCTCTAAGCTTCATTTTGGTATATAAATTGTTAGTTTTAGTCAAGAATTGTGTTAATCTCCAGGGTAAATTTTGTGTAAAATACCTAATAAAAATATTATTTTAATAGGTATTGTATTTTTGTTAATATTTTTAGGCACATCGTATTAACTGAGAAACCGACCAGATGGAGGATCTGGAGTAACCGATGTATTTAGGTGAGTGGTACATTTTCCAACATAGTTTTGGGAATTAAATTTATGTAATTAAGCTGTTTGAATTGTCATAAAATTACATGGTGCAAAATTAATTGAAGAAAAATTGTTATTTTATTTTATGTCTATGGAATAATAATGTTTTACAATTATTTTGTAAAACACTACTTTGGGTTTGAATGCTAAATTGTTTCAATGGAAATATGTATATATATATATATATATATATATATTGTAAAAGCCATGCATTTTATAATTGTGTTTTGAATCAAATTAAGTAAATTACATAGGTTTGATAATTTGTGTAAAATTCGGTATCAGTTTATTAAAAAATTGGCATTGTGATAAATATGTTCATTTTTACTGTTTTAGATGCACCACACAATACTGATATTCTTTATTGTATACCTATTGATTAGTGTGTAGATATTATTTAATTATGCTGTAAGAGTTAAGTGAGAGAAGGTTGATATGTATTTTGCAAAGTGAGCTTTAGCCGTCCTACTCTTAGTCATAGGAGGGCGTTTACAATACGATTTTGGACAGAGACACTAACACTATAATGTTTAGACAAGTTTAGAAATTAAAATGTTAGAAAATATTTTTTAGGAATTGACTTGTAAATGATAGTATAGCTTAGGAACTGATTATATAATTTATCATATGTATAAATGAAAGATAATTAGTAAAGTAAGTAAAAATTATAAAACGTTATAAGATCATGGATTCAAGATACGCTTTGTTTATTTTGGAGTAGAAAATATTTGTAACCCAATTAAAAAAATTAGTAGTAAACATATAATAAAAATTAGGAACCAGCTACTAATTGCTTGCTAATTTTATTAAATATCATATTTAAACCCTTTATATAAAAATTATTAAAAAAATTTATGTTAATTGTTAAGTATAATTAATTTGAAATTAGATTAAAAGTTGTATCTTAAAAATTATATTCAATTTATTTTCTTTTCTTACAAAACAAATTTTAGATAAACTATATCATCCAATACAATATTGAATTACATTGAGTTTCAAATAATTTACATCTTTTTATCTATAATTGCGGTTTCAATGTAAATCACATCATTTATTATAATTTTATGTTTTTGGCCTTAATTAATATTTGAACCAAAAAAAATCACAAATAAGTCCCTATTGCAACATTTATCAAAACATATTGATAAATTTGCTTAAAGAAGGGAAAAAAAAAAGTTATTAAATTGGTACTTCTGTAAAAATATGGGCTATATTTGTAATTATCCCTAATAAATTTTATTAACTATCTTAAATATTCGGTATAAAGTAAAGAAAACTAAATTTTATTAGTGTTAAATTAATACAAAAAAAAAACTAAATGTTATCGTAGAATATATATATATATATATATATATATTTGAAATAGCTGTAGTAATAATATGTTAGTGCTTTCAAGATACACAAAGCTTAAAAAAATAAGAAAAGAATGAGAAGTTAGTGGGGGCAATATTATATAAATCTATTGAAAAATTTAAGTTGTCCCCCGCCTGCTCCGTTAGTGATCCATCAGATACTCCAATCCTGGACTGCAGAGTAGTCAATACAGATTGAGAGATAGGCTTGGTAAGTAAATAAGCAAGCTAGTCAGCGGATGCAACATGGGACGCATAAAGGATCACTTCATGTTTAACCTAGTCTCGAACAAAATAAAAATTATATCAATAGCTTTGTGTTTCATACGAGAGCTAAATGTAAGACTGGAATGTAGATAAGCGGTACCAATGCTATCACAATAGGTCGAAGGAGGACATGTGCATGAAATTCCAAGTCCATAAAAAGAGATCGAATCCAACGTAATTCAGCAGTAGTAAATTCTATTGAATGATCTTAAGCCTTAATGGAAGATCAAACAATAGAATACTGCTTTTTAGAACACCATGAAACTGGATTGCTCCCGAGAAATACAACATAGGCACTCGTGGATGTAAAATCATCGTAATTGCCAGCTCAGTTTGCATGTGAAAAGGCATGCAAAGAAATAGGAGATTCTTTATGAAGATGGATGCCATAACCCAGAGTACCTCTCAGATGACAAAGTACTCTTTTAATTGCTCTCTAATGTGAGAAAGTGGGCTTGTGCATGAACTGAGATAGCTTGTTAACAATAAATGGAATGTTTGGCCAGGTGAATGACAGGTATTAATTAAAGACTTTCAACAACCTGCCTATACTTAGTAACATCATGCATATTTGAGCCATCGCTAAATGAGAGCTGGTTTGTGAAGAGGTTGCTTGCACCATTAATGTTGGCCATGAAAAAGGTGATCCAAAAAAAAAAAAAAAAAAAAACAACCAAGAATATTGTTCATTAGAATGTTATTCCTCTGATACCATAATAAGGCTTAAATAATATGGGAGAAAAATCTTGAATGATTCTTATTGATATGAAATAGTATTTATACATGTAGAATGACATATACAAAAAAATAAATTACTGAACGAGTAGATAGAATGTTTTAATTAACACTATGTTTGGATTGATGAAGTAGGAAAGAAAGAATTTAAATTCCTTATTTAGATAATTAAAATGAGGTGGAAAGGGGGAAAAAAAAAAGTATGAAAGTGAAGGAATTGATTATTTTATTTTATGCTGCTTTGTTTTTACTTTCAAAATTGACGGAAAATGCGGATGGAAAAGAAAACTTTTAATGAATTTTTTTAATATCCTAAAATTACACTTATTATTATTGTATTAAAATATTTATTACATTTCATATCTTTTTTTTTTCCACCTCATTTACTAATCATCAAAACAATAATTTTTAACAAATACTTTCCTTTCATTTCCTTAATTTTTAATAAATACTTTCCTTTCATTTCCTTATTTAACTTAACATTTCTTTTCCTTTCATTCATTCAATGTAAACATAGTGTAAATATTACAACACTATAAGTATATTCTACATATCTGTAGATTTTGTCCTAGTAGTTTTCACCAACGATATTGACGTATACTTCTCATCCATTCCATACTTCTCACCCATCTTTTAGGCGGTACTTCTCACCCACGGATTTGATCATCAAATATATTTCGTCATATAGCAAAGCTTTGGCCATCAAATGAAAGTTTCCCTTTTAGCGCCAAAAAAAAAATAAAAATTTCCTTCTTCTATCCTGGCTTAGCCATTATCTGGCTTAATTACATAGCTACCACTATTCCATAAACCTTTTCTTCCTATGGCTTTATAAAAACTATTGATAACTCCTTGGTTATAAAACACCTTGGCCGTCAAAAAGGTTTGGCCATTAGACTAAAGCTTAGCCATAGGCCTCAGTCCATTTGTGGTCAAATTACGAAAATGTTAAGTCACTTGGCTAAGAAAATCTCCAACCTATAGATTCTTAAAAAGCTAAGGATTAAGGATAAATATAAATATTTCTCCCATCTATCAAGCCAAGAACTCAAATTTCTTATTTTTTTATATGGGTGGACATTGGTTTGGGTAGGGTCATATTTAGTTGAAATCCAAACCAAATTGGTTAGTTTGGTTAGAAGTGACATTGAACCAAACCGATGCGAAAGGAAAAATCGAATTTTAGCAGTCTGATCTGGATCAATTTGGTTTAGTTTATCAGTTTGGCTTCTATATCTACAAAAACTTTGCTTGAAATTGAATAACAAATACATAAATAAATAAACAAATAAATAACTGAAATGAAAGGACTAAGAACAAAGATCATAGATTGAGAGAATAGTAAAACGATTACTGGCTTTCAACAAGAATCAAAAGTGAGAAAGGAATACAAAATGTGTGGCTGTCGTCATTAAAGTGGCGATTATCGTCAAGTTCATTATAGCCCATGGTGGCCTTGTTGTTGCCTCAAGATATGGGCGCCATCAAGGAGGAGATGCCGTGAGATCACCTTTATCGTGGGTGGAGAGGAGATGGTGGCTATGCCTTTGCTATTTGATTGTGGGTGGAGTTGTGGAGAATAGACGGTGTCGCCTAAGAGTTTCAAAGTTCGAATCTCTTATAACTGATAAATGAAGATAATGGTTATTGAGTGTTAACTGTGTTTCTTAGTGGAGGAAATACAGCAACTATTAGCTTGTAATATGAATTTCTCTTGTTGCTTCGCTGAAGGAGAGTTTAATTGGATGGATCATAAGCTTGTCTGGTATGCTTTAGAGTTAAGCTGGTTTGAAACTTGGATGGAAGAAGGTCCCCATGGCTTTCTTAGGCAATCCAAGATGATTTATGTAATGCTGGTTTAATTTAACGAACGTTTGCATTGTTACCTACACATAAAAAAAGTAATAATAGATAAAGAAGATAGAAAAGGTCTGTTTAACAAGCTTTTTAAAAATAGTTCTTTGTTTTTGAAAATATAAAATTGTTTTCTAAAATTTATAAGTTATTTGACAAATACTTTTCGAGAATAGTTTCTAAAAAAAAAAAAAAAAAAAAAAAGGAAGAAAAAAACTATGAAACAACTTCTTTTTTTTCCTTTGTTTTGGAAACAATTTAAACATAATAAAATGTTATCCTAATCATAAATTTGGTATCATCCAAATTGAGTTTCAGAATTGCTCGGATAAAGTAGAGGTCTAAAATCACTTAAATGGGGCTAGATGTCAGAACTCGTCCAAGATTCCTCCCCGAAACCCTAGACAAGCCCTGATCCCAGAGAAATACCACCGAACTTTCCAACGGAAAATCCGGCAGCACCTCCCCTAAGGGTAGGACTAACCAAAAATTTTCTGCACTGAAAACACACTTCTATATACATCTCCTTATTCCTCCCACGTTACTACAATTTGTTTCCACAAATTTACAGCACTTCAAAGAATAACAGCAACTCAGTGCATAAATAATAACTACATATCCAATACAGTATACAGAGCATTATGCAATAAATGTGGAATTAATACAATGACAGATAAGGAAGCAATACAAGATGGAGAGGAAAAAGGGAAGAAATACTTCTTGGACTCTCGGCAATGAACTGGGACGTCGGGCTCGCCCTGGACAATCAACGTCTCCCAACCTGGACCTAGGAGAACGAAATTTAAAAACGTGAGATGCTAATCATCTCAGTGAGTGACCCTATCTACTGAACACTTTTAATATTAATAATATAACAAATAAATGAATTTAATTAATACCAACAATTAAATAGATAAATAAATAATAATAATTGAAGTAATATTTTCTCTCAAAACCCTCACTATTCACTCCGTTGGAAATGTTTCCCTTTTAAAACATTTTCACAAAACCCGTTATTTGTATTTCCCGAAAACCAAAGGATCAATTAATTTAATAAACAATAAATAAATACCCAAAATATAAATAAAATGTAATAAATTATAATAAATAATTTTGAACACTTTGGGGTTTGAAATTTCCATCCAAAAATTTATACTTGACGCACCACACCATATACCAGTGATGCCCTCCGATACCCAGCGTCTCGAGCACTGACTGGCGGGAGGTTAAAGAGAGAAACTTGCATACGGCACTTCGGCGTTCCGACAGTACCGCTGCTGAAACCGTCATCCCGGCCAAGGAGGGGGGCGGTTGATGAGCAATATATAAGACTTGCCTGCCCTCGGTCCAATGGCAACTCACGGGAGACATAATACTTGCGCGCTAACCATATATACACCGGAACACCAATACTGTATGAGTGCGTCTAAAATAATTACTAAATTAATTATTACCGTACCGATTTTTCAAAATCACCGTGGGAAATATACCAATTTTCAAATTTACCATCCCATATATTTTCCTTTAACATACCCGGTACGAAACCATCAATAACAATATAAAAATAATTTTTTTCACAACACGAGGTCTAACAAATAATATTCCACGGGCATAATTATAAAATTTAAACCACCAATTAAACAAATAATTTCCTTAAAATATTTAAACCAATTATGCCCAAAAATAATATTAAAACCACATACGATTTATTACTGAAAATACATTACTCATGCGTAATAAATAAAATTAAATCACCATAATAAAAATCGGGATTTCTGAATAACCCAAAATTCCATTTAGCACCAATAAACATACACGTACTTATAAAATAATATTTTTCCATAATTATAATTAAATTTCACCACATGAGCATAATTGCAGATATCAATTAAACACCAAATAAATATAATTAATTACCCCAAAATATTTTTAAAGGTGGGTCACTCACCTGGAGCACGCAATTAACCTAAGATCCTCCATAGGATCGATTCCACAATGCACACGTGCTCCTAGAACAACGATTCACACACAGTCAAATAAATTAATATTTTATTCGGGTAAATAATACCCGGTACCCTGGGGGCTTAACACAAACATTAACCAAAATTGACAAATTATATGTCTATGGAAAGCTTGTGAGATGAGGATCACATTACCGACCTCTATTGAGTTCAATTCAACCGGCGGTGGCCGGAAAGCTTTGGCCGGTCTTGATCCCTTCGTATCTTGCAAATCGACGGGAATTGAGTTAATCAGAGCTCAGAATCGGAATCAGAGGGTCCAAATTAGTAGGAAAGGACCGGTTGCACGACCGGTGGCTGCCAGAAAACGGGCAAACTAGCGAAACACCGGCCGCCGGCGTTGGAGGCCGATCCCGGCGCATCCTGTCAGGACCCGTCCAGAATTCCTCCTCCGGAACCCTAGACAGCCCTGATCCCAGGGAAATACCACCGAACCTTCCAACGGAAAATCCGGCAGCACCTCCCCTAAGGGATTTACTTACCATAAATTTACCTGCACTGAAAACACACTTCAAAAATATCCCCTTATTCCTCCTACAAAGTGGACAAATCCGCGGAGAACCAATGCGTGACTGCTGATACGAGCTTGCATCCACAATGATCGAATGGCGAGCTGGCTGGGGCATGCGATAACTATCTCTCCTCTGGAATCTGCCTCGTGGGCTTAACCCATCACTGTCTGAGCCTGAGCTATGACTCTTCTTAGCTGCCCCCTGTCGAGGTACTCCGCTATACGAACCTTCGAATGATCTGCGCCTCGCGGGTCTGTGTATCTCCTCCTGTCTCTCTAGCTCGAGCGCTGCATCCCTGGCGGACTGATAGGTGGGATGTACTGATCCAGAAAGGGTGTAGCCGATGCTCTCTTTCAATCCGTCTATGAACCTCACCTTCTTCGTGTGATCGTCGGGAATTAGGTGCATGTAGAATTCTGATAGTTCTCGGAATCTCCTCTCGTACTCTGTCACCGTCATGTTCCCCTGTCGTAGTTCCTCGAACTCTCTCCTTCTTGCTTCACGGTAGGCAGGAGGACAAAACTCAGTAGAGAAGGCCATCTTGAACTGATCCCACGTATGCCTTGCACGAACAACTGGGCTAACTTCTCGGGTGAAAAATGTTCTCGTACCGGTAGGAAGTGTGCCGACTTGGTGAGACGATCAATGATTACCCAAATGCCGCGTACCTTCTAGGTGTGGAAGGAAGCTTGAATACGAAGTCCATGTTGAGTTCTTCCCACTTCCACACGGGAATCGGTAAAGATTGGAGTAGTCCCAAAGGCTTCTGTCTTTCTGCTTTCACTTGTTGACAAATCAAACACTTTGATACGAAGTCTGCCACTTCTCTCTTCATACCAATCCACCAATAATACTTAACAAGCGTCCGATACATCTTGGTACTCCCAGGATGCATCGCATACATCGAGCTGTGCGCCTCCTCTAAAATCTCCTTCTTGAGTCCTGGAATATCCGGAACACAAAGTCGTCCTTTATACACGAGGGCTCCATCCCTCCTTATGGAAAATTCCGGATCAAGACCTTCTTGTACCTTGCCCTTAATTGTCCTCAACTTAGGATCTTCCATTTGGGTCTCTACTATACGATCCACCAACACCGGTCGTACCTGGAAGCTAGCCATGAGAACTCCTGAAGGATGCATATGCATTAACACCCCCATCTTCTTCAACTCCACCATGAGAGGTAGTTGGATGACTTGGATGTGAGCAAGGGATCCAGTAGCCTTCTTACTCAAGGCATCTGCCACTACATTCGCCTAATAGTGACTTTAACTTCCCTCTTGTGCAACTTTCCTTCTCATGCCCACTAATTAAGGATATTCAAATTGGTCCACGAGAACACGATCTGCAAGTCTTGGTCATAGTCGAACGCTAACCATAAGGTGCTTCTAAAGCATGCATCCTTAAACCAACAACCAACTCTCGTGACTCGATCAGCACTTTAAAAGGTTAGATTAGAACTTAAGTCTAATTTCCTCAAATACTGGTATCACCAAGTTAAGGTTGAGATTAATTCACTTGTCTTCGATTACCCTCCTAGTACTTACAATTATAAAACCCTTGCTCCTCATTGATTAACCAATAGTCTTAACCTCGACAAACATCAATCTTTCTTTTAACTAAATCAAGGTCATGAATAAAATTTCTCAACATCCAAATACCATTCTTGAAAACCCTAAGTTTCCCCCATTTCAAATAAATTCCATGAATCCACACCTTAAGCAATAAAGAATTTAAATCCTAATTCTAGCATCACCACCAATACTATGAACAAATCACTAGATCCTTAACCCAATAAAGTATTCCACATTTCTTAAATTCTAACTCCGTCCCAAAAATCATACTCCTTATCATTGTAAATTATCACCAACAATATCAACCACCTTGAATCGATAAAGCACCACCAATACGAACCTTAAATCTCCAAGGAAATAAGATATCAAGATCTTAGCTTCTAGAATGAAAAATAACCATGCTTAAACATCCAACCATGCCTAAGGAATCATCCTCATCTCATTAACCTCATCAACCACCAAGTAGAACTTTAGTCGCTATCCGGATCTTGCTTGATTCTCTAAACGCTGTCGTACCTTCTCTTTGTGAACGAAAGTTTAAGCACGAAATCCATATTTACATCTCCCTACTTTTACTTATCGGTGACCTAAGTACCTTTATTCGGATCTTGCAACTTCCTTTATCATGCCAAACCACCATGTCATCCAGTGAGCATTCCATACGTCTTGGTACCCTTGGGGTGTATCGCATACTTTGAATCACGTGCTTCCTTTAAGATCTCCTTTTTGAACTCAACGATACCCTGCTTTGGATTCTCGACTGGCAATACTTAACCCTTAAGTCGCTCTTGGAAAAACCATAACATAAAACAAATAATAAAATATATTTTTCAAATATACCTAACTTGCATAGGCAATTGTTAAAACTCCACATTGAAAATCATATCTTAAAATCCATAGCATAAAATAAAATATGCACGCTTGTAATGGAGGTACGTACGACACCTTCTACATGTTACGTAATCCATGATTCCAACTGTCGCCGACACTCTGCTACCAATACAAACCAGGGTGGTTGCCTATATTGGCCGTCCAATTCCCCGGGCTCGTAGGCAACATGATCATGGGGCTAGCTCTACATGGACCACATTGGTTCGCCGCCTCCATATGGTGCAGTATAATATTAAACAATATAACATACAGATACATGTATGAACACAAACCAAAAATACTTGAATAAAACACCTTGAAAAGCATTTAAATTTTGATAATCGATCGGGAAAATATTTTGACGCCTTGAAATCGATCGACACACATCCTTAGGCAATCATCATTCTTCTCCATGAACGAAACGGATACCATTCACGATGATAAGCTTGACCTTCAAAAAGAAAACGCATCCTCGACCATCGACTAGGCCATAGGAATTTCCCGTTAGGCTAGATGATCCTAATTGACACCCTCGAAGATTAGAGTTATTCAAACTCGGGCAACGAATTTACTTCGAGACAAACAGAAAGAACGCTTTCACACGGGTAAAACGAGAGATTAAACACGGATAGGATGCACAACAATGCACAGTCCCTTAGGAATACTAGAACCTAGAGCTCTGATACCAACTGTCAGGACCCGTCCAGAATTCCTCCTCCGGAACCCTAGACAGCCCTGATCCCAGGGAAATACCACCGAACCTTCCAACGGAAAATCCGGCAGCACCTCCCCTAAGGGATTTACTTACCATAAATTTACCTGCACTGAAAACACACTTCAAAAATATCCCCTTATTCCTCCTACAAACTACAAACTGGTTCCACAATTTTCAGCACTTCGAAATAAATACAGTAATCCAGTGCATAATAAATACAACAAGAGTGAAAGAAATATTACAACTGCAATAAAAGAATAACAGGGTACTGCCGAACTAAAACAGCGAGGAAGATCAAGTCCGCTCCGAGTGAACACCGACAACCTGGTACCTAGAGGAACGAAATTTAAGAGTGTGAGATGCTAATCATCTCAGTGAGCGACCCTACTACTATACCATATATTATCACAGTAATAAGTATAAATAATAATTATTTGGAAATAATATTTTCTCTCAAAACCCTTACAATTCTCTCAGTTGGAAAGGTTCCCCTTTTAAAACAATTTCACAAAACCCTTTATCCATATTCCCCGAAACCAAGACATCAATTAAATACCAGAAGCGGTAACAATTATATCTTTAATTCCAATTCAGTTTCCAAACATTTTATTTTTAAAACACAGTTCTGAAAATCATTTGATGCACCCACTATATACCAGTGGCGCCAACAGTACCCAGCGTCCCAAGGTACCGCCAGACAGGAGGTTATAGAAAGAAACCGGCATACGGTCGCGTGGCGTCCCACAGCGCCGCTGCTAACCTGGTGTCCCGGCCAAAGGGGGGTGGCCGCCCTCTCCGATGGCATCCACAGGACACCCTCATAATATCAACCGCGCGCTACTCACACCCACCTGCGCGCTAATCACAACCGTGTGCACACTAACCATATCACATATACCATATCACATAATCAGAACACCAGTACGTGCACGGTGCATCTAAAAATTATAAAATCCATAAATTTAAATCATAAAACAAATTTCACATTTTTCATAAACATAGCGGGCATAATCCATCCGCTTGAACCGGGAAATTCTCCACAATTTCCTTATAATCCATACCGTAAATTCCATGATTTTCAAATCCACCAACTCCCAAATCCTTCAATTCAAATATCCACATTTTTTCCAAGCATAAATAATTTCTCGAAATATCATAATCAAATCTCATAATATTCCATGGGCATATTTTATAAAAATTGAAATCACCAATATAACCAAATATTTTTCTTGAAATATTTGAAAATCAAATCGTGCCCAATTTACCATTAAAACCACACCAATTTCAAAATCCTCAAAACCATAAAATAATTCCACATGGCATAAATTGTAGAATTCGCATTTTCTTAAATCCAATAAATTCATAAATAATTCTACAATAAATTCAATAAATATTTGGCACATAGAAATTAAATTCCAAATATTTAATTCACACATAATATATTCATCAATTAAATTCCCCAAAATTAATTTGAAGGTGGGTCACTCACCTGGAGCACGCAATTAACCCATGATCCACTACGGGATCAATTCTACGACTCACCGGTGCTCCTAGAACAAAATTCACAGACAGTCAAATAAATTAATATTTTATTCGGGTAAATAATACCCGGTACCCGGGGGGTCAAAACACAAACGATAACTAAAATTTACGAATCATATACCGAATCGAAGCTCGAGTGATGCTAATCACAGATCCGGTCTTAATTTCCGATGATCGTACCCGACGGGGTCGGAATTTTATCGGGAAGCTTTTCGGGTTTCGGCTCCGCAATTCTCCCAAACCGTCGCGAATTGGTGGAAACGGAAGTCGGATTTGGGTTCAGGAGGTCGAACACTGCGGACTGGAGCTGGCCGGAATTTTCGGGGTACTCGCCGGAACAGTAATTTCCGGCGGGCCGCCACGTCACCGGCAACCGTCGCCGGAACAGTAATTTCCGACGGTGGCCGTTTGCTGTGAAATTTTGCAGATTTGTAGATCGTGAGGAGAGCAATCCAACGGGACCGACGGTGAGCAAAACGGAGGTCGGACGGCGGAGAAATCACCGTTTGAAGATTTTCGACCCCTCGCCGGAAAACGCTCCGATCCCGGCGCGTCGGTGGTCCGATGGCCGTGATTTTTGGTGGGTAGGCCGGACTTGAGGAGAGGATGCTGGGTGTATGGCGCGTGTACTGTATATCGGCCGGAATAGTGCCGATTCGCGGTGGCCGGCGGTGGAGGGGAAAAATCGCCGCCAAACTTCGGACGTCCGATCCGGGCGCGTCCGGCGGCCGTTCGCCGTGAAATTTGGAGGTTTTGCCGGAAATGAGGTGGGCAATCTGGCTGGCCGGCGCGTGTACAGTAACTAGGCCGGAAAAACATGAAAATGACCGGCGGCCGGCGGGTCCTCTCTCTCTCTCTTTCTCTCTCCTCTCTCTCTTTCTCTCTCTTCTCTCTCTTTCTCTCTCTTCCCCGAGAGTTTTTCAAAATTAAAACCCTGCATGACACTGTTCATGCCACGTGGACCAATCAGAAACTGACACGTGGCGTTTCACTGTTCACCGACCCAAAAAATATTAAAATAATACGGTATCCGGTAAACTTCAAACGTCCATAACTTTTTAACCGGATGTCCGTTTTGAGCGTGCCGCTAGTCTGTGAACTCGTATCGACGAGCACTTCACAACCATGCATGAGTCAAAGCTCAATTCCCCATAAACAAAAAGTCAACTCCGGCACCCCTTGGACAGTTTGGACCGCAACTTGTTTCATCCATAACTTTCAAACCGTAGCTCCGTTTTCGACGTGCTACCAGTCTACGAACTCGTGGCATCGTGCACTTCGCCACGGTGCCCTAGTCAACTCAAAATTCTCACCGAGTCAAAAAGTCAACTTTTGACCCCCTTCGATCAACGGTCAACGGTCAACCTCGGTCAACGTGCACGGATTCCGGTGCGATTTGGGACGGGGTGTTACACATCCACTGGCCATTCGGCCGGAGATTTGGCTGCTGGTGTCACCCAGCCGCGGGCTTTCACGTCGGTCGGCGTGTGGATCCTTCCGGTGGCCGGTGAGAACAAAAACGGTGAGGCCGAGAGGGAGGAAGGAAAGGAAAAGAAGAAGAAAGAAGAAGAAGGAAGAAGAAGAAGAAGAAGAAGGAGAAGGGCCCGTGGCCCTTTTTTCCACGTGGAGAAAAGAAAAAAAAGAAAAAAGAAAAGAAAAAGAAAGAAATAAATAAATAAAAAGAAATAAATTAAAAATAATATTATAATATAAAATAACAATAAAATAATATGGTATTAAACATGGTTGACATGTGGTATCTCAACATGGTGACACATGATCACATTTATTAAGTCACACGTGGCACATTGTTACACGTTTAAAAATAATATTAAAATAATACAGTATTTGAAAAACTCTACAGATCCATAACTTTCAAACCACATGTCCAAATCGAACGGGCCGTTAGTCTACGGACTCATATCGACGAGTACTTTACAACCATGCATGAGTCAAAGCTCAACTTTGCATGAATAAAAAGTCAACTCCGGCATCCCTTGGACAGTTTGGACCTCAACTTGTTTTGCTCATAACTTTCAAACCGTAGCTCCGTTTTCAACGTGCTACTAGTCTACGAACTCGTGCCAACGTGTACTTCATAACGATATCTCAGTCAACCTAGAATTCCATCCGAGTCAAAAAGTCAATTTTTGACCCCTTCGGTCAATGGTCAACGGTAACCCTCGGTCAAAGTTGGAAAACTTCTGTTGTACTTTGGGACGGGATGTTACACTAGAGCCCCGGAACACCTTAGTGGACCTTTTGTTCAGGACTGCCTTAATGGATTTCGAATCCATGAAAAGTTGAACAAATATAAGTCATAAGACCATTCAATGAGTCAGATATCTGAGATTGTTAAAATGAGTGAAGCATCCAAGAGTGCTATAATGGATCTATGATCTTGAATTGCCAAACTGATGAGAATCTACTCATACACGTACAACCAACTATGCATTAGGGTGCTGATCTTTTACAAATGAAGTCGGGACCAATCACTAGGATACAAGCTAGGAAATTCAAAGACAATCTGATTAGCTTCATCCAATGAGTGATTCAATCTCAAGAGGGCATGATATTATCCGAAGATCTAAAACCTATCTTGTGTATCCAAGTTACGAAGGAGAAAATGGACCAGGCAAGCTGTTTTGGTACATTTTTGGACCCCGGACAGCAAGGAATAAATTCAACACTTTATGAACTCAATTGACATCACCAAGAGGCCATGGAATCATGTCAAAGCAGAATCAAAAGCATTTAAATTCCACTTGTGTGCATGACTTTTCTTGTTGGCTGAAATTGCTAATTTTGGTGCTGACTTTGACTTCTTTTGTTATTCAAGTAAGTTTGACTTATTCCAATCAAAGGGCAATGTATGGGAATCGTTATTAATCCCATTTGGCATCTTACATGGCATATGAGAGATGATTTGGAGCCTAAACTAGCTGAAGATTGGATAAAGACAGCTTAGTTGTCAACTAGTCAACTAGTTTTTTAATTTGAGTTTGACTTTTTGTTTCAAGAAATTATATTTTATTTTGGTTTTTATTTGTTTATTTGCTGGACAAATTAACTTAGGAAAATTGATATTTTATTATTTCAATTGTAAATTAATTAATTCCTAATTCATAATAAAGGAATTAATTAATCCAAATTAAATTAGGAAATGATTGAAATTCGGGCAACACCATTGTTTCCTTATCACTATGGTCGGTTTTAACCTAGTGTTTTAGGATTTTGTTTTGTGAACTTTAGCCTATTTAAATGTTTATTTTCTCAATAAAATTCAGTACATTATTCATACAGAAAAATATTTGTGAGAGAGAATTTTTTTTATTCTTTTTGAAAATCTAAAATACTTAATAGAAATAAAGTATTTTATTTTGACTTATCAATAGGACATTCATCACCTATTGTGGCGTATTTTTCATATACCAAGGTTTCTAATCACAAGTTGATTAGGAGTTAAGGTGACTATTAGAACCTGAACTTAATTGTGATCCTGACTACGGATTTAGGAGTAAATTGACTTAGGTTCGTATTATAAATGCCACTTGTTTTTTTAAAACAATTGAAAACCAGTTTTTACTCTCCATTTTGGAAATATAGTATAGAAAACATGACCAAATAAATTATTGCATTAATTTAGATAAATTTCTTAGTTTTGAGCAAGCTTTTTTTAATCTACAAATGGTTAAAAAGTATGGGTTGTAAAGCCAAATTTTGATTAGATTTTATAAAACCATGTAACATTAGTGTGAGACTCTAACTAATTTTACATATTAAATGTCCATTTAGTATAATTGGCGAAAATAAAATTTTTATTTTGCAGCTTTCTATCATATATTATTTATAAAAACTTATTAAAAAATTAATGACTATTTAGTTATAAGTAAAAAAAAATTATATTAAATGATTTTTGAGATTTTATATAAACTAAAAAACAAATAGTTTTTATTAGAAAAGTTCATAATTTAAATTTTTCTAAAATAATTTAATAAAAGCCCATTTTTTAATTAGCAAGTAATTTTTAATTGTAAAAATCTTATTTTTTTGACATGTACCATCAAATAAAGTTAGACCTACTCTTTTACCATCAAATCACATAATCATACATTTAAAATAATTAATAGTTATACACTAATTTTTTAAAATTAATGATAATTTAACACTGAAATATAATAATTTGGCAATAGGATGAATTCTTATTATTGCTTTATTTGACAATTATTAAGGAATATGAGAAAGCGACAAATGAACCAATGGTCTATATTGACCGAAGAAAGTGAAGCTATCTAAGTGGACAAACGAATTTGGATTTTGAAGAAGTGGTTCTGACAATGCTTCCCAACAACACCAAATTTCTTCATTCCACGTTCCAATAAACGCTCGTAAATTGATATGGTCGTTTCTTGTCTTCTTAATTTCAGTTGCATGTGTATGTGGTCCAGGGTGTACGTGAAGGATTTCATCTTTAACAAAGTATTGAATCAATAATTGATTGATAAGGTAACTAAATGGTAAATAAATTTTACTATTTTTTCAACCATTTCTAACTCGTTTTCAGTTTACTGTTACTGATAGCATATTCGTCATTCCTTCCTTCTAATGTTAGTGAATTTGCGCTCTTGTGTTAGTCACTTCGCCATGTTCTCATGCTTAACATTTAGATTTGAAATAGATTCAGAAAGGTCTATATAATATTCCACCCAAAATCAATGTCTGAAAACTCCAAAAAGCGAAGCTCCCAATAGGCCCAGTGCCACTCACGCCACTAGTCTAAAACCACGATTTATTTGTCGATTTTCTTGTTTTTGTTTTGTTTTTTTCTTTTTTTTTTTTTTAAGAGAAAAAGAGCAAGAAGATAAAAAAACCAACGCAATGCAACGCAATTTTATTATTACGTCGTACTAATGTATTTAGTATAAAAAAAAAACCTTTTTTTTGGTAAATTAGTGTTAAAAAAAAAAAACTTTGGCACATTTAAGTTAATAAACAAAATAAGACTTATTCAGTTTTATTATAATTATAATAATATTTTATTATTATTATTTTTTAAAAAAGAAATGAAATCGTAGGCTGAACTGAGCTATTGCAGTCCAGATTAATTCCAGCTGTGTTCTTTGACCCAAAAAAAACAAAAGGTGGCGAATTGAATATTATATAATAGTGACACTGTCTCCATTGGAAATCGGGAACCCAAACATAAGAAAATATGAACAGAAAAGAAAAAAATACAAATTAAGAAAAACAAAAACAAAAAAAAAAAAAAGCAGGGGCCAGTTTGAGAGAGATGGAAATCATTGAACGGGACGCTGAGATGGGGAGTAAATTCAGGCTGGTCAGTCTCCTGTGAACACTCATATTCTGCCACCCGTCAGCGTCTTGTAGTAGACCAAATCCTCTTTCACTGGTCTTCTCTTTATAGGCTCCAATCTACATCCTCTCTCCATTTTTAGATAAACAGAATTTTATAGAAAAAAAAATAAAAAAAAAAGAAGAAGAAAAATTAGCAATATCCATACATAACTACTCGTTGCTTTTATTCTTATTATTTTATTTAATAATAATATCCGTTTTCTTGTACTCACTACTACCTCCTATAATTGCGGAGTCTTTCAACGTTCATTGTTCATGTTTACTATTGTTGTAACCTTTTAATCCCGCTTTTTCTTTATATGCCTTCTCTCACCTTTTGGTCCTTTTCTTAACTCCTTTTTCTGCTCCTAGTTTTTTTCAATTTTTTTTTTCTGATCTAGTTCATAAAAGAACAAAAAAATGAAAATGACAATCTCTAGCATAAATCAGATACAGAGAAGTTTAATTCTTGTTTGCTTCAGATGATATATTGTAGTTGTGCTGCAATTGCCATAGTGGAGAGTCGTTTTCAGGTGTGCTGCTTCTTCTTTCTTTTTTGCTATTTTTGTTTTTTTTTTTTTTTGTCTTATGTTTTATGTTTTATATTTTTTTTTTTTGTTTTTCTTCACTGGATTTCTAGCTATTCAGGTTTCATTAGCACCAAATAATGAAAAAAAGAAAAGAAAAGTAAAGAAAGTGTTAGTTTAGAGTTCTTTTTTTAAGTTTGAGAGAGGCGACGAGGGTTGCATTTTTTTCGATCTTTAGCTTGAGCTTTGATGATGTTTTGCCAGATTAGATACTGCCACTTTTGGCTGTGCAACAATTAGATTTCTTTTCTTCAAGATTTTTTAGTCTGATTTTTAGCTCTCCTTCGAGTCCTAAGTCTTTCAGTTCAGCGCCATCCTCAACCGTGTCAACTAACTTTTTTTCTGAGTACCTATTACCTAACGCGATAAAACTTTAATCGCTTATGTTTGTGGGTTTTCTGCTCATCTTTTCCATTGTCTTCAAGTTTTCAGCGTTTTTTTTTTTTTTTTTTTTTTTCTCTCTCTCTCTCTCTCTTTATTATTACTATCATTATTTTTTCCATGGAAATGAAACGAGTCCCCTTTTATGTGAATATTTTCTTTCCTCTCTCTTTCTCTTTTCTCTTTTTTTCTTTTTACTTGTATGACCATGTAACGATTTTTCATTGTTTAGGACTGAAAAGTATTACGTTTCTCACATTTTAAGTAGAAGTTGTTGCAGAGACTTAATTATTAATTATTGTGTTGAAATCTCTGTTCTGCATTTCGTCATCCACATCTTACATCGCTTCTTATATTTAATTTGTGATTAAGTAAAATTTAACTTTTCCTTTCTTTTCTGAGCAGGTGTATGATCGGCTTGCATTGAAAACATTCTAGTGATAAAAATGGCGAGGGAGTACATTGGATCACCGAAGCATCACCAGTTAGAATCTAAGAGGAAGCGCCTTACTTGGATCTTAGGGGTTAGTGGGCTTTGCGTATTGTCATACATCTTGGGAGCTTGGCAGAATAATAACGCTCCAACCAATCGTTCTGAGGTCTACACTAGAGTTGGTTGCGATATTGGGTCGTCTTCACCAGGTGATAATAGCCAATCCTCACAAGTTTCATCGTTATCGTCATCTTCATCATCATCATCATCATCATCATCATCTACTGCACTGGACTTTGAAAGCCATCATCAAGTTGAGATTTCTAAATCTGGTAGAGTCCAAAATTTCCCGGCATGTGACATGCACTACAGTGAATCCACTCCCTGCCAAGATCCTGTGAGAGCAAGGAAGTTTGACAGAAACATGTTGAAATATAGAGAGAGGCATTGCCCAACCAAGGAAGAGCTCCTCCTCTGCTTAATACCCCCTCCGCCAAAGTATAAGACGCCTTTCAAATGGCCTCAGAGCCGAGATTATGCCTGGTACGACAACATTCCTCATAGAGAGCTCAGCATCGAGAAAGCTGTTCAGAATTGGATTCAAGTGGAGGGTGACAGATTTAGATTCCCTGGTGGAGGAACCATGTTCCCGCGCGGAGCTGATGCCTATATAGATGACATTAATCAGCTCATTTCTCTTACCAGTGGAAAGATCAGAACCGCTATTGATACAGGGTGTGGTGTAAGTATAATAAATAATTCTTCCCCCCAAAAAAAAAAAAAAAAAAAAAAGAAAGAAGAAAGGAAAAACTTTTTCCACATGATCTGTTAACACTAACGTTATTTTTTACTATGCCACTGATAATTTTGTTATAGTCTATACTTGTTGTATAGTAATCTCTAATACGTTTTCCCCTTGACCCCCTTGCCTGCCTATGTGGCTGGTAAGGTAGCAAGTTGGGGAGCTTATTTGTTGAAGAGGGACATCCTAGCAATGTCTTTTGCTCCAAGGGACACACACGAAGCACAGGTGCAGTTTGCATTGGAGCGGGGAGTTCCTGCAATGATTGGGATTATGGCTTCAAAGAGGCTTCCCTACCCAGCAAGGGCTTTTGATATGGCTCATTGTTCACGTTGCTTGATACCTTGGAATAAATATGGTACAGCATGCTGGTATGAAAATTTATTCAATGAAAAGTTACATGGGAATTTGAATGTGTTAGCTTTTTTGCAGATGGAATGTATCTAATTGAAGTGGACAGAGTTTTAAGACCGGGTGGTTATTGGATTCTTTCAGGCCCCCCTATCCGCTGGAAGAAGTACTGGAGAGGGTGGGAAAGAACCCAAGAGGATTTGAAACATGAGCAGGATTCTATTGAGGATGTTGCCAAGCGCCTCTGTTGGAAGAAAGTGATCGAAAAAGATGATCTTGCCATCTGGCAAAAGCCCAACAATCACGTTGAGTGTGTTAAGAGCAGGATGATCTATAAAACACCACACATATGCAAATCTGACAATCCAGACACCGCTTGGTACTCCCTTGATCTCTCTTGGTATTCATATGATCAATGACTTGGACAAATCTTTAATGCTCTTAATTGTGCAAAAAAGGTACAGAGATATGGAGACTTGCATTACCCCATTGCCAGAGGTAAGCAGTTCTGATGAAGTAGCTGGTGGGGATTTGGAGAAGTGGCCTGAACGTGCATTTGCCGTCCCTCCTAGAATTAGTAGCGGTTCAATACCGGGAATCAATGCAGAGAAATTCGAAGAGGATAATGAGCTGTGGAAGGATAGGGTGTCACATTACAAGCGAATTATACCCCTACACCAAGGACGGTACCGAAATGTGATGGACATGAATGCTAATATTGGTGGATTAGCAGCGGCGATGGTAAACTATCCAGTGTGGGTTATGAATGTGGTCCCTGTCAACTCAAATCAGGATACTCTTGGTGTTATTTACGAACGTGGTTTCATCGGAACATACCAGGATTGGTGCGAGGCATTCTCAACTTACCCAAGAACGTACGACCTCATCCATGCTACTGGTGTTTTCAGTATATACCAGGACAGGTAAGAAGGACAACTTTTTTTCCCTTGTTCGATGGACATGTATAAATACAGGTCATCTACCATGTGGATATCTGCATCTTGTTAAGATGCAGGATCACATGTAATCAAAAGTGACGACTATATATAATTCTGTGTCAAATATATCCTCTGCATGGTAAAATTTCTCTCTCTCTCTCTCTCTCTATATATATATATATATTGAAGTTGAACATGCATTTTGTGCAATATATTGAAGGTGTGACATTAATCATATTCTGCTGGAGATGGATAGAATTTTGAGGCCAGAAGGGACAGTTATATTCAGGGATACAGTGGAGCTCCTTGTAAAGATAAAGAGCATTACAGAGGGGATGAGATGGAAGAGCCAAATCATGGACCATGAAAGCGGACCGTTTAATCCAGAGAAGATTCTTGTTTCTGTCAAAACTTACTGGACTGGTGAAGCTAATACAGAAAAGAAACAGTAGTAGAGTCCTCATACAGAGTTGTGGTGTATACTCGTTTCTTCCCCTAATTTTGTTGCAACATTCAAGGATTTTTTCTTTTGTCTTCGTTGGGCAGTAATTACCATAATTGCATAATTTCTCTGCTAAACACTAGCTGACATTGAAGCTTGACTTGGCTCCTTTACATTCTCAAATGGATCATGATATATGACTGACCATGATGAATGATATAGGACTGACCATGATGAATGATATTAGACGGATGGTATTTGGTGAATAAACACAATAGATAATAACGCTATTAAAGTTAATCAAGCCACAGCATAGGAATGTAATGTTCAGGGACCCAAAATTAATTTAAAAAAATCTAATGAGAGGGGGTTGTTGTAGACAAGGGGCTACAAAACACACATGCAACATGGATAAAGAAGTGAGATGGGGTTGTTGTAAACTAGGGGCTTCAAAACACACATGCAACATGGATTAAGGAGTTCAATTAGTCTCCATGGGCAATTTGCAAGACTCTTAAAGGTGCTGTTAATGAATAGAAATACAAAACAAAGTTACTTGACAATTTTAATAATTTAGTCTACATTTATTGCCTCTATTGCCCGGATTATTCTATATTGACAGCTATTTATCTAGTCAAAATAAAAATTGAAAAGAATAAGGGGTCCAGGTTAGTATCGGAATATGTGGGTAAGACTAAAAATAAATTTTACGACGAAATTCATTGTAATGCTTAGATTTTGATGGTAGAGGAGAATATAAGTATACTTCTTTTGACAAAAAGAAAACGTTACAGAGCATGATGATTTTTTTTTGGTGGTGAAGAGAGCATGGTGAGTATTTCTTTTGGGGTGAAAAGAGCATAGTGAATGACATGTTGTATGGGAAAGAATGTCAAAAGGTCATTGCCTTTGCTTTATTGTAGGGAGTAAACCGAGTGAAAAACCAAACATAGAACAAATATCTTTTTTTTTTTTTTTTTTTTTTCCAGCAAAAAAAGAGAAAAAAAATAATTTTTTCCTAAATATGAATACAACCTGTTTATGTGATACGAGGATGGTTGGGTTAGGTGGCATGGTGTGCTAGTTTAGTTTGGTTAGTTGAAGAAAAAGGGAGGCCAGCATGACACTGACAGCGTGCGGGAGTGCGTGTGCTTGTGCAGGTGCGGGTTCGGGTGCGGGTGCGGATGTGGTGTTCAGGGTTTGGAACAAACGAGAGGTTTATTTTTCCGATTGGGATGAGCTTTATGAGACTCTGAGAGAGAGAGAGAGAGAGGGAGAGGAGGTGGGGTGGCAACTGGCGCAAAGAGAGATATTCGGGTAATAGAAAAGAAAAAGAAAAAAACGAAAGTAGAGACGCTCAAAACACCTTCAATTCCAACCCTCTTTACTGCACCATGTCTATGTGATGTGGCTTTGGCTGCTATTCTTCATTCACATTCTGTTCTATTCTAAAAAATTGAAATTGAGAGGAAAAGGATTGAATCTTGCCCTCCCCTCCTAGAAGAAAGAAAGAAAGAAAGAAAGATTTCAATCAAATCAAAAGAGGAAATAGATAAGCACATCAAAGCCGAAGCAAGTAAAAACACAGAGAATAGATTCGATGGGGGATGGGAATACGATAACAATAGACAACCTAGAAGACCAAGTGGGAAAAGTGGTGGAGCAGACAAAGGAGCTGCAGGAAGAGGCACTTGCCCTGATTAACAAGAACGCCACCGACGAACAATCTCTCCGCCAACGTGCCCAATCCCTCGACTCTTCTATTTGCCGCCTCCGTTCTTTAATTGATTCTCTGCTCTCCGACAAGCTCTTGGATCCCAAGCTTGCCGACAAGGCAGACCACTACTCTTTCTCTTTTCCTTTCTTTCTGCTTTCGCTGCTGCTTGCTGGCTTTGCTTTGCTTGCTGCTGCTGCTGCATGTATCTTTATGCTTTTTTATTTTATTTTTTTAATCAATTAGGCATTCAGTTTCTTGGGTTGGATTACCGCTGGATCCATCAAAAACATCCTTTTCATGTTTCCCTTTTCATAAACCCTCAAATTCTGAATGTGAATTTCGTAAATTCATTTTTGCAGCTTGAAGAAGAGTTGCAGAAGGCCAGATGCATCCTGAGCGATGGAGACGCTGCTTCCTTTCTTCCTGGAAAACCGCATGGCCGCTTTCTGAAGATGTTTCTAGGCCCAATTAATGTACGAGCCTCTCGCAGAGATATCCAGCTCAAGGTTAAAGAGGAGTACAACAGTTACAGAGTATGCTTTTCCTGCTTCTGTCTTTTCTTCAACTTTGCGTCATCAATCATGCGCCTTTTTCTTTTCTTATCAATTGTTTTTCCTCCTCCTGCATTCATTCCCAAAATTTTTTGTATTTCTACTTTAGATTTGTATATCCTATTAGGTGAGCTTCTCACATACAAAATCCTTTTACTCCGCTTTTTGCCTTGGCAAACATTCTATCGAGCAATCAATCTTTGGACAGAATCATTGCTGACACTGATTCCCAACGATGTAATCATGGCGTGCGGAACTTTATCTTTTATTCCCTAGTTGTTTCTGAAAGAGTTTGATCCATTTAAGCAGAATTTCGCATTTTCTCCTCCTGATTCATTGCTCTCTATCCTTTAGAATTGCATATTTTTTACGTTTTCTTACCCCGCCGTATAGCTTATGAAGGTTCACTCGCTATATTATTGTATTGAGCAGGATAGAACTGCTCTTCTGTTTCTTCTTTTCCCCTCAACTCTACTTATTCTGCGATCCTGGATTTGGGATGGATGCCTGCCAGCATTCCCAGTTCAGCTTTACCAGGTATGTACTATGGAATCCTCATTATGATATAAAGATTCTGCCAATATTGCTATTGCTATGATTGATTCCTATTGGATTTAATTTTTAATGTATGCTTTTCAGGCATGGTTGTTGTTCCTATACACAGGATTGGCATTGCGAGAAAACATACTCAGAATGAATGGAAGTGATATTCGTCCATGGTAAGAACATACAGTATTTCACAATAGCTTTCCACGTAATACTACTGAACCCACTATTTTGCTAGTTGGACATCTCTGGAGTCAATTGTAGAACAGAAATTTGTACCTTCATATTCTTTACAGGACAAACTAAAGGAATGATGATAACTTATTTTTTCATAAGCTTAATTGATCATTATTTGATTAATACTGGCCTGTATGGGTCCCATATTTAAACAATGTCCATTTTGTATGCTTTATTTTTAGTTTCCTTTATTCTTCCCTTTATCTTTTGTGTTGGTAGATACCCTTCAATTTTTTCAGTTAGCTTCATCTTAACGGTTGATTTCTATTTTCCTTGTAATATATGTCTAGGATACTAAGATTGGTGTACTTAAATGAAAGTTTCAATGCAGGTCCAAAAGCAATTTTATGGGTTGATATTTTGAATTAAGATATTGGATTGTGAATAAACATTTATAATTTATGGCTTAACATGATATCTTGTTGCCCTTTGAGAGTGCATACTCACTAATTAGCTTGTTCACATTTCTCTTTTGTCCAATCTGATCAACTGCTTTGATGCATGTATATATGTGTGTGTGTGTGCTTGCTACTTTTGCAAGCACTTAGAGTACATGAGGTTAGCCCCGGGGTCTCAATTTTTTATTCAATTATTCTCCTTCTTGTGTGAGAGTACATGAGTTGGTTGAATTTCAATTTTTAAAGATGTGACAGGGATTTATTTAAGAGACTGATAGTGGAAATCTAGAAATTAGTTATCCTTGAATACCCTCATTCTGTGACCATTTTGGTGAAAATGGAGAATGGAATGGTTCATGTTTGCCAAAAAGTGAGAATTTGAGGATGAATAGGATATCAATTCGTACCAACTTCTGAAGTTAATTATCTACTTATGGACCATTGATTTTTCATTTTGCTGTCACAAGCGGAGTTTGTTTTATTTCATTTTCCTTGCCGTTGGGAATAGTTGGTCTCATTGGTATATTTTCTGATACATGACTTGAGTTGCAGGTGCCTGTAACAGTACCTATATTGAATTGTCTATTTATAAGCATCTTTAATAGATCTGGTTCTGTTTCATTCCGCATCTAGTGATGCGAATACTTGGTTGATGTTTTATATTTGTAATCTATGATGTACAATTTCACAGGTTTCAGTTAGGTAACTCCTCCTTTAGTAATGTTTTTGTTTTTGTTTTTTTTAGTAGCTATTGTATCTCTCATCTCTGTCTTTTCTCTCTTTACTGTTTTGTCTCTTTTATCGATCCACATTTTCCTCCAATACTATATAATATCTCCCTAATCTTTTATTAATGGATGATTACAAAATTTACCCATGTACTTTGGATTGGATCTAAGTTTGGTTCCTAAACGCTTAAGCAATGCCAGCCTTTTCTATTCACTAATGTCAAAGTGGTTCGTCTATTAAAATTTGTTATTAGACTTTGAGAAAATTTACCATCTAGAATCAGTTTATACAGACAATGTGCATGATTTATTTATTTATTTTTTACTAAACGAAAGGCATCTCTAATTCAAAGATGTAATGTCGAAGATTGTCCCAATTTCATTGTCTATATATTAATAGCTAGACTTTAACTTAATCAAGTAAATAGAGGTCCCAATTGTTTTTGGTTTTTGTTCTGGGAAAAAGTTTTGAACGAAAGGACCCTTTTTTCAGCATCTTTGAGGCTTGTTTCAAAGATGAGCTTTACTTACTACCACTAAGTCTATGTAATTAATGACTGGAACTTCAGTGGAACTATATCTGGTATCAATTTGTACTGTATTTTCACTGGTTCTTTGCATGCAAGCGACCTTTATGCTCTGAGTCGTTTTTTAGAGCTTTATTGATAAGCAATAACAGTGATATTTTGGTCACACTGACATTGCTTGGCAGTAAGTTCCTAGTTCAGTGGTATTGTCACCATGACATTGCACAAATCTGCTTATGCAGGTGGATATATCATCACTATTGTGCTATGGTTATGGCCCTTGTTAGTCTCACATGGGAGATTAAAGGACAACCAAATTGTTCTCAGAAGCAGGTAACTTTTGCTTCATTAGTGCCGAACTGCTATTTGTATGTGTTTTGCCCTTGTTTTTATCAGTTAAATCTCGTGCAGAGAGGAGTACAACTTTTCCTACAATGGGCTATGATGCAAGGAATTGCTATGCTTTTACAAAATAGATATCAACGTCAAAGACTCTATACTCGTATTGCATTGGGGAAGGTGCCATTTCTGAATTATTGGTCTGCTAAATATAGTGCCTTTGTTGTTTTATAACCTATTATATTATCATTTTATTTTCAAATACACCTAATTAAATCTTACATTTTAAACGTATCTTTTTGTCTCAACAGCTTTTTCTGTTCCTGAGAATCTTCATGACTTTTCATAGTATTATTTTTCATTTATTTACTAATTCATTTTGTTATTTTCAGGCTAAGAGGATGGATGTTGTGTGGGGAGAAACCGCTGGTGTACATGGCCAGTTGTGGGTGCTGTGTCCCATACTTTTTATTTTGCAGGTGCTTAAACATTGTGTTAGTCTTTCGTTGGCTTTTATTTTTTATTTTATTTTATTTTATTTTTGTTGCAAATGATGTACTGTGGCCTGGTATTTTAGGTCATTCACTCAATTAGATAACAAGTCTCTTATGTGCCCTGTTTGATAGTGTGAATGAACTTATGAATAAGCAGAATCCCAGTGGATAGAAGTTCTCAGCTGTGAAATCAAGTACCACATTGTGCAATCTCTTGTTGTAAATATCTCTTGACTATTTTAAAGTTTTTTATTTTTATCTTGTGGCATGTGTCAACGCATTTCTTTCAATTGCAAGGCTTCGTGTGTGTTTACTACCTGTCAATTGTTGTGTACTTGTGCAAAACCTGTTAACACTGCTCAGCTGAGAACAAGAAGACATGTTTTCAAGATTTTTTCCATTTATTTTTATATCTCTACTGTTTTTTTTTTTTTTTTAATAATTTGTTTTTTTTGGTGTTTTTGGTTTTTGGTTTTTATTTTTTTATATTTTTGGTAGTTTCTATGGTATTATTGCTTCAAATACTTTGTGTTTTATGTTTGTTTGTGGGGGAAGTTAGGGAAGAATTATAGTTATCTTACACTGGAATTGGATGGCACATTTTGTGAAACTAAATGATGGTAAATCTTCTTGTGGTTTTATTCATTAGGGTTTTGAGGCCTATGTTGGACTTCTATTGCTCAGGACTGCATTTGTTGGGTTTGTCTCTGAATGGCAGGTAATGTTGATCTGTTTCATGTTAAATCTAATTTGTCTGTCTTATCCATACCATATTGATAAAAATGAAATATCCATCAGTGCATAAAATATCAAGTGATGGAAAAACTATATTGGCAGGTGATTTTCTGTGGGATCCTTTTGGTGCTAATGGCGGTGGGGAACTTTCTAAATACAGTACAGACACTCATGGCAAAGTCAAGGTTTAAGGCAAAGATGAAAAGAAGTAAGAGCAAGCAGGAGTTGTAGTAAAGCCTCCCTAATTGTTAGGATTTATCTTAAGTCCTTCATAGGATCTCATTTTTGGAATGTTTTTCTTGGTCTATAACGTTTGTTGCTGGCTGCCAAAGTGAGGCAGTTTGGAATGTCTTTATAAAATGTTCATTTTGACCTTCATATGAATGTAGCATCTGTCCTTTCCAGTCTTTCCATTAAGTACTTTTGAAGCATAAAGTTGGTGCAGGTGCCAGGCAGGTTGTTCTACTTGCCTATATCATTTCGTTAGTTCGTTGTCCATTTGCATGAAAGGTGAAACCGACTTGATTTGTTCACGGTATCCGGGCTTGAAGAGGACAATGATAAAGATTTTTTTTTTTTTTTGGATGGAAAAAGGTAAAAATATTGAGACAATGGATCTGGGTGAACGATTATCTATCTCAGGGTTTGATGACCAAGCGTGCTTAGATAGAATGAAAAATAAATAATGCAAAACAGAATATTTTAGCAGCTAGCTTGAACAAAAAGATAGAAATTTTACAAATTCAAGATCCTAAAGACAATTCTAGTCAAGCATCAAGAACAGATTAATGGTTGGAGGTGCTGCTAGGTATGCAGTTTCAGTATTTTATGTTGGAGAAAGAAACGGTTTGTCATATCCTCTGTTGTGTAAGTCGATGGACATTGTATGTGGAAAGAAAGAGAAAGATTAGAAGGCGTTAGCCTTCTAAACATCGTATATGATGCAAAAGTCGGAAGCCTGATCTCGCATCACATAACATGGCTCCTAGCCTAATAAGTACTAGGCCCCGTTGTTTATATTTCAAATGTCAAAATCTATGGGAGTGTTTCTTGACTTTAGGCTAAGCTAAGCACGAGATAAGCGAGTATGCTGCCTCTAACCTTTATATTAAAGGAGGACTATGAACATCCTCAACCCGTACCCCTCACCCCACATAGATAAAAAACAAACAAATAAAGAAAAACAAAACCAATTGGTAAAGCCTGCAGGGACCATCTCTAATTAGGTACTCTTGCCCCCGTGTGCGATCTACCTATTTCTGGAATATTTTTAATTTTTTTAATTTTATTTATTTTTTTAATTTTAATATTTTTATTATTTTTTTAATTTTTGGAATAAAATCCAAAAGAAATAAAAAATAAAAAAAATTGGTGAACGACTTAGAGAGGATTGAAAGGAAGGAGTCCTGCATTGCATAGATAAGTACGTTAGTTATCAAGTTAAAGACCTTGTAATGGTTGTTTAGAATTAGAAGATGAAAAAGGAAAAAAATCTTTTCATACTTATCTCGTTCTTGTACCGCACGTTAAGGCAACTTACCGGACTCAGAGAACCATGATAAGTCGCATCGTGATACAAATGACATTTTGGATAATTTTGTTAATCTGAAAAACTCCAACAGTTTGCTTATTTTAACTGCCATCTAGCTATAGCATAAAAACACGTAAATGATCAAATAACGAAGAGGATTCGGGCACACTTCCAAACATCACCCGGTGCAGAAAACCAACACAATTTGTGTTGGTTTTTGGTTTTTGTTTGTGTTTTTTATTTTTTTTTAACAATATAGTTAACTTCCCCCCAAAAAAAAAAAAAAATAGTTGTCTAACAAACTCTAACTCTAAATAAGCAAATTACTCATAATTAAGCTGAATAATATAAAAAACAGAAATTGAAAATTAATAATGTTAGAGAAATGGCACCTTATTGTGTGTGGATTTTGTTTTTTATTTTTAAGTTTTTTTTACTAAATTGAGTATAGTTTGCATACTTTAATAGTTTGTCAGTGGTAATTAGACATCTTGATTAATCATAAATTTAAGATGAAAAAAATATAAATATCAAATAAAATTGTAGTGGATTTTAATTTTTGTTTGATCTTTTTTCCCTTTACATTTTTAATTAATTGGTATGTCGAATCCAATCTAACTACTACTAATACATATTAACAGACAATTAAAGTAAACAAACTATGCACAGTTTAAGATAACAATAGTTAATATTTTCTTTTTTATTATAATTTTTTTATCTAATTGTGTGCAATTTACTTATGTTAAACATTAGCTAATGATAGTTAAAGTTTATTTATAAAGTTAAGGAAGAAAAAAAAAAAAAACACAAAACATATAATTTTAAATTGTGTTAGTTCTTGGTTTTTTTTTTTTTCTCCAAACATTTAATTGTTGAAGATGTCTAATAAATTATAATTACCATTAGTTAATATTTAACATAAGTGAATTAATTATATAGGAAAAAAATAAAAAATAAAAACTAAAAACCAACCAATGTTGGCAAAATATCTTACCAAATTAATGGCACCAGAGTTTTTATGTTTATTTTTTATTTTCATTTTCATCTTTCTTCCATTAATTTAATATTTCAAAGTCAAACTAAATACTATGGAAAGGATCAATAGTAAACTATAACAAAACCAATTAGGAGACGATGGAAATTAAACAAGTAATATAACATTTTCAACTCCAGATCAAGTTGAAATTTTTGAGCCTGAGCCCAAATTCTTTCATTTTTTATGCCAAACGAGTAATGTAGTAAAAAAAAAGAAAAAAAAAAAGAAAAAGAAAAAGAAAACTAACAAAGTAACTGAAAGCTTGAGCAGGAAAACAAAAGGAAAGGGGAAAAAAAATAAAAAAAAATGAATAACCTGCTTCTGAAAACTCACTTTATCTTCTTCCGGGCTTGTTTCTTTTCTCCTGTACCTCAGCACTCAAAAGAATATGATAATGTGCTACGGATGCTTTAGAGCAAGCTTTTATTTCTCTCTCTTAATTCAATCCCTTCCGTTTGGCCTTTAAACGGGTCTTTATTCACCAATAAATCAACAAATAAGAAAGAAGTGATATAATTGACAGACATATGTCCAACCAAAGGTTTTCCGTCTCAGAGCTAAGTAAAAATCGCGCGGATAAGGTCAATGAAGGAGAAGCTAATGACGATGATGATAACGAAAATGGTGATGATGATTAATGAGGAAGGGGAGTGTAAAAAATTTTGAAAAGGGGGTCAAGGAGAAAAGGAATGAAAGGAAGAATGCACGTTATGAAGTTTTAAACTTAGGGCAGATTACATGGATACATGATATGGTACATTACGTGGAGGAAGATCGAGCCAGACACCAACTGAACTGAGCATCCCATGAGCAGCTAGCTACCTAGCTTGCTGGGTATTATTGAACCATGGCCAAGAAAGAGGGTGCCCCATTTCCGCCTCCCGTAGCTGATGTGCCAGTTGCTTTCTGTCTCTGGATTAATTCGATCTTATAAGCCATTTTCTTCCCATGATCTTCTAATTCCTCATTGTCATCTTCGTCCTCGTCTTCATCTTCTTGCTCAATATCTTCGCTATCAGGCTCCTCAATCTGATCATAATCATCTACTATTAATTGTTGTTTTACCGGAGGTTGTTGTCGATGATTCTCTTGTTGTTCCACCAACTCCTTCACAATGTCTTCTGGCTTCAAATTCGAAAATTATAATCAGCACCTATCCATATATATATATATATATATACACATGTAATGTAATACCTTTAGTAGGGAGTTCCAGCGATCTTGCCCAGTAGCATGTAAACTATATATACATGCATGATATTAATTTATAGGAAATGAATTACCTTCTCAGAAGCCCCTTGGACTACCGTTCCCTCCCCGAAAAAGCTCGATGGCAAGCCTAAACTGCTTGTGATCTCCACACGATCTGTAGTTGCTGCGGTTTTGTTTTCTGATTCTCTAACTAGCTCTGGTTGTTGATTTGGTGCCGCCATACTAGTTTCCGCATCACCCTTGTCTTGGGACTGTTTAGCAGCTGAAATGGAACGTTGCTCGCCGGCGTGGGCACTTGAACTACCAATGATGTTCACCTTTTTCAGGTGCAAGGCATCAAGTTGATGAAAGTAAGGGCAGGTTTTTGAATCGTCGGGCCGTTTCTTGTTACTTTCCTTGATCTTCTTAAAGTACTTGTTGATGTTCTCCCATTTCTCTTTACATCTCTTGGCACTCCTCTTGTAGCCCATCCGCTGCATGCCGGAGGAAATTTCTTCCCAAAGAGGGCCCTTGGGCCCTACCTCTTGATACCTGGATTCAAGTCCACCCCTTAAGTTTATTAGGGCAACAACTTCTGCCTTGGGCCATCTCGAGGAGGAGGTAGCTTCCAAAGTAGTAGTAGTAGTATTGATTCTGGATCCACCGGTGAACTCCAATTGTGGTGTTGCATGTTGTTCTGCATTAACAGCCACAGCTATCTGATCCGTATAGGCAGATGGTTGTTGTTGTTGTTGCTGAGTGCATTGAGATTGATCTTTATGTTTTTGTTTATCTTGCTGCTGCTGCTGCTGAGTCAGTGACGGTACTGCTGGTGGTGGTGGTGGTGGTGCAGAAGCAGGAGGTGCAGGATGATGAATATTATTTCCTACTGGTGGAGGTAGTTGGATAATCTGACCTGTAATTTTTTGTAGAAAAGAAATAATGGCAGCATCCCTGGAAGCAGATATGGCACGCTCTTGAGCCATCAGTTCGTGCTCGCGGCTCAGCCTAGTCATCTCTTGCCGCTTCCAAGCTTCTTCCCTTATCATCCGATCCTCTTCTCTCTTCTCAATTATCTCCAGGAACTTTTGCTGCATGGCCTCTTGTTTCTGCATCACCTGTTTCATTAAGTTTTCAAAAAATTCCATCATCCTATGAGAGCTCTCTTTCCAAGACTCCCTTTTACGTTTGCGGCTGATGTTGGATGGCTCTCCTTCCAAGTCATCATCCTCGTTGTCATCGTCATCCTGGGAACTCGGTGAAGAGGACGAGCTGTTGGACGAGAAGCTAGTAACACCGGTGGGGAATATGCCTGCTGTGGACGCAGTCATATTTGCATGGGTGGCTGGTTTGGTCATATCCAGAGGAGGAATCATGGGCATACTAGTGGACGCTGAAGGAAGTTTGGAGGGGGTGGTCGAAAGAGAAGGGGAGACTCTAAAGGATGAAATGGGCATGGGGTTGACAGCAGCAACGAATTGGTTGGCAGTTTGGGTTGTCGCACTATGGAGAGCCTCCAGCTGAGTGAAAAACTTGTAGCTTTTGCCATCTTGACGACCAGCTCGGCCTTCTTTGGTTCGTTTATAGTACTTATGCACGTTTTCAAATTTTTCCTTGCATTTCTTGGCACTCCGTTTGTAACCCAACTCTGCTAGCTTTCTGCAAGGTTACTCACATACAGTTAATATGTAGACATTATATCAAAACTCAAATCTATTCAAATAACTCATTCATAACTGATATATATACACACATACGTATAGATATATAGATATATGGGGCTTATCCCTCAAAACCATGGACACATTTTTCACTAATTTGCTTCCCAAAACTATGCAAATTCTCGCATTTCTCTCAAAACTATTGTTTTTATGTTGTTTTGATAAAATTAATTATACACAATCTATGTAGATTGTATGAAAATAAATTTATTTCTGTTTTCTTTCATTTTTATAGGTTGTGTGATTAATTTTGCCAAATTAATACAGAAAATTGCATTATTGGATTAAAACTATAGTTTGAGGGCAATGTGAGATTTTCAATAGTTTATAAGACAAAATAAACAATCTACATTTTAAAAGTTAAATGCTACTAACCCAAATATATATTTGCAAATTTATGCGTCGCATAAATCACATTTTTTAAAAATAATAATAATAATCCTGTGTATTTGCATAATTTCCCCAGGTTGATGACCACGCCATATAATTTACACGAAAACAAGAAGAAAAAAGGTAAATGAGTAACTAGGCCTCTGAGACGACGGGCCACCTCACTGAAATGCCTAGGCTTCTCTCTGGCCCATACAGTTGTCTCTTCCTATCCATTTATTTATTTATTTTTATTTTTTATTTTTTTATGATAAAGAACTCTTTTCATTAATTTGAAAGAACAAATAAAAAAAAAATTTCTCCGTTTTGGTTGTAACGAATTTAATTGTTTTCAGAAAAAATGGAAAAAAACTAAATAAAAAGATATAGAAGAAATCGTCTCGGGATTTCCAATCTCCCCATACTATTTGAACTTATAAAGTTAAAAATAAGAAAACGAAAAGAAAAAGAAAAATCTGAAGTAGGGGATTGGGCTGGGCACTAGTCATGCGGCAGGGGATTTGAGGCATTTTATATTCGAAAAAAAGAGAAAGAAGAAAGACGCCCAACTCGTGAATCGTGACGGAAAGAGAGACGGCATGTGCTTTTGTATGCAGAATGAGAAAGAAAAGATCATTTCCCAGAAGAATTTCATAAGCAGCTTATTAACAATATTAATAATCCACTTCCGTATCACCAACACAACCATATATGGAATCTATATATACATATTTTATGATAAACACAGACGAGATGAGATGAGCAAAATTGAGTGTTTTTATTTATTTATTTATTTATTATTTTTCCTGGTGATATGTATATATATATATAGATAAGAAATTAGCAATTGGTGATAGATAAAGGAGGTTTAATTGGAGCCGGGAAGGGAAGATAGATGGATCACCTGGAGACATCTTCCCAGAGGGGACCCTTAAGGGTGGCATCACGGAAGGAGGCATCCATGTCGGACCTAATCTTGAGAAGGGCCAAAGTTTCTTGACGAGGCCATCTGTTCCCGCTGCTCCCACCTCCACCTCCACCTCCAGCGCCACCGCCTCCTCCATCTGACAGACCCATAAACTCATCCAAATTCACACTTGCCGACGCCGGAGGCCTGCTACTGATTGGTGACGCCTCTTCTATTAGCTGCTGCCCCTGCTCTCCTCCTACCGCTTCTCCTTCCTGCATTTTTTATTTATTAATATTTTTTTTACTTTCTTGATGATTTCTATATCAAAGCCCCCCTCCGCTTCGCTATATGACTGGCAGCTGCAACTCTCTGTCTCCTTAATTTTCTTCTTCTTTTTCTTCCTCAGAAATCTAACAAGTAGCTTAAATTTCCCTCTCCGCCTGCAGGTGGTGACTCATGGTGAGAGAGGGATGGAGAAAGAGCAAATTAGAACAAGTTTTGGTGAAAGTTGAAACTAATTGGGATGTTAAAGGCAGAAGGAGAGTAGACAACTGGAAAGAAAAAGAAAAAAGAAAAAAAAAAAAAAAAAGGCAGAAAGTGAATTCCTACGAGTTAGTGTTCCTCTTCAGATTTGATTTTTATTCCTTTGTTTACTTGTTGAAAGAAAAAAAAAAAATAATAATAATAATTTATTTTATATATAGTTTTGAAAAAACTAAGAAAAAGCAATCAGTAAAGAGAGGATAATCATCATCATCAACTGCGCGGTACCCCGCTCTGCCTGCTCTGTAAAACTGACAGTGAAAAAGAAATAAAGAAAGAGAGGATGGGTCTGGGGGAGGAGGGAGAGATAAATGTAGAGAGAGACAGCGAGAGAAATGAATGGAGATGACTATCATGAGGATGATGATGATTAAGAGAGAGAAAGTGAAATGATATAACAAAGAGATGCTGTGTTGTCAGCGGCTCTAACTTTGCTGCTAATAATTGCTTGAACCATTTGCCAACATTATTTTATTTTATTTTATATATAAATATTTTATTTTATTTTTTAAATTAATCAAATAGGTTGTAATTAAGCGTGTTTTAAACTTGCTAAGTGTCGATAGAACTGTTTTATCCATTTCAAATAATTATTTTCTGCTCATCAAAATTGGATTATTATTAATTCAATTCTATTTGCTTAAATATTAATATATTTATTTGAGGAATTAATAGGTGAGTGAGAGTGAGCGAGGAGTTCTAAATTCTAATCCACCTTCAGTAGTTAGTTCAATTAAGCAGAGGGAGGGAGAAGCGCTGTGATGCTGTCAGATGACCTTTAGTTTTAACAAAGTTGTCGGACCCAACTCCATCTGACAATGCTTAATACGTCGCATGTGATTGGAGCAGCAGGAAAGTTAAAGAAAGAGAAACCGAAATTAGCATACTCTCTTCTGAATTCTAATCTAATTAATAATAATTTAAACGTATAAAAACTAAAGCTTATTAGATGGCAGCCAACAAATCCTTTACAACGTACTCTGTTCTTCCCTTGTATAAAAAATTTAATATTCTTACGCTCAAAAGCTCCGCAATTGTTAATGTAATAAGGATTACATTGTACTTTGTATTTGTATATCCAACCTCTATCACATTAACACAATGTGGGTCACCTTACAATCCCAACCTCGACCTTTTTATACATGCTGCAGCTGTAGAAACTAAATATCGTCGTGACAATTATGTTTCTGTGATCCATCATCCACCGTATATTAATAATTTAAGCATTCAGGTGTTCACAAAATAAACACATAGCCCCAGGACTTACTTCAAAAGCATATACAAGCAGAATACAATTAATAATTATTGTTTCGTTCAAAACCTAATTAATCACATTTATGAGTTGTGAACTGCCAAGATTTATTTGTCTGAGTTTGTAATCTATTTTGGATTTGTAAGAAAGGAAAAGAAAACAAGATATATAAGTGGAACAGAAATTAAACAAGAAAAAATAGTTACAAGGAAATGTAGAAAGTAGAAATGCAACTGAGTGGATGAATAATGAAATGGAATGTTGGGACAGGAACAGATTGGTACAGCTGTAGGAAGGGCCCATTTCGTGAGGCGGTAGAACGTGCAAGGCGTTTCTCCCGGATTTGAGAAATCCCTAACTGCCTGGCATCTACCCGATCACTGCACATGCGGCCACTTCCACTTGCTTCTTCTTTTTTACCACTTTTTAAAAATTATTATTATTATTATTATTTAAGGATACGTATTTACATTCCTTACTTTGTCACCCAACTTTAACTTTGGTATGAGGGAGGAAGAGAAAACACCTTCGAAGTTAAAAACATAGTACCTAGCCGTGGTATAATTACAGCAAAACAAAATTGGTAATGCTCTCTATCAATGGATATTAGAGAATTAAAAAAAGTAAAAAAAAAGAAAAAAGAAAAAGGAATCATGATGCACACGGTATATAAACCATCAATTTATCTCTGCTGGAAAATCCTAGTAGTAAAGTTTCTTTTTACATTTTTTTTTTTGGTATTTAAATTTCTTTGTAATTGAGTTCCAATATCCTAGGTATCTTAAATATAAAAATACATAGTTTCTCTCTCATAGGAACATTTGATAAATTTCATTAGGATTTTTTTTTTAACTTTTAAATCTTTTTAAAAGCTAATACTTAATGATGTATTTGGGTTTATATGAGTATTAATAAGGTTTACTTCATTTTTCTAAAGTTTTAATGTTTCATTAAACTCATATAAATCTCAAATATATCCTTAAATTTTAATAGTCATAGAAATTTAAAGGTTAATAAAAAGATCTTAATGGAAAATTTATTAGGTTTTCTGGTGAGAGATTGCTTATATATATATATATATTGTAAATTTAACTAAATTTGTTAAGAGGGATAATTCGATATACAAATTAGGATTCTTGAGTATTTTTCTTCTATCCTTGGTATGCTTGTTTTTTTAACATAGGAAATATTTTATCACATATGTTTTATTTGAATTTAATTATGCTTTAAAAATTTTACTAATAAAATGATATATATCATCTACTAGATTGACAATGCAATTGAAAAATAAGCATAAAAAGTACGGAAAAAAAATCAAGCAGAGGATCTAGATCCTTTAATATACACCCCTTCAGTATTGTCACTATTTTACTTAAATCACATAATTTTAAAAAGTTATCATTTATCTCCCTTTGGTTTTCTGAACTTATCAAAACAAACTCATTAGCTGGTTTTTTATAAGCTTATTTTAACAATTAAAGGATAAAATTGTTATTTTGCAATGTTATTTAATAACAAAATATTAATTTTTAACTTCTCTTTAGCCTTTAACCGTAAAAATTGATACAAATGAACTAGTTTTGATGGATAAAGAAAATTAAAGGAATGTTAACGATGATTTTTCAAAAACGTGAGATCTAAGTGAAATAATGACAAAACTAAAAAAATATAAATATAATTAGGCAAAAAAATTAAGTGCATCTTTTCCTATTTTTGGTGATATGCTCGTTTTGTTGTAATCTAAACTATCAAAGATAAGGAAATCTATAATGCTTATGAACTACATACGCCGCACTCACAAATATATATAGGAGAAACATGTGGGGTGCATTATATTGTGAGCGTGAGAATATGTATTTCTAGAGTATTGTAGATTTTTCCACCACCATGAAGGATCTTTACCAAAAGATCTTGTTTATTAAGTTTGATGCATGCTTGTCGAAGGTTTTATTTTTGTTTAGTGGGGAGAGCTTTGTTGTTAATAGTAAGTGTGACAATTTAGGTTATCACATAATAATACAATTTAAAAACGGCACACGAGTGAAAAATGACATGAAATTAGCGGATTTAGGTTTACTCTAAATATGTTTGGATTAAATTCGGATAAACCTGTTTGACATGATTATTAAACGTGTCAATTTTAGATTAATTCACTTAACTTGAAATTGACCTATTTAACTAAACGTGTCAATCCAACGCAACATAATTATAATTCATTTAATATAATATTTATTTACTTAAATATAATATGTTTAATGCATATATGGATTTATGACCACTAAAAAAATAAAATTTAATATGTTTAAAAATATTGGAGATATAGAAAATTAAAAACATGATTATTAATAATGTTTTATATTATTTTTAGAGAAGTAGTATTAGGTTAATTATGTATATATATATATATATATTTATATTTAACTATTATGTGAGATTGCTATATTATCATGTTATATGTTATATTAGTATAAATTTGTAACTATAATTATATGGTTTTATATATATATATATATATATATTTTTTTTTAATTTAAGATTAATCAATTACTAAATTATTTTATTTTATGTGAAATTATTAATTTAAACAAGTTAATTTATTTAATTGGATAAATTTCATATAAATGGGTCGTATTGATCTAAATTGACCCATTTAATAAATGAGTTATACGGATTGTGTCAGGTTACTTGTTTATTAAAGGGTCATGTTTGGGTTGAGGATTTCTGACACAATTAATAGATAAATCATATTTTGATTGGGTAATTTTAGCACGATTAATAAACAGGTTGACTCAAATACAAATTTGCCAATATGAATTGCCACTGTTCGTTAATAGTTGCTTTGTAATTTTTGGTATTTTGCTCATGTATGTGGATTTTATAGTTGATAAAACTATGCTGTGAATTATAAGGGTATCTGAATTTGACTTGAGCATGCTTGGATACCATTGGTGATGGTATTAAGGCCAATGTTATTAATGAGATGTTTGTACTTGTTTATTTTTGAATTGCTACTTTGAAAATCTTTTTAGAAGTCAGAAGTTTTAGTTACTTGTTGATTTGGTGTTTTGGGCATATTTGAAGATGCAAATGTTTCAAGTTTTGAGAATATGGTCATGTTGGATTCCACTTTGTAGCTTTATTTTGTAAATTTTAAACTTGGGTATTGAAAGTTGAGAGAAAGACTAGTATGAGCTTAGCTCTTGCTTGTTTGCTTACTTTTTGAGAGTTAGTGCATTTCTTGATATGCGTGGTATGCTAGTATTGGTTTATGAAATGATTAAATATAAGTGAGCAGTTGGTACGTTTTGGGGTTTATTGTAAAGGTGGTTGCTAGTACAACACCTTAATTTGGAGAAAAGATCGACATTGATGTCTATGACTTTTTATTTTTTTATTTTTATTTTTTATCTTTATTTGAATTGGTACACTTGGAAGCACCCTACTACTTATCGATATTTGAGAACACACTCTCTTTATTGAGATGGAAGAGATATAAATGTTGGACAACCATTGCTACCGTGATGAGATGGTTAAGTGTTCATTCAATCCACCACTGGAGGCTAGGTTGATTAAACCTATCCTTTTTAGGTTTGATTCAGCATCTATAAAAGTAGAAGCATATTCTAAAGAGGATATCAATAGCAGTAGAGAATGACTAGCACTAATAGAAAAAGAGGCATATTTGCCAATGATAACAAGAGCAGTACGATAACACCAATAGCATCACTTCCAGTTCCTTTTACTAGTAAGGGGAGCCATCACTAGGGCCGATGATCTAAAACTATATTGAGAAGCCCTTATGATGATGGGTGTGATCCATAGCCTTGATGTTGGTTAGAAGCAATTATAGTTGAAGCTATGGAATACCCCTTCCAGTTTTAGATCAATATTGATTTCTATATCTTGTTACAGATATTCCAGATGTAGAGATAGATCCAAAGCCATTTGATTGATATTGAGTAGTAAGAGCAAATTCATAGAGATTGGAATCCCGTACTAGGTACACTCATTTTAGTAACAATAGCCCTTAAGGTAGGTTTATTCAAAAGCCACTTTAGTTGATGTGTTCAAATCAATGTGCTTGATAACAATATTATCATCGCTGATTTGAAAATTAATAACTTTATTTTAAGTCTCTTCAAAAATTGAAATGAGGAGTTTCAATTTCAACCCACAAATATATGGTTTTTGACACTGATGCATCTGAGTATGCTAAGCGTTTTTGTGTCAAAGGTGGATTTGTGGATTTATCTACCATGTCTACTTGTTGTTTGCATACTTACCATTATCCATATGGTTAGATGGCTATATATAAAAAAGATTCATTCACTACGAAAGTTCTTTACCTTAGTAAAGACAAGTGCTACAAGTTATAGGCCTTTTGTTAAACTCAGTCATACAAGATCTCGTCACTTTAAGTGAATTCTTTCTACTACACCAAGCCTTAGGGACATGATGGTTATTCATTACAATTATGGCCTGGCAGAGTAAGCTTTCACTTCTTTATCTTCGTGGTTTCATTATTTCATTCCTTCTTAAAATGATGAAACCTTCAGATTTAAAGGTAGCTCCTGATGAATTATTTATAGTTTAGTGCAGCTCTTTCTCATGATTTAATTGCTATGTATTTAGCAACTAAACCCCTAATTCTTTCTCTTCATTATTTTTCATTTTAGTCACAGTTCATTAAAACAATTGTCCAAGATTACTAGATTGAAAATGCAACGCGCATAGTCTTAAATTCAAGAGTAGGTTGTCTCCTCTTCAACATTTCTACTTTCCAGATTTTCCTCCATACATTTACCACTTTCTTCATCATGTTGTTCCATCCTTCAGGGATGTCCGATAGGTGTGCGAGCCTCCTAAGAAAGCCTTCTAACAAGAATGTTACTTGAGCATTGTAAAAAATTGAAATGTCTTCTCTTGTGAACATTGATTATAAAAGGCAAAAGCTGTGAAAATCCTTATTTTTTGTGCATACATAAGCTTTCCTTGCTATTGTAATTTTTTTTTTTTTTATATGTTGGCACATATGATTACACCTAAGGCCATGATGGACCAATGCCTTTATCTATTACCATAATTTCTTGATTCATAGCATCAAGTATTTGCCCTTTAGATCTCATACTAGACTTATAAGCAGTGATATTGCCACCTTTGGAGACATGATCTTCTTTTATTCTCTTATGTTGATGGCAGAGAGGTTGGCACCTATGTTCTGGCTTTGGGGGGTGTTTCCTTTCTAAATTATGATGTACTGGGTTAGGTTGCCCTATAGGTCTAGGTCAAGGGTGACTTCTAAATTTTAATCTCATTCTTCCTTTCCATTGATTCACGATCCTTGCAGCTGAATTACTCCCCTATATGTTAGGGTTTGAATAGTGGTGGTGCTCTTCTATAGCTTCTTCTACATAGTAGGCTCCTCCATTTTCTAGAATTGATAAGGGAAACTTTTCTAAGCCCAAACAAGATCAGAAGAATTGATCGCTTTTTATGATAACAAAATAGTTTTTTAGTAGCCATGTTTTACTTTTATGATAATGCCGTAGGACTTTAGGAATTTTAAAGCTGAACATGTTCAAAAGATGCCTAAAGCTTTTAACTTTGATCATTTGATTGTCTACCAAGTTAAATGGTTCTTTGCTAAAGAAAACCAAAGTTCCATTATAACCAAGGAAAAAGATAGATCACCCTTTTTTCAAATGCCATTCCTTCTAGTTTGTAAGAGAAAAATAGTGGAGTTTCGAGAACAAGAATCATATATTTTCTCATTGATTTTTCATAAGAAGAAGACACTAAGATGTACCTACTATACACCACACACTTAGATGATCGACTAGCATGGCCCTTCCTCCATCAAGGAGCCATGTATTGAGGGTTGACTACATCATCACTATTTTGTCAACGTATGGCCACGATCTCAATTGGGTCAGTGTAAAGTATGTCCAATCTTGATAATAGCAATGGATATTTTGAGTCCCTTAGAACATAACTCTCTTATAAGGTGGAAGACAAGACAAATGGATTCCATTTCATAACTATCATTCACGTCACATGGATGCTGGCTCAGATCATATATCAAGCTTTTATTTAATATAAATGAACAAGCTGGAGTACTCCACTCTGAAGGAAATGGAACAAAAATAGCAGTTGGCATCTATAGTCTTATGGAATTTTTCATCCGAATGACTAAAAAAAGAAAGAAAAACTATGTTTGTTTCGGGATTGGAAAGATTGGCTGATTAGGATCAAAGATGACTACTTAGTGGCGACAAGCCCACCTACCAATTAGAAAAGATAGACATAAGGAATGCGAGGAAGAGGGTGATAAGAATAAGAAATTGCCCTCCTAAAATGGTATCCTCATATAGACTTGACAGCTTCAGTCTTAAGAGGGGTTATCCCTGTGGTAAGAAACACGTCCTAACCATATAAAGCTAATTACTTGATGAGACTTCCTATGCCTTACCCTAACCCATACCATGAAAGCACTTCCATTATATTCCCAAAAAAAAAAAAAAAATGAAGGTTGCTTGACTGAATGCTTGTTGCTCCATTACTCACAAGCTCTTCTATACATGTTTGAATCCCTTTAGTAATACTCTTGCACGACTCTTATCATATGGGACCTGAATTCAAATATTCCTTTTTTATTTTTTATTATTTTTTATTTTTAGATCTTATCACAATTTCATTTTGGCTAATTGCCTCTTGCCACATGCCAAGTAGTCTTAAGCCTTTCTTAAAGGATAAGTACCAAGAGGTATTGTCAAACACACTCATAAATTGAGGCTTCATGGTTAAACAACTTGCCATAGGCTTGTAAATTATAAGGTATTTTAATACCCACTACAACATTTTCAATGCCAAGACTCTTCCATAACTTTATGAGATCCACTTCTAACAAAGCCCATAAAGCCTTACCCTTAAGAGAAACCAAACCATTGCATTTATTATTTGATTATTAGTAAGATCCCTCTTAGATTGAACATTGTTTCTTCAACCTCTTCTTTAGAAAGGGGGGTATCTTATTTCAAAGGACAAGCACTAAAATGTCACCTCAAACAGTGTGGGGTTCCATTCCAATTTCTATTGCTTCTTAAAAGTGATTAATGAGTAGTACTCACTAATCTTGCTATTTAAACTTAATTATTTGATTGATTTTTAATCTTTTAGTTACTTTTGATGTGTTTTGTTCTTTTTTTGTAGGAAAAGTTTCAATGATGGATTTTGAAGATTATTTACTAAAAATTGATGTTTTTGAGCATATTTGAAGTGATTTATTGAGAGTTGAGCTAGAGGCATGGACATAAAGTCCTATGGAAGCTAGCTTGGCATGCCCACTCAATTTTAAGAGGTGAACACACCAAAATCATGTTTTGAGGAGGAAAAATTTGGCAAGCATGGTGTGCCTACCCATTCCATTTAAAACCACACCATCTTTGATTAAGGAAGATAAGGAGTAATGGCATGCCTGCCTATTTATTAAAGTGCCCAATCCTATTCCACATGAGAGGAATGTTGACTTTTAAAGGTCAAGGCTAGGTCATTAATGTGTTATACGTTTTGCATTTGACTATTTTGGAGATAGACTTATGATGAAGATCAAAAGTGATACGAACCTAAAACGACCTGCTCCTAAACTCGTATTATATTAGCCCAGATCTAATTATGTTCAAGTTCTAATGATCACCTTGACCCCTAACCAACCTGTGATTAGAAACCTTGATATATAATGAAGACGCCACAATAGGTGATGGAAGGCCTATTGATAAGTCAAACTAAAACACTCATTCACTAATGGTGTTTTAGGTATTCAAAAGAACAAAGAGAATTCAATCTCATAAATAATTTTCTGTATAAAATTCAAGCTTCATTCTTATTGAAAAATAAGCCTTTAAATAGGCTACAAATTCATGAAATAAAACACTAAAAACAAAGGAAAAACCGGCCATACAAAGTAGTTTCCTATGGTGGCCGAAATTCTCACTCCTTTCCTAATCTAACTTGGATTGATTAATTCCTTTATTTTGAATTAGGAATTAATTAATTGACAATGAAAATAATAAAATAATAACTTTCCTAAACGTCTTTGTCCAGCAAATAAATAAATAAAAACCAAAAAAGTAATGATAATTTCCTAAAACAAAAGGTAGAATCAAATTAGGAAAAAATACTAGCTTTTTTGACTAAGTTGACTTTGATAATTCTTTGACCAATTTGAGCTCCAAATCAGCTTCAATATGCTTTTTAGGATGCCAAATAAGCTTATTATGAAGTCCCACACGTTGCCCTTGCTTGGAAGAAAGAGAAAAAACCAACTCAGTAAAATACAGTAAAGCCATCACAAAATACAGTAAAAAACAGGCCAAATTTGAAGCTGTCTATACAACCCCTTTTTGAATGCCTTTGAAGTTGGCTTGACTTGATTCCATATCCTCTTAGACATATGTATTGAATCCATAAAGAGTTGGAACCATTTCATGCTGCCCGTTGTCCATATTTGTACCAAAACCGCTATCCAGGTCCGTATCGGCTTCCACCACTTGGATGCTTAGAATAGGCTTTGTATCTTCTATATGGACAAGCTCTGTTGAGAATTGATTACCCCCTGTATAAATGCTCCCAGGTTATCCTTAAATCCTTTAATTTGAGCTCTTGTGATTGGTCCGGTCTTCATCTGTGTTGAGTCAGCACCGTAGTAGGCTATCAGTTGAGTGGGCTTGGGCGGAATCACATCAAAAAGGTAGATATTAAACTTATTGAGGGTAAAGATTAAGGATACTCTTGAGATTGGCTATATATTTACCTAAAGAGGCAAAGCTATCTACAATGAGCAGGAAGAAAGAGAAATAGTAATTAGGAGACACCATAGTTTAGGGTATGAAAAGATTTTCATAGAGAGAGAAGCTCTAGGTTTTAGAGTTCTTAAAAAGCCCAAGGCATTGGGTTTGATTAGAGGAGCCATCACCTCTTGAGAATCTATACATCTATTCATCGTTTCTTTGAATTTCTTTATATTTTGTAATAGAGTTCTTGTATATTGTTGAGACAAATTTTAAATCTATGAATTTCTATATTGTTTTTGTTTTTGTTGTTTTTGTTTATATGAGAGGCTAGATCTTTGATCTAGGGACTTGATGGATTTTGGATATATTTGTGATAGGTTAATTTAATTTATCAATGTTATAATTTATGGCCAATTATTTGTATTTTTTTTTTTTGGTTAATTGATGTACATACCTAATTAGATTGATAAATTTGTTGGGTCTTATATAAATTGAAGAATAAATATTGGAATAATTCTGATCTGGTAGATTGAGAGCGGGAAATACAATCTAAAAATTATTGTGAGCTTGAGAAAGCCTATTTAAGTCTCGGACAACTTTAATCTTAGATGTAGCTGAGTTATGATAACCAATTTGGCTTGGATAATTGAAAGGGGAATTAATTGCATGGTTAGTTGGTAGAACTAGGAAGAAATAATTAATTTTTTATATATTTTATTTGCCTTTGAGAAAGGAAGTGAATGAATTTAGAAACCCCTTGTTTATAATTGAATAAGGAATTATTCTTTAATAACCAAATTAAAAAGTCATTTGTTTAGTCCAAGTGAAATCATAGTCTTAGAATTTTTATTCATAGAATTCAAGTACAATTGGTATGTGTTGGTTTTGTTTGGCATAACTTGTAGTTTTTAATTTAGTTTATAGCTTATTTTTAATTTTTTGTTGACAATTTCGTA